>NC_136687.1:31228807-32428807 GCF_903797595.1 Erithacus rubecula | reverse complement strand
CCTAAGTGTCTTCCAGGAAGACCTCATCATACTGCTTCAGGACTGGTCTAGAAGTTAAGTGTTGAGGTTCATTTAATACATTCTTCATTTTACTATCCAGAAGCATCTCAGCTGGCACTGACCAAGTATTTTTGTCATATATCATAACTTGCAGCTCAAAATCAACACCCAGCAATATGCCTTTCATGAATATACTCAAGCCAGCAGTTAAGCAGATATGTGTGATAATTTTATTATGCTTGTAGCATCTATTGGGATTTTGCTTATAATTGTATATATGCTCCCCCACACACTTTCAAGTCTCTCTCTATAAAATTACTTATGTAAAATTTTACATCTGTCAATTTTAATAGTTTCTTTGCAAACTTTCTGCCAGTGCCCACCAGTAAAAATGTACAATTGCTAATGTTTTTTAGTTTAAAAGTTATTGAAATGTTTACTAAAATCATACATTCTTGTGATTTTTATTAGCAAATATGCTGAAAACAACTCGTCATTAGATTTAATCAGTATTCCATATGCCAGTTCAGTATACGAAAACAAATTAAGTCTATAATTAACTTATTAATTCAATGCAGCACTAATTCTTAGAATTTTATCGTTGCTTTCTGTAAATGGAAGTTTTAAATTCACAGCCTATCTTTAGTACTTGGGAATAGCTCCTGGAAATATGACAGCTGCTTCCCCCTCCCTGTCTCCCCAATTATACTGAGAATCAAACCATTAATGTACTCAGGAGCAGTAAGGTAATTATATGTTTTAGTAGGTTCATTAAGAGCTCTGAAAATATATTTCACTATAAAATAATTTCTGTTCTCTTCAAATTGTGTAGAACATGAGGAATTTTTGGTAAGAAAAGGCCAAGGTGCTATGTTTCTTTACTTTAGACAACAACCTCTTACAAATCAGTACTAAATGATGCACAAAAATCCCTTGGTATCTTAAAGAGGGAAAAATTACATAGGTAAACAGATAAATCTTTAGTACATTTGTCTTTATGGGAGCAGCTCCTGCTGTTGGTCTCTAACCTGGAGGGCATTATTCTTTTCTAAATTGCCAGTAGTGTCTCACAGCACAGTGATAAATAGAAACCACTGAAAGAAATAACGTTCATTCTAACACACAAGAACTTTCCAGACAGACATTGGCCTCTGAGAACAAACACTTAGACAAAATAGATTAGTTGCAGTTGCAGTATATATCACTCTGGTTCCCTATAAACCGGCATTATCCCAGCTGTGCAAATAAGTGCCTTTATGCCAATCATTATGTAATAAATATATTTAAGAGAGAGTCTAAAACTTTAAGGAAAACACAGAAAAAGGTCTTTCTATATTAGTTATTTTTTGTATGAAGCCAGTGATGTATTTCCCAGCTCTACTTTAAAAAGTCCCTAATAATGTTGATGCTTTTGTGTTATTTTGTGGTAGAAAGTTTCCTTTGTCACACAATTAATGAAACAGAAAAGAAACAAGTGCTACAGAATTGCAATTAAAAGTACTAGTTTAATAATAGAACAGAAAACTCCCTGGAAATTTTCTCTCTTGATTATTGTTTCACCTGAAGCACATATGCTAAGGCAGAATTTTGTTTGTTTCTGGTTATGCTAGAGTAACATTCAGCTATGCTGTTTGTGTTTTTCCTCATTAATTGTTTCAAAAGTCTGACAAAATGAAAACTGTCTTGGAAAATATAGTTATCCTGCTTTGTCTTCTAGATGCATGGAATATGGATTGCTTTTAAGAATTGATGTGACTAATAATTTGGGGTTGTTTTTCTATGCAGTCAGAACCCTAGGAAGGTATTGTGACACCACCAGCCATTTTCCCCACTACCTTTACTCTGGCCACAAAATTTTAGGAATTCAAGTGCCTCAGATAGGTTCAGCTATCCAGCACAATCAGAGCAACCCTATGCTAACTACTTGTCCTCTCTGAAAATTTTCTTGCTGCTTTTCTTTAGGTACCAGAAGCAGATAGGTGAACACTGCCTTCCTTGCTCCTGGGGCAAGGTGTGTGTTGGAAGGGATGGATGTGAATGGGGAGAGGTGCAGCAAGCACAGCAGTGAGTCCAGGCAAGAACATAGAAGGGTGGGAGGAAAAGATGACATTGTGGCCACTGCCTGGAAAAGAGATGGACACTGGATGTATCAAGGACCAATTAGCCTGCTAGGAAGTCTTTGAATGGGCATGGGTGTAGCTGAGAAAACTACATCTGCATGTTGTCTTCTTTCCCAAGAGAAGTGGTGTTTTCTCTGTCATCCTTAGACTCTAAGAACAACTCTTTTTTTTTAAGTACAAGATTTTTTGTTTTGTTGTAATTCAGTACAAAATCTGTACTTCTACTGACATTTGGAATGAATTAATGAGATGGATTTTAGCTAGGACTATGTTTGAAAAGCTCTCTCTATTTTTTCTCTGTGGATGCACTTCAGCCAAAGGAAGTGCTAGCAATAAAAATGCCCTTTTTTTGTTTCTGGTACATATACATTAATTTTTCTACAATCATATTTTTCTATCAACTGCTCTGTATGTATGCAAGACCTTTTAATTTATTTGATTACAATATTAAATATATACTTTTATAGTGAATTTAACTTATTAATTCAATATGATTATTCCCTATAGATCATCAATTGATTTAGTGCAGTATAAATAAGTATTGACTTCAAAAACAGTCAGTGGTGTTGCTTCCTTCCTACATCTGTCTGTAGATCTCAAAGAAAATGGCATATTGAACAAGCTTAAAGCTTATCGTTAAGCAACCCAACAGAAATTTCATAAAATATATTGAAAGGGCTTTGGGAGGATCATAAGCAATTGGACATCAATGGGAAGGGAGGATACACACTCTTCTGTCTTCAATTTATGTCAGTGCAAAATTTTAATTGGATGAAATGCATTCTTAAACCTGCATGTTAGATCCAGGTCCAAAATGCAGAACAAAGGAAGTGTCTGTTTGAGTTCCACAGGCATCTGAAGCAGACTGCAACCTTCCCTGACCCAGTTTCCTGAATGTTTCTCCAACAAAGTAAATATGACAACTGTGCTGACTAGGACTTTTTCAGGGTGCTGTAGATTTCTTAAAATGCTATTTGTTCCGTCTTCATCACCTTTGATCAGCCTTGCTCATTTTTGTTTTACGTTTTTTTGTCCTTACTTTCATGTTAATTTTCTTGTTATCTTTTCCATCCATCTGCTCTGGAGTACAGAATCAAAGTCTTCTCCTATTCACTTTTTTTCCTAGATTTTTCTCATATTCACTTTTCTCTAGGACTATCAATCATTTCAAAGATAACAGTAAAAGTTTTATCATTCTCTCCAGTTATATACATCTGCTAATCATACTTTCAAAATAACACACAGGACACTTCTCTTGCCGACTGTGTAGTACTGATTCATATTCATTTACTCCATGTCTGATTGTAGTTAATTTAGAAATAGCTGAGCTGACAATAAAAAAGCTAGTTTGAAAATTGTGCCTTCACAGACTTCCAAAGTCACCTGTGAAATTATGGAAGTATTTATTTTCACTGAAGCCTGAGCTGCCACACTGATGCAGCTGCTTGTGCTGATACCTCGTCCTACCCTTACAAATAGGGCAGCTAGCAATTTCAGTTGAAGCATTGTTCTAATTTGCACTTGAAATTTGGACTTTGGTGCAAATTGACTCCTAACGATGTAAGTAGGGTGTGTCTTCTGAATTTTGTTGTGATTGGGGTTTTAAAACAGGAACTTCATGGGTAGTTGAAACTGCATCAGCTGCATATACAATTTTCTCTGATGTATAAGTGGCAAAGTATGTACCATCAAACGTGCAGAAAGTGTTTATATGTGTTTGTATTTGACAGAATTTTCATATTACTTGGACCATGGAGTACCATGTTTTTTCCTATTATTTTTTTATTTTTCAGGTCTCTAGAATTGCATTAATATTTGCCTTGAAGGAAAGAGAGATGTAAAAACCATAGGACTAAGATTTTTGTAAAATTCACATTCCTTTGTTTGACTGTGTAGATCAAGAGGCTTTGTATACTCATCCCAGAGGGAGACAAAAATTCCTCCGGAATTTCTACTGTCCATGTTATTTCATAATTCAGTAGTGAATCTGCACAGTAGTACTCAGGATTAACTGCACAGTAGAAACTCCATCTCTACAGAATTAGGTACTGGTATAAAAATAATGGTTTCCAAGTATTAACATTTTTTGTAAAACTCCTATGATCTAAAAACACACAACTAATTCTTTCTTACATTTTAGTAATCAGAAGTGCATGTTATGTGCGTATTCCTACCTTGTCTATTTGCTATTTCAAATTCTATTTTTAAAATTTATGTTGATCAACTATATGGTTGAATTTATAGTTCTGAATATATTGAAACCCTGATACTTTTTTTCTAACAAAAATCTTCCCAGAAACTCTGATAATGCAAGAAAATAGTAAAGTATAAAACCACTTGATTTAAAATTATGCATATAAGTAAAGAATTAGTGTACCATGATATAATAAGATACAGTGCTGAGCATATAAAAACAATATGAAAATGAAATTAACTTGCATTAAACATATGTGTTGGGAATATGGCTCCTGGTAATGAAGCTGTGGTTCTCTATGTTGACCATATTAAAAAAACTACTTCAAGAGCTTAGAAAAAAATTAACCATACCTACTCCTTCTCAATTCTTGTAACTTGAGAGCAGAAATCTAATGAGCAAAGACAAGTGTTTGAGAAATGAGATAGCAGGAATATGTGGATATTAGAGATGTTTTTACTGAATTGTAAAAAGAATTATGAATCACTCCATATGCAAGAAGCTGTGGAATTACCAAACTATCAGGACAAATAAGAAATTCTCTGCCTCAATGAGTTTTATTGATCATACATCAAATCTAAATTTGAAAACTAAAGATTGTCTGATCTTTGTGGAGTACTGTCACCAGTTCTTCAAGCAAAGCAAGTGAACACAAATTGGTCTAGCAAACAGAGCCAGAAAAACTGTCACAGACTAAACCCAAGGGAGCAAATGCTGACTAGATTATGCATGAAATCCGTTCTCCTGGATAACCCATCAACCTAGGCATTTATTTCCGGATATCAGCATCATTACACACTGGTAAAAGAGACAATTCTGTAGTTTCAAAAGCAGGTTTATTAAAGATGTGATAGTATTGCTTCTATTTCTACTAAAATCCTGAAGACCCAAGGGAAAATTCATATGACATAACTCAATAGTTTCAAACACAAGTTTATTAAAGTTATGATAGTAGCTCTCCTGTATCCACAAAAACCCTGAAGACCAAAGGGAATATCCTTGTGAAAATCACATTTCACCACCAAATAGTTTGGCATAAGTCTTTTCTCAATCCGATAAAACAGAGAGTGACTGAAAATGGAAGAAGGCATGGGGCTTGCAACTAAAGAAAGGGAATTCATGGACTTTGCAAAGTAAGAGAGGCTGTTCAATCTATAAACATAATCAGCTTAAAATATTTGCTTTCTGATAGTTTCACAGATGAGAGAGAGAGAGGAGATCGGAAAAGTAACAGAGGTATAAAAAAATTATTCTCTTACCTCATCCGGGCTTTCCACAAGGTTTTCATTTTAGATAAAGAACACAGAGAAGGCCAACAGAGAAGAAAGATTTGGCAGTAATTTATTAAATCTCTTCAGAGAGAACTGGACTATGTCTGGTTTACATTAAATTGAAGTAATATGAAGATGGGAAGAGTAAACACAACTTAATTTATATCCTGAAATAAGTTGATGTTTTAAAGTAAAATTTAACCTGCTCATCTTAAGTCAAAGAAGTGTATTATATAAATAAATAAACAAACAAACAAGTAAGAAAGAAATCAGGGGATTTGGACCTTCATGTCAATATGTTTTCTTGATTCTTATTGTGTGGATTATTATATGCTACTGTATATGACATATTACTAAATGCAGTAACATAACCAAAATCCAGCTGTTTCAGACAAAAAAATCTCAAAGACTGGAAGAAGAAAAACTTGAAGTTTGTGGGTTAGGATATTACTAGTACAAATTCAAGAGCCAGTTTGCTAATCACTGTGAATTTGTGTTTCTAAATGAAAGTATTGATGCAGTATCTTTTGGAATATAACTCTGGTTGGAGAGAGAGAGAATAAGAATGAGAGAAAAATGCACCATTTTCTAGGGAGACAATTATGTTTCCATAAGCTCCTGAGATATACAGATACACAGAAGGACAGTACTGTTAAAGTGGGGTAGAGAACTTAATAGAAAATTATCTAGCTGCAACAGCTTTTCTGTGCATAGATAGATTTTAATAAGGCACTTTTGACTAATACCTTCAATATTAACAAGAGTAAACTTATTAGGAAGCACCATTTTTATTGAAACTAGATTTTAATGTCCAAATTTCTAACTTGTACAGATTTATTTCTCTGGAAATTTGACATTCTAATTTTGTATTCAAGTTCACTAAATTCTATTTGGTAAAAAACCTTATGAAATGTTTATTTTCTAAAAAGCATATGGTACTGCAGAGTTATTAAAATAACATCAAATTAAATTAGGGTTGGTCTTAAGTAAGTAATAGTGATTTATTATAAAGTATACTGTCAAGCTTACAACTTCTTAAAGGTTTTGCTTGGTTTAATAAGCTCTAGGAGAAGGGTAAGTGGGACCCTACCAGATTGCTGTCATATGCAGCTACTGAGCTGTGATATTTCCTTGAAACTGAATGTGTGTTGTAACAAATTTAATATGGTCTAGTGAAACTCTGGAAACCATTTTTTTTCATGCAGCTCTTGAAAGTAACCAATTCTCAGGATTTCAGACAAAGCATTTGATTAACTAAAAGATATTTCTGCAGATAAGTAGTGAAGATAATTATTATCTGAGATAAAAAGTGAAAACAATGAATTTGTTTGTTTAGAAAGGTGTTGACTATATTGTATCCTGGGGAGTTGAAAGCTCAGTTTACCTCCTTTCCATGCAAAAACTGGAAGTAGCATAAAAGAGTATTTCTAGGCTAGAATTAGTGAAGAGTTAGGAGACACATCTCCAGCCTTCTGGCTCATCTTCAGTACGAAGATGTTTTCAGATGACAAAAGTTGCAGATAAAAGTGTGAGCAGATCATTCTCAACATAATTTATGTATTTCCTTGAGTGCACTTACTAATCCAAGAATAGACCTGGCCTAACTTGGCAAGATGACTTTCATACCAGAGCCAGCATGTGTATTCGTAACTGCCTGTCTGGATTTGTCACTATACCCTTCTTTAGAATTTTAACATATTCTAAAAAAAAATCTAATTCTTTTTCTTGTAAAGTGACAAAGCAACACCTTGTGCAGTCACTGAAATCATAAAAAGGTACAAAAATGCTTATCTCTTCCCTTTTGGTGAGTTACAAAGGGAAAGGAAATCCAAGGTAAAGCCCAAATTATTCATTAAATAGGACAAAACCAGTGTCATTATAACCTGCGCCCTGGTGTGTGATGCACAAGTTACCTGAAGAGAGAGGAACACATGCCTGACTTCTTACTGTGATAGTCCTATGAGTACTATAATCCCACCTAACAAACAGTTAGGACTGTTAGAACTCACATGGTCAAGTCACAGGTATGTCATCATTGACTTGTTAATGAAAGGTCCTCAAATGTTATTAATTTTTATTGATTTTTTTTTTTGTTTCTTTTTTTCTTCTTGAGGGTCAAGATTGCATAAGATAGAAAAATTAAAATTATATTAATATATAATATTATATATTATAATATATAATATAATATAATTATATATTATATATTATAATATAGTACATAATATGATTTCTAGGTGACTTTTATTACAGCAGTCAATTAATATTCTAATGTTAGAAACTCCTTTACTTGTTTCCTCATTTGCCATAATGATTTTTTTAAGGAATATTTCAAAATTTTGAATGAAAATATGTACAGAAACACCAATTGATTATGGAATCATAAAAGAATACAATCTTCAAGGTTGGAAGAGACCCTTAAGATCATCAGGTCCAGCTGTCAATGCAGCACTACTGCTGTAACCTGTAATTTACTGAACCACATCACCCAGCTGCACCATTCCAGGCCAGCTGCAGGTCTAGGAAGCTGTAGATTTCAGGAAAACAAACCCCCAGTGATCATATTGATATTTTAAATAGGATGCTGCAAACATTCCCCACAATCAGGTCTTGTACTATTTACATATTCTGATTTTGTTAACTCTGCCACAGTAGGTTAAAAGATCACAGAGAACTAAAGTGGTGGATATTGCTTCTTTTCTGTAATATCCCTGTGATGAGATTTTCTAGAATAATGCACTGAAAATCATTGCAGCTAAATTTAGAAACCTTTAGATAGGCACATTTAGTTCCAAACCTAGATTTTCTCTCCTGCATTTGCCCTCTCTGCATGTGTGTTGTTAGATGCCTCCTAAGCTGTACAAGAAAATATTGATCAACCTATTTCTTCATTAATTTACCTGTGTCTTTATCAGTTTGAACCTAGTTTGCTTGAACAATAAATAGAACCTATGAAAAGCAGCATTGTTTTGGAGAATGGTTATTTTACCCATCCTGGATTTTCCTAAACATTTTAAAATAGGAAGAAAAGTCAAGAACTTACTTGGCTGTACCTTTTTTCCCCTATACATGTGAATGAATCTTGGTTCCTCCCTACTTTGGCAATGATTATTAAATTTGAAAATAACTTTTCAAAATTAATATGCATCATATACAGTCATATACACTAAGGCTTTCTGACTAGTGTCTCCTAATCACTTTTCCATTCAATTTGATATATCTACACATTTTCTAAGACCAAGGACTTTTCATAATAATCTGAAAAGCACAGGCCCTGAGATTTCCTATCACAGAGCCACTTTAAGGGTAGTCAACAATAATGCAGAAAAAACCCCCATATATTTGTTCAATTCCTTTTCAGGGACATAACTTCAAATGAAAAATTATGAAAGTTCACTCAAACTGATGTAATTCCCAGCTCCCTGGTCACAAAGGCTGCTTATTCTCAGAGCTGATCCTGCATATGCTAATAACATTATCTAGAGATCATGAAGAAAAGACAAGTTCTTTGCTTCATGCAGCTATACCCCTTTCAATCAACCACATGCTGAGAACCATTTATTACCATAACATATGACACAGAAAATCTTAAGAGGCAGTAAGGGGCAAATTTTCAGATTATCACATGCCATTCTAACTGTGACTTTCTCATTAACTTTAAAAGAATCATGTGGCTTAGACCAGCTGAAAGCTCTGAAATATACCCCTACACATGCCCCAGAATAAACCTTTAGAAACATAATAATTTTCCATATTTCACTTAATCTCTATAAAATAACAGAAGTCAGCAGCTAAGCAGACTGTTCACAAGTAGTCTTCAAATTGCACACAGCCTCATATTGTGCTTGAGGTGACCTTGTAGTATGCATGGGGACAAGCCTCAGCTCTTCAGCAATTCCAAGTCAGGAGGGAGATAAAAGAAAAGAAACTTCTGGCCATAAGGCACCATTAATGATCCTGCACTGCAGTTAGCTGCACTAGTTTATTTCCTTTGACTTAAAGAAGCTTGCAAAATGCAGTTAATGAGAAATGATTTTTTAAAAAAAATCCAGAAATCTAACTGATGTAATATGGACATAAAGGAACAAAGCTTTATTAGGGAGGCACCTTGAGATGGTGTATGGCTTTATGCACTCAAAATGAGAATGCAAAAATAATATGACACCTTTTGTATCCTTTGTCCTCAAATGGAAAATTTTTTACTCCTCTCTACCCAAATCTTGCTGTCTATTACATGCTCAAAGGCCATAATTATTGAAAAAATAGGCTTTTGAGAAAAGCATATAATTAGTCTATGCAGCTGGTATAAAAATTACTGGCAGGAGTAGTAGTATCATTAAAAAATTGGAACTAAAGCACACCAACTATACTCCAGGGCAAGTTAAACACACAGAAACTCTTGTAAATATTTTAGCATCCAGGATAGTACACACTCAGGGCACCCAATTTTTTTTAACACCACTGATCCAGACTCAACAGAAAATCATTTCTGCCAAAATGGAGCTGTAGTGCATTCTAGTTTACATAAGTTTCATAAGGTGATTTTCTTTGACTCTTACACAGAATAAGGCTGCAGTAAAAAAAAAAAAAAAAAAAAAGGCAAGTTTGCCTCAGAGTCATGCAATGATATTAGAATTCCAATGAAATTATGAACTGGAATGCAAAGTAATTTGTAATAACTATGTGACTCTGTAGGGAATCTAATACAGTAGCTTTCTCAGATAAGACATATCCCTTTCTGTTGTGACTTTCTTAGAGTTATTCAAGAGCCTAGCCTGGGATTCTCTTAGAGCTGAGATGCCTACAACCAAAATTACTCTTATTGATATGTCTATTTAGATGCATAAAAACATTGTGCTTCTAGAGCCGTTAGCATCTTATGTTCAATTTTCAAACTGCTAGAGGTTTAATCCTATCCATGTGTGCACCATTTTATTTGAGGTCAAGCAGTTTCTGTTTCTGCTAGAGAAAAGTGGAACTGCTGTACCTGAAAGGTTTGAAGGTGTCAATCTGGCAATTATATTTTGGATTTAGCCATCTGGTCTAACACCAGTTTGACACTAAATTCCTGCAGAATGTCAGTTTATACACATAGCCTGACCACCAAAATAAAGTGCTTGAACTTGGTTTAAGTGATCCTCATGATCTTCAGGCATTCAGATTTGTACTTTACCTCCACAGTGATGAAAGCCACCTAAGTGAAAAGATAATTCCTCACTGCAGTTTTTGTATAGTGCTTCAAAAAGCTGAAGATTCACTAGGTGAAAGGGAAGGAGTTTCAGGGATCTTGTGGGTTGGATACAGTTTGATTCTTTTGTTCATTATTGGGCTAAATATCCCTAAGAGAAGAAACAACAGCCTAGGAGGGAGAGAGGACAAGGAATCACAGTGCGGCAATGAATCGTGACTGGTCCCAGTGGTCAGTCAGGAGACACTGAAATGAGCAGTCCTTGATTTCAACCACACTGTACAGCGGTGTTGTGGAAACCCTACATATTGCAGTAGACACAAAATAACTCTTTGTTTGAAGCTGGCTTGGGAAATCTGAGCCAAAGATGTATTTTAGAACATTTTCCCCTTCCTGAATCAATTTTTCTTCAACTTCACTTCTGTTTATTTGTATCTTCATTCTATTAGCTTTCTGATGCTTTCTTGTCCTTTCCTGCATACCTTTTTATATGTTTGTATCTATTTTTCTCCCCGCCATCTGTGTCTTTTGCGTGTGAATGTTATTTTCCTTGTCACTGTATTTTTACTGCTCATGAAAAATAAACACTTCAGAAATAATCACTGCACAGTGGCCAAACAGAAGGCAATCCTTCCTGTAAATACTACTTTTGTGTAATGGGCATGGTCAGATCAGTGGTAGAAATGTAGTAAGAACAATTCATCTATATATTTTTTTTCTTGTACAGAAACACTGCTGTGGTTTTTTTTTTATGCTTTAAACTCCATGTAGAATTTATCTTTTTTTCCCTCTCTTATTTTTTTAGGTCTTGCTCTTTCATACTTCTACTTTATGACAAACAGGCTTCTGTCATACAGACTCTCTCAAAGTCATAATTCATCCATGTGTTAAGATGTCTGCAAGCTTTCTTTTCCTACATCAATGGCACACATTTTTCTTTTGACTCTAACTCTTTTTGTTCTTCCTATTTTATAATGCATGCACAGTTGTGTTATAAAGACTCATCAAAGTCACCACTGTTCTACATTTATCTGCATTGAACTGGCTTTGTCATTTATTAGTCTTTTAAATATTCTTTATATTTTCTATCTGGTTACATTCTCCTTCATTATTTACAGTTCCTCTATCATCTCTTTCTGATTCACATTAATCTGCTCTTTGACTTTAATATTCTGGACCTAAAATGCTTGCCATTAAATCTTCAAAGTCAAAAGTCTTAGCACTGGTTTTATTGTAAGTTAGCAATGTAACTTCTTATCAATTAACATTATTTGATTAAATACACCCATTCCTGCTTTGGGACTAAAAGTTGTGTTTTGAAGCACTGCATGAGGGTATATTAATGACATTTCCATTGATTTTGACAAAACAATGGTACTGTTTTAATCCTGAGGTATGCTTTAGCACTTTAAATTGAGGATCTAACACACAATTAGTAAAATGACTGTCCACTCCAGATCCCAGCTGCTAAATTCTGCCCTTTAGCCATCATGCCACATTGCTGCAGTGTGTGGCATGCCAAAGCAAAGGGGAAAGTTTTGCCCACAGCATACACAATCAGACTTCAAAGAGAAGACATTTTAACTTGGTATTGTTTAACAGTTATTAGAATTAATCACAAGCATGGATCAAGAGACTAAATCTCCTAAATGCTTTGTATTTTTTATGCATCTCTTATGAGGGTAGCAAGCTCTGCTCAGTGTGCTCATCAATCCTTTTACCCTGGGAAGAGAAAAATAGTCCTGTCTCATTTATTAGATGCTCTGTCATTTATTTAGTCAGTGGTAGATGACTCTAGAGAAAGTAGTTCCACCTGGTAAGATGGACTATGGGAAAGATCTGTGACATTACATTTAATTAATATAAAACCTATGAGACAAAGAAACAGATTAGAAAATGTATTTGCGTAGAAAGTACATTTGAGAAGATTTCCATCCATATTTAATTTTTTTTTCCCTGTTGTGATGTTTACTGAAAACTGCCAAAGTCAGTCTTGTGCTGTAGTCTCAAAGAGCACTAAACATTGACAGTAAAACAGCTTCCTCATAAGCCCTGCAGATGCAATAGATATTTGAGACACTGCCTCTACAGAAGCTGCTTCTCCTTTTGGGTATATGCCCATGCTTGCATAGTCTGCACAGTCCAAGAGTTCACATCAGCCAAAATAGTGAAAAAGACAACATATCATTTTTTGCATCCAGAACATTTTTTGCATGTTGGTATTTTTTTGTATGTTGGGGGTTTTACGGTTTATTTTGTATCTTTCTGTGGTCCTAAAGAACTTTTAAGAGGATGGAAGGCATCTCTCACTTTCTTTTCTGTGTCTCATTGCAACTATTTATTCTTTCAAAGATTCTTATTTATTTATTTGTCAGATTGTTACAACCAGGTGTCATGGTTTACACCAGGACAGCAGCTAAGCACCATATAGACCCTTGCTCACTCCCCCACCAGTGGGTTTGGGGAGAGAACTGGAATGGTAGAAGTGAGGAAACTTGTGGGTTTAGGTATTTTAATAGGGAAAGCCAATTAAAACAAATTTTACTTTGTAAATTCACCACTTCCTATTGACAGACAGGTGTTCAGCCATCCCCAGGAAAGCCAGGTTCCTTCAGGTGTTGACCGTGACTTTTGAAGACCAATTACATAACTCCTAACCTCCCCCTGCTTCCTTCATCTTCACCTCACTTCAGTAACTGATCATGTTATCATATGGTATGAGCTATCCCTGTGGTCAGGGGGTCAGCTGTCCCTGCTGGCAGATTTTCTTTTAATAACTGTTGGCATTAGTATCATTTAGAAGTTTTCAGGCTTCACTGGAAGTTATTGAAAGCTTTATTACCATTTTCAGTTACACAATTTTCTATCCACCATTAATATTTGCTAATAATTTTTTTGACATTTAATTCTTACTATTTGCTGCAGCTAAATTTTTATAAATTTAGAAGTTGTGAGATAAACTATTTTAAAAGTACTGAAAACATTGTAGAAACAGTTTACAAAGATATCAATCCATTCTTTTCCTCAGGCCTTTGGTGAGAATTCCTGCAGTTCAACAAAGGATTCAATGCTCTTCCATGCTAGCAGGAAGTGGATGTTGTGACCAAGGGAGGCATTGCTGTAGATTTATGATAGGACCTATGTGCCTTCATGAGCTTTGCAACCTCTTTGCAGTGGAGAAATTATGGACTGCAGATGTAGAATGCAGCATTTGTCATGAAGAATATTTGTTGCTACTTTAATTCCTCTTGACCTCATTTTCTTTGTTTAGAGCTTCATTATTTTCAAAGCTCAGTTAGTTATATTTATTGTGTGTGTGCTGTAAAGTTTGTGCATGATTAATCTCCCATTTGTACTGATTCTTCATGCTTGGGGAACAACAAATCCTAGGATTTCCTTGTACCCTCCCAAAAGATCACTCTTCTTCGTCTTCTGGATTGAGCACAGAATATTTGCAGAGAACAATCTAATAGCTTATTCAAAATTATTTTAGATATTGAACCTCAACTTCACAGCTTTCCACTTTCCATCTTACAGAGCTATACAAATGCATTGTAATGACAGAATCAAAAAATTGTAGAATGTCCTGAGCTAGAAAGTACCCACAAGGATTATTGAGTCCAGTTCCTGGCCCTACACAGGACCACTTTTCCTTTCCCCAGAAAATGGACAATAACCAGGGCATTAAAAAAATATAATGCAAAACAAGCTTAGCTCTTAACAATGCTTCAGATACAATAGTGTCTACCAAGACATATGTAAATATCATTGAGGATGTTTTGATTTCAGTAAATGGCCACATTTTGGCTCATCTTTCCATCTCTCCATACCAAAGTTTGGCAATAAACTTCGGCTGGTGACATTTGAAGTTGTACTTGCTTTTTGGTCTTACACAGATGGAGACTTTCAGCAGAGAGCTATTAAAGACATTTCTCTGTCACCATTTCAGTAAGACATCAAATTGCATGTTACTTTTAACTTGGATGGAATGAAAGGTTAAAGCATTTGCCTTAAATCAAGCATATTTAACTAGACTGAAAATTAACATTATGAGAGAAAGATACTTAACCACAGAGAGCAGTAAGTTGATTGAAAAGTGGAAGAAACCCAATTATTAACTAATACTGAGAAAAATAATTAGACATCAATAACTAGCTAATTTTACTCATGATGTACATATGCATTTGTGCATTTAGAATGAAGGGACAAATATTTTTTTTTTTTAAATCTTAACTTTCTATGTACCAAGTATTCCCATATAAATTAAATTATCACCTGGTAGTGTGAATTTCCTTATTGAACCAGGTGATTGTGAAAAGGAGAAATGAAGAATATGTTTGTTCTTCACAATATTCTTCCTAACTTTCCTCATAGAAACGTAGGAACTATGTGGATCAGATGGCTCTGCATCTGGTTTGCAAAACAGTTGCTGAACTTGTGAGAGTTCTCATGAAAGCAAAATGTGCAGGTGCATAGTGTGTGGTAGTCGCAGAATATAAAGTTTCAGAAATCTGTACTTGTCCTAAGGGAAAATGTAAAATATTCCCTTTTGTGGCCAAATAACCTAATTCTTAGAAATTGTTATATATTTTTCCCTTTATAATTACAGTTTTTTTTCTGATCACATAAAAATTCCATGCATTCTTTTTATCACACTTAAAACATGGTGAATGAAGCAATTTTTCAAAAGAGAAATCAAAAGTCTGTATTGCTTAAACTGGAAGAACATTTATATTCTTTGAGAAGGAAAAAAAAAATCTGGGCTTTAGCATTTCTGATATTCTAATTCTATTGTTTTTCTCAACATTTCAGTATAAGTTCAGTATAAGACTTTCCATTCTGTTATTTCTGTCAGGCCTATAATAGCAAAGTCATTCTGTTCTGGATTTTCTTCAGATATCCTTTCTTTCTAACTGACAAATAACGATGGCTTTATTTTTATTATGGTGTATCCATAAGGACTGCATATTGACAGCACTTATAGTTTTCAAACATCACAGAGTTTTAAAAAAAATAATCCAAAAACAAAAGAAAAACTAAAGAAACTCAGAAGTTTCTAAGATGGCCACAAAAAGACTATAATCTTTGCAGGAATATATTGGCATTCTATTGTTACCACAGTTAAAACATATAAATGATAATACTTTTTGTTACAGAACAAAGCAAAACAATTATCCTGAGAATCTTAATTTAAAAATCAGAGATTAATAAAAAGATATGGATTTTTTTTACCATCCTTGCTGGAGAAATTCTTACATCTGTGAAATCTTCCTGAAGTTAGATTTTGAAAACAGGAAAAAAGTTTTAAAAAACCAAATTAAATACCCTAATGCATTAAATATATGACACATAAGTGTCCATTTTAGGCAGTCTGGAAATACACATTTGCAGTCCATGGAAGTGAGTTGCCATATGGTACACACAAATCAGGAAAAAAATAACACAAAAGTGTACAATTGTTTCAATAAGGATGCAATTGTCTGAGTTAATGTAAAATATGTCTTGCAATAGATTATGAAAAGTAAAGACTTTTCTGTCACCTGGCATTTTGAATTTGTGAGTAATTCCTAGAGACAATACAGAACTTTATTTCCCTCTGTTGCAATTTATTATCTTGAAATTTCTGCATTAAGGGAAATGAAATTAAGTTCTTTTTTCTTACTTAATTTTTCTTCTTATACACAGATGTGTTATTGTGAATGTGATCATCACTATAATGTAGAAATATGGGTCCCAGATACAGTTCATATGAAACAATAATATTGGTCAAAAATTATTTTAAACACAATATTTTTACATCAATTTTTGGAAAAATTTTCTAGATTCTGCCAGTTTCCTTAATGATGAGTTAGGGCATCACTTCATCACATCTAATTTTCTTTATCTCATTTGTAGAAATGCATTGTGGATCTTGGTCAGAAAGTGTCTTTCTTATTATTACTTACTCATAACACCAGTTTAAGAAGGTAGTAATTGCTTTGAGTGAGCTGGTATAAATTACTGTTTCTTATGTCACTTTCCATTAGTTAATGACAAAATGCATATTTTGGCATTTTCACCATGATTAACTCTTTGTATTTCTCTATTCAGGTTTAATGTAAGATGTGACAATCTGATCTCATTTTAATTACAATACAATTGCAATTACATTTACATGACAACTATTTCATATTTTACAGGTCTTCCCTAATGAAAACAGTGCATATTAGCATTGAGCTAAGATGGTAGGAAAAAAGCAAAATTGTTTGAACATGAGAAAGCAAGGAGAATAATACCCTAAAGGTAGAGTTCTTAAATGTCAAGTGCCCTTTCTCAGCCTCAACCATTCATTCTGAAAATGGTCTACCAAAAAGGCTTAGAGGGAGCAGTTTAATTACTGTTCCTTTGACAAATGTAATATATTTTCAGAAGCAGGCCCATACATTTATTTAGGGCCAAATGCTGTACTACAAAACTGTCCTCAGAGGTATTTCATTCTACCATCCTATTTTTTCCACCTGGCTTGCACTGCTTTTTCTTTTTTCTAATGACTATGTCATTCCTAGAGACATTTTAAAATGAGTCTTAAATCATGTTTTCCTTTAACAGAGCATAAGCTACATGAGCAGGGTGGGAGAAAGAGAAAAATGGTGTAAATAATCACAAAGTTTTTATAATGCTTTCACAAGAAAAGAATGACCAACAGCCCTACACCAGTCCCTATATATCTTGTCCTGAGCTCAATTGAGAGAATCACTGAAGTCCTCTCCTGGATCCTTACAAATATAAAGGGAAGTCCAATATGCTTCCATTCATATTGTTTTTTCTCCCCACTCTCAGGAAATACACAAAACATTGACTGCTTCTTTACTTACCTAAGGTTAAAAAGAAACCTAAAGCAGACTGGAAGGCAGTTTTTGTAAGCAGTCAAGACAGATGAAAGTCCAGAAGGCAATGACCACTTCTAGAGAGTATCCAACTGGCAAAAGCCAGTTTCAGGAGTGGATCTTTACAGATCTCCTGAATATAAATCTACTAAATATATTGAACATGTACTGGACATAGTACAGAACATTCGATTACACAAGCACAAGAAATGTGCGAGGCACTTGTTGCTGCCTGTTGTGGCAAAACCAGTGTAAAATGATTATTTGGGAAGTTTATACAGAAGCCAAAAGGAAAAAAAAAAATAGATACATTTCTTCTCCTCACTCCATGAACCTAATAACTATCAAGCAATCCTGAATAAATCTGATGTATTGTTCCCATCTGACATGCAGATGCTTCTATGACCTAATCCTCACAGCTATTTCTGCAGAATTTTTTTTATACTAATAGGTTCTATTTATTATATGGCACTGCAAACATATTTGTTTTATTCACCTCTATATGAGGGTGAAATTTGTCTCCTAAGCTGAAAAATTCATCAGCTAGTTTCTGAGCACTATAGTGCTGTCTCAGTATTCTGTGCATGTAGAAAAAAAAGTCTAAATAGACTTTTCATTTTATCTTATCCTGTGTAGCCAAAGAGAGTCATGTTCCTAGTAATTAGAATTGCATTCAGTGATACTTGCATCTGAAAAAGTTTTGGACTGTAATTGCAAAACCCATCAAAAAGAAAAAAGTTAAAAAAAATCCCTGTATACCATCCCTTTTCTGTATTCAAATTTGCTGAATTTAATTAAATTGTTTTTTTGCTAAATTAAACTCAATATAATTATTTAGTAAGTTTTTTAAATTGAAATGAATATTTGAAAAAGAAACAGATATAGTTTTATTCTGAGTTAAAAAATGAGTTATGGTATTATTTCCAAATAATAAAAGGTATGGCAGAAAGACAGACTTTCAGTTTGGTGCAAATAGAGGACAGTTAATATTTATTTAATATTTTCTTTCATCCATGGAGAATATAATATAATTTTCTTTCTTTCTAAACTGTCTAGACAAAGAAGACTTTTTTTTTTTTCTTAAGCTGTTCTTTTCCAGATGTGTGTGATGATTAATCACTGTATGTGTCTAGACCCCATGGTAATCTCTGTCCCTGTTTCTGTCTCTACATTCATCTTTGACATCATGAGTTTAGTTTTAATACAGTCCAATTGATTTGTTTGCAGCTACAGCACTGTTTTCATTCTTTTCCCCTCTGAAATGTCTTTACAGCACAAATACAAACTTGCCTGTGTTCTCAAGCTGTGTAAAATTGATTTGTGAGAACAGATTGCAAAACTTAAGTGCATGGTAATACATGTCCTAGTTTGCAATGTCTGCATGGAAGATGCTGCAGTGGAGTTAAGAAGGACATGATTTTTTAGGACTTTGCAAAGATTTCCATCGCCTTTATTAATTTTTTCATCCTACCTGTCATGAAAGAAATGGGAATCAAAATAGCTTTTTATGGTGTAAATAAAAATGTCTGTATTGATTCCCATGTCCCTGTCATACCTTTCTTTGCATGTCTATGCCAACCCTCATCCACCAGGAAAGTGAGGAAAATTAGAACCATAGCTGGATGTTCCAACAGTTCATACTTGGAAGAATAATAGTTCTGTGAGATCAAAATAGTCATATGACAGCTCCACAGTTTTCATTTTGAACTGGCATTTTTAATTTATTTGGGACATTTTTAAAGCATATGTAGGGCAGAGAAAATCCATTTTGGATGGATTTTTTTGTTGCTCTTGATCACAAAAAAATTATTCCTACCTTTGATTCCTTAGTGGATTACAAATTGGAAAATTCTTATTCTTGGTAAATCTAGTGCCCAAAAAACCTTATAAGAGTAGCTATGTTAAGGAATTGACTACTCTTAAATAAAAAGAAGCTTAGAAAAACTAGAAAATCTTATACTAATTCATTCCTACAAGCATTTGATAAAACTGAAAAATCACACAATATTTTGTTCAACTTTTCCTTTATGTCTTAGGACTATTATGGGAAACAGACTTCAGGACAAATCTTAAAATTTGTCCCATACCTAAGCTTTTCGTGATGAACAAGTACACAGAAGGCAGCATTTAAGAATCCTGAAATTCAGAGACCAACTCCTCTCTCCATTCTGTTTTAATAATGCACAGACTAGAAAACCTTTCTAATAAGTATTTCAATTTTCCTCATTATTAAGGCTCTTTTTTATTATTCACGAATTCAGTACTGTCTCCTTTGAAGGAAGAGCAAATTTTTCCATGGCTTTCAGATGAGATAACGTGAGTGAAAATAACAAAAATAAACATGATCAGTCCTGAGGTTAATTTTAGTACTGGAAACAGTACACGTCTTAATTTCAGCTTCTACATTTTTGAATGCAATGAGTACTGCACTTCTGATTTAATGCAATTTGTCTATAATCTGTTCAGTACTTACTGTCCCATTTTTAAACATTCTTGTGTTGTTTTCTGTGAGTGACATCTTTTTTGGTTGTTTGTTAATGCAAATACTACTATAATTTAGAAATATTTTGCCTATTGTAAATTATTTTTCAGTACCAGATAGAATTGTAAAAAAAAATTCAGATACAGTTTTTCATAAATATTTTATATATACTCAACAATATTAGAAAAAAAATCCACAAAATTATTCTTCAGAAATGATGAGGAGAGTATTCCTAACCTGGATTCATAGAAGACATTGAATAATATCTGCACTTACTACAGGTATAAAATCTGTAACAAGCAAAGGACCTGTAATAGCTTGATTGACAGTGCTATTCACAGTCATCAATTTCTGTTGGAAACTACTTTTAATGCAATATTTTCTTCAAAACTTGGATGGATGCTGTTATTAGCAATCTTCTTAGTAGTATGTATATATATATATATATATATATGCATTATATATAGGTATTATACATATATATATGTATTATATATATGTGTATATATATATTATATACATATATAATCTTGAGTCCTCTAGAATAAAAATAAAGGTAGGACAGATTCGATTCTGGTGGCCTTTGTTGGCCAGATTTGAAACAAACTCTAGATTACTGAATCTCACATTTATTCCACTGTAGTAAAAAATGTAAAGACGCTTATTCGTTAGCTAATTTAACAAGTGTTTTTGAACAACTAACCTAAGCATTATTTTCATGTTTAGAAACACTGAGGCGTTCTACAGACACCTATGGTCCAAAGTAGGTTTTCTTAAAAAAAATCAAGACAGCAATCTGCCTGAACTAAATATGCTAATTATGATTAAGAGACTGGAAATGCACTTTGGGATTTAGGGATGCTGAAGGCTTAATTTCAGCATTAGACTTTCTAAAGAAATTCTGGAAATAAAATTATTTTTCCAAGAGCAATAGAAATTCTGAAGCAACTTGAGTTTTATAAATTATGAAAGCCGTTCCTACATCTAATCTCTAATAACCTCTGAACATAGAGACAGAAGCCATAAAGTTCATTTCCATATTTCAGAGAAGTATGAACTAATTAAGAAAATTTTCTTGGCCCAGCTAAAAAGTTGAATTTGTAGCTGTATCATTTTCCTCCTTCGTGGAAGGCCAAGCCTCTCATTAAAACACTCAAAGTTTAAGTGTCAAAAGCACTGTGTGAAAAGACCCCAGATAGTGTTTGGCATGGAGAGAGACATACACAGAGACAGAAATAGGATGAGTCTTCCTGTACTTGAAATTGTCCAATTTTAATGTTTTATCTAAAGGAATAGCCATGTTTAATTTCTTTGCTCACTAATTGTAGTCATCATTATGAGCAAGATTAATCACATAAATCCTACTAAAGACATATTAAGGAGCAATTTATAAGATTAAGAACTATAAGAAGATTTGTCCTTCGTGACATCTATAAACCAGCAAATGGAGGTACAAAGACTGTCTGGGAAGACAGTATGGCTATCAAAATATCCATTTAACAACCAAAAATACTATAAAAAAAATCCAGACTCTTTCAGGTTGGCTGTGTATTTTTATGGTTGCAAATGGGATTTGGAACTCGCATCCAAATGTTCTGTCCCATCTTATCTCTTCATAGCAATTGTCATTTCATTCCAATGAAGAGCCAAATTTTGCCTCAAATGTATTCTACAAATTCAATGCATTAAAACAGGCTGAACATTATGAATTCTTTGCAGGATAGCAATTAATCTTAGCCTAATTTGTATCAAAGTTTGGCAGTCATCGAAAATGAGAATTTAAAGGCAAATTAGGAGAACAAATCCTGCTCTATAGAAGGTGTTGGTTCAGCTGCCTCTTTATGTCAGAGCCCAGTGTAATTTCCACAGGTTTCATTCCTTCAGAGCTCTCATATATCTCAAATATCATTACTATGTAATACAATCAATAATTGCTAGGTGACAAATGAGCATCATCCCCAGCATTGTACACTTCTCAGAACCCAGGGAGGATGATACACTTTGTATTTCTATCTATGGCAATTCTTTATTGTAGATATGGATATGCAAACACAGACCTAATGGAATTATTCCATTATCTGAAAAAAATACATCAAATCACTATGTAGGAAAATATATTTCTTTCCAATACTGACAATTCTGAAGTGGTATTATTCAACTACCAGAATTAAAATCAGCAAGCATTCTCATTGTTATTCTATTCGCTAAAACGGCAATTTTTATTAAACACACTTACTAGAAATAGTTCTTAATTTATTCATTACAGACAATGCAATATAAAAATTGATTTTTTTTATCCACTTTAACTAAGGGTCTTCAAAGCATAGGGCCCTTCCACATAATGCTGAAGATAAAAATCAGCATTTGAAATAAACAGAGTGACTACGTGAAAATGTACCCACTTGCAATTTCTGAAGTATTTTGTCTTTATAATAAGGTTTCTAACTACTCTTCATTTCATCATATTTTTATCAACATAAAAAGGTGCTCAATGGATTAGAACATACTTATGTGTGTGTAGACTTCTGAAGTTATATCTTTTCTGCTTATACAAAATTAACTCATGAAGGAAAAAGTATAGTTAGATATAGGTCATTAGCTAAAAGAAAAATCTGTCCAATTTAATGGTATCTTAATAAAAATGAGTGCATTTTTTATCTCATTTTCTCCCAAAACATGGCTTGTATTGCTTAGTGTTTTTCAGTTCTCATAATTTAGAGATTTTTTGCTTATTCTTATAAAAAGATCCATTTGATTTCAACATCAGAATGAAGATGTTTTATTTTTTGATTAAAAAAATTAAAAACAACCTGCTTTGGATGTCCAAAATTATTGGAACTGCTTAAAATATAGTTTTACTGGACCAATTTGTTACTGAGGCTACTTCCTTAAAACAACTTTGACAGCCTTTTGTATTTCAGTGGAACATATCTCTATTGAACTGTCTCCAATCTTACCTCAAATAAAAATTTTTTCACTGTATCCATTAGAGAAATTGAACCACTGCACAGTTTTGAATCATTCAGTATTGAGACATCTGGTTTTTGCCCAATTCCCTCTCCTAGTCTTCACCTACCTGTTTGAATGCAAGCCATGAAGATGCATAACTGCAGTAAATATGTGTTTCCTTATGTTCTAAAAATCCGCTGAGCTGTATGCTGGCTTTTTCATTCTTTGGGCTAGTGACCAATACAATCTGTTGCTTGAGAGGAAAGAGAAAAAAATAAATATTCATCTCATTTTTTTCCTTCTCAAGACACTTCTCAGAAGCAATATGAAAGTGATTATCAACTACTTAATTACGAGGCTTACCCACAAAATAAAGATAATTAATTAACAAATTCAATCATATTTAGACAAAGCTGTCATAAATGTTTCCTAAATAAATATTTCTTTTTGACAGCTACGCATCTCTTTTTAACAATACTGAAAATTTTATTACAAAATATAATACAAAGTTCTATTGACTTCCAAAGATTCAGGATTTGGGGGGTTTTTTTGTTTGTTTTTAGGGTTTTTTAAAATTAATGAAAAGCCTGAATTTAAAGTTAATTAGTGTCTTAGACTCACACTCTTATAAAATCTCTGTGATATTGACTTTACTCTTGTGAAATCTTCCTTAAAACATTGTTATGTGCAGTTTGTGAGTAGTCACGTAGTGTTGGGGTAAAACAATGTTTTCTTCCCTTATATCAGTTAAGAACCACTCCTTATGCCCTTGTAATATAAAATATTGACAACAATACTTGATCTCTTCACTGAAGATTTATAAATTAAAATCTTATAATACTGAATTGACAAATAAATTTTATTTCAATATTGTTTAGATGATGTATATTCCATTTACATTTAGAAGAAATAATTATTTTTAGAAAACAAAATTAAGAAGTAGAATCATCTATTTTTGCTGTCTTTTATCATGAGTTAAACAAGAATGTAAAGCATACACTAGTTTAATTTGGTAGACATCCCTTGTAGTCCATTTAACTACTTTGTTAATAAAAGATGAGAATTTATTAATGATCTTCAGGTTCTGGCAGTAAAAAACAGTTGTGGGAACTGCATAAGGAAAACATGCAAAAGTCAGTCTGAAAGACAATATCCTCTGAATACCATGTTGCAGTAACTTTTCAGTTTGCTCAATAAAAGCTAGAATCAAATCAGCAATTCAATCTCTAAAAATGCTCCCCTGAAGAAACTATTGTACAGTGGGAACTTCCGAGTATGAAAGGCTCAAAAGGAATGCAGAAAATGGGAATATTCTAATGTGTTCCTAGGCTTCCTAAAATTCACACTAATTACTTTTGATCTTTTATATCAAAAGAGCAACAGGTGGTTGTTTTCCAAAATCAAAGGTTTCAGTGACTTTGAACATTCACAGAAATTTTAAAGGAGGGGAAATTTATTAGCCAGTCAACATTTTCCTTGAGGTTTCACTTCAAACATTTCCTCATAGTATGGAAACCAGGAAACCAGACACTTCTAAGCATTTAAAGACAGAGGTATTCTATTTAGTCTATCACCTAGAGGATGGTTTCACTTTGTTGTACAAATACAAGTAAAAACTTGAGGTGATTTTAAACTTACAGACAAGTTATAGTTATGTGCCAAGGTAAAGGCCAGATAGAATCTCTACCATGGGATACATTTTTACACATGGAGATATCTAAAAGCCAGGCCTGATACTCCAAAAATGAATAGGATCCATGCTTTTTCAATATCTTTTTTTAAATTTTATTTTGTGGTGATGGTGGTGTCACATAAATACATAATGCAGTAATAATTAAAAAAAAGGGTTGTAGTTCAGGTGCTATTCTTCTCATTAGAGCATGAATATCCATGGAAATACCACAGGTCATCAATTTTTTCTATTCTTCTTCCTTCAGGCAAAACTTTACGTTACAGTGCAGACGATTGTTTGGAAAGTTGTAATATGGATTTCATCTCAGTCTGATTGACTAAACCCCAGCTCATATGGTACTATTTCCTAGAGTCAGGATTTAATCAGAGTGACTTGATAAATGTCTAGTTCAGAATTTTTTCCCATGAGAAATGTTTTGCACTGATAACTAGACCATTTAATATGTATTTGCATAACCAAACGAATTGTATTGATTAGTAACACTTAGTATCTATTCAAGTACTTATTTCAGTGGATGTTTAAATTATCTAATTTAAAATCTTTTATATCTGAATACTCAAGTCAATATTCAAGCTTATTGGCAATGCATATCATTTTTGACTGCAGCTTAGAATACTGAACTATTTAAAGACGTACTACCTCTTGGGATTGAGATCAGTATCACCAATTTTCTAATAAATATTCAACCACAGAGAGACAGAGCATTTTCTGAGACCTACTAGGCTCCTGTAGTGCTGAATGTTTCACATAAATATGGCTGAATGAACTAAAACTTTGTCGTGCTGAATATTATCAAGAAATTAAATTTCTGAACTATAACTTGTTCTTTTCTAGCTTCTTTGGTTCATTTATTCCATCAATTAGCAAAAATATTTGAATATGTCAGTTTCAGTAATTTCAATGCATAAGACAAATGTAAATTAAGTTAAATATGGCACTGAGACTCTAAACCCAGGACTTCATGATCTGTGTCTGTTTGTTTGGTGACTCTAAGTCATGCACAGACATGTTCAAAAACTGAAACCAAGCTGGTATGAATCAAATGTAATCTTTGCTGCTGGCATGAAACAAAACACTTTTGGGGCCTATTTACAATGGCACAAATGAAACAAAACTTAGGAAGCTTCAAAAATTTGCGCTCACCCATTAAATTGCTGATAATAAACCAAATTCTAAATAAAATAAATAAAGCAAATTCTATAACTGAAAGAAAGCTGGTTAGAAAACTTTAATGTAACTATAAGTTACATTAATTGCATTGTTACTTACATTGTGTTTATTCATTTCTACAAAGCATCACTTATCAAAACTTTGTTAATGAGTTTGCTTTTCTGTAAGTAACAGATGAGTACTTTGATGTTGTAAGATGAATCTCCATCCTTCAGAACAGATCCTATCCTAAGTGCCTTTGACCTTTACACGTGTATAGAGATCAAGTGAAAAAAGCATGCTGATCATCTGAAATCTGTTCCTGTAGTGTGCAACTGATAAATAACATTGAGGAAAAGATGAAGCCGTGTCTTAGGTCCTTTCTTTCACCTGCCTAACTGAAAACTTCATGGAAAGCAGCTCCAATTCTTAAACTAAAGTCTCTGTGTGGGATCTTTGTTTTTGCTTTTATGGAGCAGAGTTCATTCTCTTCTTCCAGAATATTGGAGGTAACAGTCACATAATGACCACTTAAGAAGAAGGTAAGTCATACTCACTTGCCTCATTGGGCACATAGGATACAAACTTCAAACCTTTGCCTCCTAGAGGACTGTAATACAGAATCTACTATGGAGTGTTCTGGATGCAGAAATAAAAGACATTCACAAACACTTTTGTAGAAATTTTATCATGATGAAGCAAACAAAGAATTCTAACTTCATTGAAGATGAAGGAAGAAAATGAAGAAATGCCTATTAATTGTCAGGGCACTTGGATTAGACAGAAGAAATTTAACTTCTGAAATCACTTTTCTTTTTTTGCACAAAACCATGACTGCACCACAAATATCTAGTAGTGGCAGACACTGGAAAGGAGCCCAGTTCCTTCAGTGATCTTTGGTGCAGCTTATCCAGTGTGAAACTGCTGTGACTTGGCTGGGGGCAGTTGAAGACAGGGACACATCACTCCCAACTCAGAGCTGGGTTGGTCTGAGCTGGCCCCCTGCTGCTTCTGTGCTTGTCTGAGTGGATTCAACTCTATTCTGCATGAGCATGAACAGAGGTCTGGGATGTCTTTAGGGTGTAAAAAGTCTTGTTGTCTGCAAAGACATTTAAACTGCAATTTAAAGTAGCAGGATAATGTACACCATATGGAGTTTTACAAAAGCTCCTTCACTGCTCATTCAATGTATGGATATTTTTACACACTAAAATGTAATGAGGAGAAATAATTCACCTTCTTATGTGATCCTGCAGTGGGGAGACACAAAATCATGTTGTCTTTATATTGCAAGTATTTCTGTCAATTTAAATATAAATGTGTGACACCTAGTCTATAATAGCTTGTTTTACTACAGAAGAGACACATTTCAATCCTATACTATCTATTGAGGAGGCTTTCCATTAAATTAAGGGTCAAAAGAGTAAACAAGAAATGAAAACAAGTGGATTTTGCCATGGCATAAGAAATGAATTCTTCCTGCTGTTGGGCTACAACCTCAAAGCAGGTGTTTAGTATCTTTGTTGCCTGATGCAGATGATTATGTCACCACTTTTGGATGTCATTATCATTTGGGTAATGTCTTGCGTTTCTAGCTTGTTTCCATTTCTCCCATCATAATAAATTATTAAAAATCCCCATTGTGTCTTCATTAAATGGCTTCTATTCAAACTGGCCTCTGTAGGTTAATGAGGGCTCTAAATAAGCTTCAAATGGACCTAGAGTTCATAGGTTGTTGATTTATTATTTTCTTGTGACAGAACATTGCACTAAAAGCTATTTCCCCTCATTTATGTGATGTACTATGTTCACAATCATTATGCAAAGTACAGCAAGATGTACTCTCTGAAATTAGAGATATTTCTTCATTTTCAACTATGCATGAATGTGCACATGTATTAAGAATGCTATAGGATTCATTTGGAAGGCCTTAGAATCGTGAGGTATAGTGGTGAAACAGCTTGCAATCTCATAAGCTGTTATTTCTATTGGAGATAATGGCTTATGACCATGGAAACTCTTGGGACAAAACTGAATATGGAAGTGAAATTTAAATTGTGCCAGGATGGCAAACGCTGTGCCTAGATGTCTGTATATTTTCAGTATAGTACACAAAAAGATTATTAAGTAATCCAACAGTGAATAAAGTAGAGGACTACCATGCCTCTATCTATATCAGTTGTTTAGGGCAGAGGCAATCAGTTACATATTCAAATATTTTAATATTTGTATTGGACTCATTCTGAAAATAGGGTGTGTGCATCATTTCCCTCCAAAAGTATGACACAATTCAGAAGCTGAGATTGAAAGAAAAGTTTTCTGGAATCTTAGGTAGTTTAATCATATTACATTTGCATTTATCAGCCTCACTCTTTACATTTTAGAGGACATTTGGATTTCCAATTATTAATATTCCTTACTTTGAACAAAGCTTATATAATGTGTGCCTATATAACTATAGCTTCTAAAGCCATTCCTTTCTAAATTCTTCTAGGAACTTTCCTATGAATAAAATCTGTATTTGTTTATAGCAACTTCAACACATTATGGACAGTCCTTGCTAAAACTCTTCATGTCCTATATGAGTCAGATTTTGGGTTTATTTATTGTGTAGCCTTTAGCTCTAGGTCTATAGATGATCTATATCTGTTTGTATAGTCTTATAAACTTTCAGTAATCAAAGGGACTAGCAGTCTGAAAAATAAGTCAGAACTAGATCATTGAGAGGTCATTGAGGTAAAATGGAAATATTTGAACTTTCTGATACATATTTTCAGGGTAATCAGTGTATTCTTGCATACTTTAAGTATGTCTAAAAGACTTTGATACCATAACTGCTACTATGTGTTCACACAGTTGATTACTTTTTTTTATTTGGGGGAAAGCTACCAGTGTCCTAGTCTTGGTGATTACTGTGCTTAAAGTCACAGGATGAACTTGTCCTTCATGCATATAATGATTACCTCATATTTTTGCTGAAATCCATTCAAACAAGTATAATTTGGTTTAGTGCTAAAGCAGAGGGTATACACAGGTAAATATGCATGTTATGTTTAAAGTATATAAAAGTTTAAATCACTTAAGAACTTTGGCTGAATGCAGTCTTCATGTCTGAATTTCAAATAAGCTTCTCTGAATATGCTTTTTCTCCAATTCTTGGTGGAAAAAGAGCAGAACTTTAGCAGAACAGCATAATCCTGTACAGGACATATAGATGTATTCAGATAAAATTTAGAATATAGGCTTGAGATTTGCAAACTCTGAATTGTACTGGGTAAAAGGTTCTGTATGCAAAGAGTTTCCTTCTCTTCCTCCTTTTTTCCTCTCTTCTTCTGAATTAACCTCCATTCCTGGAGCAGCTACCCAATCCCTTTGTACCACAGGACCCTTTTTATTCTGGAGCTCTCTTCTTTCCACTGTGTTTCTTTTGACAGTTCCCCCTTACCTCAGTTTCAGTGGCATGGGCTTGAGTATTCATGTCTCAATAAGGGACATTTTCTTTGCCAGAATTCATTAGTGTTTACTGATAATATTGCTCCAGAAAAGGAAAATAATGTTTTACTTGATGAATGGATAAAAAAAAAATAAATAAATACATATTTAAAAGTGGAAATATATCAAGGAAAATAAGAAGTTGATGTGTAGCTCCTGTAAAATATCTCAACACATTGATGCTACATAAACTAAATTATAGATGGAAAAAAAATAAAAATATTCTTTATATTTAGAGGCTACCTATTATTTATATAATATGTGAATATACAACATATTGTGCAGCATATAATAATTTTTAAAATATTTAATAAATAGTGTTATATCTGGAATTGAAGCTAGCTTGAAAGGAGATAATGCATGAAATTATTGTACTGTCATATGCTTTTTCTCATTTAGGCTTGCAAAAACAAAAAATTGCATATTCTCCATTACATATAGACAGTTTGCAGAGCAAGATGTTGTTGTTTTTTCTTGAATGGTATTAAATTGAAATTTCTTGCAAAATGAATTGCAGGTGAAATGTATCAACCTTCTTAACCCCAGTCTCATTAGTAGATGAAAATATAAAGACCCTGGAAAACACTCCATAATACAGAAGAAGCTGACATTTTGGACTGTAGCCAAAGATATACAAAACAGAACTTGAATGAAAAAGTAATCTTCAAGCAGATTAAAGATTTCTATGGTTGGTGTGGATTCTTTAGCCAGAACTCTTCATAACACAAAATATGAAAACTGTTTAGATTCCAAAAACTGTGTTTGGTGAGAATTTCCATCACTGAGCTCTAATTTCTTTCCTTTGTTTAGCCAAAAGTGTTTGGAAAGTCCCAGGAAGACTCATTAGCTCCTACCTTTCAGACATAACTTGTTAACACCTTTTCCAGTGTCAAAAGGAGCTGTCTACAAACAGACAATGCTGTGTTATTAGCCTCAAGCAGAATTTTATCCGATTGTTGCTAATCTCCTAATTTGTATTTTGCTGAGAAGGAGACGATAAAGGTTTTGATTAATTGGGTTCATGCTTAGATAGGACACTGTTTTCTGCTCTTTGCTGTTTACAGATAATAGTATAGCTCCTGAACTACAGATTAATTTGTAATCCACTGACAAAATTCCCTTTTCCCCCACAGCTCAGCTGCCTGACTACCTCTAGGACAATATGCTTCTGGCAATACTTCCTGCACGTTGCCATTTTGGAGAAACATTCCTGTTATCTAAAGAACTGCTTGTTCACAATGAGTTTAAAATTTCCGTATTTATTCTCTATGTTGGAGATCTCGAATTCTTGGTTAAATGAAGAAGATGTTTATGGAAACAACAAATTTATCTTGTAAATAAGAATAAAGCCAAGAATTTATTGTTAGCGTAATTAAAACCTTAATAGTTAAGGAATTGTCACTAGTCTAAATCTAATTATTACAGTAAAAAAAAAATAATAATGCATTTAGATTATTTAGGTACATAAAAGGCTAAAATCAATAATACAATTTAAATTGTACCATACCTGCAGTCCTTAGCCAGGAGAAATATAATGTTCATGTTAATTATTTTTCCTTTTATTTTTTCCCCATTTCAACTTCAGTTCATTTATATAAGTTTGCTAGCATGCAAACTACTCTTTCTTCACTGGTCCACTGGTCTGGACTACTTTGAAATTTATATGGTGCTCTTCCATGTATGCTAGACAATATTTCTTAGTTCTGTTTCTCACTCCTAGAACCAGTTATGTCCAGATCTATTCTTCTCTTGTTTGAGGTTTGGTTTTTTTTCACTTACTGCTGATGAGTCCAGAGGTCTCCAGTGTCAAGCTATGTCCCATCTTCTATCACCTCATGCCTTTACTCAAACTCACCATACCAATCTTCTCAACACTCATAGCATAATGCATATGTACCTTACATCGCCGTGAGTGGTAAAGTTATCATTTTACCCACAACAACCTTTTGTTACTGCTATCTGTATACAACTGTGGCAGTTAAATACACAACTAAACAAAAGTATATTAAAAACTGACACCTGGTCAGTTGAAGAAATTGCTTCTGCAACTTAGCCAAGTAAAATGAAGTGGGTAGGTCAAAAGAAGCTCAGATAGAGTAAGACTGATGAAAAAGAGAAGTCCTTTCCTTCTCAGAATGTCCTTGTTCATTATCCTCCACCCTGGTTTCCTGCACATATGAATTAAGTTTTCAATGTCTACAAAAGACCTTGATTCTGCACCTAGTGAAATCCTCCAGGAGATTTTTATTTGTCCTTTCTCCCTCTTGGTAGAGAAATAAATAAAATAGCTCCTAAAAAGATATGATAGTCAGTGCTGCAGAGCTATCTAAAACTTTCATCCCAAAGAGATACATTAAACCTGCATGATAATCTGTATTTAAACTGGCAATAGTGTTCAGGTTCCGCTCAGACTAGCAATTAAGACCAGTCTAAACCCTTAAAAAATTCTGAACACTCTTCTCAAGATTCCTTACTAGCTATCACAATATGTATCACAATATTAAATATTACAGGGTCAGTGGCAAAAAAATTTCTGAAGCAAGCCTAGATTTGTTTACTTGAGTATGATATCACAGTAACTGACCATACCATATATTTGGAAATATTCAATATAAAATTCTGTCTGCAACTTTACCTTTTCATTCTCCTACCTTTGTCCATCTTTTCAAATGTAAATCAACATCTGAAGATTAATGTGACATTATCATACTGCAGTACTTTTATATATATAATTTATTTAATATATATATCAAGATCAAAACATTTTAAAAATGCCTAAATTATAGGAATGATTTTAAATTGGCCACCAAACCTAGTTAATAACATGTTTTTTTGAAAAAAATAAGCATAGAAAAATACCATATTTGACAATGAACAGTATGCTTATTTTATTGAACTTATAGTTGGAAAATTAAAAGCAGAAATCTTGATCAATATCATATATTCAAACATGCAAAAAGTAATTTCCCTTCTATTTTGTGTAAATGCAACCTTCATGAATAAGGATACTCCAATTTTGTTAAGCTCTGAATCATGTGATTTTAAACCAGAATTACTGGCATGAAGTTGTGTTTTACAATACATATTTTAAACCCAAAATTTATGGCAAACTCTAGTCCAAAGAGTTATTACAGGTATCTATAAAAACCCTGACCATATTTCATTGGCTCTGCCTTCTTGTTTACACCAAGGATCAGGTAAATTGCACAAAGTAATTTCTGTACGTGCAGTAGATAAAACGAGATTTCCAATAATTCTTAAGCATTTGAGTGTAAAGGAATATAATTCATGGGACTCTGCATTAGTATTTGAATTGTTATTACCAAATTCAATTGTAGATTCAGATATGAGCAAAGACATTTTATACATCAGGACAGCCACATTCTTCTGTTTAAATTTTCCAACTTGCACCATGACTTGATAATTTCTCAGCTTTTTCAATACTTGAGAGATTAGATCAGTCAAGAATTAAGGAGACACATTTGATAAATTTTATACATATATTGTTACAATGAATTACTGTATGTAATTTTAGTCTTACAACATCTTTTTCAGTCAAAGAATTTGAAATATTTTGGGGAACCTTGCTACATTATACTTGGACCTTTAAGAGAGGGGCTACTTTGACAGACAGTTTACCACTAATCAGTAAGATGTGTTTTAGACTTTTCCAACTAATTCACAGCATAAAATTAGAGCTTATTTTATAATAGTAGATATTTCTAGTCCAAACATATTTTGATTTTAAAGCTGCACAAAAAAAAAAAAAAAAAAAAAAAAAAAAAAATTTTAGGAAAACTACTTTAAAGAAGGATTTATCCTGTTTGTTGGTGGTTCATGACTAAATCACTTGAAATGCTTCTAATGCTATTTTTCATTTCCCTTAAGGAAACAAGACCATAATATACCTCAGTGATGCAAGGTGGAAATGAAATAATAGTGATAGGAAATGGAGCAGAGCATTACAAACTGCTCTTGTGGCTGATAAAAAAAAGCTTTTTTTTTTTTTTTTTTAATATTACAGTGAAATAGAAGATACTGATTGGATTTTAGATGCACAGGTTTTTCTTTTTAATTCATGTTCTGCAAAAAAAGAAAGGTAGTGATAGTGCCTGATATAATTGACAGAGGTCTATAGAATATAGTGGGGTAGGAACAGTCAGTTCAACACATATACTATGTCTATTTCTTTTTTTTTTTTTTTTTTTTTTTTTTTTTTTTTTTTTTTTTAACAGAGAAAATACTAGTAAACCTCAAACTTACCTAGCCTTTCATTTTCAACCCTCATCCTTGATTTGGTGAAAACCATGGAATACAGACATGGGCATTTTGTGAGCAGCAGCAAGCAATGGTACAGGGTGAGTGGGATGAGACTGAGCAAAAGAGGATGCAAACTCATGCCCAATCACTTGCTGATTACTTCCTTAAGCTCATCCCTGCAACCTACTAATTCTTCCTGAAAAATACACACTTAAAATTTCTTATCTTGCTGAAGTGCATATTTAGTGCAGTTATGGCACAAAACCTGTTAAGCTTACAATAAAATAAGTGAAAATGCATCACAATTCAACATTTGCAATCTACTTTCAACTCTGGGAATATTTAAGAGCAGTGTCTGAAAAGTGCTTAGTTTCTGATTGGACCCTTCAACCTTTAATACAGATTTCTTCCCTGAACACTTTTTGTTTCATTAATAAGTATATTTTTTCTTGTATACTTTTTATTCTGTTTACATTACTTTTCACTGCAGTTTAATATTGGAACCATCACATTTTATAGCCCCATAAAGTTATAAAGGCTATAGCAATTTCTAGCATAATATTTTCTATGGAAATTATGAAGATTTCCATTAAGTAAGCCTTCCAAAAAGAGCTTATAGTGCTTCTCTCCACAGACAGTAATAATAGCAATAATATTTATTTAGCACCTATCATCTAAGATTGGCAAATATTTTGCATGAAGTCCCAGCTCTGTGTTTGCTTTAGAGCATGCCACTGCATTTTGTCTCAGCAGGAAAAATAAGGAAAATCAGAGTATTGCTTTTATGGATTCTCTACCCGTTGTGAGAATGTAAATTATAACCCCTTTGCTGAAATTTGATCATCAGCAATATCAGGCTTATTATTAAAAAAATAAAAAAATAAAAAAATAAATAGCTAGGGATGGCACTAAATACAGACACATAGTGACATGTCACCCTTTACCTACAGTTCTTTTGGGACCCGAGTGCATTTTTCTTCCCAATTATTCGAGTCCTCATTTTGTTTTAAGGGAAATTCATGTATTTCTACTTTTCTCAGGGGAAAATTAAATAGAAAAATTAAGGTGATCATGCAGGTATATATCAACAGTGAGGTGGGTTTGATGCAAAACACACTGTTCCAAATTAATAGTTTTTCTTTTTATTATTAGATCAGTATTTTTAGAGCATAAATTATTTGACTTAGGTACATATTTCAAAGGTGTATATCTACACAATTTGGTATCAATGCATATGTTTTCCTGCATACAGCAGGGAACTTGAAATAACTTGATTGAGAAAAAAAAATGCAAACAAAAATAGTCTATCTCCTCTTAGAACAGCTTTCCTAATTTTCTTCATAAACTTTTTTTTTCCTTCTAATCGAGAAAAAAAATTTTCACTTGCAGAGAAAACCCAACATGACCAGGTTTTTTTCATGTTATTTTGAAACTGTTGGGTCAAAAGAGCAGCTTTAATCTAGTAAGCCTCAATGTTCAATTTTATAAAGACATAGATTTGGAAAGAAACCTTATGCAGTATTTGTAATTTCACTTGAAAGCTCAAGTGAATTTGCAAATTCACAAGATAGCTCAAGTTTGTCCTGGAAGAAAAAAGCTGTAGATCACTTAAACGTACCAAGAATTTGGTTGCTGACTTGAAATTGCACAAATTTAATCCTTTTGTAGTGTGCAAATAAAAATGCAGTGCTGAAGTATCCAGAAGAACCACTTCAAGCTGTTGTAGCAGAAACAATAACCATGGAAATGTCACTCTTTTTAACTTTGAAAACTAGAAATTAGAGTTCTCTTCTATGAAAGGAAGAATTGTGTTCTAAGATTGTTATTTTACATACTTAAATAAGTAAATGACAAAAAAAATGAAACATCAACCAGTATATATTAATTTCCCCCTCTCACTTAGTCTTTTATTACAGAATTGTATAGAAATTCTTTCCAAAGCATTTTTATTGCAAAGTTATATTCTCTGAAATATTCAGAGAATATACAATTTATTTCACTTAATGTCAGGACGATTTTAGTTTTTTAACAAATAAGGTAAAGATATGACATGGACTCAATAATTAGCGTCATCTCTTCACCATAGCTGTCAAGAACATTTTCCTATTTACCTGACATATTACTGCCTCACATTTTAGTCTTTGATTACTTGCCTGTTTTCCCACCACAGCATCAGAGCCCAGTGAGCATGGCAGTGCCATGATCTGTAATGTCATGGTACAAAGTTAGTACCACAGAATTCAAGGCTGTCTGGACCTCCCTGAAAACAGTTTTAGCTTGCAACACCAATTATCTAATGACCTATTGTCCACTCTGACTTAGATTTTTCTTTATTTGGTATAATATCCATCTAGTGGTATGCATACCAATACAGTAATAAGATGTTACTGGCTAGAATGAAATACCTATGGCCCTAATATAAAATGCACGTATAAAAAGGTATGAATGGCAAGATAAAAGAAGCCTCTGCTATCATGTATGATAGTAGAGGTTACAGGTCTATAAACAGCTCAGCCATGGTCATAAAATCACTTCAACCTTCAGAGCTTTGCAAAATCAGAGTTCAGGTTAATTAAGAGAGCAAAGAACAAGTATTCAACTCATGTAACATACACTTTATACAGAAAATAGAGACATAATATGGATTCGCAGAAAAAAGGGGAAAAGTGCAAAGCATAATAATATAAAGCATAATAATATAAATCATAATAGAAAAAAGAATCAAAATCATGTAAACAAATCCTAGGATTGGAACAAAAGTATAGGAAGCATTAATGATTTATTAGAAAACTTAGTGAAGGACTTGGGATGCTGAAGGCAGCTCTAAATGTCTCTCCTCATAGTGGTGGTGTTGTGTCTAGGACCCAATAGAACAGCAGAAGTTTGAAGATTTCACTAAGAAAGAAGAAGGTAACAGAATTCTTCCATTAAACTGATATGACTTTAACTAAAGTAACAGTAAAGCATTGGTTTTACATATAAGGTGTGCTTCTCTTGTCTGTAATATCTTGTTGTGATTGCAAAAAGCAAATTAGAACCTACAATTAATGTGCAATGAATTGGTAATATCACTGAGTGCAGTTTTTTTACCCTTCATTTTTCCCTCCTGTTCTTTTTTTTGTTCTTCTCTAGGCTTTTTTTGCTTTCATCACTCTACCACTTTATCACATTCATCTACTTTTCAAATTTAAGTATGGACCACAAAACTCCTAATATGCGCTTCCTCGAGTATTTATTATCAGCTTACTAACCTTTCTTCCATAAAATCCTTCCTTACAAGCCATAAAAGGTGCAAAAGGATTGTGTGAGTCAGGAAGAAGTGGGATTCTCTGACATTCTGCTTTTGTTTTATAATTGCAAATAAATCGGATTAAAAAATGCTTTTTATGCCTTTCTGCCATCTGAATGGCCCACCAGCTGTATTAATCATAAGAAAGAATGCTGTTTGCCTATGGTTCCTTCCAAAGTCTGCCATGAAGGTGCAATAAAATGTGGCATCTTTCTCTGTGCCTTTGTGCCTGTGGACAGACTTCCCCAGGCCTTTCTTATCTGCAACCTCTGTTCTCCATTACAATGACATGCAAACTACTACACTTCTGACATTTCTATAATTACAAGGGTGTTTTTCAGGAAAAGCATTTCAAATACATATAGAAATAAAATGGGAAATCGATTTACCTTTGCAAATCTGCCTATTACATTATAAGCTTTTCAATAAAGGAGTAAATCTGCATTATTGTGCACGAGTATGAAGACATAATCCTGATAAAAGCCTCTATTCTCTGCAGTCATAATAATTCAACGTTATAAGAACTAAACAGTTTTCCCTCTTTTACAGGGAGGTGCTTCCTTTTTTTTTTATAGTATGAATAATTAAAAAAAAAAAGAAGAATGCCCCCCAATTCCCTCCCCCCCCCCCCCCCCCCCAAAAAAAAAAAAAAAGAAAAAGAAAAAAGGACCTCCTTAGGTCAGGGGACAGAAAGTAAATAAGACCAAAGTTAAATTTATGGGCATCATTATGCATTGGATATTTTATGGTTAAGTACTGGTTGATATGCTTGTCCATTTTCAATGTCTTTGCTCTCTATTATCTTTATTTGCTTTTGTCTTATAAATAGCTGTCTATTGCTCATAAAAATTTAGATTTAACAAAGTTTAATGAACCTATAATTTAAACAGGGTACATTTTTCTCAAAGGCTGCAGGCTACTGGCTAGGCGAGCCTGTAGACCAGCAGCCACATTTTTTGTGGAATGTCTACGCACTTCATTACGCAGCTATTACCTTTGATTTACATTTGTGCGGCATGAAGTAGCTCCCGTTACATTTCCTTATATCTCTGCCAGGTATTAGATTTCTGAAAATCCAGGCTCTGTGCAGTAGTTGTATTGATTTAAGAAATGGCATGTGTTAAATCAAACCCAGAGGCTATGGCTGCTTGCTGTGTCTTCATAGAGAACTGGAGGAGAGCAGTTAAGTAGTAAATACTCTGAGTAGCTCATTGCCCATATGCTGGGACTCTCTAGGAGAATGCTATGCTTACCTTTTAGGAAAAGATGGACAGAGAGAGAGAGAGAAAGAGAGAGAGAGAGAGAGGATGTGTGGGTGAACCACTGTGCAGGCTACAGACATTCTGTGTCCTCAGGTATGGGGCTTCTGTGAAAACCCTAATGGAGAGAAGAGGGAGAAAAGAACCATTATTTTCTGGGGCAATCACAGACACAACTTCACCTCTGACCCTCAGCTGACTTACGCCATCTGCAGTGCCCTGGCTGCCTCCTGTTGGTCTCATCACCAATGGACAAAGTCAAACAAAACTTACATTTCCAAGTCATGCTCAGCGGCAGAAGAAACACCTTTCAACACTGTTGCATGTGCACCTGCAAGTACCAGTGCAGCTTTTGACATTGCTCCAAAAAACTCTTTCTGTCACAACATATTTGAGCTTCAAACAATCTAGGATATTCTTCACAACATTTAGACCTGCCATGCAGCCCTTACAATTAGCCCTTTCTTTTTGAATAAATGAAACTGTATCTTAACTAATCTGCTTCAAGTGAATGTGTTAGTCTCATGAGAAATAGAAGAGGAAGAGCTGAAAAGCATATTATGGAAAAAATAAATCATATCATGCCAGAGTGTCATAGCCCTGCTCCTCAGCCATTTTTCACTATCTTCTAGTGTCATTGTAACCTTCTGTGCAAGGTTAAATGTCACAGTGTGGTTTTATCAAAATAGTAACCTTTCTCACATGTGAAAATTACTATACCATGGACTATACCATATTTCCTGGAGAGATTTGTTACAAAGACATGTTAGCACACTAAAAAGAAAGCTGAACTGATTGCTACCTTTGAATTAATATGTGTCAATCATATGAAATTTCATAAATATCACCATATACTCAGGCTAGAAATTATTTCTGTCAATATCCCAGATTTCATTTGGTTCTGCATATGATCCTTGTATACAAATTTATGTTTTAAATGACATCAAATTCAGTTTAGCAAGCCAAAAATAATCAATTAGATTATTTTACTTTGATTGACCCCAAAATAATACACACTAAAAAAAAAAACAAAAAACCTTGCAGAGCTGATTAGTATGGTGAATAGAGAGGATGAGGATCTCTACAAAATGAGAATTGAAGGAAATATCCAAAGCACACAAGCAGATCGAAGTGTCCAAAAGAGCTTACAATATTTCCTAGCAAACAAAATAATAACACCAGAAAGAGCCAGTGCAAGTCTCAGGCACCTATGAAAAGGGCTCCTAAGCAAAGCCTGTTAAGGAATGTCATACCAGAGAACTAAATGTAGCTAACAGCACCCTATTTGATATAAATATGTTACGTATTTGCCTTCACATGCAGTTTTATTCCATTGTCTCTCTCTTTCTGTCTAACAGGGAGCTGGGATTTTTTTGGTCACCCTTATTTGCCTGCTGTCCCTTCATAACCTTCTGAGTGTAGCTGAGTACAGAAATATGAAGACTTAAAAACCAGTTTATTTTTCAAATTTAATTTTCCTGGCCTTAATTTGTTTCCTTATATATTTTATTTTAATGAAATCCATCATTTTGTAATGATTTATTTCAATATTTCCTTTCACTCTGGCAACATTTAGATCACCAGATTAGAATTTGATAGCATTGTGTATTTCCATTATAGAATCTTCAAGGATAGTGTCAAACATAGTCAAAAGGAGCTCTTTTTTTTGCTGTATTTTACATTAATAAGAAGCCTGTCTAGAAAGAAAGAAGTAAATTAAGTATTTATTTCTCTATATCAAATGCTATATGTCAGTGTGGGACAGAGCTGTTCTTTAGAAATTCCACATTCTCAGATGGGAAGAGAGTGTTTTGTGCTTCTTCTCTTATTCTCCCCACCACAGTGAAAGAGTGAATGCAACATTTCTCCTTTACTGCTCCTCTAGCCAGTGTGGCCTTTCTCCACCCATATTTCTGGCTACTGAGTGCTCTATTCATCTGTTCTGTTATTTTTTGTCCTTAATATATCTATTTATACATCAATCCAGCTATTGATTTTAGCTAATACTTGTACAGATTGTTAAAACATGGAGAGTTGATTTATTTAACTCTTCATAAAATGTTCCAGGCAATGCAGTGTGTACCACTTTACCTCCCAACTATTCAGCTGTTTTCAGCAAACAACCAAAATAGATGTTTTACCAGGAAATTTCAAACAGCAAACTTAGTACAATTTTAATATAATTTTTTTCTGAATGTCCATTTTCATAGAATAATTATTCTAAATAAAAGAAAGTAGAAACTCCATTAAATCCAGGAATTCTTTCCTGTCTAGTTTTCTAATTTACCCAATTAAATTTATTGATACCATTTTGTTCCTTCCTAAATCCTCTTTTTGCCTTTGGATTGTGCAACCTTTGTACAGAACAGAGTGTTCTCACAGTCCTTTTCTGTTGTCATGTGGCCAAGGTATACAGAGTGGAATTTGGCTTTCACATTTTCCCTTCCTAAAATATTCTCCCTCATCTTTTGTTCATTTTTGTTGTTCCACTTTGAAATTAATCTCATTTGTTCATTTACTTTCCTAGTAAACCGATGCCCAGGACTGAGTGCAATATTCCAGGCTTAGTTGCCGGAGTATTAAGCTGTGAATGATGATTATTTCCTCAGACTTTGACACCTCTTTGCATGAAGCCCTAGAGCTCATTGGCCTCCCTTAATGCCATATAAGTATTTGGATTCATGCCTAATTTTCTGCCCATTACCACCTCCATGGTTCTTTAAGCATTGCTTCCTTACAGGTTTCTCTCTCCCACTCCATAGCTATGTTTTGACTTATTTTTCTTCATATGTTATTCGATAGCCTTTTTCCAAATTTAATCTCATTTTGCTAGTGTGTCCATGTTTCTAATATTGCTTGGTCCCTTCTTATTAATTTGTGCCAGTAATGTTTCAGCAGCTCCCAATTTAGTATGATATTGCATTTCATTAACTTGTTGTTTACTCACAATTCCAAATCATTAATGAGGTTGTCAAAAAAACCTCTGGAACTAACACCAGTCCCTTCAGTGCTACCAGTCAGCTCCCCCACAACTTGATACATGGTTGTGTATCATTAGCCTTTGTTAGTTAGCATCCTTCAGTCACTTTTCTGTCCATATGACAGTGTCCCTATCCAAAGAAATTTTAGTTAATTTTAAAGGAGATTTTGAAAGATAATGCAAATTGATTTGTTTTTGTTTTGGGGAGGTTTTTTAGGTTTTGGTGGTTTTTTTTTTTTTTTTTTTTTTTTTGTGTCACAAACAGGATTCATGCAAAAAATAGTTGTTTGGGTTTTTTACCTTCATTTTTTTTTACTAAAATGAAAATTTTATTATCAACAACACACCTACTTTTTTCTTCCCCAAGAAAAATCCAAAGGATTCCATTATCTTTTAGCTATTCAATGGCCATTTTGCACATCACATTTATTTTCTTGATTTGTCAAAGTTGAAATTTAGGCTTATGATCTGATAGGTTCAGGATTAGTCATGAATTCATAGTTTGTTTTTTTTTTTTTGCTAGTATTTCAGGAATGCTCCATATCTCTCTGAATTTGACAACAAAATGATTACAAATCAGACATTCTTTTCCTGTATTGTCATTCTTTACAATACTCATCTTCTACAATGAAATTGTCTGCTACAGTATTTCCAAGGCTTCTCTTATTGCTCCCTTTGTCAGTAACTTCATGTATGAGTTGTTTTCAAACTGCCTCCTCTACTTTCTCTCTTTCTTAATTGGTAAAAAAATCCATTTATAATTTGCATCACAAATTTCTCTCATCTATGCACTCTGGACCCTTATTAGGAGTGATGGTGGGGGGTGTGTTCTCCCAATCATATTTGATTGCTTTCTCTGTAACTGGTGTTTTTCACCAGATTTCTGAGCACTTACAGTTCCCCAGGAGTATAGATTCATAGATTATAAAGCTACAAGGGACCATTATGATCATCTACTCTGACCTTTTGCACAGTACACAATAGCAGTGGTTATGAAGGTTCTTCATAACCACCTACTTCAAATCACCTACTGTGAAAGCAAAGAGACACATGAAATGTTTAGAGTTAAAATGTCCTCATTTGTCTCTATTCAGATTCTCCTGGTATGCTCGTGACAGTAATATCTCCTGCAAGATTCAAGGGAATTTCTGCAGGAGCACATCTAATATGTCCCTCTGAGGATCAGCTTGGGGGGGGACATGGCTTATCAGAACACTGCACCTATGCCCTTAGGTGTTAAAAAAAGCTACACAAAAAGCTACAAAAACCACAGACTTCACAGGAACATTTATAAAGATTAGGAAAACACTTCACCCTGGGGATAAAGGCTAAAGAGTTCTTTCTCTTTTCCCTGGCATAGCAATCATGTGGTAGGTCGTGTTCTGTTTAAATGCTCTGTACACACTGAGCCCCATCAAGTATGTATGGAATTCCCTAGTTCTTTTAGGATAAGCAATTATCAAGTAATGACAGTTAGATATGGGAATGATGAAAGATTCAATTAAATTACTGATGCACTGCAGGATCTCACATCAGATCCTAAATTATATTTCCATTGGCAGTTTGGGTACTGGCTGTGGTGGCATGCCATAAACCCAGCACATTATGTCCTGATAACAGCACCATAAAAGAGATTCACTACTACTCTTACCCTCACTATTCACCAGAGTACACTTGTGGCAACCTTCCAAGAAGACTGCAAACTTTTCTGTTTCTTTCCCAGTTTATGATATTCATTTAAAGATTCTGAAAAATCATTGTTTTATAAATACATAAAATATACAGATATATGATGTGTACAGCTAGCTCCTTCTTCACTTACATTTGTATGTGCAATCTACCAATTTACATTGAGTGTTTTATTTCTTCTGCCTGAGCATCTAAAGACTTAGAAGACAGTCAATTAAGTAATGATTTTATTTTTTTTTTAAATCTTGCTACATATATTGCACTGCATTCTCAAACACTACCTGGGAAAGCAAGAGAAAAATAGGGAATATCCATTTCTTGGTATCTTTTTTCATGACTTCTTACAGTCTAAAAGAACTTCTAATGGAAGTTTCTGAGTTGCAGTCAGGGCTGCAACAGAGTTTGCTGTGGTTGCAGTGGTTTTTATTGCTATTTCAGAAATAAAACCGATACCCTCACTATCCCCAAAGCATAGGCTTTTGAAGTTTTGAAGGAATATCTAGGGACCTCACTTCTTCCCAAAAGATCTTGACTTCACTTCTCACTGCATTTTTTGACTCTGTTAGGAACTCATCACTTGTGTTAATGCACCTTAGAATATGTCATCCAACAATGCTGCCTGAATTTAAAAATTATAAAGTTATAAATACCTACATATGAAGAGAATTAGCTAGAGATCTATAATATGTTTATATAATAAAATAAAAAGGTGGCTTCTTAACTATCTATACATAGTGCTTGCTGTATCATGTGTTTTGCAGAGAACATACATTCAATAGGAAAACTATTCATCAGGCTGTCCATATCTCATTTTATTATAAGATAGAGATGTACAGCATCTCTACAAGAGTGCTAAATATGAATTTAAATTAAAATTCTCAGATAATTGCAGATCAAAAAATTAGATTGTTTGCATTAGGATGGTCTTGGAAATTTGCAATGTGAATAAAAAATATAAAAATACAAAAAACTGAGACAGTACGCTTGTGTTCCTCTTTTAAAATATTCCCCACTTACTGAAAACATGAAAATGAAAGCACTACATATCTTTCAGCTTGAAGATTACTTGTTGTCTTTCATTTGGCATTAGAATAGTTTATACAGCCACAGAAAGAAACTTAAATAATACGTGGGAACCACTGAATATTGACTTGACATCAAGTAGTGTTACTGCCAACTCTCTCTAGGAATGACTTAGCCAGAGGTCAGAGAGTAAGTACTGGCAAACTAAAATCAATCACAAAAATAAACCCCAAATTTTTGAATCTGAAAAGCAAAATAATTTTCATAACTTCATCATGACATATGTAGTGATTAAACAAAATTGCATCTCCATTCTCAGAGATGGGTCTCTGTCCTGATGAAAATGCAGAGTAATTCACAGTGAGAGGAAAATCTCACAGAGCCTTTTAGTTGGAACAACATCAAAATAATTACAACAGCATTAAAATTTGCTTGGAACCACAAATATTCCAAGCCCTTAGAATAGTCAATAAAAATGGAATAGAAAGAGTCAGACATTGTGGGGAAAAACAGAATTAGAGGAGGAATCATGGTCTTGTTCACACTGGGGAACACTGTGTGCACCCAGCAAACCCTCTGGTTTTTACATCTGTAACCTTTTGGCAAGTACAAGATACTATCACACCATCAACATCTACATGTTTTAGAGCAAGTAAATGTTTCAGATTAAATTCCAATGGATCTGAGCATCTGTAAGTACTGGTAGCTGTGCTCAACACAGCTTCATTCTTTGCAGAAAGATTTATATGTGTCTGGGCATTGACTCCCAATCCTTACAACAGTATCTGATCTTATCTTCTTAAACTGGATTTTACTCTGGACTTCTAAAGCTATAACAAAAGATGGAAAAGTATTCAAAGTCCCCCTGAGAAACAGACTAGTTTTAAGTTTAAGTCCTGTGAAAAAAAATCTGACTAAAATATCTTGGCTGAATCAAAATTAGATATTAGATACAAAAGGCATTACAATGGGAATGAGCAGGTTAGTTGCAAGAACCAATTAAAAAAACACAGCATATATTACCAGTGGACTGAATAGCGATAAAAAAATTAGTTGAAAGTTTCCATGTTCACAATATTTATGCTTATTCCTGTGAACTGGGGAAACAAAAAAAACACCAAAAAAACCAAAAACCAACCAACTAACCAAACAAACAAAAAATTATAATTTCCTGGAAAAGATTACAAGATAATAAGAAAGAAGTAATTCTAATCTCTTCAGCAGAAACAGTCACTGCCTATCTTGCCATCTGTTTTCATGTAGTGAATGCTGACATAGCACATAGCACTTGCATTGTCCAGGACCTGGAAATGAAAAAGGAAAGCAGAGCTCATCTGTGTCTAGAGTAAAAGGTTTAGCAACCTAGAGTTTAGGACACTGTGGTGTTTAGGGCTGCAATACACACCTTGGGGTATGAAAGTGTTTTAAAAATGTGAAATTTAAAGGTGAGTTTTGACATATTCATACATACTGGATATATGTTGGCATATGTAGTACGGTACAGGCTTTGAAAAAAAATTCCTAATGATCACTTCAAAATCAGATTAGAGCCTGTTTTTGTTTCTCTGTGATCATATATATTCCATGCCTCAATTCCTGCTATGAACTTTTCTGTCCCCATTTGTTCCCAATATTTTTAGCCATAGTTTAGACACTGGTATTGTAAAATTGTGTCCTTTTGCTTTATTTTTCCCTGCTTCATCTCAATTGCATCTGGCTTCATCAACCCAGCATATAAAGGAAGGAAAATGTGCCAAATTCTGCACATTTGATATCTGAAGTGTACCTATTGACCCTTGACTGGAATGGATATTTTAATCCTACACTCAAAAATTACCCTTCAAAAGACTTGACTCCAAATTGCCAACATGATATGTCATCTTCTAATCTGATGTGACTGGAATGATAACATTTGCTTTGATGTGCAATGTAATCTACTTTGACTGATCAGATGCAACCTGCCATAACACTGCAAAGGGCAATGAATCATGCTCAGAAATTAAAATTGTCTGATTTTTTTTTTTTTTTAAATCAGAATGAAAGTAATCTATCAGTAGTTTACAGATTTCTGGTTTTTTCCCAATGCTTTTTAACCCAACAGTGACAACTTTTTTATCTAAATTATTTGTTTTCATTGTCTCTTGAGTCTGACTCTAGCTTTTGCAATAGCATCTGCATTTTTTGGTCAAGAAATAGCTGGTTTTTAAACCACTGCAGAATTTCTAACAAATGGGTCTAAATTGTACTAGAATATTCTGCTTGGAAAGAAGGCAGTTTGCAGCTTTTAGATTCAAGCAGCTTACAATTGTTGCTTCCATTATCAAGGCAGAAAGTATTTTGTGGTCTGAGCTGCAGCACCAGGTGCAGGAGAAAGCAGCACCCAGAAGCACAAGAAATCAGCAGCTGTTTATCTTCCCTCTCCTGTGATTTCGGATTAGACCACTTTTGGGGAAGATTTTACAGAACTCAGGCTCTCCCTCCCTCATAAAATTTCTTGCAATCTTCAAGGCAAGCCTCACTCACAGAGGCAGGGCAAGTCTTTCTAGTGCTCTGAAATGACAGAAAACTTTAATTATTGCAATGGACGGGTGGGAAAAAGCATATGAGATGGTTGCCTGAGTGAAGGAGACGGACCAAACCAAAAAGGATCATCTTACCCTTTACCAAGGCAGCTGTTACTGATGAGCCTGTGACACATGATTTGTTTAGTTATTTAAAATGTTACAGTTTCCTGTAATGACAGATTTGCATTTAGGAATGATGATACACAGAGCAGCAGCAGTCATCATTGCTTACAATGCAATAATTCATTGCAGGCCAGGGCACTGAACAGAGAAAAGCAATGCTGTGTAAATATGGGGTTAAAGATGTGATGCACTGATGTGTCCAGTCATCATATGTACCCACAGAGGTAAGAACTTCACGCAAGAAGAATATTTCCTTCTCTAATGTCTGGACACTTCATATAAACCCTCATCTTCTTTCATTTTTTTTTTTTTTCATTTTTTACTTGACCTAAGTCAAATAGGCTATCGAGTGTGTTTTCTTCTTTCTGGCTGGGAAAAAAGTATAGACAATCTGAAATAGAAAATGGCAAGTTTTAAAAATAGATGGCAACTGGAGACTTCTATTTCTATTACAAACTCAAATACTTAAACTTAATCCTTCAGTTTCTGGCCCAACGGCCATAGTGGAACTTGTCTTTAGTTTACCCAGGTAAAGAGTTTGATTCTGCACCGTTGGGATTAAAAATTGAGGAAGGGGAAATTAAGCACTGCTTATAGACAATGTTCCTGTTGTTGCAGAGATAAGGATGTGTTTAAAAGTATTGAAGGCTTTAGTTAGGCCTCTGATGCAATAAGATTTGCAACAGTATTTCCTGATTTGGAGTCATACAAAAAGGTAGTGATAGTTACAGAGAAAAAGAGTTTTCTGGTTTAAATATTTGCATTAAATCCCTGAATGTATAAGAAAAATTACATTAAAAAAAAAAAAAAAAGAAAAAAAATCAACCCTCATTTGATAAAGATAGTCCCCTGACAGGCAAGTAATTCTGCACCTTTTAAGGGTTAAGGTTAACCCATGCTGATGTCAGACCACACTTAGAAAAATTTGTTTTTATTTGTCAGTTCACCTTCCGCAAATGTAATTACTGAAAATGGTTTTTCTCTTGATTCAAATTTCCAACATGATATGTTATTTTCTATTGTGAGGTGACTAGAATGATAGCACATGCTCCCTGATGGGAAGCACAGTCTGGTGTGATTGATCAGATACAAAATGCCATATCATAGGGCAATACATTTCACCTGAAACTTAACCTTATCTGTTATTCTGGAAAGCTGCAATGAAAGAGAAAACCTGTGTCTCATCTTGTTGAATTGCTGAAGATTTTAGGGTTGTATTTTTGCTATCCTCTTCTTGGCAGAAGCAGTGGTAGGCACTCATTTATCCATACATCCGACGAAAAAGTGATGTTACTTTTTCCTAACTTGTACTGAAAAGCAAATTGCAAATCCTTTTACTCAGGTGCCCTTTCCACAAAGTCATCCTTACATGTGTACCCTTGCTGGATGACACCCAAGCTGTCTCTCCCCTACAATTCATTCTAATTCATCAATATTTATCCTGACCATGTTGTGCTTGCAATTGCAAGTGCAGTTTTAATGCTGTGGTTGTCACTGGACCAAACAGTAAACAGACATTGCAGTTTAACATATGCATATGGAATGAGCATATTCTCACTTCTGTCTTGTACCTAGAATTTTGAACTGACATTTTTGTTGCTCCTAATACTATTAATGTTAATGGAAAAATGCCAAAATGTCAGATCATTTTCTATAAACATGTACTAATGGCAGATGTCTAGGAATGGGAATTAAGAAGTTTATTCTTTATTTTTATTGGATTTCTGACCATTTTACACTTCCATTTATATAGATCAGAAATAACTATATAAAATTCAAACCACAAACTTTAGCCCATTCCCTAAGATCTGGTAAGATTTTGATAAGAACAAGTATTTTAATTCTCATTGATTTCTTCCTTCTTTTCCACAAGAATACCTATGCCTTTACCTCTACCCTGTAGCATAGGGAAATGGAGAAAGCAACCAATACACCTTTTAAATTAAATCTATGGAGAATGCCATGCAGAATTTGCATGCTTCCCCCAAAAAAATATGATCAGAACCTTTAACGAGGCCCATTAAAGGCCCTTAAATACTCTATTTTTAAAGACTTTATGGTGGAACTTATCTACATAATGATAAAGAAGAACAAATAAGGGAATTGACTGAACAAATAACTTCTGAAATAAAGAAAATTGAGAAAAAAATAGATAGGCAAAGAGTTTTGGAGTAGAAGAGACTGGAATAAAATTGAATGAATATTTGCACCAAAGAGAAGAAGGTTCAATTGAAGGAAAGGTAGGATAGAATGGTTAATATTATACCATATGATTTCTTACACATAGGAAATTCAATTTTTAGAATAACTTATTTTTTTAAACCATAGATAATAAATACAAATGTATTGTTACAGAATTGGTTTTGAGTTCATGCTGATTTGCTGACCTGTGAATTTAGAAAAGGAGCTATTCTGAAGAAAACAATCTTAATTTAAAAGGAGCATTGCATTTAGAAATCTATCAATTAAGATAAAGCAAAAAAAAAAAAAAAGTTGAAGTTTTAATAGAAGAATGAAAGTGCAAAAACTTTCAGAACATTCTCTTTCCTTTTTTATTTGACCAACAAACAGATGCATCTTTTAGTTGTTCAACCCTATTTCTAAGTACTGACATGCAGAAAGATTAAGCAATGGACAAAACCCAAATAATTGTGCACGTTTTCATGAAATTGCACACATTTCTATTTCAAAAGAATCACTGCCTTCTAATAATTCAAAGGACTGCTGTAACTTCCTGCTCTGTTACTAATTACTTCCCCTTAATGGCAAACCTCATTTATCAATATGTTTTACAGAAGCAATACTACAGAATCTAAAAGAAAAAAGGCAAATAAAGACAGAAGGAGGGATAAACTGAGAGAGAAAGAAACCCTGAGAACTGTATAATAAAAAGGATCATACTGGAAACAAATGGTGCATGGTTGCATTGAAACTGAATATTCTTCTTTTTCAAAAATGTAAAAAATTATCAGCAGCTTATTAAACAATACAGTAAGATTTTTAATTTTTTGCTTGTTTTGCACATTATTAATTACCTATTTTTTGAAGAAAAGTGGTGGATTTTAAATGCTAATAAAATCTTAGCTGAACTAATGTAAACAGAACAAAAGAGATTTCATATCAATATATGTGACTGGAAATACAAGACTCAGTAAAACTTAAATAAGGCACCATGGTGATAAGAAAAATTATGAGTCTGTACAGAATGAGGGTTTTCAAACCAGCAGTAAACTGTTGGCAGAGAAGATGGGAAGAATAGGATTTGTCCCTTTTTGAACTTCTTTATAATCTTCCCCCTTCTAAAGGAACAGATCTTTTCCAGAGGAATTTAAAGGTGAAGCAATAATAGATTGCTTTACAGTTTTGTCCATCTTATTTTTCCCCAATCACATTCCAAAACAAGAGTCCATGATTCACAGCAAAATGTTTTCCCTCCTGTTTTAGTCACATACAACAGTATGCAAGCACCTTATCGACTATCTTTTACAACATTGGGGTTTTTTTCAACAGAACATATTTCCTTACATTTTGGGTATGACATGAAATAATTTCAACCATTCCCAGTGGAGATGGAAGCAGGCAAAAAGACAAGTGGTACTCTTTATATTACACAGCTGCAATAGCTGGCAGGTGGAAGTTTTGTCACACGTTTCTGCAAATATCTGTTTCACAAAAATAAAAAACAGTGGATTTTTGGTACGAATGATATATTTTTTAAAGCACATCATATTTTTATAATGCTGCTTATTTTAAACTCTTACCATATGCTTTGCAAGTGATGCAAGCATATGGTTCACATAACAATACCATATGTCTAATAATATTTTGCTGTATATTACAGCAATAGAAAACATTCATAATTTGTAGAGGGACTCAATTTAAATTATGTTTTATCTTTGTTTTTTATATTTATAAATACTTCTGGAGACGTGTGTGAAGAAGGCTATAAATCCTCCGAAGTGTTTAATATTTCAAATTAAACATTTAGGGGTATTTTATGGCTAAAACCATGAATTCATCACTGTGAAAAAAGACTTCTGGCTATTGGTAAAACATGGAGAAAAATAAAATATATATTTTTTTAAAGAAATTATAATTAAAAAACTCAAACAACATACATTCAAATTACAATGTACTTAGGCAACTCCTTTTTAAACACATATTTGCCTCTGTCTCATCCAAAATACAGTGTCTGAAGTGTTTGGGATTTTCTTCCTTTCTTCTCTTTTGTGATGTTTAGTTCTTTATTGGATCAACAAGGAAATGAGAGATGAACAAAAAGCAAATATGTATGAGACTCATCTTTCCCTGGATGAGATTGCACACAAAGAGATGAAAGGAGAATAATTTTATATCCTTTTTTTTTTTGCTTGTGCTATTGTACAAGGACCCTGCTCAGAGTCAAGCTACCACCATGTTAGTGATTCCTTCCTTTGGGATACTTAACCCCACATACAAAAGATAAACTAGGAATAAAGATTTAGAATAATTCCCTCAAACCAAGCCCATGGAAGGAGAGAAAACGCCATTTTTTTAAATTTATTTTTAATTTGCAGTGCCTTACTTGATGGCTAAACATCATAGAAAAAGATGTGGATGAATCTGACCTCATTACTAGTACAGAGAAGCCAGTGACTTTGGATGATGACATGTGACACAATAAGGAATAAGGAAGAGGGCTGCCCATGTCTGGAAGAGACTTTAACCATGGTAGGTACACTGAAGTTATGTGCTCCAAGCCAGAGCTGATGAAGCCTTTGCTGAGAATGTTACTGGCCTGTGCACATCTAGAATGTGATGAAGTAAAAAGAATTAATAATTTGGGAGACAACTAGAGTGTCCAATGTCTTCAACAGAGTCAGAAAATTGAAAGGCAACAGAAAGCACAAACACCTCAGTGACATGGACAGTCATGTGGCTGTCACTAGTCATATTTATCTGATATATATGAAGTTAGCAAGAAGGGAGGATCAAGAACTCCTCTTTTCAATTTAAGTTACTTACAAAGCATGAAGAAGAAATGAGTAAATGGATGATGTTTAAAGAAAAGAACTAAATCTTCAAGAAATCTGAAGGCTCTATCTCTTTCTGCCATGGGAAATTTTACTCCCTTCCCTCTGGAGCTCCAGTTACATCCTACAAGAAGACTTTTGTAGTCTTCTAATGTGATGATGAAGCTCCTTGCCACTACCTACTGAGCATGCTACTTACAAGTGTTATGCACCAAATGAAAATTGCAACCTAACTATAATCTAGAATAAGACTACACTCACATGCACAACCCTAAACTTTTGAAACATTAAGAGTGAAGCTGCATATATGTATATTAAAAAAAAACCCAAGCCATTTTAACAATTTCATTTAAATGAACAAATTAAAAAATATACAAATAGGTGGATAAAGAAAATAAATATTGGTCTTTTACAGTTGCTGAATTTCAGTCAAGATAATTTCATGCCTCACCATCAAAAGATAGAAAATTCCCTCTTTGTATAAAATATGCTGCTTATTCTATAGTTCTTATTCTTTCGGCATTTTGTTGAATAAAATCAAAGAAATTGAAAGAAAAATTATTCTTTGCACTTTGTTTACATTTGCTGATAATTAAATCAGCCCATATACCATCCAGGTTTTCATTCTGGTGCTTAAACTAGTAATTGTACCTAAAACATCAGCATTAGTTTTAACATACAGCTGTGTCTGCAGTTTGAGTAACTAGCCAGCTTGATGACTGAAGAGTGATGAACATCTGCTTTTAGATCTCTTTGAGGCCACTGTCTTTTCAGGGGATCTATAATCAAGATAAAAAGAAAGCAGAATTGAAATATAGTTTCATACTCAAAATACATGGTGAATTTGAGGGGCAATAGGCTTGAAAGCTGTAAATTTTGTGTGGCAGAGAGCCACGTGTAACATGATTGTTGTGAAATTTTGATGCATTCTAGAGTGATAATGGGGGACAACTGTTATAGTCTTTCAGCCAAGTCTTTTAAAAATATTTGCTTATTAAGGCCATTATTAAGACAGAAAAAGTTTTGCCTTAACAGTGTGCTAGTGGTAAAGTAAGTACAATGATGATAAACATGGTTCCTGACCCAAATTACCTCCACTCTAAGCCAGTGGGTATCTGTTATCACTCATCTGAACAGAGTCCTTGATTTGAATGGATTTATATGGTAGTGGAGTCTAGTACTTTATTTTCATAACACTGACTAATACTATCTTAACATTTCTGTATGTGAATTTGTTTTTCTCTAAATCTTTGACAGTTTCATTTATGATTTTTTCACACTGCAGCCTGAGATTGATGTAGTGATGAAAAGAATATTTTCTGATTGCAGAAAAGGCAAGGGTGCATTATATGCCACAGGTAATATAGCAAGGAAATCATCTAACAAATACCAAGCCAAGATAAAAGCCAGATTTCCCTTACAGATTTGTTATGTCCATAAGCAAATTAAAACACAGTTCAGAAGTTCACAAAAATATAATGATCAATGCAGTTTTTATGAAGGAAGATAAATAATTCCTTTTATTAAAACTCAGTTTCATACACTATATCACAAGTAGAAGAATAACAAATGCACTCTTTTTTCCCTTCATTTTGCTTGAAAGACATCTTAGTTCTTATTTTTCCCTTTCTAGATAGTTTATGTTATTAACCTGAAGTCAAATGCTCATATCTCTCTCTTAGAGTCATCTCACTGTTGGGATAACAAGGGGCCGTTGTTATTTTAGCATTTTTTAACAATTTCTCTGACCAGAACTTTCTACACAGCTTACTTATTAAGGGAAAACTTCAAATTTTCTTCTCTTTTTAAAAGGCTGATCACTTTCAAAAACCAGCAGGGTTTATGGTCTCTACATTATACTGAATTTACATCCTTTTCACACTGAGGCTCATAATTCATGTCAGCGTTGGAATGGGCACATATTATGCCCCAAAGAATTGGGTTGAATTAGCTCACTGAAGTAACCTAAGAAATATTGAAAACTCTTATGGGTTCCTTCTCAGAATTCTAAACAGTTTTTCAGGTTTAGCTTATGTTTGATCTGAAGAATAGCTGAAGGTTTGGGGGGTCTTTTCTTGTCAAGACAGAACATGTTACAGATGTATTCTAAAAAATAGTTCTGACAAACAAGTTCCTGTTTCATTCAAATGGAAAGTTTGGTTTCAAACTTACTATAATGAAGGAATGCCCTTGGCTTTCTGAAATAGTCATGGAAGTTGTAAAAAAGTAACCTAATTTAAAAACATATACTTAAAGTTCTACTAATGGTATAGTGGATTTTTTGATATTATATTGACAACTGTTGTGTAAGTCTGCAAAACCTTTGTAGTGCTACATAACACAGTGGAATCAGTCCACTTCGGAAAAGGGTACTCAAGCACAGTGGAGTGGAATAAATATATGTGAGAAAATCCATTTCATTCTTAGTCATCACAATTATTTGTCTGCATGGAAGAGAGATTATATTATTTCTTTGACCTTTTCACTACTGTTATTTTTCTAAGCAATAACACAAAAATTACTGGTAGAATCTTTACCCAGATTTTTTTTATTAACTTCATTTCCAAGGAGACCAAGAACTTTAGATTATGTTGTTGAAAGAAGGCTTTGATCTAGAGAGACTGATTAGCCATTGTCTGATTCATTAGCAGCAGCATTTTCATTCTAATACCCTGCTCCAGTGTAGTAGCAAATCTTGAGAGATTAACTTTTAAATGCTCAGTAATAAGAAATCATCAATCAACAATTTGAAGCTCACATGTTTAGTAATGACTCTTGCCATTTTATTATTAATTTTGTGCATGTCTTCACAGATAAAGAAAGTACCTCTTGACTTAAGAGTTTTAGCATAACTTTACTGATCTTCAGTGATACAGCCTACTTGGATTTACATACATTCATGTTGAAAACAGTGTGCAGTGGCAGGAGATGACTAATCTTTAAGCTCAGGATTTAATGTAGCCATAGCACATGGAAGCCTTCTCTAAGAATGCAATTTTAAAAGCCAGAGAATCAATTCAAAGCAGAACACCATTCTGCTTGCTGTTCAGGTTCCTGCTTCCTTCGTGTCTCCAATAGAGTTCAAGAGCAGCTGTGTTCACCTGTGATGAACCACTTGAAGCTGCTTAGCCTTGAATCAAATGTCCAGGAGAAATGGAAATAGTTTGCTACAAATATGGAGAGCTGGTGATATATTATTAAGGCATCCCTTATCACAGGGTGTGTGATTACATCAGTTTGTTGTATTTTCTGTAGTGTCAGTAGAAATTCCTGTCTTTTAGTTTGTCGTACCAAAATTTATGAGCTTCAAGCTAAAGGCTGTGCACAATCATACATTTTTGTTGCTCCAAGTGATTTTTCTGTTGGTCATGAGCTCTGTATTCTCTGAGGTTCCTGACAGTCATTCATAAGAAAAATAATCAGATTTCATTTCAGCAAAGAACTTCCAGAATTCTGCAGAGGAAACTTGCAAGAATAATCACATACACAAGAACAATCTCTTGTGTAATGTACAACAGTGATGATATCAAGGTCATAGACTCCAGATTCTGGCTACTGCCCTTTACATTCCTATTTCCCCTCAGAAATCAATGCTGTAGTCACTTTAGAGAAATATTTACACCTCTATCTTCTTAACATTACTTAAGTGCCTGTAAAGGACAACATTGGGGTATGGGGAAAGAGGATATAGGTATGCTGAACTTACTTCTTGTCCATATGGGAACACACCCTGTAAGATGTGTCAGCTTCACTGATGTATCTGCTGATATCTGTACAATTACTATGAAAGTAATTCTGCATTTTTAAAAATACATAATGCTCAAAATGTTCCTGCACATCTTTCCTGGTTTTGCTTTTTTTTTTTTTTTTTTTTTTTTTTTTTTTTTTTTTTTTTTTTAATTCAGTTGGTTTTACTGCAAAATGTGACTTACAGGAAGATTTATGATTTTAAGCTATTGTGGTATGTTGACTTGGCTGGCTGCCAGATACCCATCCAGCTGCTTTCTCATTACCCTTCATCCCCTCCCAGACAGGATTGTCAAGTTTGTGGGTTTACTCACCAGTTATGATCAGAGGCAAAAGAGACTTGATTTTGGGAAAATTAATTCAACATATTGCAAATTTAAAATAGAATAGGATAATGAGAAACAAAGGGAAATCTGAAAATGCCTTTCCCCAATCTTTCCCTTCTTACAAACGTCAGTTTCCTTCCTGATTCTCCCACAGTCTCCCTTCCAAGGCAGCTCAGAGAGGGTGAGGAACCATGGCTTGTAGTCAGGTCATACCATAACACTCCTGCTCTGCTGCTCTTTCTTCCTCACACTTTTCCCTTGATGGAGCATGGGATGCACTATACCTCCTTTTTTTTGATACAATTCACCCCAAATAACCTTCACTACTATCTTTATATACCACTCAATTTCAACAGAAATTTAAAATACTCTTTGTTTTTCATAATCATTCTGTTAAATGTGATTTTTAGTTTAAAATCAGGCTTACCCTTTAGACATATTGGCATTTAATTATTTTAGTGCCATCTGAATCACCTTGTTTAATGATGGTTTAAAAGTGTATTGCTGCTTGTAATGCTGATTATTTATACTGTCTTAAAACGGATTATTTATAGTCTTTTATCAATGGTATATTTAAAAAAATATTTCCTATATTATAACCAATTTATATCTACAAGTGTTTAGTGAAGATTAATTTGCAAAATTATATTTTGATTCCTGTTCACTATTATAAAAATGAAGCTCCATATCAATATTGGCAAAATATGAATTATTTGCTGAAATTTTGGGCAGAATTTTATTGCCTTCCAAAATATAGACCAGCAAGAAAAGTATCACGTTGGCATTTTTCAGACGGCCAAAAGTATGATCCCTAAGCCAAAAGGAATTTTGAAGACAATACAACTGGAAAATCAAGAATTCAAAAAGCTATATTTTTCATATTTTCAGCTTTTATCTGTAAGTCCTTTTGAAGGAATTATTTTATCTACTCCAATCTGCAGAATTTAGAGCTGCTCCTCAGTTAAGTTCATAACAAATTTTACATGTGACTCATCCTCTAAATTCCAGAAATAAATCTTCCTTTTTCCTGCAATTTTGCATAATTGGTCTCTGGTAAGAGCAAAAGAATCATGAAACTATTTGATATGCGTTAAGGCAGCTGTTTGAGACGCATGTGGTTTCAAAAAGTTACTCATATTTCACTTTTTGAAAGTAGTGCATCTTTCTCATGACATGTTTTAAAAAGAAGGCTGAGCCTGGAAGCTCAGAACTTGCTGTATTTAAAATAACTTACGTAAAATTAGTTACTGATACACTGTTTGTTGAAAAAGACAGAAATATTTGAATATATGAGTTTGGATCAAACCATGTCTAAATAAGGTTGTACTGAATTATGTCTGACTCTCAAATATAAAGGTAAGGTGTGCTCATCACCAGAAAAGCTATTGTAAAAATAAAACTGCTATAAGAAATGTAGATTTCCATCAGGACAGAAATGGAGACTTCCACCAAAACTCTAATGGATTCCGCAGCAAATAAATTCCAGAACCAGACCACAATAAAACCAATCTTTTCTTAAAGGGTTATAATATTACAGTGGGGGGAAACACTTCATTTTGAAACTGCATTTTTGTAGTATGACTTTCCAATTTAATTTAAATTGTTAAAAAAGAACAATATCATCAAATATTTTGTTCCCTTGGATCTATTACATGTATTTATTCACTGTTGTGTCATTAAGCCAAAAAAAAAATCAATCTTTTGCACAGCTCTAGTTAATATAATGTGCCTGCCCTGACCTTCCAAGAAAGCTGTGCATAAACAGGAAATACAAATTCAATTTATTACCACAATGATGAGATGAAAGAAGGCAATTCTTTAAGATGAACCTAAATAATTTTCCCTTGACCTCTCCCCACACTTCATACAACAAATAGAGATAAAAAGCAACTTGTTTGATTGCTTCTTGCTGAACTGAACGTGGATACAAAAGCAATCACTAAAAAGCATTTCAGTATTTATGTAGCATTTGAATGGAAATACCTCTGACTTTTCAGCATTGTATACGTTTGAACAGGTATATATTTAACAGGTTTATTTTATAAGAGGCATATTATCAAAGATTCCCAGAAATAATTGGATTTTTCTTGAAATTTTTGCTTTTCCTGCACAGATCTTACTATTTAGACGGACTATACAATATATCAGATAAAACACGATGACAGATAAACTGCACTGTAAGATTTTGGGGGTTCCAGGGATTTGTGTTTAGAAATTAGGCAATGCCAGACTTGCATAAAACCTTACATGATCATATATGTCTGATATTCATCACTGTTCACTCTTTAGACTCCTGATCACATAATAGTGTTTTAAAATTCCTCTTTCTTTTCATGCACAGGATGAATAGCACTCATTTAATAGAATTCAATGATATCCTTTGTTTCTTTTAGCTTTTTGTAGTGTCTCTAGTAATTTAATGGAGTCAATTGAAACTCAGAAGACAGATTTATTAATTTTGACTGGAACTTTTCTGTTTCAGTCAGAAAAATATTACTTGAACTCTTCACAAGGATTATTCAATTGAATTTATGGTCAGAGTGGCCTGCTGACATAAGTATTATTTAGTCCATTTTATAGAAGCAGCAATGAGTTGTAGGGACATTTTGTAACCAGAAAAATGTATCGTGAGGCCCAGCCATTAGGACCCAATTTTCCAGTACAGATTCCATGTTATGTTCAAATTGCAGCTGCTGCACCTTGGAGGTTTAAATGTATGTATATATGTGTGGCTATAGAGTTCTCAGAAAATGAGAAAGACATGAAATCAAAAATCACTTTGTTGCATATGTTAGCTTTCACTTTTATCACAGCAGAATCTACCAGAAGTCAGTTACAACGAGCCCACCTCTAGCTTACATTTTTCTCAACCCTTAGATTCCTAAACAGTAAAAACTCATCCCATTGCAATGGCATCCGAATCTTTGTAAGTTTTCATGCTTCTTAGACTCTTTCCAAACATCTCCTGATTATGTTTAGAGACAAAATGTAAGATAGCTTATTTTAGCCATTCTCGCCTCTCTTTTGACTGGATTATTAATTGTATTTATTAAGTAATTATCTTCTCTTATTTTCACCAATATCCTGAACATAAAGAGTCTGTTTTGCCAATAGACTGACAAAGTTAGGATTCAGAAAGAGTTTTCTTCTGCTCTTATAGGGAAAGCAAGCTCTAATCATCATAGAACCATAGAGTCATAAAATGGTATGGGTTGGAAGAGACTTTAAAGACCATCTAGTTCCAACCCCCTGCCAAAACTCTGTCCGTGCTAAAGTGTCGCTTTTCACTCTATTCTTTCCAATTACAATGCAGCTGTCTCTTTTATCCACCTTTTCTGACTCCTGCTTCTTTCTATGCTTTCTACTTACACATTTCCAGGCCCCCAACCAAGATGTTCATCCCATGTCCAGCACCAGCAGAACATCAACTCCTTTCTCCAGAACTGCCTGTCCCGCGTTCAACATTTTCCCACTTTCCATGTCGACAGGTTCTCCCCTTCAGTTTCTGTAGACTCAGTACTTCTCTTCCCTTTTGCTTAATAGCTCTGTTAATCCAGTTGTTGTCTCTTACCAATTCCCATTTCCAGTTGCCCCAGTGTCTGTAAGGCTGTTGTTTGAGACCTATGTGATTTTAAAAAGTAACTCATATTTCACTCATGATTCTGAGTGTCTCATTTTGCTATTTCTATGCTGATTCCTCACCCAGTCAGGAAATAACCAGTGCTGTTCAGCACTGACCCTGGTGCCTTTTCTAGCATCAGTCCAAGGCAGGTTTAGAGAAAAAACTCCTCTGGAAATTCTTAAGTTTCCTACATCAAATTCGACTTCCAGAAGATTTCACTGTGACAGAAAAAGCACATACTATAATAATTTGCCAATTTTTAAGCTCAAAGCATGTTTTTTTTGTTTTCGTTTTTGTTTCTTTTTTCAGTGCTGGCTATTCAATAGTTTATTATTGGTATAATTTTCTTGGAAAGAACTAAACTACCTCGGCTAGTAAAATCCAAATAACTTCACTTTGAAACAGACACTCAGCACAAGAAATTTCAGTCTGATTTTTAGCTTAGCAAAGTCTTAAGTGTCTGAATGCAAAATCTTATATTAGGTGTCTCTGATCTAATTTGCTTCCCCTCTAACTCTTTGTTTATTCTTAAGTGCTTAGAGAAAATGCTGAAGATGTGCTGATGCAAATGTTAAATTATGAAGGGGTTTTGTTTTCCATATTTTCAACATAGTTTTCTTATACAGACTACTGGGTAGCCCATGCAAAGTGGCTTAGACTTCACCTACTGAAACAGAATTTGACAAATATTTCTAAATGATGGTAGGATTTTCCTTTCACTCATATTGAGACAAGGAAATATGATTTTTCCCTTTTTTCCTTCTTCCCCCTTCTGGTTAAAAATCCTTGCTACAACTGTTCAAATTGATAAATATATATAACAGTGGTAAGTAAAAATCTGATGCTGTCTACTTTTATATAATGTTGTCTAGGTGGTGAAATTAATCTAGATTTGTATCTCTAGTATAAGAGATAAGTATCTCCTGTATAAAAATACACAGCTCTTTAATGTTCAGATAATTTTTATTGTTTACACTCCTGTTTCTAAATCCACAGTTGTAATTTAGACTCTTTATTACTCATGGTACAGTCACATGCCAAATACCAAAAATATTCAGAAGAGGAAAGACTGTGAGCATGCTTGGATATAGATAGTTCCTTACTCTCCTGCAGCTAAGGAATCTGAACAGTGTCTTCTCTCTCTGCAACTCAGACATCTTCACCTCCAAAACACTTTAAATGTGCTGTTGTTCCAAAGCATCTGGGCAGAAAATTTAATCTGAGCATAAAACTGGATGCAAAAAAGTCTAGAATAGTGTAATAAGAAGCCTAAATGCCTAGAATAGCATCAGTTTCAGACAATTAAATATAAATATAAATATAAATATAAATATAAATATAAATATAAATATAAATATAAATATAAATATAAATATAAATTATATATATATATACAAATATAGCTTTTTGGAAAAGTCTCAAATAGACTTCTGTTGAGCTTATTTACAGTATAAAACAATTACAAATGTATTTCTGTCATTAAGCAACTGTTACACACAGAACAAGCTCCTCATGGAATCTTAGCCTATGTCTTTTAGAGGATTCACCTTTTAAATATTGTCAATATGAAATAGAAATGAAAATAATGTCTGCAAATTAATAAGAATCAAGAGGTCTCCCCAACAATGGTGATAGCAAACTCTCTGTCCTTGGGAGCAAAATAATTGCCTTCACTTCAAGCTGAAAAAGTAATGGTCAGAGAAAGTTCAAATCCCTTCTATACTTGACTATACTTGATTGTGCTAAAAAAACCCCAAAACAGTGACAGACTTGGCAAAATGTTTGTTAAAACCCTAGAAAGGAAGAGGGTTTCTTTAATTTAACTACTTGATGGGAAGGCAGAACAATAAAATTGTAAATGTTATGAGCTACTGTTTAGAAAAATAGAAGCATGGTCTGAGCTGAGAAAATATCAATTTACAAAAACAACAGCCCATGTTTTAAGATTAAAGCATTTGCAGATCAAATAGAAATTGGATCATTATTATGTAAAATATAACTAGAGTTTTAAAATAAGCTGAAAGCTACTAATGGAGAACTACATTGCTCATATTTTTTTAACAGGAGTAACCATATTAGCAAGTATTTGGATATGTCCATAGTATCCTTAGAATCAAATTAATCCACAGGTGCTATTAAATCTTTTAAGAAACACAAGATATCTGAGTTTGATTCAGCCTGGGTATGCACTCTGTGGAAAGATACATTTTGGAAATATATGCCTAACCCTAGTGATTGTGCAAGCCTTCTGTGTACCAGAAAAAACTGCTGACAAATTCCAGTGCTCTTACAAGGTCTTCTGAAGCCTGACTTAAACAAGTCATATCTCCAAACAGACTCTGCCACACTGTGACAGCCATACATGTGTTGCAGAATCTCAAGATCAGTATTCTTACCACATGCACTATCACAAGTTTGTTTATCTGCTTTAACCTTATCTCAAATTTACAATTATAAGTAATTTCACTGAAAAATGAATGCCAATTATTTATTTGATGTTCTATTTCCCTGTCATTCCCATGTGCACTGTGCTCTGAGCACAGTCTATAAAGAGAGCTGTATATAACTAACCATTTAGAAGTGTCCATAAAGCAAAATCTGATTTAAGCATGGTTAGATTACCATAATTGTCAAAGATATCATAGAACTATCAGATAGAAACTTGAGTCAAGAAGATGAAATTTCCAGTGTCGAAATAAGATGAAATTTGATGGGTCATTATGTAGCAAAGATAAATTTTGAAAAATTTTCAAGAAAATAAAGTAGTAACACAATTGACTTAATTGGAATAAAAAATGGTAATTAAGATGATTGTACCAGTATAAATCAATATCATCAGTGTGTTGATAGCAGTGGTAATTTGCTGGAGTTATTTCGGACTTCTGGATCATACATATATTTGCATCTGTATTGGGAGTTCACAGTATTTATTGCTGTATGAACCTAATTATCAATCTTAAACTTGCCATTTTCCTGAATACTTTTAAACTGATTTTTTTTAGATTAAAAAATAAACTCATTCTCCATTTTTTTCCTAGCAGTTTTATAGACAATTCAGTGATTTTTAAATTTTTTTTTTAGTTTAACTATTTTATAGAAAATAAGAAGCCTGTTTCCAGAGTAGCAATAATTAAAAGAAGCAATAGACAAAGAGAAGTAAATACAAATGTCTGCTGGGCTGATGCAGACAACAAATTCTCTGTAAGTCCCCAGCCAAGTTAGACACAGCTAGCAATGAATGTGAAAGTAAAAACAATCTTGACCTGGTAGATAAAGAGAGGCAAGCGTCTCTTTGAAGTGAAAGGTTCTTCATCAGGCCAATGTCAGCTGGAACAGGAGGAGAATCCATCAACTCTAAACCTCAAGATTGCGATTGAGAAAAGCAGTTTTTGCTTGTTCAATTATACTCACCACTGGACTCCTTCAGGATTTCTTTTGTACTGCTGGAAATGTTGAAGGCTATATTAACTTTCACAGTATAAGGCTTTGTCTAAAAAGTAGGATGGTCAAAGGACCCACTTGATTATCTGTTTTTAGAAATAAAGGTTTAGAGAAATCATTCAGGGAGACCTGTCTTTGCATTTGGTGGCTGACATAGTCTGAATAAAAATGACTGCTTACAGAGAGATGTGCACTGGGGTCTGCATTTCCTGAAAATCATTAGAGGTTTTGTCATGGATTGCTACTCAGAGGTCCCTTAGACTCAGGTTGCCTTCTCAGGCCCATAGAACCACTGAAGTTATCATAGACCCTCTGCAGATGTTTATCTTTATGCACCAAACTAGGTTAAGGAAAAACTTACCTGTAAGCTTTGGACAACACAAAAATATACTAGTAGTTTAAGTACAGGGAACCGAACTTTTAACCTAACCAGTTGCCCTGCTCACCTTTCTGCACTCTGAAATTTCATCCTAGGCTGGAAACTGGTGCAAGTAGTAGTTAGAAAGTCTATCATTCAGTCAGTTAAATATATATAAAGCTGAACTGTACACAGGTTTACTAGAAATGAGAAGAAGTAGAGAGGCAGAATGAGTGTGAAAAAGGGTCTCAAAAAATAACCTTTTACACTGAAAATTTTGTACATGATGAAATTTATCCCAGAGTAGTATGTACCGTATTTTCTAATATCTCAAGCAAAAATCTAACATTTTTTTAATGTGACTGAGCTTTGTTTCTTCTATCATGGTAGTAAGCCAAAGATTATGAAAAGGTTATGAAGACATGTAGACACCTTTTTCTTTATTTTAAAAAGAGTTAAGTAATCCATTATTGCACAGCACAACAAGAAATGGATCCCAACTGGAAATGGATCCAACAAAAAGGGTCACCTAGAGTAGGTGACACAGGAGTGTATCCAGATTGGTTTTGGCTCCAGAGAGGTGAAACTCCAAGACCTCCCTGAGCAGCCTGTTCCAGTGCTCTGCCATCCCCAGCACAAAGTTGCTCTTCCTCTTGTTGAGGTGAAAATTCTTGTGTTTTAATTTATGGGCACTGCTCTTTGTCCTGTCACTGAGCACCACTCCAAAGAATTTGGCACCATCTTCTTGAGATATTAGATATTTATTGAGATATTTATATTCATTAATAATATCCCCTTTCAGTCTTCTGTTCTCTAGGCTAAAGATGCCCAGCTCCCAGAGTTCTACTCATAACAGAGCTGCTCCAGACTCCTGAAACTCTTTGCTGGACCTTTGGCACTAATCCCTTGTGTTCTTTGCCTTGAGGAGCTCAGAAGTTGAAACGAAGTAAAGACAATAAAGTTCAAGAACCAGCAAGAGCCAAAAAAACAACTGTGTTTACAAAATTCATTGAAAGCTTTTCTCACATCTAGTAGAAAAAACATAATAAATTCTTCACTTTCATTACTCATACTATTTCCCTTATTAAAAAATTCTGGCATATTGCTATTTTAAAAAAGGGTTTTTTAATAATTCCTTTATTAGTTAAGTTTCACTTTTGAGATTTGTGGGCTCAAAGGAACTGTCATGAAGCTTCTCATATTTGGCAATCAAAATTTGCTTAATGAGTTTTGCTTTATCTATTTGCAAGAGAAAGTTGTCATCATGTTCTCATTAGGTACATTTATACATGGTAGAGAAAATTCAGAGGATATAAAATTAGTGTAAATGTTTCTTTTCAAGGACAGCTTGCTTAGCAATACCCATAAATAAAGAATCTACAGCTTAATCCTGGATTACCAGCATTTGCAGTTTATTTGGAACTGGTGCTCTCAAATATTGCTTGTGCAACATTAAAGGGAAAATCATATTTTCTTGTTTCCTTTTCTCTGTTTTTATATAACTCCACAGTTTTAACCATTTCAACAATACGATTTACAATATCAGATGCAAAAAAATTCCACACATAGCATACACAATTTGTTCACACAAATTGTCCACTATGTGCAACTGCCTATATAAGAAAAAAGGCTGTGTGCATTTACAAAGACATTAGAGACCTGAAATGTTATAATCCATACTATTTAAAGAGCTTTTTTTCTCTCTTTAATTTTTTCAAATAAGGACTTTAAAAACAGTGATAGTTCTGAAAAAGAAGAACAGCTCAAAATAAGCATATTCTTAAGGAAGGATACAAGGATATCATTAGTCATCTTCCTTAATACAGTTGTCACTTTATAGGAAAAGCAACACACAGGACATAGCCTGCCTTTTTTATTAGGGGAAAATTCGCTGTTAAAAATAATCAGTTTCATTAAATAATAGTTGCCATCTGTGAAGAGAGATTAATATTTCTGTAAGAAAAAGAATTCAACATGTATTTCAATAATCTAGACTACTTACATACAGCCATTTCTAGATAGAAAGGTATATTGAAAAAGACAGTTTCACTGTAGTCATATCCTGGTTTCTTTGTCTTTTTCCTAGGCACTGAAATGTAAATAAAAACTTCTCATTTAAATTAGAACTGCTGCCTCCTCTTCGCCTTTATTTCTTCCTTTCAATTTTCATTTTTGACAGGAATGCTCTAAGAGATGCACTTAAACTAATTGCAATTTTTGCTTTTGCTTCACCCTCCCTTTTCACTTCACCACTTTGTGCCTTCACATAAAGGAAAGGTGACCAACTTCCTCTGAAGGTGATGCTAATGCAGTTCAATAAATAGCAGAGAGAACAGGGTGACCTGAAATGGTGCAAGCCATATCAGAAAGGCATTTCATTTTTTTCTATTATGAAAATGAGATTCTCCTTTAAGTGTGGTTATTGAGGTGCAGAAACATAATGTAAAGTAACATAGACTTAAGCAAGATGACCTCATTCATCATCCTGGGGTCTGCTAAAGATGTCAGAAGCTTTCTGAGCACTGGTTAAAGGTAAAAAAAATCAGGGACAAAATTTCTTATTCTCTTTGGGATTGACCCTTTAAACTACAGCATAGTGCTGATGGAAGAGCAGAACTCTTTACATTAGCCTTCAGCACTAAGCATTTGCCCAGCACCTGTGCAGAGAGCCAGTAGCTTGAAGAATGTTTAAACAGGTTCGGCAGTATGGAGTGAAACTCCACACATGCTCTGATCTCATGATTGATAAGGAGGAGGAAAAGTGGGCATCACAGCAGGCAGAAAAGGTGCTTCACTGGACTTAAGAGTCATAAATTTTGACTGGAGCACAGATGCTTGGCTGCAATGCACCTTATGCAAACAATGCATCTTATGCAAACCATGCAAATAGCCAGTATTTCTAGGGGTTTAGTCACTCCTCCAGCTAGCCAAAATCATTCAAATGTGCATAAGAACTGTGTTTACAAGGAATTGATGAGGGGGCAGACAAGACACCAGCCGCTAACACAAGAATGCCTGGAGGTGCAGAGCAAACAGTGCCTCTCACAACTCCGACCATATGGTGCTCATCTGTTCATCTCCCCAACCATCCATTTGGACTAGGATGTTGAACTGTGCCAAATAAGTTTCCCAGGGAGTTTTCTCACAAAGGTACTGGGGAGGAGGGTTGTGTTATCTGAGCCAATCCAACATCCCCTCTCCAGGCCTTTATGAATAAAAGCAAGATGGAAATCTGCAAATGCCCTGCATCAGTCACCATCTCCACTGGCCCAATCCCTAACCCAGACAGTTGTCTTCTAAAGTCCCTATAATTTCCTTCTCAAAGCTATTGTTTAATTGCCCAGCCCCTGAAATTTCTGTCAAGAAATTTCAAATCATACAAACTTCCAGTCTTCTCTATTCCTGGAAAACCTGTTGACCTAGGACAGTCCCTTCATGTCTTCTCATTTTATTGAACTAGACAGAGTTCTGTAGTTTTGAGTTTCTACTCAGACAAAGATATCATTTCTAACAATAGTTCATTGTCAATTCTTTCTGGAAAGTTTCCAGATGTTGCTTTAATTCATTTTGTGGAGTCTCCTGGCTCAGTTTTAAGTCTTGTTTTAATTCCTTTTGGTCCTATATCAATTCCTCTTGGCTATTTTTATATCTATGAGCATCTCCATTATTTATTGCATATTGATTCGACAGCCATATGAACACACAATATGCTTTTCTGCTAACACCAGTGTCAGTGCTTCCTGTCCCAAGAAACTAAGTATTTTTGATCTAATGGATTGTCTTTCTTAGCTGGGAAAATTGATTCTGTTAGTGTCTTTGATGAAGTTAATATGAAACTAAGAGTGAAAAGAGTTTTGCTACCTAAACAATAAAGGCAGAAAAATCAAGTATTTCCTCAATATTAAGACAATTTTCTTTTTTCTCTTAGTCCAACATTCAAAGGAAACTGCTTATTTTTTTATCTTTATTCCCTCCTAAGCCCGAGATCTGCACTGACAAGGACAGCTTGGGAAAAGAGGGATGCTGGCCCCAGAGCAGCCTGCTGATTCCCCCCCAGCTGATGGGGGGGTCTTTCTTCAAGATCTGGCTGCTGGTCCAAAATCCAGTAAAATGGATTTCAAATGCTCCCACCTGTGTTGACATAAAGACATGTTCTTTGTTTCATTACCTGGACTCTAATATTAGGTAGGACCTAGAGCAGTGCAACTGTTTTGTTTGGGCCTTTGTACACCACTACCTTACCTTTTTAACATAATTTTATTTTTTGAGGAGGAAAAATACATCTGCAGAAGTAATACATTGGCTTTTTTCTCACAGTTTGCCCTCATACATATCTTACTCTGAAAAGTTTATTGTTGTTTTAATTGTCAATATACTTATTACTTGAATGGAAATTTACTTGCAACAAAGTACCACATCCTGGTTTGTCTTTTATCACATTCAGCTGAAGATATTAGTGAAGAAAATTAATTCCTAATCATCTTGGAGATAAATTATATAGAAATTCAGATTTTCTTGTTAAAGTGTATGCAACTTCAATACTCTTAATATCATACTTTATTCAGAAGAGTCTGTTCGCAGTAATATGAATCAGGAGACTAATAAATCTGACAATCTCGTGTATAAAAAATTTATTCGAATCAACCAAAAAAAAAGAAATAAAATAAAAAGGGAAAAGAAATAAATAATTGACATAATGATAATCACAAAACATGTTCAGATTTCCACTCAGTTACAGCTTTGCAAGGAATAATACAGAATCAGCTTTAAAACTCCCAGCTTTAGTTGATGGGGGCTGTGTTTCTCTTTCAAACACAAGTGGCACTTAAAACACCTGGAACAGTATAACCTTTGATTCTATTTACAAACTTTCCTCACCCTGACTTCACTGCCTTTCACTGACTTGCAGCTGATAAAAGAAACACATTAAAAATATAAGTAAGTTCATGATTATTTTCTATTGCCCTATACTCTTTCCACAATCAAGGACAGAGTTCTCTAGGATAAAAACATTTAATATATATAAAAAAACCACCTCTTTTTGAAATTTTGAATAGAAGCATCTTACATAACTTTTGTTGAACATTCTTTACTGCAAAGAAAATTATTTTTGATCCAAGGAGTACTGTGTTAATCCCATGTCATTTGACTTTAGGGCCTTATCAACAAAGAAAGTTTGTTTATTATTTTCAAGGGTATGAAAAGGTTAAGAGAAGTACCATCTCTCCAGACTATCACTGCTGCACTCCTTTCAATAACAAAGCCTTCACATCTCTGTTTCTCTCCTTTTTTCTACCATATACTTTATATTTAGCACCCTATACCAGTAGGCAAATTTAATGAAGGAACCCCAACATGAAGAACTGGGACTTCTAGATTTGTCCTGTGTCTTTTGTGCTTCCTTTTCTCCCTTGTGCCCCTGTGCAGTCCCATATCTTGCCACCACCTGGCTCTCCTGTCCATTGCTCTCATGTGGGTCTGCTGTCAACACAGACTGTGCTACAGCAAATACACTTCTGTGGGCTTTTTGTCAAAACTAAGTAAATTTCTACAATCCTTTTATTTCTTATATCTAAACACAGAATGTCATCTTTTTCAGCCTATTCTAATTACAATTGGTTTCACCTATGAATAACAAGACATATTGTGCTCCAGATCTAAATGCTGTCAGAAGAAATTAATCTGAATTAAAATTATCTTATAACATTGTAGTATTTCATATTTTAGTAATTTGACATCTATCTTATATTCTATAAATTCAATGGTTGGATCACTTGTTGAACATACTTTTTACATCTTCACACTTGAATAGGAATTTATGTATGTAACTCTATAATTCTTGTGCCATAGAGTGGAATTTTAACAGCAATATTTATTATTTGTATTATGTTAGTATCTGCAAGTAAAATTTGGCTGAAAGCCCCATGGCATTAATCAATGTAAAGATAGTTACATGTTGAGCAGTACCTAAACATCACTCCACAAAAACATTAACAATTTGTAAGGCAAACAGTCAAACCCTGTTTGATATCTTCTGCCTATATCTATGTATTCCATGGTATAGACAGGAAAATTAGGGGAAGAAGTAATTTTATTTCAGTTTTCATCCATATGCTTGCAGAATCTAGGCCTTAAAATGCAGGTGTTGGCAAAACACCGAGTCTCCAGGGCACTTGCAACCTAATTAAGCCTGAGAAAAGAATTCTAATCCTAAAATAGTGCATTCATCTTTGGTAAGTTTTATTGAAATCTACACTTGTGAAGATGTTCCATTATTTTTGTTTTATTTTCCATACTGCATGTAACCATTTGGGTGTTCTCTGAAAGAAGATAATTGTGAAATGAACATGGTTTTCTTTTTCTTTCTTTCTTTCTTTCTTTCTTTCTTTCTTTCTTTCTTTCTTTCTTTCTTTCTTTCTTTCTTTCTTTCTTTCTTTCTTTCTTTCTTTCTTTCTTTCTTTCTTTCTTTCTTTCTTTCTTTCTTTCTTTCTTTCTTTCTTTCTCTTTCTTTCTTTCTTTCTTTCTTTCTTTCTTTCTTTCTTTCTTTCTTTCTTTCTTTCTTTCTTTCTTTCTTTCTTTCTTTCTTTCTTTTTTTTTTTTTCTTTCTTTCTTCTTTTTCTTTTTTCTTTTTCTTTCTTTCTTTCTTTCTTTTTCTTTTTTTCTTTTTTTCTCTCTTTCTTTCTCTTTCTTTCTTTCTTTCTTTCTTTCTTTCTTTCTTTCTTTCTTTCTTTCTTTCTTTCTTTCTTTCTTTCTTTCTTTCTTTCTTTCTTTCTTTCTTTCTTTCTTTCTTTCTTTCTTTCTTTCTTCTTTCTTCTTTCTTTCTTTCTTTCTTTCTTTCTTTCTTTCTTTCTTTCTTTCTTTCTTTCTTTCTTTCTTTCTTTCTTTCTTTCTTTCTCCCTGAAAGATCTTGCACATCCTGTTTCTCTCTTCATCATGAAGACTTCATGCCATGTATATCAGAATATATCTGTGAAGCTGCCATCTGACAAAAAGAAAGCTCAATTTCTACTCTGTTTTCTTGAGCATGGTTCCAGAAATTGCCCTTTTCCTGACCTATGTATGCTTATCTGTTATAGTTCTTTCTTAAATTTAAAGAATGCATTTTTTTCCTTTTTTTTTTTTTTTTTCTATTTTTTAGAGTGATCTTGCATCACTAGTTGTGAAGTGATTTGGTGATTTGGTGAGATGAAAAAAAAAAACAAGACACCAATGCATAAAGTTAATAGTTATTTCTTAAATCTCTTGATTTGGCTTATCACTTGAGAGGCATGAACAGAACCTTCACTTTTTTTTTTCTCTCTCTGAATAATTATGCTAAACATGAGTAATCTTTATAATATGTTCTTTTCTGCAGGTGACTCTAAATACCTCCATTTTAAGGTATCTTAAATTATTCACTTTAATTATTTTTGGAAAATAATTTTTGCTTGATTCAAAAATACAGAGAGGAGACTGATGTCAGATAATCTTCATGCAAAGAACTGAAAAAAAATCTTATATGACTGGTCTTTATGTGCAATGCATTCACAAGAAAATTATGTTTGTCCATCAGCCCCCATACCCTTACAGTGCCAGCTCAACCTTACAGAATTGTCATCCACCCTCTCTGAATATGATGTACAGTGAGGACAAGTTCAATAAACCTACAGATGTGAAAGGGAGTGTGAAGAAGTTGGGCGACAGACAGGAGTATCAGAAGGTAGAATAACTATTGCTACATGTCACCAATGTAACAAGTGAATGTATAGCAAGAAATTTATGACAACAACTCTGGAAGAAAGAATTTGTTGCCCCAGCTGGAAATAAATCATTCAACAATATGAAGAAATCAGAAAAATAAGAATCAGGAGGCTGGAGTCAGCAGAACCCAATTTATATCTAGTGGGCATCCTGACAAGCAGGGGTCCCAAAACCTTCTGACAGTAAGAGACAATGACTACTGTGGCTGCTGCTAACAAGATCTTTACCACAATTCCTTGCCATGTATTTTTCCATACCAGCAAATGAAAAGTTAGTTTGAAACCTCATGTGGTGAAAGTGTATGTATAGCTATTAAAATGGTGACAGCATCAATATTTTACATTTATTCTTGCTTCAGGGGAATTGAGTGAGACACAAGAACAGAACCACAGCACTCAGGGACAGGTTATCTCCAATCCATTCACAAAGAGGGCTGTGCTCAGTGGGTATATGCAACTCTATTCTGCAGTTTCTAGTCTGAAATTAGACCACTGAAATTCAGACCACAGTTTCTCAGGCAACAAGGTCCCTGCCACTCCACACCAGCTCAGAGAGGGGACCCTTGCTCCAGGACCACTGCTCCAGACCAGGTCCCATGTGGTGGTTGGCCCCAGTGCCTCCATTCTGAGCCCATTTTTACATTTTGTTGGAGACTCACTCGTGTTCTCCGCCTTTCCTGGTCTAACAAAAAGTGATATTTATTTTTTTATACTTCTGTTATACTCATTTTTACTTTTGTTATAAAAAGTTGAACATTGTTAGGAGTAATATAACAAAATTATTCTATGTTTTGTTTGGTTTTAGGACTTTATAAACCCAGTCAGTTAAATGTGAGCGTATGTAGTCAGTATCTTGTACCTTTGGGCTGTGTTTTCAGGTGGGATTCAACCCATGGCAATCTTGTGTATACAGGGAGCTTAATTCAGAGATTTCTAAGTTATTTTGCTTGTTTTACTTTATTTTTTTAATGCCAATATAGGAATGAAGAAAATAAGGCAATTACCCTTATTTTTTTTACCCAAAATTTTTATATGCAATTAATTTATTTGGTTTGGATTTCTGTGTGTGTATGTGCATGCATGTGTGGATGTATTTTACTTGTTCCAGTTACACAATACATGTGTCTTTCTTACGGGCTCCAATTTCAATGTAAAATTTCAGCACTGATTTTTTCACTTCCTAGGTGTGTACTCCTTTCTATTAAAGTGAATCTGTAATTCCTAATAAGCGTAAGCAAGCTGTTCAAAAGCTTTAATAAAGTGGCATCTGAATGATTCTAAGTAATTTAAACAAAGTCAACCAGATAAATTGATAATATGAATACACAAAATGCATATATTTATACTTTACACAATCAATAAACCCAATGTGTATCACAAGTCTTCTTGTGAGTTAATGACAGAAGCAACAAATAGATTTCCCTCTTCATGAGGCTATTAATTGTTTCAGTGGAACTGCTCTCATGAGAAAGGAGAGGTAGCTGAAGACTCCACAGTGATATGTATGTAACCATGTTAGAACTCTAGGTCAGATTCCTCATACCAATTTAAGCTTCACTGAAACATGGGAAGTATGTCAATTTATATTTTCTGTTGAGTTTTTCTTCTGCTCATATTGTGAGATTATCCTTAAGTCACTTGTATTTGACTTTTCGTGTGAGCTTATATTAGGTCAAGTTCAGAATAAACTCTGTGAAATTCTCTCTGAAGGTGCAGAACTATTGCCTGCAGCAGCTGACAAACAGATATTTTTAAAAGACGTTTTATCTGGGATAATAGTAAGTACAGGTATATAAATTATTCTGATTTGATTTCAAATCCATAGGAGTTTCTTAGGTTCAAAGAGTTAAGTGAAGCACAGAAGTTATCAGGCTCACATCCACTTCAGAAAACATGAGGAAAAGCACAAAAAGAGTAGAGCAAGAGATTATATAAAACATGTAATTAAATTGACAAGAAAGTAGTGAGAGAGAGATCAAAACCAAAATTGTTTTCTGCATTTGAAATTTGTTTTGATTTTTTAAAATGGTGTTCTTTTCAGAATCACATGAGAACAAAATGTTACCCGTGTTAATATGTGCTTGTGCTGCTGTGATGTTACAGACAATCTGAATAGACTTTTGAATGTTTTATTGATGAAAATGGTTTTTGCAGCACAATGGTAGATATTAGTGATAGCAGCTGATTTCTTCTTGGGCCAGAGGTTCTGTGAGGGAGAAAGGAAAGTTGTCATTTATCATGCTCATTAATTTTCAATATCCTTGTCAAAACTCTGTGTTGGGATGCAAAAATTCAAGACTTAATTTTAAAATATTGATGAATAGACCCATATGTTTTTCTAATTCCAGGTAAATGGGTGTTCACATTCATTCTACCAGCAATTATGATTTAAAAGATTGAATAAAATGTAAAATTAAATGTTCTTTATGTTATGACTAGTGTTTGCATTTCATTCTGCTCAGACAAGTGCTTCAAACTCATTCTCAGATGCTACTCAAATACTATTCCAGTCCTGCATTTTCAGCCTTGCATTTCTCTATTCGGATTTACTCCCCCAATTTTCCCAGAATTTGTCATTGCTCAGGTTTCTGAAAGTCAAACAGTTTATATTCTTGCATGTCTCAGGCAAAAAACAGAAAGAACCTTCATATCTGACTTTAAGGCTCTCATTTGGACTCAGAATCCTTAAATTTCATCTCTCTTGATTATCCAAAATGCATTTTCTTTTTAAAAGCATATGAGATCTACGAGAAGAGAAGAGAAGAGAAGAGAAGAGAAGAGAAGAGAAGAGAAGAGAAGAGAAGAGAAGAGAAGAGAAGAGAAGAGAAGAGAAGAGAAGAGAAGAGAAGAGAAGAGAAGAGAAGAGAAGAGATGAGAAGAGAAGACCTCACCAGATGAAAACATTCAATCTGTCTTTGCTTTTTTTTTTTTTCCCAGTGTCTACTGATGTTTCCCACTTTTTGTTCATATTGCAAGGTGTAAACTAATAGAATGGATAAGAAAACAAAGAATCTAAATTAAATATTACTATAACACAAATTCAGGAACCTGAAAGAACAGCAAAATATTGATCTTTCAGAACAGCCATTTTAGCTTCAGCAATGTAAACATCTCTTTCTTTTAATTGAAAAAAAAAAAAGCTAAATTCTTTTATTCTTTAGTAATAAGTTGGAACATGCTTCACTGGGTAACCTAGGTACTTCAATGAGGCTGGTAAGTTGTGACAAGGGAATTAAGGTTTCTCTGAAAACTTAAGAGTTCAAATGCTTTATTGACACATATGATGTCTTTACAAAAGAAGATATTTAAAAATGCATTTAATTATGCTACATAGTAATGGTAGACATGCATAAAATTAGGTGAACATCAAATATATTTTTATATTAAATTAAGGAATAAAGTTTTAGAAGAAGAGAGATCATTAAAAAGTACTTTCTTCAGCCATATAAAATGTTACGAGATTGCAAAATATCATTTAATTCTCAAGATTAAAGACAGCCTTGTTATTTTCAGGGACAAGGTATAGCACTGAGATTTCAATAGATTATTTTCAAACTGCTTCTAGTATTAACTATCAAATTCTATAAAAAATCATGCACATTGTCTTGCAGGTTTTGCAAAGAAGCAAATGCAACACATGCAGGAATAAAAGAGAAGGCTTTCTATTACACTTACTACACTTCATTAGTGTGTGAGATTTTGTACTGGAACAGACCCATACTAGATTTCTCCAATTCACCCTACATGTGTTACACTAAACAATCATAATGCTATGCTCTCTAAAATTCTTATTTTTGCTTTCCACAGCAGGACAGAATTTTCAAGATTAAAAGGTATCGTACACCTGGATCCTGTGTTTATCTTTCATAATTCAGTTATATCATTTGGTAGTTTTGAGATAAATATTGATGAGAAAATATTATTACAATTAAAAATATAAACAAAATTACATCACTGAAGCATTTTTGGGGGAACGAGAGCATCACATACTGATTTAAAACTAAGGCCTATTGCTTAGTTTTCTCATAAGAGAAAGCACCCATATTTCTACAGACATGACAGTAAATCTAGATGTTGAAGCAGACACAGAAATCGGGAAAGAGAGAATTCAGTTCAGGGAGGGTTAGTGTGTAGAAGGTTTCAAAGAGAAAAATGTGGCAGCAGTAGAGATGGGCTTTTCTTTTAGTCTTGAAGATAAATCAGGAAACCAGTAGAGCTCCCAAAAGACTAAAATAAATGCTTGAGTTCCATTTGTTACAATTGTCTTTGTATCAAAGAAAATCTTGGAAGCTGTCACTCACTCCTTGTTTTCCTCCTACTCCTGCTACTTTCTGATGGACAAATGCATACCTAGAAAATAACTATATTTTTTATTAATTGTGATTAGTTGCTCAGAAGAGATTTAACTTCAGTGGGTAGTTTTTTGCTTGTTTTTAATGTATGTATAGATAATGGAAGTCAGCCAAAGAACTATTTTATAAAGGTATTAATGAATTTTGAGTAACAGTGAGACTGAGAGACAGTGGAAATACCAGAATGACAAGAAATAATTGAATCTCTTTAGCAATGTTAAGCCATTTGCAGAGCACATCTAAAGCACCTATAAAAACCTGTACACATAACACTGTCCTGTAAAAAAAAGGAAAAAAGGAATACTAACCCTCTTATGTTGATAGAGATAAGATTAAACTTTATTCTCTCTGTAAAAAGCTCCTGTGTAAAAAAACAAAACAAAACAAAAAAACAATAAACTGAATGAAAATGAAGCCTCTACTACAAGGCAGGCTCATGGTTTTGGCTAAACAGTAGCAGGAAGGAATTTAACATGGAATTTCATCACAAAACCTTCCATAAATAGTCCCTTCTGAGCTCTGTATGTTTAACAGAGTCAGAGGGGTAGAGAATGGGTGATTAAATAATCCATGGAAGAACAGCAGTTTTGAATAAGCAATAGTAATGCTTGCTCAATATTAAAGGCAAATTTAACAAACCAAGACTCTTGAAAATTGAACTATGTAGAAGAACTCTGGCAACAGCTGGCCCATATCCACACTGGTATTGGCAAATGTGCCTATTCTAATTTATACAAGCTGAAACTGACATTAAATTCACTTATGAGGTGACTTTAGGGTTGGCCTAACCTCTTGATTTCTGAATGTTCAATCCAAGGGCTTGACTGGATACTGTGAAACTACCTGTTCAGCCAGGAAAATTCCTATTCAGTTCCTATCCTTGGGATCTCAGAGACTGTTTGGAAATATTCTCTCTATTCTAAAATGCAGAAATCTCAGAAGATTGATGTTTTTTTGGACAAGGACTATATGTATCATTTATGGTTACCTTTTTAATATTTTACTTTTATGCCCAATACTCCAGACTGCCACTGGTAAGTTTTCTCTAGTATCTTACAGATGCTGTCATTGTCTGCCTTAAAATTTTTCTTAATCTAATCTTCAAAGTGTATTGTTGCAGAAGGCAGAAAATTGATATTAAGCTTGTCCATCCTTTAAAAAAATCATTATTCTGATAGTTTTTATCACAAATTAGAAATCTCAGTCTGAAGTTTATTAATACAGTTTTTAAAAAATGTATTTACATTTTTAAACAGCTTTATTCATTATTTTTTCCCCCAGATCTCTGGTGTTGTAGGCAGATTCATGAAATGATCCAGTCAAAATCAATTGCACATCTAAAGAATAAGACAACATACAATGAGAGTGAGAATGCAAAGAAATATTGAAGTGTACAATATTTTCCACTGATAATATATTTGTGGTATATATACTGATAAACTATGATTTACCTGAGGATTTTTAGTTATTTGGTTTATTATTTACCGGGGAGACAAGCTAGATTAAGGGATGCATTTGAAGTATCTTGTCAGTGAAAGCTTCAAACTTGTGGATAAGAATGAAAAACTTGTTATTTTCTGTTGAGTTATCACTAATGAAACACAAGAGTTTCAGCACACAATAATGTCAGAGTCAGAGAAGCAGATTTCTGAAATATTAAAACTTTTTATTGTCTATGTATGAAGAAAGTGATTTATTAAACAAGCTGCTGAAGAACAAAAGGGGAAAAAAAAAAGCCCATTCTCTTGAAATACATTTTCCCTAGCCTCCCTAAGAACATATTTATAACCTGTACAATAAATAGAAAAGGTAAGCAAAGAATAACATTAGAATGTGCACTTATAAAAAAAAAAAAGAAGAGAAGTGCAAAAAAATTTGACCAGCTGGTAAAAAAGTAGAATTAATGTGCCTTTGTGTATCAGATTTGCAAGAATGCAAATATTGCAGCTTTTGGTCAGCTGGTTTAAAGATTAATTTCAAACAAGTAACTATTTTCCTTAAGGAAATGGACTAATAATAGGTCATAAGCATGCAAACAGGGCTGACTCTGCCATAAAAGCAGAATAGGTTGCCAACTAGAGCAGCAAAATATTGAGGGCAGCAAAATTAATTGTGAACATAGTTTTTGGGTCTGCAGATCTTTTTCCTCATTGTCTTGAACTGCAAGTCTTTTGGACTTGTATGCAATTGTATGGCTAAATCAGTAGGTCAAGTGAATTTTATTAAAATGGTGTTTCAAAACTACAGCTACGTATAAAAAAATCTTAGCATTATTATAAAATAAGATACCAGGTATGTAACTTTGCTTTAAAATGCATCGTTAGCTATCATGTCAGAGTTTTTTTTTCACAATTCCCTAAATTTTTTGCCTAAGAAGAGTGTTAAATACAATATTTCCCCCAAGGAAAACTCAACATGCAAATAAACACAACAAAAACCCAACCAAAAACCTGATTATTTGATAATTTCATCTTTGATTGCCCTGTTTCGGACATCCAAAGGGACTCAAATTATCAAAGTTTTGACAGGAAATATCTTGTTTTGATCCAAGTCCATTAGTCTGTGTCTGCCATTTGCCACTTAGTAACATCCAATCTTGATTTTAATTATCCTGAATAATTTGGTATTACCAACAAATTTCATATCCTTGACTTGTCACCCTTTGTAAAATGCATGTCTTGAACATTAACCTGATCTGATATGCATACTAATAACTCATTGTGGGTCTGAGTAGTGTAAAGTTTAATTTAGATGAAGGATTTTGAGTAGTAACCTCAATGTAAGAAATACTGCATTGGTGCAGTTCACACCATCAGAAAGGAGCATAGAAGAAAAGTGATATAAAAGGTACAATATTGTGTGAGTTAAGGTATCCAGGAAACTGGCACCCAGGTTTTTGTTGTCTGAAGTGTGGATGGACTAGAACCTAAATTAGCCATAGGAACATCACCATTTCATTGTAGCTGCAGTATTTCATTTACACTGCTGACATGAGCTGTTGACAAAATGCCAGCAGTAATCTCATGTTTCCAAGCTTCATTATTCTCTTCTAATTTGCTCTTTTTTCTGTCTACTACCTTTAATTTTTCAACTTTTGCAAGATGATATACCAATTGAGTGACAATTCCAAGTTTTTTGGTGGGCAATGTTGGAATTCCACGTGGACTAAGTCCAGCAACACAGTTGATGTAAAAGAAAAAAAAAGATAAGACATTTAATAAATTTACTAGACTTGAAATTACCATATTACAAATACACCACTAGCCTTTTCTATCTCCTTCTGTTGTCTGACTTTCGTAAGATGACACATATTTGCACCTTTGCAAACTGTCCTGAAATTCCTAAGGTTTACATGATTCAAGGATACACATTCTACAAAATAATGGGATTTGTCTTCTAAACTGCAATAGTAGAGCACTGCTGCAGTACAGAAAATCTTTGATGAGAGCTCATATGTGAAGGTGAACAGCTGAAAGGGTGCAGATAATTAGTTTGTGTGTGAAAACTACAAGAAGGAAGGAAGGAAGGAAGGAAGGAAGGAAGGAAGGAAGGAAGGAAGGAAGGAAGGAAGGAAGGAAGGAAGGAAGGAAGGAAGGAAGGAAGGAAGGAAGGAAGGAAGGAAGGGCGGAAGGAAGGAAGGGCGGAAGGAAGGAAGGAAGGGCGGAAGGAAGGACGGAAGGAAGGAAGGAAGGAAGGGCAGGACGGATAGGAAGGAAGGAAGGATAGGAACGGCAGGAAGGAAGGAAGGAAGGAAGGAAGGAAGGAAGGCAGGAAAAGGAAGAAGGAAGGAAGGACAGGGAAGGAAGGAAGGACAGGGAAGGAAGGAAGGACAGGGAAGGAAGGAAGGACAGGGAAGGAAGGAAGGACAGGGAAGGAAGGAAGGAAGGAAGGAAGGAAGGAAGGAAGGAAGGAAGGAAGGAAGGAACAGACGGACGGAAGGGAAGGAAGGGCAAGGAAGGAAGGAAGGAAGGAAGGAGAAGGAAGGAAGGAAGGAAGGACGGAAGGAAGGAAGAGACGGAGGAAGGAAGAGGAAGGAGGAAGGAAGCGAAGGGAGGAAGGAAGGAAGGAAGGATGGAAGGACCGGAAGGAAGGACGGAAGAAGGAAGGAAGGAAGAAGGAGGAAGGACAGGAAGGAAGAAGGAAGGAAGGAGTGAAGGAAGGAAGGAAGGAGGAAGAAGGAAGGAAGGAAGCAGGAGGCAGGGAAGGAAGAAGGAAGGACGGCAGAGGAAGGAAGAAGGACGGAAGGTCAAGGAAGGAACGGAAGAAGGAAGGAAGGAAGGAAGGAAGGAAGGAAGGAAAGGAAGGAAGAAGGAAGGACGGAAGGAAGAAGGAAGGAAGGAAGGAAGAGGAAGGAAGGAAGGAAGGAAGGAAGGAAGGAAGGAAGGAGAAAGGAAGGAAGGAAGGAAGGAAGGAAGGAAGGAAGGAAGGATGGAAGGAAAGGAAGGAAGGAGGAAGGAAGGAAGGAAGAAGGAAGGAAGGAAGGAAGGAAGGAAGGAAGGAAGGAAGGAAGGAAGGAAGGAAGACTGCCTACTTTGAAAATCACAGTTTTCCAAAAATTGTGCTATTCAGACAGGAAAATTCTCATAGGATGTTGTCCTTGAGAACGTGCCAATGGATATAAAGCTTGAAACTAAAGAATTTGTAGACTTTTAGACCTTAAAGATTTCTATTTAAGTACTCATGACATACTTAACTTCTTTCTGCTGGCCTTGGGCTACATACCTAAGGTCGTAAACAAGAAATCAAGGTACGTTTTTAAACAGCAGAACTACCTATAAGCCAAACCTAACCAAAGTTCTTCATCAGAACATACTTAAAAAAAAATCCAAATATGTAAAAATAGAACAAAATTAAACCAGAGATGGTAAAATCTAGTGAGTAGCTCAGTTTTCTTCTCTTTTCAGTTCTGTCATGCATAGTAAGTTTGAGTGAGACACCTGGCTGGCACCCAATATTCATTAAATTCCTCAACTCTGAAAGAGCAACTGTCATTTCAGCTGTCTTCTGCCTGCTTTACAGCTCACTGCAGGGTTCAGGAGGGGCTAATGAAGCTGAGAAGTCCTGCTGCCTTGATAAAGATTCTCCCTTAGCAAAGGATTATTTACCTTTGCTGGACCTTCACAAGATTTGCATTTCTTTTACTCTGCCTAAGGGCATATCTCTATCTTGTCCTTTTTCACAAACACTTGTCCTTGCATCACTGACTGAATGAGTACCCTGATCTTGATCCTCCTAAGTACATGCTCTATGAAACAAGAACTGATTGCACTACATATAGGTGCAACAAATATTATTTGTGTGCCTTTCCAATAATTTGGAGTATTTATGAAAATCTGATGAGGAATTCAGTCTGTGATGGTGCTCTTTTTTGTATACTATAAAAAGACCCCCTTGGTTATACACTATAATTTTCTTCAGGTGTAAGACAACGTCTTTGAGATTGGTCTTCTCACTGACATCACCCTAATATGTAAGCAAAGACCTATCCATTGAGCATGTGTGAAAAGAATGTAAATTATGGGAAGATGGGCATTGAAAGCTTTTACTGGACATACTGATTAATTTGTTCACAACCTGATACTGGTCACTGGGATTTGTTTCAGGAGTTTTCTCAGGAATTAATAAATACAGGCAATTTAGTCTTTCAGTAGCTTCCCATATTACCAGATGTCAGATAGTACAACAGCCAAAATTTTTGTAGCCTAATTAATAAACACATTTTATTGAAATACCTTATTTATTTTTCTAATTCACAGTAATTACAGGGATTATAAAACTACATAAGAAAAAAGTATTTCAGTTTTGGGTAATTGAGAGAGTGGTATGATTATCTGATGATAATCAGGATTGTAAAGACAGTGTAAATAATGCACAGTGATACACTTGAGATTAATGCACTTTGGATGCAGAAAATATATTCAAAATGGCTTCTAATTTGTGACCATCAGTCAAGGATATATAATAACTAATGAAGTAAGGAAGGGGAACAAGGAAGATATTAATGACAAAAACTTAACCTGAAATAATAATGAATGAAAAAAAAATCCTGGTATCATCCTCCATACCTGTCCCAAAGACCAAAGTCTGAGCTGCCACCCTTTGAAGTCATTCCAAACCTAACAATATCTTTAAATGTCCCTTCTCTGAACTCTGTCTTCCTACACTTCTCTAAATGTCAAAGAGTGGCAGCAATGCTCACATTGATAAAGCTGTTTAAATTCCCCCAGTGAAGAGTCACATGCATAGCTAATGTCTGTGCTGGAATCCATCTGTGCCATGTAATGCTCCCTCTGTCTGTTCTTACAAATGTAATGGAAAGGTAAGGGAGAAAACCGTGTGCATGAACCATGTTTTTATTAATCATATAATCCAATTTAATATATTATATATGTTTTGAATTTTACTATTATAATTATATCATTATAATATTTTTTTTTTCAAACTTTATATTCTTCTTTTCCTCTTGTCCTTTCCTTTTTACCCTTGTCTACAGCATCTCAAGAATAAAATTTTCACAGAGATTTTGGAAGTGACATCTACAAGAGAGTGGATCAAGTGCAGCAGAAACTTGCACATTAACTTTCTTATTTTGCATCTTAGTGAAAAAAAGGAACCAATTGGAAATTTATACCAGGTTTGCTACTTCCAAAATGTCTCCATCTCACTGAACAATCCATAAAAGTAATACTGACCCTCTAGGAGGACAAGATAGGTTTTAAAGTTTCTTTCAAATTTTCTTGCCATAGAAAAAAATGAGATTAGAAAAGAAGTTCCACACAGGAGAGCTTTAGTGCTGACACTGTTTTTGTAAAGCCAGAGCAGATTCATCAGATTCATCTCTGGAATTGCTCTAATCTATCCTTTTCTCATATACACGATATAAAAAATATGTTGCTCTTTAAAAAGGATTTTTCTATTTTTTTTCTTTTTTTACTTTATCCATTATTGTATCATCCATTCATTCACGATAGGTTGCCTTATTCGTGGTTGTTTTATTCATGTGCTGGATTAAAGTGGATGGTGGGAAAATTCTTACATTGATATAATACACCATTTTTACTACAATTGAGAACTTTCATCCAGAATGAGTGCCCCACTGACTAAATTAAATCATTCAGGATAAATGCGACTTACCAGAGTTTTTTCTTTTTCTTCTTTTCTAACTCTAAATAAATAGAGTATATCTATATACATAAAAAAAAAAGAGAGGTAACCATAACATGTAGTATGATCAATGAGCAAAACATGAAGGGTACAAAAGTAGCTTTTCTTCCCTTATTTATTTCACACAATTAATGAGTATGTAAAAAAAAAAAAATTGTATGTAGAAAAAAATTGTAATTAAAAGGAAACATCTCTGCAAAGAAATGGGACTTTTCATTGAATAACCTCACTCTTTGAATAGCCTCACTCTTTTCAGTGAATAACCTCACGTTTGAGTAGGAAAACTGAGGAAACAAAACTTGTTTGGTAAAGAAGCTTAGAATATCTTTGTTAAGTATAGTTTCTTTGCGAGTTTTTAAGGTCTCCACTTTAACAACATGGAATACAAATAATCCAATTCTATTTTCCTGTGTAGACGAGTATGATAAGGTTTGATTTTTCTCCAGGTTACTCATAAAGAAAAATGTATGCCTCAAGTTCAGACCTGAAGTGGGATAGATTCACATGTATGTAGTCTTGAGTGGATAAACTGAAACTTCATTTAATCAGAATTATTTTGTCTTCCTGACTGTGGAAAAGGAGAGAAATTTTCACAATAAAAATCAAGGGAAAAACCAATTAGGAATGTTAAAATAGTTTGAAAGACCATTTTGGGGATTCTCTTAGTGTTGATGCATACAGACATGCACAATTATACACCCACAGGAACTTAAAATATCACTGTCTGAATGAAGCATAACATCCTGCTGTCTGTCTTTCTGGACCACACTTAGACATTTGACTCAATTTGAAGACCAAATAGAAAGTAATTTAGGGACAGGACATTTTTTGTTGACTGAAAGTTTATTGAGGGCTTAGGTTTTGAGGGTTTGTTTTATTTTGTTTGATTTTCTGATGTTACAAGCTACTTAGTGATAATTATAACTGAAAATGCTATTTAATATGTTAAATTCCACAGTGTTCCCTGTTTTAAAAATTAAATGAGAGATTTAGTTGTGGGACACTTGTTAGTTTTACTAAGTATGTTGCAGGAAAAGATGAAATTTCCACACCTGAGGAAGTCAAGGTAAAAACTACAGAAAACCTCTTTACATAAGCTAAATAAATCTCTATCAAACCAGGGTGAACAGAGCCATCTTTCTTTTCCTCATTTTGAAGGTTTTCAAGAAGTGTGCAGTAAATGAGGCCATATAACAATTAAGTACTCTTGCTATAAAAGAAAAATTTCAAGCAATATTTCACATATTTCACATATATCATACTGCAAAATAAAGAATCTTCCAGATCCTTTGCTCTAGTAAGAATACTGTTGCCATTTTTAAAGAAGCATATCACAAAATTACCTGTTTGTTCTATATTGTGGCAGTACAAATCAAAAATCCACAGTAAGCTGAACGTATGTGCTGCACTTGGTCATATTTTTGGACGGATAAAGACCTTTGATTTAAAGACAAACATAGTGAGTAGAAATTTAAGGCAGACACAGAAGCAGATGTAAGATGAAATAAGAGCAAATATCACTGCAAGTACCCAAGGTCTGTTATCTGCTTTGTTTCCCCCTACACTCTCCTTTCTTCAATTTTGCATACTTGTTTTTTCAATACTTGAAAGGGTTATCTTTAAGCAGAAACATTATAAAAATTCAAAGCATTAAAAAAAAATTATATTAAAAACTGTCTCAACCCTTCAAAATGCTAACATTTATCTCTTTTTTGCATAGATACACTTTACAAATCTATGAAGCTTTATGTATGTTGACATTTTTCTCTGCCAAACAGCTATATCTTGACTGATGTATCAGAAACATCATTTGCATTTGTTTTTTGGTAAGAAAGAAATACTTTTTCTGCTAATGCACTGTAGCACCAGGACTCCTGGTGCTTTTACGAACTCCCCTTTCAGTTCACTTCTCCCTTTCTCTGACCTTCCTGAAGTCCTTAGATACCTTAAATCTCTACATCCCTAACTCATGGCCTTGAATATAACAATTTATTGACTTCACCTTCTGCCTTCCCCATCCAAAAAGAGAGAGCAGGATACAGAAAAACAACTCTATCCAGTGAAATCCTTTTCCAGATCCTTAAGGCACCCAGCCCCACACACCCACCAGCCCTCTGAGCTCTGGATTTCATCAAGGGCTAACTTCCCTGTCCGTGCTCACTCTCTGTTTCAGCAGGGCTGGCTCAGAGGAGTCCCCATTCCCCTGGATTGCTCCCATCTGCCTGCACATCTGCCCTGCCTAGCCTGTGACAAAGCACCCTTGTGTCTTGTTTTTCATACCATTGTTGGCTTGTTTGTCAGGGGAAAGGGAAGATGTGAGAAGGTGATAGATATCTTCCCAATACTTTTTGTGCAAATAGCTCTTAACAGGCTGTGCCTTTGTCCCCTTGCCTTTGTACCTTGCAGACTTTGAAGAAATGCCTTCCAGACTGCCAAATATGCCAAAACATTCAGAGACATTGGAAAAGAGGAAAATAGAGAGGCAAAAGGCAGAAGGAAGAAGTATGAGGTATTGAATGAATTTCTTTAACTTTCTTATTAATTATTCTGCATTTCCCAGAGGGCTCAAGTTTGCTCCGGAAACCATGGTAGAGTAGAGTCTGCTGTATTCTACAGGTTGGTGACACAATACTAGCACTTGGATAAAAAACATTCCACACCAAACACTATTTCAAATGAATTGTGAATAATTTTAGGGCACTAATGAGGCCTGGTAGATTTCTCATTTTAAAACGAAAGGAATATTAACTGAAAAAGGAAACATTCCAAAAATTCTCATGACAAAACTTTACTTTAAACATACTACAATAGCAAAGTGGCATCTGTTTTATCAGCATTTATATTTTATACTCTTTTTAACGTTTCTCTTAAAAGATAACCATTTTGACAAAATTGCTGCAGAATGAACATATGGTATTGTTCCATATTCTGAACAAAATTATCAGCCTAAATTTCTGGCCATGTAGAATAAAACATTCAAAAAATGGAAGTTTCTTCTAAGGAGGAATAATTTTCTTTTCTGCTCACAGATCCATTTCCTATTACAATAAACTAAATTTCTATCTGGCCTTAAATCTCTTCTTTGTAATTTTCTATTCTCAGTGGTGGCTCATATAACACCTGGTGCCCACTTTTCACTTCACTTTTAGTCTGCTTCACAATTTGCAGTTCCACAGGATTTCCCCCAAAATAACTGGTGATATAATTTTCCCCACACTTGCCTTGTATACACTTCAGATATAGGGTTCTTTTTGTCAAAGCAGAGCCTGAAGTGCTTTCAACTTCTTAATGGCTGAAAGAGATTAAAAGTTTGTTAGGTTTGAATACAGCTTTAGCACTATTGGCAGTATTTCACTTAAAAACAGCTCTTTATTGAGCCCCAGATTTCTCATTTTTGACAGCCTTTTCATGACCTGGACAGAAAGTTAATGTGGTAGCCAGGTTTCCATTTCCATAGCTTGGGAATGGAACATTTGGGATGTCACAGCTCCAAAGACAGCTCTATAGTGCACTACAGTTTCTTCCATTTCCAGAATCTCAACATAATTGATGGTTCATCTGGTAGAGTTGTCTGACACTGCACATTTAACAAAGCTGCTCAAGAACTATAAACACCAGAGATGCCACCATTGCTTTACACGACTGTCTTACAGAATTTTGTTAGTACTGCCCCTTCTATTTCCCTATTCATTTCTGTGTGACTATCAGAAAGGTTTCATGCAGTCTAACAAAATATTCTTCAAATAAAAACAGGTTGGCCCGAATATTGCTCCTGCAGATGCTGCTGTAAATCCAAATTTGATTATGTCGGTAGATATTTTTTATGTGCACTCCTGTTCCAGTGAAGATTAGATTTGAATTCCTTCTAACAAAGACAATTTATTTGTGCCTTTGAACATTTCCATTTCTAGATGCTTGCCATACTTCCTAATTCTAATTCTTTTGTGGAAATGCATGTTGCACTTCTGCCACTCAGCTTTGATTGCAATTTTTCTTATCATTTGCCAAGTAGAGCTCTGATTTCTGCACACAACCTTGCTTGGTCAGGACATTCAAGCCTGTTAATATTTCCATTTCAAAGCACCTTCAGCAAAGTAGCAGCAGCAGCAGCAATTCATCTCTTCACAGGATGCCATCTCTGTCTGTAATGACTGTTTCATCAATGTCCAGGACAGAACATCTATAACCCTGATCCGTGTTTTTCTTTCCTTCTTTATTCACTTTCCCCTGATCTTGAATTTCTTCTTCTCATCTGAATTCATATTAAAGATGTGGTTTTATTCTAAGTACCTTTTAAAAGCTAAAGAAACTTACTTGTTTTAATTTCAATCATATAAGGATGTTAACTATTGTCTGCCAAATAACTAAACAGATTTGATGATGTTTGGATTAATTTTCCCTTACAAAAGGTATGAATACTGACATCTTGAGCTGATAACACAAGAAAGCAGGTTCAAGCAAAAATATCAAATCCATTAAATACAACATATTATTGTTCTTTAAATAATTTGATTGCTTTCCTTGCAATACATTTTATAAAAATATTATAATATTTTGTTGATTTTCTGATGTTGTGTTAATATTATGTTGTGATTGCACACTAATCATTAGAGTGTTTATGTATATATTTGCACAAAACATTTCTTTTTAATCAATAGAGGCTTTGCAATATATTCATATAGACTAGGATATTATGCTAAACTCTGTTATATCCCCACCATTTATTTGGATTTATTAGATGGAAAAAACGTGCATTCACTAGTTCTGTCTCTGCAAATCCAATAAAATAGTTGAGATTTTTAAAAAAGACTCTGCACTGAATCCAGTGTTATTGTAAACATAGTAATAGAGATTAGATCAACAAGGTGTTTTTACATTGTAAATCCCTAAAAGCAAGATTATTTATTGGGCTAGTTTAGTGATGTAAGAACATAACTGACAGTGCCATGGCCATGTCAAAAGTTAATTCCCTTTCCTGAAACAGAAATGTTAGCTACATTTTATTGTGGGATCAGGCTCTCTGGGATGGTAGGTGGAACAGAGATGACATTTTTTAAGTTTGGAAGGTTTTACAAGGTGCTTCACTGAAAAGAATAGGAAAACAAAGTTTAAGAAGATAAAATACAAGGGTCTCAATCTTGTGAGGATTCAGAAAACTCAAAACACGTTCACCTGGATTTATTCAGGGCAACTATTTGATGCTACAGATTCCATTTCCAAGCCACTTTCCTTATCAAATTGTCATGCTTGCATTTGCAGATGTCTCCTTGTGAGAACACTACAGTGTAGAAATCTTATGGGATAATTAATCAACAATTTTCAATGTAATTAGTCATTGTAGTATGACATATTAATGTATATTTATAATTGAAATACTTGAACTACTGTCAGGTCAATCCATGCCACCTACTATTTTTCAAACCATTCATAAGTCATTCAAAAATGACCATGGAAAATTGATGCTGTTCAACAGAAGAAAATTAAGATAATCAGAGGAAAATGTTAAAATAAAAAAGTACTCTATAATGTGATTTTGCAGGCATTAAAATTATTCATTATCCAATACGTGTCCACTGTCACTAACTTAATTTAAATGCCAAAGAGCAACACAACCAAAACTTTATCCCAATCATTGTTGAGAAGAATAAAATATTAAAGAATCGATGTGTGTAGTATTTTAACCTAATCAATGTAGGAGTCACTAATGAAACAACAATTTTCTTAGTTGCCAAAGTTTCTTAAGTTTTTCATAATTATAAATAAATAAATAAATAAATAAATAAATAAGCTGGCTTATAACTGTTAGTAAATACTGACATCTTTATTGATGGTTATGGACAAAATCTTGCCACTGTGAAGGCCAATAGAAATTACATCTGTTAAGTTCAGTGAGGCCAGATTTTCACTCCATGTATGTGACATTTCACATAACAGACAAAATAAATTACTTCAGGCTCTCAGTTCCAAAACCTGCATAATGCCTTTTTTATGTGATGAATGAAACATATAACAAATGAAGTCGCAGAATGTTTTTGTGTATTACAACTGCAGGGGAATATTAAAAACCTGGGTAGTAAAAATTCACCATTGAACACCTCCTTGCAGATAGGAGCCCAGAAACTCATTCAGTGGTTCTGTAAAACCAAGAAATCTTAGAGAATCGTATCCCTCAGAATAATTAAAGGAAATAATTAAAGGAAATAATTAAAGGAAATGTACACGCATTATTTTCTGGAATTGTATCTTATGATGAAAATATTTACTTCTATATCCTTGCTCAGTAGAGAAAATAAGATTTTATTTTATGTTTTAACAGCATTACCATAAATTATACAGTCTAAATGAAGTTAAATCATGCAACTGGTCATAAAAAACCCCTTTTAGTTAGAGTGCTTGTGTTTTGTTTTACTATGTTTTATTTTCACTCTTATTCTTTTTTTCTGTTCAGAATTGTGTTGCCGGGACACACTTTAACTCATTTTTTTATGAAAAAAAATATTGCTACTGTGATCTGTCCCTCAGAAAGAAGAAAAACCATCAACACTATTTCAGTACAACTCCCACTTGAACTTGGGGACTTGTATTACATATTTGGCAGCAAAGTTGAAACAGATGCCATCTCTGAGGTCCTGAACCTCAAATTTTGGAATTTATGTCTTTCCAAAATAATAAAACATTTGATTTGTTAGTGCAGTTTCATGCAGAGATTCTTTTTTAGCAGTTTTTTCAAGCAATCAACTAGATATACTTTTTTATTCTGACATCCATCATCTTCATGTAAATACTTTACAGTCTGTTTCTTAATAGGTCTGTGCTATGAATGTGAATTAATTTCAAGTTCTTATTATCTTTTTACACCCTCATTCCCAGGAATAATATTGAAATTTATACTGGAACTTTATGTAACAGCACCTAATAAAGATTTGAAAGACCTCAGATCTCCTATCAGTTCCTTGGTTTTAAGTGTATATTTCACTAACCAGCATTCTATGTTTTCTACTTCATGTAAACTTTGGAGAATGGCCACAGCACTAACTGAAACTGTAGTTTTGCCATTTGGGCCTGGTTTATTCAGAAGTACAGGGAAAATTAAATGTTCACTGCATGAGAGACAAGCTGAAAATCTGTGCCAAGAAAGAGGTGGGAAAAAGAGTTCACTACTTGGAGCTGCCACTCTCCTACATATTTCATCCTTCTGTACCTTCAAGACCTAACCTCAAAATCATTCAGAGTCATCGGAATTTACACAAGGCTAAAATGTTCCTTTCATGACTCTTCAGTTGTATTCAAAACTTATCTAGTGTGTGGTCAGCTATTATTCTGAAACCCTCTACTCTTAGCAAATTATTTCTATAGAAGCTCAAGCTGCTTATTACCCAATTCTTAATGGACCTATGTACATCTCAGGTTATGGTTCCATAACTCAACAGGAACCCCATCAGGAACTTGTAAATCTGGCATTAAGTTTTTATTCTGTAAAGGCTATAGTTCATAGGGCATAAAGTATATAGGGCATAAAGTAATCTGTCATGAGTCCCAAGTAATGGCAAGAATCCTCTAATTGTGTTTCACTGGAACAGCTCAGCAAGCAGATGGTGGATCCTTACCGAGTTGGTAATGGAACACTCATTGACCTTAGTGGTGCAACTAATGCACTAAATTGACTTTAAAAATCTATACATCCCTTGCAAGATTCTGCACCTTATGCAAAAAAAAAAAAAAAAAAAAAAAAAAAGGTTTCAGTTTTGTAAAGCATCTTAGAACCACAGATGTTCAATTCTGACTGTGGAACAAAAGTGTATTCTGGTAGCCAAAATGTTATCATGCAATGCATTTAGAAACACTACGCGGCTTGTGAAACTTGTTTATATCTGGAGTATTCAGAAGAAGTGACAAATGTTTTCTATGTATAAGACTACTTATGTAGTGTTTATCACTCTGCATGCTAGGCCTTTCTTAAATACTTCTAAGTATTCATCGAAGTCAAGTACAGGTCCATTTTTCTAAACAGATAGGCAATAGGCTTTCCCTCACAGTCTTTGGAGTTATTGCGCTTCCACAGTGATTTTATTTTCACTTTTTAAAAAATTCCTTTATATGAATAAAGCAATCATCCTTCCTGGTGTCCGACAGGACAGCTTTAATATCAGAATTCACTCTTAGAAGAATAGTTCCATAACACAGAGATCAAAAATAGCAAAAATCTTGTTAGAAAGCATAGCTTCTTGAGCAGTATGAAGAAAGCCACTAGTACTCATAGTTTATTTGGTCTTGGTCTGTTATTCATTATATGTTTCTGCAGCTTCAGTGTCTGGTCTCAAACATATTGTGAGCAGAGTTTGAATGAATTGGATATATTTGCTTGAACAGAAGTTTTGCCAGCTCTCTTGCATAGTGCAGCTGGGTCAAAGTGTTTTGGCTTTCAAAAGAAGAGCTGAAGTATCTGTAAATTCTCCAAACCACGTCCAACACAAAACAACAGGTGCTGAGTTTATCTACTAAACCATGGAGCAACTGGCAATTAAACCACCAAGTTCCAGCCATTCAGCTGGAAAGTTAATACACCAAATCTCTGTTAGTATTTAAGCAAAATAGAATCCTGGAAATTATATTGATAACTTTGGCATGTTGATTCTATTTGAAAGTAGGAAAAATCACAAGAGGTTTCCTGTTCCAACAAAGATGATTTCACAAGAAGGGAGCACTGGTTGCTCATGTCTCTGCATATTTTCAGCTATATTAACCCTTGTATTATTCTAAATATCTAGTATTTTAAAAAGAACACAGCATTAATATTCTCATCCAGAATTTCCCTGGAATCCATCTCTCCTGGATTTTTATTATCAGAATAAACAGGGTGTTTTCAGAAGAGTTCAGCAGATTGGATATATACAATTTTGAAAGACCAGACTATAAAAAACTAGTCTATAATAGTATTAAAAAAATTTCAAAATATTTTACTAAAGGATGACTCCCATCAATTTGAAGATTCATATAACTTAGTTTTTTTCACCTTGAAGATGCCTATAGCTTCAGCTATAGGTGCTGAAGGAAGGCCTTCCAGAGAATACCTAACAGATAGACGGAATAATACAGAAATTTTTTTTTCCCTATCTTGATTATAAAATAATCCTAAGATCACAGCTTATACTAGACATTTAATTTTTGGATGGACTAAGACAAAATTAATTGCATACCTTGGTGGGCAAGTTGACCCTTTTTCATGCTTTGTTTTCTTTTCTGTTTGCAATAATGTCACAAGAGTTTACTGACTTAATGTTTAAAATTACCTACAACTCTAACATGGAAAATTTTGCTTAAATACAGAGTAGTAGGAGGAGGAGGAGGAGAAGGATTTCACAACACACAGTTTCATTGATTTTATTGCACTAAATTTACATTAGTGTCTTTCTTTCTACCTCAGGTTACAGAAAAGCAAACATGTCTGAGTTACCTAGTGAGAGTCACTGGACTGGGGACAGTGTAATATGTGATAATGGACAAAGCTAAAAGGCAAACAGCTGACAGCCTTCTGCAGGCATTTGTCCTCTATAAAGTGAAATGGCTACTGACCTTTCTATACCAGTTTTTCTCCTACTCTGCTCTTTTGAAGTAACTAGTTGCACATATATGACTGCTAATGAAAAATTGTGACATTTCTGCTATTCTCTTTTTCTGATCTTCATTTGACAAATTCAGAGCCCTCCCTTTAATTATTTTCCCAAAGTTCATACAGAATGAGAAAATTATGGAGATTGGGGTATTTGAGTGGAATAGGTTCTAGTGTTGGTTAACACAGAGTAATGTAAAAATATAAGGGTAACGCTTTTATATTCAGTTTCTGATTTTTTGTATTGACCTAAAATATCCTTTGTTTCTGCTTGTCTGTAAGATTCTCTGTGTTTTGAAAACAGCATTACTCACATAATTCTGACACCTTCAGAGTCATCACTTAAAACCTTAACAATTAAATGGAAGAGAAAAGTTGGAAGAAAATTAGAGGAGTGAATTCCCATTTCTTAGGGAAACATCTTCACTAAGACGTTACAAAACATCACATTCTTTTCTTAAAATGGAGAACTTTCTATGCAAAGGAGTCATTCTGCCAGAGGGAGATGTGCAATATTATACAACCTTTAGCTTCACTTGCTATGGTCAGCTGAAACTAAAAATTGCAAAAAGATAAAGTACTTCATTAAATCTCTGTTTTATTGTATAAGTGCCCTTATGAAATTGTATAACTACACAATAGCATTATATCAGGCTGAAATTAAGGCTTATAACAGACGCTAAACTACAGCATTACTCTGACCAGATGTAAGGCTTATTTAAGCCGGATTTTAGAGTGAAATATTTATGAACTGATTTAAATACTAATGAACAGGCAGTCCTACAGCTGTCACAGACAGAGAATGATAAATGTGTTACACAGGAATCTCTATGTCATATAGCTGGCCATTTTTCAATTGTCATGGACACATGTTTCTTAATGGTACAGGCAGAAGATGGGCAATGAAGTAGGCAAGAAGAAAGACAATTACATAATTAGAAAGTTAACTTGCCTTTTCCTCAATGCCCTTATTGGCACCCCAGCTACTTTTTTCACTATTCCTGATTCTTCTCACCCTGTTTTTTTCCTTTTTCAGAAATTCACAGTTCCATCTGTGGAGGTGTCAATACTGTCAATAGGACTTATTCCTAGTTTTGGTCAAGGCTGCTGTTTCCTTATGCACACTGCATGAATATTAGTTCACTCACAACCTCCACTGTGATTCCTTCCCTCTGAGAGGACACTGGCAAAATGGACAGACGAGCCATCTACTGATTTGTAGCATCTATTCTTGCTCCCTGTGCATATCTGAGATATCACCCTAAAGCCATTTCTGTGGGACACCTTGTGCTCTTTCTGTTACTGCCTCCACTTAATTCTAAGAAACTTTTATTAGGTGTGTATATATATGCCTCAGGGACAAAAAGCAAACCACCTGGGACACAGAAAAGTCTCAATGTACTTTTTCTAAAGTTTTCAAGCATCCAGTTCACACTAGCTAGCAGATCAGGCAGTCTGCCCCAGGTTTTTCTCAGATTCAGTGAGATGCATTCGAGATGCAATATTGCAGTGGCAATATTGACTGAGCAGCAGACCACAAAGAACAACAGAAAGTCCAGTGCAGCTGATCCAGGGATTCCACTGTAAATCTCATCTTTGACAATGTTCCATTGTGGTAGGAATAGGACAATGAAGCCAAATCTCCTCTTTGTCTTTAATGGTTTTGCTGTTTATCTTGCTACACTAAATAAATAAAAAAGTGTGGTTTTTTCAGTTGCAAAATTAAGTAGATGCATAAAGTGTAAAATAAAGGATAATCTCTAACATAAAGGATAACCTCTGTATGCAAAATGATTTACGGAAAAATTGAATTAAACTTACTATTTTTTTCTGTCCCCTTTTAAACATTTCCTAATTTCTTATTTAAATTCTTTATTCCTGAATTATAAAATTAATGTTTTCTTCTTTCAAAACATTGGAATGTAATTAAAGAATCAGCTAAATATTATAGTTCTTATTAAATATTTCTTCAATTCTACAATGCTTCCTAGTAATAGAAACTAATGAATGGATAAAAATAGTAAAATACGCAAAAAGTTTACAGAACATATGCATGATCTGTCAAAAGTGTTAGCAGACTAATTTAAAAATTTTAACTCACACCTGGTGCCAATGACAATATCCTTATAATGCTGAATAATTTATTTGTCATGTCCAGATCATTTCCATCATAAAAATAGCTGCTTTATTAAATAATGAATATATGCAGTTAAGAACATCACCATGAGGATAATTCTTAGTGATAGATATACGGGCTAAAGACTCTTTAGGAACCCAAGTGCCTTCCTAGGAGGAAGGTAATATGCTTGCTTAAAAATGGAATAAAAATGTTTAAATGAATAGAATTGAAATATTAAGGTATTTTTATATTGATTGTCATAGAGATTTTGAAATAGATTTTCACAACACGACACTTCACAGAGGCAGTGTGCAGTTTAATAACAGACGACCTTTGGGCAGATGTGGTAACAACGTCAAAACCTCCAACAGGATGGTTTGTCTTCAGTACTCTCATTTACTAATCTAATTAAATTAAATTATTTTATTGTTTTATAGAAGAAAGTGGTCTATGATCAATAAAGTGCTGGTTCCATCTTAATTATTGATCATTACTCATTAATATAAAGTTTTTCAAGTCCCTATAAACTCTGCTAACAATCTTGCAATAAATTTCACATGCCTTAATATTCTGCTAATCTCATAGGTGGCATCAGTACCCTGAGAATATCCTCTGTTTAAACATTATGGAAATGCCACATTCTGTTGCCTTTTCAGTGTATGGTATGAAAGCACTTTCTTTATGCTAATGTCTTGCCTTTAGCAGATTTTTATCACTTGGTAAGCAAATACATCTTTATGCAATATGCAAATATTCAGATGCAAACATTTTAATGCCACTGTGTATTCATCTACATGGTTTCAAAATGGATGTGAAATAAGGTTTAATATTATTTTGGCTATTCCATTTGCAGGTGTGAATGAATATGGAGGGGACTACACAGTAAGAAATACAACATCTGGATTAGGAAGTCACAGACATAGAAGTAGCTACCTACATAAATCTTGATTTTTCAAACCAGTTTCGTTCAATCTTTCTGATACCTGCATATTCAGTTAATTCTCAATAATTTCAGATTAACTTTGTTTTTCTCATAAAATTTTCTTGCAACCCATTTCAAATCAGAACTACATGCAGATTTCTCTGACTGAGTCAGCCACCATCTTCTCTACTAACTGCTGGAACAAAAAGAAATGTAGATCAGTAAAAGAAACTTTTCTGGGGTTTTTTTGTTTGTCTTTTGGTTTTTTGGTGTTTTTTTTTTTTTTTTTAGAAAGAATTATGATGATTTCTTAATTACTGTTGTAGAGAAAATGATAAGGTCAAGTCTACTTGTGTAAAATGTGTCTGGCTGAATAAGAGAGCTGGAAGGAAACATCTGGAAACTGAATATCTCATCTAAAGGAATATGGGAAGAAGGAACCATTTGGGAAGAAGGAAACAGACTTTAAGGAAAGAAAAGTTTGAAGGACCTTGAAGAAAGAATGGAGGTAGGAAGATATGAGGAAAAATAGAGGTAATTACTGAAGAACTAATTTACAGGACATTGAAGAAGCATAGGAAAGAAAAAAAAAAGAGACATGCAGCTCCTGAAAGATTGAGTGATGCTACAGTGAAAGGCACTCAGGTTAAGTGCTCCATTGTATGCATTATCTGCAGAGCATCCCAAATCATTCATAGTGCATGTTGAACAGTTTGTGTTTTGGCATTTAGCCCCATCACAACTTCCCGTTTATCACTCTTTAGGAAAAACTTTCATCTTTTATATAGGACATTCACATGCTTGTATCTTTTCCAGGCTTTGGGAAGAGCTGTTCTCCATTGCCTACTTTTTCCCAAATTGGATGTCAATCTCATGTATGTGGTTGTGGATTAGCAAGAGAGCCTTCAAGGAACTTTCAGAAGAGGAATGGGAAAACTCGTCACCACTGAAACAATGTCTCCATGCTCATGGCAGGACTATCAAACTATCTTACATTTTTTGCTGAACTCAACCTCAAGGCAGCCAGTCAACAGCAGGCTGAGGGCAAACCTGAACTGCAGGCACAATTCTTCCTAAGAACAGGCCCACTGTGGCACAGCAGATTCATATCATCATCCAGTGGTGTAATTGTATTGTCAATGCATGTAGACTAGACAGCAGTTGGTCTGTTCATTTCATAGCAGAAATGGTTCTTTTTTAGTTATGAGACCTATAGAGAAGTTGAATACAAAGGGCTGCACATTATTCAGCTGACTTCCATTTGGTTGTCACCTAAGACATTAAAATAATTTTCACTGCTTCCCACGGAAATATTGTGCCAAGCTGTGTTGCAATCATCAAAGGACACACAGAGCATCCACTAGAGAGGTCCATAATTGTTACAAGTTTAAGGGCAGTGTAAGTTATCAGCAGCTATGAATGACCAATTTATACAAAGCAGCATCAACCCTCTGCTTTTTGAAAGAACAGTATTTGATCTGAAAATCTTTCCAATTCCTGTCACATAAGTCTTATTCAGTGATAGATGGCTGTCAGGCAATTCAATGAAAACGAATCTTGTAAAGGAGCTGTCATGTGTAAGGCCATCTGCAGCTACGTTGTTAGTAGCACCTTCCTTTCTAGAACTGAAACCCTTTTCACTTATTTTTGCTTATTAATGTGAATCTCAAAATCCTCTTTAGCATGTTTTTAAAAATCTCTTTCTGTCCTGGTTAAAATATATTATTCCGTTGTTCCGTCTTCCTTTCCTTTCTGAATTTATTCTGTTTCTATAACTGCATGTCACAGCTTGGCCATCACAGTTTGCTTTGACTGTCTTGAAGGTCTAATATACACTCAATTTCTTAAGTGCCTGCATGCCCTATAATCTTATTTTCACTTCCACATGCATCCCTCCTCTCCCAGCTTTTTGACACATGCTCAATTGTTATTTTCTGTCCTGTAGGGACTCTGCACAAATTTCACATTTAAGAGATATTTCTTATCCAGGGAAAAAAACCTAGGTAGATAAAAAAAAAATCACATTCCAAATCAAAACATATTGCACTGAAACAAGTTCTGTTGGTCAAGTCTTCATATTTGGCCCTTTTAACTGTTAACATAAAACTATTTATATGTTAAATATTTTAAACTGACATAAACATATACAAGATTGTCTCTAGGACAATGTGGGATAAGTCTTCACCCTTCAGCAAGTTACTTGCAGTGGTTTAGGATCTAATTTCAGGGATGGCATATACTGAAGTAGTGGAAACCAAGTAAGAAGTCAAAACAGCCTTAATCTTATCCTTTGCTATATTTTAATTTATTTCAATCCAATGTAATTTTAAAAATTAAATTTTCATGAAAAAATCAGAGAATATTAGATTCTTAGTTGGGAAGATTTCCAGACTTGAATTAATTTATTAACTATCCTTATTTAAAAAAAACAAAAAAAACCCAAAAAACAAAACTAACCTGAACAACCAAAAAAGAAACCCACTACATTTTTTCTCATCAGTTTTTCATAAATACACATTGAGCTTAGAAAAGAAACAGCATAAGTATTGTTGTATAATAAAATGAAAATATTGTAGTTTCTGTGAAAATGTTCTGTTATAGTTCAAATTAAACACTATTTTTCTCATCTTATGATTTTTGGTATTCCTGTGTGATGAGTGCATGAAAACAAATCTGTGTTGGGTGTAAATTAAACTCTTTTTATTATTTGATATGTCAATAGGCTTAAAGTCATACATATTTTCTCATCCTTTTCAATTCCTAAATTCTTAAGGATTAGAAATGTAAGTCAACTCCTTTAATTATTTTGTTTCATTATTAGCTAATCCTCAACTCTAACACAAATCTAACCCAGTGCACAAGCTGATCTGACACTGCCCATCTCATCACAGTTGAATTTGGCTCCATTTTTCTGCTGTACTTCAGAAGAGATAGAATAATAGCTACTGCAGCCTCTTCAGCATTTAAGATTTGTGTGAGTTAATAATCCTGTCTGCAGAATAAGATGGATCAAGAAAAACACATTGAGTACTTAATTGTTTCTTGATTGCTTGGTGAGATCCCATAACCACAAATGAAAAAGACAGTCTGTGAGACAGCAGAGATCTACTTTATGAAACAGACGTTAGGAATATCTAGTGAAAGGGAGCAGTTATATTCCCAGATTAAGATTTAAAAGACCATTGAAATGCTGAGATGTACGTCAACCACTAGTTTTGGTTTGGTTTTGATTTTAAAATTATACTATGTTCACTGAATGAATATATCTCAAATAAATTAACATATGTGGCCTTAGGAAATGTATCATAGACAATTCAAATTTCCCCCTCACCTTACTCATTCACTGCTCTGCAATGACATTGGAAATCTCATGATCACCAAAAATTATGGCTAATAATATTTGAGCATGGTTTGTATTACATTCAGCAAAGGACCAGAAGGTTGAAAGGGGCAAAGGTAGTTCAGAAAAAATAACAGAACTTTCTAGAGGCCCCAACTACCAAAGGGTTTGTGACTCCTGCACAAAGCAGGAGAACCTCTGAAGATGCTCTGGTTTTAGACATTTCTAATCAGTGGTCCTTGAGAATACACCAAGAGTCTGGTGTTTCAGGCACAGACACTACACACATGGGTGGTGTGCAGCCCATTGAAAATGCCAGCAGAGACTGTTCCAGCAGACTGGTCCTTATGGATTGAATTTCAATCTTGTTACAGCAGCACAAAAGAATCATACCAGGATTAAAGACCTGCCACATTCACTTTAGTGCGTCTTTATAGTTTGTTACATTTCATCCTGCCAAAGCTAATGGAGGTGCCTAGGGCAGAGACCACATCTTCTGCTCTGTTATGTCATTTTCCTGGGCTTTTATCTTCTCTTTTGTGTTGATGGCTATTGCACCCCCTGTCTGCTAAAACTCTTCTGCATCTCTTAAAATACGTTCCTAATTCTGTTGAATGGCTTTTCTGGTGTAAAAGCTGGTTTCCATTAAAGGCTTATTGAGAGTGGGTATCTTATTTACAAAGTCCCAAAAGTTTCCTTTCAGTTGTAGACATGATCGTGACTTTTAAAAACTCTTCATCAGAACTGGTATTTTCTATATTTTGCTCAAAGTATTTTATTGATGCTTCTACCTGCAGCTGTCTGCTTTTCACCTGAAACAGAAAACTTGCCTGCATTTCAGGCACATCTTATACATTATCACTGAGATAACATTTAAGGCATGTAATTTATATTTTTCATGTTAAAGCTGGTTATCTTTAATTCCTACAGATCATTTTCCTAACACCGACATCATTCTGAACAACTGAACAACATTCTGAACCAAGCTGAACAGCTATTTTGCACACTGCAAAACAGGTAGGCAAGCTTCTGGTTTCTCCATACTTTATCCTCCATTTGGGGTATTGATGCTTAATCTCTGAGTTTCAAGAAAATTTGTTTCAAATTAACTTATTAGGGCTTACTTGTTCTACTTGTCAGATTATCTTTGTATAAAACCATTCAGGGATGTCACTTAGTGGCATAATATCTTCTAGACACTTGCCTCTGGCTCTGTCTTTCCTATTTTCTTTTTTTTTTTTTTTTTTTTTTTTTTTTTTTTTTTTTTTTTTTTTTTAAGGCCTATGCACATCTTCATTAGTTTCTCTGATAGTTGAGGGTGACTTAGTCCTGTTGAAGCTTTCTTTGAAACATTCCTATAAAATTTTTGGTGCTGTTGTTCTGCCTAATTCAATTCCAAGCATTTATTTTCAGTTTTGCTGTTCTTGATCTATGATTTCCAGTACTTACAATACATTGTGTTAATTACCAAGGTCACAATTTCTTTTTTCCTCACTGCACAGTTTTGTTTTCTTACACCCCATATGATTTTTTCAATATTCAAGAATTGGTTTTAACATTTGAGCATCTTCCTTTTAAAGTAGAAGCTGCATCTCCTGTTTTGCACTTTTACAGTTTAGCTTATTCAAATTAATGTTTTCTGTCCTGCAGCTTGACTCATATTGGGGAGTGTGTATAAAATTGCATGCATGCATAAAGGATAATTGGTTTTTCTTTAGTTCTTCCATCACTCTAGAAAACACTTGACCATCTTATAAAGTCAACTAGAGCACAACACAGTGTCTTTAAATAGTTTTCTGACCAGGGATGGTTTCTTTATTTTTGATTATGGATGGAGATAGCTGCTACATCACATATCATGGGTTGAGACCCTGAGGAGGGTTCAAGCTGGAAGTTCTGGTTTCAAAATGAGTCTCATCTTCCTTACTAAATAAAACCAGAGAACCAAAAATCCAAAACAACAGAACAAAGCAAAAAAGCAAACTGGAATGCCTGCCATTTCTATTTCAAGAAAAACATCGCAGTAAGTTGTTTAATATATTATGAAAATATAATATTATTACTGCGACAGCAGAACTTTACAAGAGCAGTAGAGAATGAAAGAATCATATAAAATTTGTTTTGGATCTTCTCTTCTTCCAATGAACTGAGCAAAATTAGAGTTACTTATCAGGAAACTATGGAATATGATAATAAAAAAGAGTAAAATGATGAGTGCCGAATGAATTAGATACACTCTTCTAAATTAAATTCTGCAATTTCTCTGTATTACAGCAGGAGTTTTTGGATTTCTTACTTTCATTTGAAAACTAATAATTCTAATTTTATTATTATGTACATAGCAGTTATAGAATACAATTTATGGAACCTTTCCATAAATTAGAAAATAGAAACTGAAAATCAAAACCAAACAAACTATAAAACTTTAATTAAAGGACTCAGCAGAATAGGCTTATTTCATATACAAGCAATAATATTAAGGAGCTTTTCTTTTTTCCTTTCTTTTTCTTTTTGTTATTTAAATAGAAACACTAAATGAGTAAATGCTTGTCCCAATAGAATAAATTTTATTAGGGACTGGTTAAAAAACCTTTTTTTTCATAAGGGGCTAGTGACAAATAGGAACTTATTTACTTTTGTCTTTCTGATTGCTTTGCAAAATAAAACTGATTAATTTGAATTTACAGGCAGTTAAAAGCAAGAAATGAAATAAAATTTGCTGCAAAGTAGTAATCTATTCATAATATAAAATTTCATTTACAGAGCTTAGAAGCAGAATACATTGAATTATTCATTGAAAACAATGAATCCTTTGAATTTGGCCTCTGAGTGTGGTTACAAATTGTGAAAGAGCATTCATGCATTTTATTAATGGTTTTTTAATTTAAAATTTTTGATGACACATATGAAGATACATATGCATATAGATTGTATGTCAGCTCTCTGCTATATTTACTCAAATTTTCACAGAACAGATTTTTTTTCCACTTTAATCATTTACAAACATCCTATGTAGATACTATTGTTAAGCATCATAATTTGATCTGAATTTTGAAAGATTAAGAGTCAAATTGAATCAATTCATAAACTTGTTGTCTTAACTTCAAGGAAATTGTCTTCTCCAATTTGTAAGTTTGCTTATTTGTTTTAAAAATAAAGATAATACATCTACTTTACTGCACAAGGAATTGCTTATGACAGTGACAGAATATCAACATAAGTACCAAAATAATATAGCTGTAGTTGGAGTCAAGATGTTAAAGAAATATAATGCAGTCTTAACTCTTTCATAGGAAAATGGTAAGTAATACAAAGAGACAACCTTTATATGTAGGAAAAAGAACATGCACAAAAATAACTTTAAAATTCCCCAAAGCCCCAAGGGATGGGATTTCCTATTATGCTCACCATTAACATTTAACTTTTGTTTGAAAATTAAAATCTGGAAGAAAATAAAATGTGCCTACATGTCCCATGTATTTTTTTCTATTAAAATTTATTTTAATTTTTTTTTGTAAGAGTCACAGGTTTTCCCTACTTACATGCCATCCATCAGCTTTGGCCTCAATTTTTCCAGTAATGTGAATACACAGCTTTCATGTATGATCAGATGATAATGGATCTGCTAGAAGCCTACAGCCTTTTCTTGAAATTATTTTTCTTGCAAACTTCAAGAATTAAATTAATTGGATTTTTCTTTTTTTTCCTGCTCAGTTTTTAATACTATCACTAACAATTTTCCACAGTCATTCATCACATGCAGTTAAACTATTGCTGTCTGCAACAGGCTATGCTTTCCCAGCCCTCTTGATTGATTGTCATACCACCAAAAAACAGGGAACTGGGAGCATGCTCTTCTGTGTTAAGCATGGACCAAATAACATGGTTTCAGGCATTAAACAACTCTCACTGAACCTATGAAAGTTTTATTGCTTTCATTATTCTCAGTGTTTTCTGTCAGTTAGAAAATTTAGGTGTTGCTCCTAGAAAAAAAGCCCAGCAATTAAAAAAAATCTGTAATCTAAGTTTCTGAATTAGGTGCTTATGTATTCACTGACATGGTATTGCCAGGATATTGTCTCATTAAGTACTTTTGTTTCTATGCTGATAAGAAACTTGTCATGTGTGATATATTTCATGTATCTACAAAGAGCATTTCTTTAACCACTTTGACTGTACATTTCTGTACTGCTTTGGGCTGGGGTACAGTAATTACCTTCACAGTAGTTAGTATGAGGCAGTGTTTTAGATTTGTGCTGGAAATAGTGTCAGCAGTTGAGGGATGTTTTTGTTGGTTCTGATCAATGTTTATACAGCATCAGGGACTTTTCTGCCCCTCCCTCCACCCCACTAGCAACAAGGCTGGGGGTACACAAGAATTAGGAAGGGACACAGCCAGGCCAGCTGACCCACTGACCAAAGTGGAATCCCATTCCACATGGCCCCACCCTCAGCATGCAAAATCAAGGGCAAGAAGATGGAAGGGGGAATGCAAGCATTTGCAGGTATTTGCCTTCCCTAATAACTGTTATTCATGAGTCTGGTTTTCCTGGGAATAGCTGAACACCTTTCTGCTGCTGAGAAGGGATGAATGAATTCTGTTTTGCTCTGTTTGTGCAGATTTTGCTTTATCTCTATCTCATCTCACAAGTTTTCCCAGATTTCCAATTCTGTCTCCCATTGCACCAGAGAGGAGTGAATGGCTGTCTGGTACTCAGATGCTGGCTGGGGTTAAAACAGCAATTTTTCAGTATTGGTCAGTACTATGTCAACTTATTGACACTATAACTTTGTTTATCAATCCTTTTGTTTCATAGGAGTATAGCATTTATCATAAAATTAGCCTTTCTATTTGGGTTCTGTGCAAGCTTTCACAGTCATGGTTAATACAGATGTACACTTTCTGTTGGATCATATATATTGTTCTTTCAATATTTGCATGTCATCAAAAGAAGGATAAAAAAGCTGTTCATTTATGGCCTCAATGGACTCAGTCAGGTGTCTGTCAGTATTGTATCTATTAATGTTTATATTTTTTATATAATACTGCAGCCAAGTAAATAACAGTTTAAGAATTCAGACCTTTTTTATTAGTGAAAAACTGAGTGCATTGTGAATCCCACTAAAAAACACTATCTAGTCTATATGAGTGCTCTAGTTATTGCAGGGCAATAGGTCTCTCCAGAGATTGAAATGAAATGGCAATATAGACATCTCTGATATGTGCATTGAATGAGCACTCTCTCCCTTCCCCATCCGAAGTATGTGGCTGAATTTAGGTGAGCTATATCCCCCACACACAGGATTTTGTGTGAGCCTTCATTATATCATACTGCTGCTATTGCAAGCTGCTTCTGCCTGGCCTCTGTAACAAATCTGTGGTCTCCTCACATTCTGTTCAGTGCACTGCTGCTGCAATGGGTAAAGACAGCTATCTACTCTCCATGGTCAAAATTGTTGAACTCCAGAGAAAGAGGAGAATATAATTTCCCAACATTGATTTATGACCAGTTTTAAATTTTTGCTGGTGCTGGTATGTTTGCTAGAAATTTTTGTTTCTTGGTTTTTTTGTTATTTGATTGGCTGGTTGGTTTTCATGTCATATTTTCAGGATATATGAAAAGTACTGTGTTCTCAAAGGATCTTGTGTCAGCTTAGAATTACCCACATTACACTTATTTTGACAATTGAGTCAGGAGTAATTACTACCTTCCCCCTTCATATACACTTTCATTTATCTGGTTTTGCTTGGTCTTTCTTAATACCCTTCTACACCTCCACAATGACGTGGAGACACAATCTACAATTTAAATATTTGCATATCTCTGTGTTGTGTTCTCAAGCCAAAGAACTGTATTCCTTACTGGTGTGCTTTACCAGACATAAAATAAAACTTGAAAAGTGTTTGCAGAAAATATGTTAGGATCTTATTTTTCAGTGGAAATAGCAGTTTGAATCTCTTTCTATATAGCAGTCTTTACTTAAAAGCAGAAAATAAAATTAAGAAATTAGGCTACCCCAATGCTTCACAGAACACTGCAATTTTATGGTCATTTAGCATTTTTTAACCTTTTTGTTTATTTGTTTGTTTTTCTTGCCAAGTCTTTCCCTGAGCCACAGATGCCATTTCCTATTCATCTGTTGCTCTGTTTCTCACAGACACCCTGCAGATCATATGGGTAACATTCCAACCCAAATTGAGTCATTTGAGTACGAAATAGCTTCTCAAAATCTGTTACTGTTTCCTTTGCATTCTTTTCTTTATTCACTTTGTTGGCTCTTTTGTTGATTGCATTGGATGTTTTTTGTCCTTTTTAGCATTTAGTACAAATCCTTAATAGAGACTAATAAATATGTTTTATTCTAAAACTGTAGTCTTAAAAATGCTGTTACTTTTTAAATGATAATGAACATTCAGTCCAGCTGAGCAATTTCTAATTTTTATTGTTTTGTGTATGATGCTATTGTTGTTGTTCATTGTTTTGGGGATTTTTGTAGCCTTAGTTTACTGCAAAAACTAAAAATTTCCACTGAAGTAATATATCTCCCTATATTACTTCAGTGCCAATTTCTCCCTTTAAACAAACTGAATATAGCCACTTTAATTTCCCTTGTAAAGGAAAATCTTTTAATTTCTCCTCTTCACAATATTTAGAATTTAGAATCAATAGCAACTTTCCATATGGTCTGAAGAAAATTTATAGGAACCTTTTAGAATTCTCAATGCTTTTTTCAATCCAAATAAATAATTCAGTGTGTTAGAAAGTAAATGATTGAAATAATGCAGGCCAAGGGCTTACAATTATCTTTGGGCAGGCTTGAAAATTGGACCTGTGCATACTGCTTTGTGAAAGAGCTTTTAAATCTAGAGATGGTTAACTAAAAAAAAAAAAAAAAAATCACCTCAGTTTTTCATTATTTTGTTTGCTTTACAGTGGTAGACAAATTAAGAAAGCAATCACCAGCAGTACAAAATGAAGCCAAATATGGTGTTTTTTTCATAGATTCACAAAAGCCTGCACCATCCCCATCACACACATGCCTTTTCACACACCACTATTAGAAGTATTCCCACTGCTAAGTCATATACTAATACTTTAAACAAACATAAACATATTTCTTATCTATCAAAAAGGTGATTTTTCTAGCCTTCGCTTTGATGATTGTGAGCCTGTCCGCTTTTGTTGTCTGCTGGAAGCCCTAGAGGGTCTTGGAAAAAGAACATGACAGAACTTTGGGGACCTGAGCAATTTGAAGATTTGTTTTCCTTTATTTTTCTTGACTTTCCAAGAGCTTCTAAACTAGTGAAGTTGTTCAAAGGCCTTACAGAAAATGTTGTGTCTCAGAAGACTCCTGCTGTGCTTTAATGCCTTACATTTATCACCATGGTGTCTGCAATTAGTGAACACCATCTAAAACCACCTAATTCCTAAAAACTCTCTGATAGATATTTTATATTTTAACAAATGTACCTCTGATCTGTAAAAATCATATCACACAATGGTATGACACATAATAGATGTTATTTATTTTTTTATTATTCTTTTAAATAGAGTATTTGAACACAGGCACTTTTCACTTGTATGGACATGAACCTCTAAAAGATGGATAAATCCTTGAGGATCATTTCAGTTTTCTGGACACTGATCTATCATGTAATATCCCTGGGGTTCCGGGGTTACCTGTTTTCTCTTTCTGGCAGGGTTTTGTATATTGGAGAATCTTTACTCTTGACTGCTCATTTATTTACTGTCATAACAATCCCATTTTATATTGAAAATTAGTCTAGTCTGAAGCTTAAATATTGTTTTATACTTTTCCTTGTTTCTATATTCCGAGTGAAAACTTAGATTTATGATGCCCTGGAGATACCACTTGGTTTCAGCCCTTCAAAGAGAAATGTTACATTAAAGGCGATGTTGGTAACCCTGCAGCGTATCAGGAATTTATTATGAAATATAAACTGCACAAGAAATAAGAGATAACAGTGAACACAGGCAAGAAACTGACATAGTGTATTTATTTTTTGTTTTAATGTGGAGTTATGAATATTTATTGCACTTGTGGAAATTGCAGTTTCTGAGCACAAAACAATTTTTAATAGTTGAGCTGCTTTTACTAAAATGTAACTCTCCAACTCATGTCAAGCTCTCAAAGCATTTTGTGTATATCACCATTCAGGAAGTTACTAAACACCTCCAGGGTATTCATCAGCTGTCTTCCAACAGAAAGATTTATTTTTTTCTTTTTTGTATATAATGCTTTTGTAAATTACAGTTAATAAATGAAGCACATTTTTTCATATCACTTTAAGCAAAAACAGCAAAGATTTTCCATCAGTTGTTACTGTGTACTTGATCTTTCTCCAACAAAGACAGCTACTGAGTGTTCTCTGATTAATATGATAAATACCTGATTGGAAGTTTTCATCTCTGATATCCATCTAATTACAGGTCCATGTAGCTGGACTCACATCTCATCATCTGAGGCTCAAATTATGGATGCAATGCAACTGGTGAACAAATAAAAATTACCAAGGAAAAAGGAAAAAAAAAATTTAAAAAAACCCAAAAAAACCCAAATAAAAAACAACAGCAGGATAGATCAAACAGGCAAGTGCATCTGAAAAACAATAGGTTAAAATTTAGAAAAGCAGACTACTAGGTATCAGCAGATCAGCCACAGAGAGAACAACTGGACAAATCTGTGTAGCATTTTGGAAAGTGTTGGCATGGCACAATTAGAGCAGGAATGATGAGTTCTGAAATGCTGGCAGAGACAATAAAACTGGATGACTGACAAGAATAGACCAAGCCATATCTCATATAATGATGTGAAATAGAGACTCAGGCATATGTATAGAAATAGAACCGTCAATTAATTAAGAACATGAATAATATTAAAAAGCAAACAAACAAAAAAGCCTTACCACAACAATTAAAAAAAATAAATCCTCAAGAGAAGAATGTTGAAAGTCAGCATTACAAGAACTAAAAGACAGAACATAAGCAGACTTTGTTTATAATAGTGTGTGAAAGAAAGAGAGGGAACTCTTATATATTATGATGTTTAAAAGCTTTATTCCATTATAGAACCTGATTACACTAAGCTATTTTAACCAACATAACCCATGTCTGCACTTAAATACCAAAAACTTTCTGGAATCTAGTTATTGCAACATAGATCTATAAAATTTTGGCCCTTGATGCAGAGTCTCACAAAAACTAAGGTGTGGGAGCTGTTGATCATCATTAGGAAAAGGTTAATTAATATCTTTGACAAAAAAATTTTCTTACATTTTGGGTGTGTAACAAAACGTGAATAATGCATCCTAGCATGATGTAATAGATGTAATCTACCAGAAATTTTAACTGTTCGTTTGTTATAAAACTACAGAAGATGTGTTAGTACAATATTCTCTTTTACTAATAAATTATTTTCCTAGTGTCATGAGTTTATTTCCTTGTTCTAAGATTAGAATGACACTGTTTTCAGGTTTAATCGAGTGATGTGAAGATTCTCTTAGAACAGAGTGAATTATCATGGCATGAAGAAATTTTTTGGCTGAGAGGTATCCTCTGAAACTCACAATGATCTTTTCTATTTGATCACAGCCAAAGGTATTTATAAAAATGCAGTTATTCTCAGACAAGGTTCAATTTCATAAATGACCTTAAAAGAGCAGATAAAGGATTAGTTGTTACAGAGAGAATCTAAAGAGTGCCTTTGGGGTTTTGGGGGGTTATTGGTTTGGGTTTTTTTATCTAGTCTTATATCTTAGGAAGATATCTTTTTAACCTTGAAAAAACAGTGAGACGTTAAAGAATTATAACTGTTATAAAAATACCTCTAATTAGCAGCCTTGTATACAAGGATAAACTGTATGGAATAACAAAATACCCTTAGAAAAACGATCAAGCAGCTTTTATTCCCAGTAAAAATCTACTCTGACTAACAGAGGCACCATGGAAATCTTAGACACTCCACTGGAATGCAATTCTGAACAATTATTTCTATTATTTCAGAAGGAATTTTGTATGCAGAGTGCCTATGGAGATAGACAAATGCTAGTATTTGCAGCAAGTAATTCACTGCAATGTTGAGTTTCTCAAAATGAAGTGCTATTTAGCCTCATCATCAAAAATAGAAAAGGCAGAACTGAAACAATGTGGCAAGATTGTCACAGTTTCCACACACAGTACTGTATGACTTTAGCACAAAAGTATTTTCCCACAAGGAAAAAACAGGACAGAACTTGGGTCATGGTAATTCCACTTTTTCAAATGCTGGAAGGCATTCCCTGAAAAACTTATGTGGCCCTAGGATTTTCCTCTTTGTGTCTCTTTCTGAGAAGCTGCCAGTACCTGAAAGGCACAAAAAATCTCCAGAACTGTTTGAAACAAATATTCAGACTAGCAGTGGAAAATTTGAATGGTTTTGCCACCAACTAGCAATGTTTCTCTGTTTGAGAACTTACAGGGCCCAGAATTTCATCTTAAACTGTCCTGCTGCTTTTTCCTACATGCTCTTTGTTTCAGACTGATTTAAATAGCTAACTTTTATTTTGTTGCATGTTTGCCAGGCTCCCTGTAATTTCACATCATGTTTAAATTCAGGCCTTACAGCAAGCACAGACATTTTTTTGGTTTATAGTATTCATATATCTGTTCAGCTGTTTGGGATGATGCTATCTTGTATGACATTACTGCATCATATGACTCACCACTGTCCTAAGAGCAGTTACAGGAATTTTCACTTAGTGAAGAAATGCAGGCAGCATTTCTTTTATTTGACTAAGCTGCTTCCTATTACTTATGGTATTCTCTTGACAGTAATAAATTTCATAATGGTTGCTAGATTTCAAATCAACTATTACACTATCTAGATGGAACAGTACATCAATAATTGATGATATACAAATCATATCTAATAGCTGGAATGCAAGGGGGTTTTGCCTTAAGGTGTCACACTCAGCAATCACTGTAATATTTATTGAAAAAATAGCATAATTCTATTAAATCAATAATAGATTGACATTAATATATTAAGACATTTTCATAGGCAAAGAGGACAGAGCTGAGAGGAGAAAATGTACTTTATTATACACACACTTAATGATCCTTATTTTTGAAAATTTGATTAATTAGATGCTTTATCATATACCTGGTTTTCTACATTTGTTTTGATGCTCCCACTTTCAAAACCAGATAAAACTGGATTAAAGCTTGGTGAGATACTCTTGCAATAGGGTTTATCACTTGTGTTTCAATAGCTCTTGGTGTATAATAGTTTTGCTTAGGAGAATTTTCTAGTAAGATCATTTCTTAGATAGTCTTTTTTATGTACTTGGAGAGAAGCATAACTGCTCAGTAAACTTTTTCATATAGTCAACATAATTAGAATATTAAATATTAGTATAGAGATAATAAAAATTAAAACTCAATTGTGATTCTGTGGTTCACTCTGCATCTATTCTAATTGGGTAAATCAGAGATAGGAATTCACAAGTATTCCATAACAAAGCACTAGACTTCTTATCAAAGATGGTGTCCAGGTACAACCCAATTTTCATAAATTCATATAATCAAGCAATATACTATCAGCTTCTGTAGTTCATTTAAGTTTAGTAGTTTTAATGGATGTCTTTTATTTTCTTTTTAATTTTTTCCCTTTCTTTTTCCTTTCCTTTTCAAAAAGGTGTAATAGATAGAGCTTTAATTCTTAGTGCTGATTTTTCTCAAATTTTGATTAAATAGATATTGTAACCAAAAATATAAAATTAATTAATTAGAAGTTAGCTCACATATTCATGAGGTATCCAGGGAAAAACAAGTCATACTTTTCATGTTCTTAAAGTATTTTCAATGTTCTTCAGGCTTCTTAGGTTAGCTAGCTCGGAAAAAAATAAAATTAGCATATGTCTCTTGGAAAGGTATAAAATGTCTGTCCCACTATGCTTCAAGGATAAATATTTTTATTCTTTCCCCACTGTTTTATTCACTGTAATTGTTAACATATACTAGAGCCAGGTAAATTAAAACAAGAGAAGGCCCATGATAATAAGCCAAGAGCAGAAAAAGGTCCTATTTTGCATTAAATTCATTAAAATATATCTAATTTCCTCAAATATAAAATATATGCAGAATATAGACATTCAAGGGCCACTAATGAGTTTTTGGGGAGTGGTGTAAGTATCTGGTAAACTGATTTTTAAAACAATTTACCAACTACATGTTGCACAAGATGAAGAAATATATATAATTTCAGAGAGTTCCTATTTGACTATTATCTTGTTAATTCTATCAAAACATTAAGTAGTGAAAAAAAGTTTACAATTTTGTGCATCATAATATACTAGATAAAGTCTTTGAAATTCCTTTTCTTTAAATAATCTCTAGATTTTACAGATGAAAGCTGGGTCTCACCTGGCAAAGGAAGCTTGGAATGCTTAAACATGCATTTCTGTCCTACAAGCATCATGAAAAGAATCTGCTTTTGCAAGTTGTTTGCTTCATGACATAATGTACCAAATGGCTTGCTGAAAAATTGGACAAATTCCAGCAGAGCAGCTACTATTCAAATTGATAGTGACAGCTCCTCCTGAAAAAAAAATGTTATTTTCAAATGATTGATATGAACTCAAAGGGGTGTGAAGAACTGTAGTGTTCATATTGCTCATGAGCTGTTGACAGTTTGGCACATCTCTAATGCTGATTAGAAACAAGCCAGGACGCTGCAGTTTGCATTCACATTAAGCTTACAGACCACATTAATTATTTGATTCATAGGATCACTCAGTATACTAAAATATGCCAGAGTTTCAAAATCAAACGACCTTTCTATCAAGTACCTCAATATCTATGATAACAGTATTGAGTGATAAAAGGATAGTAGGGGAATATTAAGGGGAATACTAACAAATATTAATTGAACTGAGCAAGTGACCTTGGTGATATTCAGTGAACTGCTGATGTATTTAGAGATAGAATACAATGAAAAAAAAAACCCAAAAACCTTGAAAATGGGATTCTGAAAATCTTGTGTGCATTCTTCACATTTGACGTATAAATAGAGGAGCTGGTACTTGAGAGTGCTATTTTAGTATTTATTTTTACATTTCATATTTCACCTGTGCAAATGCTAATGCTACTAGGATTATTTTTTAAGAGCCCTTTGCCTGACAGCCTTTCTCTATGGCATTGCTGATGGAGGCAACTAAAAGAAAGTGTTAATGTAACTTTTCCAGCAGGCCATTATTTCTCAATTGGTTCTGCAAAATGTCAGCATCAGCAAAGGCAGCTCCCACATCCACCCAAAAAATTGCTGGGATATCTGTGTCTGAAGGCCACTCTGATGGATTTCTGTAGAATACCTCCTATTTATCAGCTGATCACTACTACTATTTCACAGTGACCATACACAAACCCTAAAATGTGATGATCATTTTGAATTTGCAGCTGCTTTCCCAGATATTTCACTCATAACTGCATACCAGAGAGACTACAGATTCCTAGATGACATTTTTTTCTAACTTTCAGTAATATAGGAAAGAAAAAGGGAGAAAATTAGATACTTCCCTAGGTTGAAGAAGTTTCTCTACCCTCTCTAAGCAACTGGCAGACAGAAGCCATTGCCCAGAAGTCAGATGAGAGCACAAGACCCTGCCACCAAATATTGATAGAGTTCATGAAGTGAATCACTGTCTTGTTTTCTTAGACACCACCTGCTGAAGGCAGCAATATTTCCATTTGTCCAACCTTCCAAAAAAATCACAAGCATACTTCTGTATCCAGAAAAACAATGAACAGACCCTAGGCTACAGACAACTTGCACACCCTCTTTAGGAAAAAATTGGTCTGGTATAGGAAAATGAAAGGCATAGTGACCTTCTCCTCAGCTTGAACAGAAGAAGCCAGAACTGTAAATGTGTTCTGAATGATCTCAGTAAAAAACTTTATTTTCATTATCAACTTTACATTCACCAGTACAGCAAGGTTTTGGGTTTTCTTGTGTTTGCTTTATTATAAAGCAAGAAATGTAGATAGATCTCCATGCTGTGAAGCAAGGTGCAAGCTGAAACTGACCCACAGATTCAGCAGAAAGGGAAAGCACATTCACAGATCAAATTCAAGAAGTAGCATAAAAATGAGAGTAGTCTACCAAGGAGAAAATTTAACTTGCATTTCCATTTTTTAAGCATGTAGCTCAAGCTGTCACTGACCTTGGCAGAATCATATAGGTAATATGATCACAGAGTGAACTGCCAGAGAGTATTTTCATTGTACATTGTTTTCCTTTTCAATATTAGCTGTTTTATTGCTTCTCTGAATATTGTATATTTGAATGCATTTATAATTTTTGTTGCTGCATACACAATGCATCCACACAAAATCTTATCTTGGCTGAATTCCTCACATAATGTCCCTCTGGTAGAATATAAGAGCAGTGGTGAGACACAGGAATCCCAGTTCTTATTAGTACTCTTCTGTACTCAGCTACCAAAGAGGAACTTCATGTGCACAGTGACCTTCTACATCACTACTTATGTCTTGAAATAATAGAAGTGACTTTATTAGCTTTGTCAGATTAAGATTCAAAGTATGTAGCACTCTCTGTCACTTCAGTCTGAACAGTAGATCCAGCTTTAAAGGATATATGAGTAGCAGTACAGATTTTGTGAATTTTGTGGTGCAATATCTCAAAAAGCAGCAGGAACAAATTGTTAGGACAGGAGCAAAGAAATGGTAAGGCCAGACTGCTCCTGTTTGATTCAGTGCCAACAGCAATAAACTCTGCCAGAGCACATTATAATAAGTATTACAGAATCACAGACTTTTTCATGAAGTGTTATTACTTCTTCTCAAGATGAGATCTTAAACCCAAAGAAATAGCAAAAGCCATTCTAACAATTCTCCTTTTCCCTTCATTTAATAATTGCCATCATCTTTTTACAGCAATGGAAGACAAGTAGTAATAGCAGGCAGCTTGCTTTACTCTGCAGCTGCCTTCCCTTTAAATCTAGATGCCTAAACAAATGTTTGGATCTCTGACATCCCCTTGAACCTGGGGTTTAATATCCAATGTGCACATGATAACATTTGCACCTATTGTCCACCTAGGGTTACACAGTCACATTTATCACTACACACTGTGGAGAGTGGTCCTAAGCTGAGTGAAAGAACTAAGTCTGATATTGATGATAGCTGCCACTTCTAGTTCAAAAAAAGCTTAAAAATTATTTTATATATGGTTTATTTTGTATACAGAGACTAAATGTACATGAAGTATACATTTTAATTGCACCCCAATGTGGCTTTTAAAACCATTTTTCTGTTAATAAGGTGTGCTTATTTCAAAACGGCCACTTAATATATACTCTGCAAGTAATAGGGAATTTTTGGTTATTGCAGATTCTTTCATTTTTCAGGCAAAAATTATACTACAGTTTTTTCAAAACCAAATGCAAATACACAAAACTGAAAATCTAAATACAGACAACTATAAGAATGGCTGATGAGTAAATATATCACAGCTACTTTTTTGTTAAAAATGCAGAAAGAAAGCAACAGTAATCTTCTCCTTCCTTGAAGATACATGAAGCACAAAAAAACAAAGTAGGTGATAAAAATAGCAGATTTCTGCTTTCTAATATTTTTCTCTCATGTGCCAGAGAAAATGATAATGATTAATCAGACAATATTTCATAGCTTTTCTTCTTTTCCTTTCTTTCTTTTCTTTCAAAAATTATTTTTAACAATATAATTTTATATAAGGACTAACATACTTATAGCTATATTATACCATAACCTTCCATGCCAAATGTGTAATTTACTAATAAAACCTTTTGAGATTTTGTGCATCCTCTGACTTCCATCATTCCTTTTGACTACAAGTACCTGCAAATCTTGGGTGCTCCATTCCCCTTAATGGTGGGACATCCTAATCTGCTAACTGCACATTACTCTAGAAATTTACATAATTCATAAATGAAGATAAATAAAAATAGATTAAAATATCCTATCTCAAGAAAAAATATTTGAAAATTACTTCTTACAACATGACATGCAATATCATAAAAGATCATTAAAAGCTAGCCACTTATTAATTGACTCTTCTGTGGTATGGTATTTCATAGGAAATAGAAGTGTTGCTGTTTTAAGGCTATATTAAACTTTTTTCCATTATAATTCAGCCATATAATATCTAGGTTTCACCCAAACATTACTCCACAGCAGGAGCTTTGTGTACACCTGGAAATGTGGAGGCAAACTGAGACATCACTGATAGTTCTAATTACAGCTATGCTCCTAGCTAATGGCTTTATGTCTTGAAGACTGTCTTTAATAGCTGGACAGACAGACAACAGGAAATAAATACTTTCATTAACACCTAGAAATCCAAACAAATTTTAAAAAATATAGCTACTTTTTAGAATTGTTGTCCTTAATAGTGCTCTGTGCTTTAGAGTTTCCATGGGTGATTTCAGGTGCTTGTACTTTGGGGATTCCAGATTTAGATGATTTACATTAAAAACCCCAACATTTGAAATAAGAAATTTGTTACAATTGACCAACATTTTAGAGCCATAGTGTGTCTAGTGGTCTAGATTGATCTGAAGCCTTGTCTTGGAACAACTGTAGAGACAGACTTCTGGAGTACAGATAGATCCTGGTTTCTGTTGACTTTCTCTAGTCTGGAGACAGACTGGATTTCTTAGAGTCTTCAAAGCATGGGCTGCATTGATTTCTGTGGTTCTGACAGAAACCTTAGGATTCTAAAGTAGAGCATTTTAACTCTTCCTGTAAGATCCTGTTCACACTAAAGAATCCCATGCCTGCTGAATCATGGTTGCACATCTTACACTTGGGCATTCCTTTTAAAGCTTTCCAGATGACAGAAGGCTGTGTTTAGTAACTTCATCTTAATGATCAAAAGGGCAATTTAGGGCCAAAAACACTGTGTATAAAATTAAGTACTAAATACAATAGGCATAGTAGCTACTTTTTATTGGTGGTTACAACTACAAGATAAACATTAGGACTTAACTAAACATTTGTGGTAATAAAGCTCCGTAATGACATCACTTTCAGAATTTTTCACTTTCATTTGTTTATGTCTGGGATAATTCTATGCTTAGGATCTATCTTTCTTTAGCATAGAGAAAGAATTTTTTTTTCTAATTAAATTTAGAATTTAAACTTCCTGCTTTTCAGATTTTTCTTTCCCCTAGCTCTTTATTTTTCAAGCCCATTAATATTAGATCATCAAGCAAGAAATTTTTGTCCCATGAGTATTGTGTCTAAGCTTGTCAAATTTTCTGAGAAGGGTCAGATCGTAGAGTTGATGACAAAGTTTATGAAAATACATCAAAATAGGTTTAGTAGAAGCTTTTTGTAGATAATGGTATCTAAGATTACTTTACTTTTTCTGGATTACATCTTTAGCATGTCCTGAGCTCTGTGCTAATGCCTTTAGGCATTGCTTGTTCACTGCATCTATTGTTCTGCAGAGAATCTCAAGCATAACCTGGAACAAAGCCATTGCACTCTACAGATGTGAGCTGTGTGCAGCTATAATTATTGAAGGGTATAAGTGGAAAATAGAATTCTACAGCTATTGCTAATTGCAGTTATAGTATTTATTTAGATATAAATTAAAAAATCATTTATAAAGAAATACCAGCCTAACCCTGCTTCTGATTACCACACTGATATTCAGGAGATACACTGTAATCACTGAATTACAAGAAGCATGTGTGTGGTTTCAACAAATTCTTGCCCTTGAACACTGCTGAAGACAAATTAGGAATTAGGTATGTAGCCCAACACCAGCAGAAAGAAGCTAAGTATGTCATGAGTACTTAAATAGAAATCTTTAAGGTCTAAAAGTCTACAAATTCTTTAGTTTCAAGCTTTATACATTGGCACTTTCTCAAGGACAACATACTATGAGCATTTTCCTGTCTGAATAGCAGAAAAAAAACTGTGGAAAACTGTGATTTTCAAAGTAGCCTTCCTTCCTTCCTTCCTTCCTTCCTTCCTTCCTTCCTTCCTTCCTTCCTTCCTTCCTTCCTTCCTTCCTTCCTTCCTTCCTTCCTTCCTTCCTTCCTTCCTTCCTTCCTTCCTTCCTTCCTTCCTTCCTTCCTTCCTTCCTTCCTTCCTTCCTTCCTTCCTTCCTTCCTTCCTTCCTTCCTTCCTTCCTTCCTTCCTTCCTTCCTTCCTTCCTTCCTTCCTTCCTTCCTTCCCTTCCTTCCTTCCTTCCTTCCTTCCTTTCCTTCCTTCCTTCCTTCCTTTCCGTCCTTCCTTCCTTCCTTCCTTCCTTCCCTCCTTCTTCCTTCCTTCCTTCCTTCCTTCCTTCCTTTCCGTTCCTTCCTGTCCTTCCTTCCTTCCTTCCTTCCTTCCTTCCTTCCTGTCCTTCCTTCCTTCCTTCCTTCCCTTCCTTCCTTCCTTCCTTCCTTCCTATCCTTCCTTCCTTCCTTCCTTCCTTCCTTCCTTCCTTCCTTCCTTCCTTCCTTCCTTCCTTCCTTCCTTCCTTCCTTCCTTCCTTCCTTCCTTCCTTCCTTCCTTCCTATCCTTCCTTCCTTCCTATCCTTCCTTCCTTCCTTCCTTCCTTCCTTCCTTCCTTCCTTCCTTCCTTCCTTCCTTCCTTCCTTCCTTCCTTCCTTCCTTCCTTCCTTCCTTCCTTCCTTCCTTCCTTCCTTCCTTCCTTCCTTCCTTCCTTCCTTCCCTCCTTCCTTCCTTCCTTCCTTCCTTCCCTCCTTCCTTCCTTCCTTCCCCTCTGAAAGACTGAGTAGTTAATCTGGTCTGAAAACAGCTACAATATGTTAAATGCACTGAGCTCCAGATAAAATATATAGCTAAAGGTATTTATATGTAGTGGGCTGACACTGGCTGACCCACCAATACCTCCTTATCATTCCCCACCACAAATGGACAAGGTAGAGAAAATGTAACAAGGGGTTTACAGGTTAACATAAGGACTGGAAGAGATCACTCCCCAAATGTTGGTGATGGTTCACCAACAAAGCAGACTTAAATTAGAGGTATTAACTGAATTTATGACCAACAAAATCAGAGCAGGATAATGTGAAGCAAAATAAGACCTTAAAAACATCTTCACCCCACTGCTCCCTCCTTCCCAGCTCTGCTTCCTACCCACCTGTGGTGCAGGGACACAGGGAATGTAGGTTACAGTCAATTCATCACCCATGGCTTCTCCTGCTGCTAAGGCAGAGAAGTCCATGCACTGCGCGTTCCATGTGAGACAGTTCTTCATTAACCTTTCCAATGTGAGTCTTTCTCACATTTCAGTTTTTCTGTCTAATAATAGATCTCTACAGAGAGTACTTCAAGGTCAGGCTTCTTTAGCATCAATCCCTCACAGGGTCACAATTCCTACCAGGACACCTGTTCCAGCATGAGCTCCTCTCTCCAATGCTTTACCACAGCACCTCCCACCCCTCCTTCCCCATTTGTCTTGGTGTCTACAGAGTCCTTCCTCCCATATTTTCATCCTGTCTGCAATTGCATCTGTACATATTTTCTTTTTTAAAACTCTTCTTTTTACATGTGTTATTCCAGAGGTTTTAACATCATTTCTGCTGCACCCAGCCTTGGCCAGTGGCACATCCATCTTAGAGCCAGCTGGTGTTGGCTCTGATGGACATGGAGGAGGAGGCTTCTAGAAGCTTCTCACAGAAGCAGCCCCTATAGCTCCCCTGCTACCAAGACCTGGCCAAGCAATCCCAATACATTGTATTAAAACAAACAAACAAACAAAAAATACCCAAAACTAAGAGGACCTGTAAAGGTGCCCCTTTCTTCACTTGAAAAAATAATTATAGCAGGAAAATTTAACCTGGTAAAAGAAATCTGAGATTCATTCTTTTTCTCAACTTTAGATAGCACAGACCAACAGCTACCATCTCCCCAGCTGGAATTCCTTCAGCTGCTTAGCAACACCGACCCTACATAACCTGCTTTAGTCTGACAGGGGGGCTTTTGGCTTCATTGTAAGAGTCCTAGCTTTTCATCCTTTGAACAAGTGCATTTCAGTCTTTTATTAAATGTTTATTTGAAGAAAAACTTCACAACTAGCTTGGGGAGAAATTCAAATCTGAGTCTATCCTTCCCTCAGGTAAGTGCTCTACTTGCTGAGCTAGAAAGTTATGGTTTGATGAGCCCTAAATTATTTCTGCACAGTGGCATAGCTTTGAGAGGAAAATTACCTGAAGTCTAATAGTTAGATGTTCTAGGAAATGGCACACTTTATTTAACATACTAACACAAAGAGGAGCTCTGAAGTGCGTGTGAGAATGGCCTAACACCAGCTCATTCTGCAAAATGGCACTTCCATCCCTAAAAATCTTTAAAAGAGAACAGAAACTTCTGTTTTCAGAAAGACACACATCAAGTCCCATGAAGCTGTGTGAATGCTGAACTGATATAACAAATCCTTCAAGGTCTTGAAAGAAAATAAATTCAGTGTCAGGCAAGTGAAACTGAATGCCTTCTCTACCTAACACCTGTTCATGTGTCCAGGTAAGATAGTTCAGACATTTAGATAACTGGGAGTTAGCTGGTGCAAAGCTGAATTTAAAATAATCAACAATTTTTATTTCAATCTCTTGCTGGATACCAATATTAGATTATTGCTTTCTTTGCAAAATCTGGTTCTTTATTTCCTTGGAAATATTTTAATTTGTTTTCTTCTTCTTCTCTTCAGTGACACATTGCATTTATTGAGACCAAAACATTTAAAAATGAACTCTATTACATGATATTTTAGTAGACATCCCATCTATTTTTAATAGGTAGATGACTTTATCAGTTTCACTTTTGTCTGACTATCAGTATTTCATGAGAGGCAGGAGAAGATCAAATCTTTGATTTAGTGATGATTTAAAGGCTGTACTTTCAAATCACGAGGTGATTTTCTCACTTTTTCCAACGGCTACTGAGTGTTTTATAATTTGTTAAGGTACTTAAGTATTCCAAAAGCAACAAAATGTAAGTTAAAAATGTGCTTTAGGGAGAAGAAAATAAACATAATGAAGTACTGAATTGTTTGTCCTATCATGCTTCCAGAATCTATTGCAACTAGGGAATTAATTTCTAGGAGGAGAAAATCCTGCAAGTGTTCCCATGCTACTATATACTTGTGAAACATACATATTGCCTTTCATAGGAAATAACATGCATTAATTTAGCTGAATAGATGCATATTCATACAAGGATACAGAGATATAGAAAAAGACGTTTATTGAATAAAGGTTGAAAGTGGGGAAAAAATAAATCATAACATGGATTAGAAATAAACTAATGCTGTCTAATTTATCTCTTATAATTACAGAAACTAGATTATTTTTAAAAGCTTAAACTATACCAAAAGCTTCTTTTTGTAGACTGCTTTAGTATTCAAGCATTTTGCACTTCTCACATACATTATCTTAGGGGTATGGCCTCACATTTACCCATGCCTCTAAGATGAGAGTTACCACACTGCCTCTTATACTCCTCAGGTGTAGTATACAATAACAGTGTTTGGAAAATATTCTGACATTGAACTTTAGGAATACCACACCAAAGCAATGAAGTTCTCTCTTAATTACTTATCCTGAAAACTATTTGTGTAAGAAAAGAATAAAAAAAAAAAAAAAAAAACCAAGAAAAAGAGAAAGGAAAAGAAAAAGAAAATAAAAAAGCAAAAGCAAAAAGAAAAAGAAAAAGAAAAAGAAAAAAAAAAAAAAAAAGAAAAAGAAAAAGAAAAAGAAAAAGAAAAAGAAAAAGAAAAAGAAAAAGAAAAAGAAAAAGAAAAAGAAAAAGAAAAAGAAAAAGAAAAAGAAAAAGAACCCTTATTCCTAAATATCCTTGATCTGCTTGCATTTCAAAATCTTTAGGCTGAAAACCATACCAGGGAAGTCATTGCCAGTTTCCATTATTTTCCTATTATATATGCTGTTTTTGCATATATATAAATATACCTTTCTAGTAACAGTTTCTAGTCATTCATTCAACTGCAAACACCTCCCTGCAGGATCACTAGTCCTAACTTACCCAAGAAGCAGTTTTGAAGGTTTCTTCTTGGTCAAGATATTATTGCAACTACTACAGTGTCTTTCAGGATATGTGAAGATATTTCTTGAGAGTTATTCAAACACTAAGTTTTTAATCTACCCAAACTACAATATAACTTCATAACTATTAAGGCAACAGTGAGAAAACTTTCCTTATGATAAGTTTTAATTTTAGGTACATATAAATGCCAACCATACTTCAAGCAAACACAGAGGAAAGGTGCCTGCTGCTTAGTACTGATTTGCAAATAAGACAAGACAAAACACCACAAATTTCTACCTAGATATCAGTCTTTGTGGTAAAGGAGTCAAAGCCAAAACATTTTTTCTCTGTGCTAAATATTTTAAAGAAAATCCAAGAGGATTTTACACCTGAAGTAATCACCTGATGTAAATATAACTGACAATATTAAATGTATTTCACAAGTTAATTTGAAAAAAATTCACAAGATAGAACAGGTAAAAGTTCTTAAATTTCTATCCCTCCAAGGAGATCCTTTTTTACCAAGGCCTGGATTTGGTTAATTTTTAAGCTCTCTGAATTTCAGAAAATTTCTCATAGTTCTCTTTCTTCTTTCCATCATAACTGAAGCCTATATCTGTGTTGGAGTCTTGCCATAGCCAGGATGCTGCATAAACTTTGGGATTCCAGTTCTGTACTGTGCCATACTCATACCTATCCATATTTTGAACCTTTTCTTTCCAAGCATATATAACTGCAATTATACAGCAATTTCTCACTTGACTCAACAACTCTTCTTACTTTTCTTATTATTCTCTCATAAATAATAATAAAAAAATGTCTAACTGGTAGTAAAATTCACAATACAGGCGTACATGAAATTGCTGTATCCCACAGCTAATCTATTTTCAGACCTATGTATTCTGCGTCTAAAGGGAATATAGTAATGTATTGCAGAAATGGAAGGTAAAAAAATTGTTTTTCTACACTGTAACACTATTTCCCTCCTTTGTGACTCAGCATATGACATGTTACATTGTTTAGAAGATATGTATTAGGATGTGTGAGTTTTATTTAAATTTTTAAGAGACTTTGCCTTAACACAATTCAAAGAATGTTTAAGTAACAAATATAGAGAAAGAAGCAGTGAATGTAATGGCACAGGGGAGGTGATTCAAAAAGTTTTTGGAACTGATGGTATTTGCATTGCCAAAATAATGAGTGTTGGTTGCAAAACTTCCTATGAAAATATCTGTTCCACAAGAAATATAGCTCTATAACCACCCTGCTTTACACAAGAAGGAGACAGGATGTATTGTTCTCAGAAATGGCTATTCATCCTTGCATTTCCTTCTTACAGAAGTCCTGGCTTCATTTCTTCATTTTCTATACTTAAAATGTAAAAAAAAAAAAAAAAAAGTATTTTTCTATTCTGCGGAAAATGTTCAATCTGTGCAGTCACCTACTGTGTACAATCACTAGCAATTTCATGTGTTGTTATTATTTGTAACTGTGTGGTAGCATAGAGCTACCTGAAGCTTTCTAGCCAGCAGAACATACCTTGCACAAAATATAAACCTTACTGTGAACAATTCATCTGTGAGTTTAGAATTCCGTGCTTTGGACTTGATGGCTTTCTAATGCCCTAATATTCATTTTTAGAATTACTTCTCTGCAAACCTGTTACTGAGGAATGTTACTAGCTCTTATCAAACTCCTGATAGTTTTATATAGCCTAGAACTACAAAACTCCTCTGTGTTTATGCTCCTTTGAAGAAGCCTATGTTTTGAAGATCCCTTGAGCACATACAGCTGCACTGCCTTGGCAGCTATCACTCAGCTCATGGACAGGGGTGAAACTCCTAATCTCTTCCAATAACATCTATTCCTGCATAATCTTTAACACATATCCCAAACAGTGCTGGCATTCAAATGCAAAGATAATGCAGGAACCCCTGGCTGACATAATTATTTTAATGACTACCTCAAAATAATATCATATCTCTTTTTGCTATAATTGCATTTGTGAAGTCAAGAAGCACAAGGTTGTGTATTCACATAGATGAATTCTGAAATGCATCAGCAGTCTGTCTTTTGCTGCTCTGAGAGATGTCATGTAAGCTAAGAAAGAAGCTATTTTGTAATAGCTCACAAATAGAACATTTAAAATGTATGGCATCGCCAAGGCGCTGTGTTCATTAATGCATAATAATCTAGTAAATGAAAATCTAAGCTTTAGACAGTTCTGTCATGTTTGATCCAATGTGACTTGACTCCCCATGACTTTTAAAATTTATGTTAGATTGTTTCCTCATTTAGATTTATGTCTCTCTGTATCTTCCAAGCAACAGAATCACCAACACCTGTGTGTGTCTCAGGTTTAAAAGCTTTTACTTAAAGTTTGTGCTTGGAGTCATAGTTGAATTTTCATTGTCTTCTTCTTACTTAGTCTTGGCTGATCTTCTGATCTGCAATATTTTTTCTTTTCAAAGAGCTACTGAATTATCAAATTACATTTTTGTGAAACACATGGAGGCAGATAAATTTTGTAGTTATGCAACTACAAAATTTATGTAAAGATTTCCAATACTAGAGGTTGCTTATTGTTACAGAGATACTTAGAGAAATGAGGTCTTATTGCATTTGAAGAACAAAAGAAACAAAACATTTAAAGGGATATGCTGATAAAATCAGGTAGTGCTGAAATATCAAAAAACATAAATAGGAATAAAATAGTGTCCTCATGGTTGTTATCTCCTCTTCATGCATTACAGTGCTAGGATTTTAAGGCTGCACTAACTGAATTTGTTGATCAATGATAGAGGAAAACAACTACACTAAGTCATGTTCTATGACAGCTGCCGACATGAAATTGTATATCTACATCAAAAGCTGTATAAAGGAGAATAAATATATTTTATTCCCTAATGCCCTCTCCTTTATTCAAAAAAATCACTCTATAGGAGCATAAGCAAAGAAGTGTGGTCAAAGGATATAAAAGCCAAAAAACTCTGGGTCTATGGACAATAATGAATTTGAAACAAAATTAAAAGAGTAAGTGTATAATACCTAGGAACTCAAGATGCAATGAGCTCAGCTATGATGGATAGACTTTTTTGAAAGGCTTTTCCAACTGAAAAAAAAAAGCATCTCTTTTTTAATAGAAGTATGCCAGATGCTTTAACAGAAGCTCCATTTGTCAATCTGATAGAAGACAGTGTAATTTACTGCCTGTGATGCTAATGATAGTGCCTAGATCTATGAAAAAGGTCTGAATCATTTTTTTATAGAAGCTTGGTGGGCACTGAATTACAACAGAAAGAGGAGAGGAAGTCTTGAGATTGATGGTGTGTATCATTCTGTTCTTTCAAGAAATATATGACCACTGTAGTTCCATTGTACTAGACTCAATGAACCAATTTATGAATTAACAAGTGGCAGTGTGAAGTAGCAGTTGCTAAAAACAGCGTGTGTTAATCAATGATTTAAGAAAACATTTGTGTGTGTGTGTAGAGTTCCATTAATAAAGACCAAATAAATGAGGCTGAGTTTTTGGAAAAAAATAAATCAGTATCTTTATTTAGATCAGAGTATTCTTTTTCTCCAAGATCAGGAAGGAAAAAGGCAAAACGAATATGGGTACAATCTGCCAATCAAATTATATTGAAATGTCAAATTAAGTACAGTCTTGTCCTAGTAACCTCACCAATGTGACATGATAAACCTACCTACATATTAAAGTTATTAAAGCTACAAGCCCCATTCTCTCAACTTTCATCATTCCAACCTCAAGGCTAAACAGAAACAGAAGAGAGAGAAGGTATGGACAGGTTGTATCCCCATTTGCAAAAGCTCCTGACCACTGTCACTTGGGATTTAATTTGTGCCATGTCTGTTCTGCAGCTGTACAATAGTAGCTATAAGAATATCTGAGGGGTAAAAGTAATAATGGAATACTCTTCTGAGTAATTCTGAGACTGTAAGACTTACACATATGAACATATATCTTGTGCCACTCTCTGAAAAATGAGAAATCTGTCCTGTATTAAATATTACAAATAATGAAATAGGACCAAATCTTAACTGTGCTTTAAAAACATTTATTTCTTTTCAAAGTCAGCATACCATTGCAAAAACATCCCAAACATTTTCTCCTACACATCAGGATTAAGTCAAAGCTACTTTTTTAAAAAAAGCTTAGTTCAACAATTAAGATAGCCATACAATGAAAAATGAAAATTAAAACGCCATGTCATTCATCTGTTTCTACTTATATGACTTCTGCTGAAGTGAATGTATTACATAACTGATGAAGTAATTAAGATCATGCTTTTTTGTTTCCTATGTCTGCTGGTTAATTCTAAGATTAGTGTCCAGCTTAATGTTGAGCTTCATAAAATACCTCAGTATCACACTATAAATACATTTTTGGAGTCATGAGCATTAAATGAATAGGTCTTCTGTCTTGTTCAAACAATCAAGTTTCCCTTAGGAAAACCCCATGCTGGTGCCCTAGTGTGAAACTCATTAAGTTTCTTGTGGACTAAAATATGACATGTTATCTAATAAATAATTAATACCACATGTTATAGATACAAAGAAGTTTACTTAATGAAGGAAGAGTTTGATTTTTCACTAGAATTCAGTTTAGAGTAAATATTGACTTGGAACAACATAAGCAATTTATATTAAAAAATAAAATAAAAGTAAATTTAGAAAGACCATAATAGAAAACTACTTCCAAATATACATATATATGTAAAGAGTTAGATGTCAAGATAGGTGCACACACAGATTAAAATATTTCTGTCAGAAAGGCAGGAAATGGAGAGAGAGAGAAAAATGAAAGGAGTTATATAGCTAGAGGCAAGCTCTTGTGCTAAATACAAAATCTGGCAAAGACTGTCTTAAGAGGGGCTTATTGCAAACAACAACTTTTGAAAAAGCAGGCCTTAGCAGAGTAAATAAAGCCAAAATTTCAACAGTACTGTTTGCTCTGAACTCTAATAAAACTGCTATATCACCCTTCAAATTTTGTCTAAAATACATTTATTTCTGGAAAGTCTGAAGTTAATAAGTTAAAATATGATGGAGAGAGGTGAGTACAGTAGAGCTACCCATGAAGAAATAGGAAAGTGGTTTGGGAAAAGTGCTGCAGAAGGGTTATCGTCAATCAGAAAAAAAAAAAAAAATACTGAAAATAAAGATTTTTCACCTTGGAGACATATATGAAATCTGATATGGTGTGGAAATGATCCTCTTCAAAAAATCTAGAGGCCAGTCATAATCAAAATCTGTTATATCTTTTTGTGATCTATTTAAGAAGTATTGCAGAACATATAGTATTATCCATAATTAAATTATTGCTTCCTACAGGAAAGGATACACATTCTTATCAGAAACAAATATAAAGATAAAAGGAATGAGGCATAGGAGAAGGTTCTGTCAATGTAGACAATGTCTTGTCATTTTACCACTTAGTCACTCAAATTTCTCATGGAAAAAGATTTTCTGCCAATGCTCAGTTCTTAAACATGTTTTATTCAAACAAAATGTATTCAAAACATCCAAGGAGCTCAAGCAATATCTGTTTTTTTATTAAATCAAAGTATATGAAAGGAAAACAAAATATTGTGTTAGCTAAAACTAAAGCTCTTAAGAGTCTGGTTAGTCTCAGAGAAAATGGCCTTTAATAGCCACTTATAACACTGACTTTTTCAGTGCTTTTTCTTATGCCCCCATCTAACAATCAACTGTAAAACCACTGTTTGGACTGGCCTAACAGCTACGGCCTTCTCAGTCTCTGACATGAAACTGGTGATGACCCATTCTCACACAAGGAGCCCCACAAAATGGGTTGTGTGATTTTTGGTAGAAGCAGGTCTCACAAGCTCTTCGCTTCCGGCTTCTCTCCCGGTACGTCGCAGACAACAGAATCCAAAGTTGTGACTGGTTTTCTAATTAAAAATAATTATTTTATATGACCTTTAAAAATGATGTTATTTGGTACGATTGTGAGTGTGATACGTGGTCCATGACTCTTTTCAAACATTTTTTTCCTTAATTACCTTTCAAACAAAAGTGAATGTAGTGTACAGAGTTTTGCTATCAGAGAAATGACTGCAATATTCTACACATTATGTAAAATCTAATATCATGAATTCTTAGCTACATTATAGATTTAATAATAAAACTCAATTCTGACAATTGTATGCATAAATAACCCACTAGAGTCAATGCAATTATTTAGATTGAATTTATACATAAATATTTGAAGAATGACTACAAGTCTTACTGAACAGAAATCTCACAAAAGTTTGCTTTTGGGCTGTTTTAATTGACCAATATCAGCTTAAAAGTCGAGCTGGTAATGCATACAATGATATATCAAGTAATAAAAAAAAATTTAAAATAAAAAAATAAAAAATATAAATTATTATTAAGCATTTTTATTTCTCCTCCAAGAGCACAACTCTAAAAGACATGGGGTTCTACCATAAGATTTCCACCTTTTACTTAAAATGAAACATTAAATGTCTAAACTCACTATGAAGGCCAGCTTTGCAAACTGATGGAGATCTTTAAAATCAGAAAAATATTCTGAGCTGAAATGTTGCCTTCCACTTCTTGTGGTTGAATGCTACACTGCTGATGTGTGATTTCAAATTGTTTTCTGTCCTTTCTGTAAAATACCAAACCATTACATGGAGATGCAGGTGGACATAACCAGGTGCCAACACCCTGAGGGCAGGTACTTGGTTGGGGAGCTGCTTTTTGCCCCCTCTGCTGACAGTGAAGGCTTTTACTACCCAAATAAAATCCCATGTACAATCTCACAGCCTATTGCCACCAGGACTTTGATGAAGAAGCAAAGAAATTTGATATTTAAAAAATACATACAAAATAAAAACTACAGTCAGAGTCCCATTAGTGTATCAGTTAGTGGCAAGCAAAATCAAGTGGATAATTTATGGCCAGAGCACACACCAAAAAAAAAATACTTTTTCTTCATATTTAAAGATTTATTTTATTGAAAAATTTTAGATTATTTTTCCATAAAAGGAAATTTTGCTTTATCTTAAAATGACAACATTTCTTCATAAATTGATGTCTCTTTATAGTTTTGTTCTGTTTTAATAGTGTGTTTGGATGCATAGCAGCTGCATTCTGATCAGAATTACATAAAATCAATAGAAACGTTGAAAAAAAAAAAATGTTTCATAACTTTAATTCATAGCCTCATGAAACACTTAATAAAAATCTACCTGTGCACTTTGATATTTTTTTATTGTATATATTAATTCAATTTCTTCACAAAAGCTATCTTTTAATATCAAGGTATCTTTAATTGGCTTTGAAAGTGTATCCTAATAGAATTTTCTCAGATAACCTTTCACAGTTTAATCGGGTTAAAATTTAATGTCATTTATGTTGCAAAGGTGTTCAAAATATTATACTATTAAATATTTAATGACATAATTATGGAAGATTTAGCTATTTTCAAACTAGACTCAGGAGGCCAGAGATATGATTCCACACTACTTCTTGAATTGTTAAACAGGTCTACTGAGATTTGTAATCTTTTCCAAAATTTAATAATACAGTTTGGGTTGCTGCTAGCTTTGCAAAATATAGTATTCTTACACAGATGTGAATGCTAATTAAAAAGTCTCTTGTGACTGCAAATGGGTTTCAGGGTGCTGTTTTTATTCATGTTTGCATCATTTAGGAAAACTTGGACCAATCAAGTATTTGTGTATTCATAATTATAATGTACATAAAAGACTACACTCAGTCCTGACTACTGCATAGAACTATAAGAAAATCTTGTTTAGGTGCAAATGTTTCAGTGGCTTATAGATGCAAAAGTGTTGCCACTTAAAAGAATTAATCTCTGATTCTTGCCAACCAAACAGTTTGGTAATCAGTCTTCTCTGTCTCTTCTGAAGCAGTCATTTGTTGAAATATCTGCAGATTGTGTGTGCTAGGTATCCCAAGGGAGGGATAGAAGCAGTTTATTTTGAGAGTGCTTTAAGCAAACCTTTAATTTTCAGTGGGGGTGGAAATTGACAGACTTTTAATAGAAATCAAATAAGAATATTTTGAGTTAACCTTCACATCTTTTGAAATGCACAAATAGCAAAACATTTAAAATCATAATAAAAGGAATGTGAGTTAAAAATGCATTGTCACCTAAGTAATAGTAATTATAATAGAACACAGAAACAGAAGGCATTATAGTGATTGTTAAAGACAGATATACAGTAAGAGAACAATTAATTCTCTCTCATTCTGTAGTTCCTACAAAACTATGTTGCAGCATAATGGGACTGTAATATTTGTAAGGCATACTACAGTTAACTTCTCTTTTGCTTCTTTCAAAATTTACAGGGAAAACACGATAATAATAATAATATACTGTGTAAATTTACCTAGGTAAGTTTTATTTATTGATTTTTTTATGATTAATCCCTTGCTAAAATGTGTGGGGTTTATTATACTAGTCTAAAAAGATATCTAAGCAATGTTTTAATACCATTTGGGGAATTATTAAAGTATCTTTGTAAAAAACATACAGAAGGAAATATTGGATTAATGGCAATAAGCAACTTTTACTTTTTGACAAACATTTTCCTCCTTTTCTATTTCTTTCTCTCCCAAATGAATTTTGGATTTTAGAACACTTTTCTGTAAACAAAGTTCACAGATTTAAAGAAATAAGTAATTAAATCAATAAAATAGCTGTGCTTAACATGCTGCCAAGTAATATACCCTAAAAATAAAACTTTCATTGCAAATGCAAATAGAAGTCTAATCAGTCAAAAAAGGAAATTTCTTTCTGAGAAAATCTACAATAACAAGAATTAAACTAATTCTGTATGTTTTGCACAAACCACCAGAGTGATACTCCTATTTCTTATACTTCAGCATAGCTCAAATTACTACTTTAAAAATAATTTTATTCACTTCCCCATATGACCTTTGTGAGTATACAAATGAAACAATTCAAACCCTTCAGGAGAAAATGGAATTGAGAATGTGTTGCTAATATTCATTTTACTTTGCTAACTGTCTATGTGTTGGTGTATGTGGAAGTATGTATAATTCAGAAATTTATGGCATGTGCAAAAAAATTAATATGCCTATATATATATATATATATATATATATATATATATAAATATTTAGTGCATCATTTTCAGTGCTTGAGATCTGATAATCCCATACAAATGGCCAAGATCATTAAAAGAGTGTGTGGCATATAAAAGGGAGAAATGTATTGTCAAAACTCACAATTTTATCAGATGTATTTCTCAGCTAAAGCTGAAGTCCTATGTTGTAGAACAGATAAGCTGATGACAATCTGCAGAATTTTCCCATCATTTTAGATTCCTTTGCAAGAGCTCCACCTGCAACACAGCATTTTCTTCCTTCCTTTATGACAATGCTGTGCATATGAGAATTTTTTCCTGAAAGGTTCAGTACCGAGACAAAAAAAAAATGAAAACATTAGGTCTCTGACTACAGCAGCTGGATCTGAAATTTTCCTTCTGTTGGATTGCATTACCAGTGGTAGAAATATTTTTTTTAACAAGTGTTTATTTGTTCGCTAATTATTAGAAAACTCTAAACCAGAAAAATCTTCAAGTAAAATATGTGATCATTCCTTCTTTAAAGATTTATCAAAGAAAATAATGATGTGGGTTTTCAAGTAATTAGGTGTATTTTGGGGAGGGTTGTTGTTTTTTCTTTCTATATGTAGTCAATACAAATGCCCATATTACTTAATGTATTTTATACAAAAATTATCAAACAAAAATATTAGGAATTTGTGGATTAATATATAAAAAACATTTAGCTTAAAAGCTATCAGGTTTCAAAGGTGCAACTGGACTAAGTGTTCCATAAAATTCATTTAAAAGCCCATCATGAACAAGATGCTGGCAAAAGATAATGATAAGGCACAATAATTCATTATTCTTAGACATTACACTCTTTTGGAGTATATTAAACATAGAAGACCAAAAGTTTCCTTTGTTCTGATGTGCCTTTATATGATTTTTTTAAAAGTTTGTTTTTAATGTATGGACCAAGCTTGGATTTCAGGGGGAAAATGCTGATTTTTATGTCTCCCAAAATGTGAAACTTGAGGGTGTGATATGCATTTGGTGATGAGAGCTCAAGACTGGACTCTTGACTCGTGGCTCTTGACTCTTGACTCTGGACTTTTGACTTCAAGATTCCTTCTTCTTTAGTCCAGTTGATTGGAAAAGAACTGAATTACAAAGATAAAGAATAAACTTTTCAATTGATGAATAACATGTAAAAACATGTAATAATTTTAAAGTCCAGTGACAGAATAAAAGAATGCAGAATTGAAAGTAGTAGGAATGAATAAATAAGTAAACGTGGGCTATGCTATTTTGGACAACCAAACTGTGCCAATCTAGATAGCTACCAACATCTATGAGAACAAACATCTGACACTGCTGATACATAAACCTGAAATAGGGCTTTTGATTTGTAGTGCCAACTTTTACTACAATTAAATTAAATGCTAAGTGAATGACCAAAGTTATTCTTCTGAACATATGAGGACAGATGTTAGACTGTAGGTCTGAAGAAGTAGCAAACACAGAAATAAATAGTATTCCAGTTCATCTAGCACATTGAAAGATAGGGAGGAAAAAAATCTGTGGAGTCTCCTGACAATAAGGGTATAGGTGAACTGGGGGAAAACTGGGAAGAAGTTTTAAGATTGGGCAATAGACTAGTTTCTGAAAAAAAATATGTTCATCTTGTTTGCACTGATGCCCAAGAAGTAACACAGTAAGATAAAAATTTCTGCAGAATAGTGTAAACAGAGTATGTTAGACTGAGCTCACTGTACTATGATATTAAAGTTTCAGCATTCCACTACAGTTTTTGTTTTATTTATAAAAAATATTTCTGAGATTTAAATTATTAAAAGCAAGAGAAACAAATTCAAAGATATTTCCTTGTGACATTTTGGATAGACAGAAAAATTCTGCAGGTGTAAAGAAAGGTAATATAGTTTTTTGGGTAGTGATTCTCAATTTTTTATCAAGTCCACAGGGAAAACTACAATTGCTCCCAGACTGTTCTTCAGATGTTGATATACTGTAATTACTGCACAACTCTAGGCTAAGAAATAGGAAGTGTAGCAAAAGACTATCTTATCAGAACCCTTAAGCAAACAATTTCACCAAGCTTTTACAATAATACAACACAATCCTTTAAAAGTACTAAACAAATTTATGTATTAATTTTGATGTATTTTTAATTTAGTGAACTAGAAAATTCCATTTTTATGAGTAATAGAGGCATAAACCAGAAAATTCTGCCATTTTCAAAATACATAGCATTGTTTTAGCAATGGTGTTCCTAGTTAGGGAGCATGAATGACAGGACTGATCCCAAATTCAGTTCTGTTACATAAAAGAATCAAATGCTGTATCATGACATAAAAGGCCAGTGTTAATACATGACTCAACACATAGGACAGTATGGTGCTAGGAGGAATACCTCTAATGAGTTGATCTAAACCAGAGCAACAAAAACATGCCATTTGTTCATTGGATAGCCTGTGCTGATGGTATTTCCCCTCAACACACATGCTGCATTTCATGGAGCAGCTTACACTTTACCATGTGTCTGCACAGTACCTAGTGTGGGGTTTTCCTGTTTCTGTTTTATCAGCTTGAGACATTTTTCCTTCAAGAGGTAATAATCATCATCTCAAAAGAGCTAAAAGCCACTTCCTCTAACATAGCTCACTAACAAGTCTGGCTTCCTGACCCCGATTCTTTTCAATTTAATACTCATCATTATTAAATGCATCATTAATTAAAGTATAGCTGAATTTTTCTTGTAAACCTTCTTTGAAGAATTTTATAGAAATGTCAATTTGCCATAATTATTTCTCTAAAGTAATGGAATTGTCATTTCCTGTACCATAAAACTTGATATTTAAACTTTCTTAGATATTTCAGATAAAGTTCCAGCATCATATACTAGAAAAAATATGTAATTCTGAGCCTCATTCAGTGAACTGTACTTCAATGTATTATTCCTTCATAACACAAATTATTAGTACATATTAGAAAATAAAATTACAGAGCAAGCCAAGATGCCTTCCCACATATAAAGAGGCAAATGTACCTAACATACTCTCAAATGTGGGCATGTATTTCCCCAGTAACTGTGGGGGAGGGAAGAAAAAGCATTTCTATGTGTATATGGGGAAGGCCATATGCACACTGGTGCTTTGTATCCACCTTGGTATTCAGCCAGATGTAGAGATTTGCCTAAAAGAATATTTCTCACACATTTTTAGCATTTTGCAGATAATCTTATAGTTTGAAATCAGTTAATTCAAAGAAAATGGGGGAATTCTTCCCCCATGAAGACAGGTGATAATTTCAGCTACACTGCTTTTGTGAAATTCATGTGCTATCAGTCACCACTGTTTAATTATTCCAGCTTTTAGGTCATTGTCTTTCACTCAGCTCTCTCCATAGCTCAGTAATATATTACAGTCTTTTCTTCCAGTATTGATCTTTCTGTTGCCGTTCTTGCATCAAGGTTACAAGGCTGCACTGCATATCCACAACGAGTCTAAAATTAGAGGTAAATGGAACTAACATGTTAAATAGCTTTGTATTACATCACACTCATTTTTGAAATTGCCACTGAGTTTTTTGTCTATTGTGTATTCAGTGTAGATTTAGGATGCTCTTTGAAGTTACACAAATGTATTATGGCTTGAGAGCTGTCTCTCTGACTTGTGTATTTCCCAGCATGGTACTGCTGGAGCCAACATTATTGTAAGAAAAGAAAGACTTGAGTAATTCTTTAGTAAAATTATTTTCTATGTCATACCACTAAATAAATTAAGGAAGCCAGTTTTGGTGACTAAATGTTACAAATTTCAAGCTCCAGCCTCACTAGATAAAATATTTTGTGATAGTTTTTCTGCTGCACTCTTCTCACACACTGCTGGGATGGCTGGATAAACTCCAGCATGTTAGCTTAGAATTTCATCATGTTGCATTACTTTGGCTCTGCCAAGAATTGACAAAATAACAAAAATAAATACTGCAAAACAAGCCCAGTTCCTAGAACACAGCAGTGTCTCCCAGCCAGCTAGAACAGATAGAATATAGTGTTTTGGAATTCAGCTTTCCCTTATGTAAAGCTTAAACTAAATTAATGAGCTGTTCTTTGTTCTTTCCAAACAGGGTATTAGAACATTTCTGCAATATTTCTTTTCTTTGTTTTCCACTATAATCACCATCTTGCTGTGGTAGTGCTTCAGTCTGCCATTCCTCATCAAGAACAGCTTTCCAAGCACTTTTAACCATTCTTGTGGTAGTGGCAGTCTTCTGTGAGATAAAGATGAAGCAGAGCTATATGTTATCATTATAATGTGGGCACTTGCCTGTATGTCACTGAAACAGTTCTAATATTGCCTGCATGCAGACTTTCAGTGCAGCAGCCTAAAATCATAGATCTCACTTCAGAGTCCTACAGAAGAGTCTAGTGGTAGATATGCAATTTCTCATACTTGCACTGCCCTCCTCTAGGGAAGCAGAGCTCACACTGCTCTGCAATATTTTCCTTTTAGACATGTCAGAAGTACAATTTGAACAAAATTCTGAAGTTTAAATCATCTGTGATAACCTGAAATTGTGACATAATGCCATATTGTATGTTCTTACAGAAATTTACAAAAATTTTAAATTGATATCTTGTGGAAATTAACCAAAAGTAAATAGCACATCCTTGATGTATATATTAGTTTGTGCTGAAAATGAAAACCACTACCCTTTTGGATTAAAAGTTTCAAGACAGTCTATTTGATTTCTAGTTTAGGGAACTGAAATAACCATTTGACAAACCTTTCCAGATTGTACAGTGAAGTAGAAAGATTGGCACCAAAGATTCAGTTGCCACCAAAAACTGACAGAACTGTTTAACTATATAGTTCACTGGCAGTTTTACAGAATGCTGAGGGAAATATTTTTAAGGCCTTAAAAAGCCATAGCCAAGAAATATGGATGAATTCTTCATGTTTCCTTAGTTCTGCATCAACCTTCATTTTCTATCTGCTCAAATCCAAATATTACTCTTCTTTATTCTAGAAGACATAGACAGCTGGGTTCTTGCATTTAACACCCAATCTACAGAAAAAGGCTTGATAATTACATAAAATTTTTTTTAATTTGCAGGATCAAAAATTTGCAGGGTTCTGAAACTGCTAATAGTTATACATACTACAGTTCTTTCCTCACCCTTTATTTTTGAATAGAAATTTGTTCTTCCTGTAATAAGGAAAGGATCACTTTTTGTTGGGGGTTTTTTGGTCTGATTTGATTTATAATTTTCTTTGTAAAATCAGGAACAAGAAGGGCTAATTTTAAATCCTTTGAAAATTAACAAGAATTATCTATTCCTTCTTTCATCTATTCTCTTAGATACTTGCAGAAATATAAAAAGAGGATGAAAAACTAAGTCTGAGTAACAATATCTAAAATATTTGAAGACATGGATTGTGTATGTTAAGAGAGATAGAAAATAATTCCAGTATATGGTTGTGCAGTACTTTAAATCCCTACTTGCATTTAAATTCTTTAAATTTTACTGGAAGCATCTATATTCACAAATTGCAAAGCCAAATGTACTAAATCTGGTTAACACACATCATACAGAACACTTGTCAGTTTAAGGTTTGAAGCATGTAATGAATTTATGTCGGTGGGTACAAAGGAGATATCTAAAGTGACATCCTGAGGCACAGTTAATGAGATTGTCTTATTTAAGTCTATCTGGTAATATGATAATCTCTAATGAGATTATTCTGAAGTAATACCTTTACAAATTAAATTAATGAATTATATGTATTCACAATGCAGGCATACAGAACTGAAGTGTTTTTAAGGTATTGTGAGGTTAATATCAAAGCATTTCTCTGTCCCTCTTAGGACCAAGTTAATATGAATATAATAAAGTACTGCATTGAGCCAGAGCAGGCAAAGAACAAGGAGACACACGGGAAACAAAATGTTGCCAAGTATGGTGTATTATCTTTGTACCACATGTCTTCTGAAAATAATAATCAAATAATTAAAAAGAAAACAGTCCTTTCTTGGAGTCCTGTACCAGATACTACAGGTACAGGAATCAAAGACAATACTTAAATTCAATATTGAATCTGCTGAGTTGGAGAGGAAGGGCAAGGGAAAATGATTTCTCGTCCTGAAAGACACATAAGAAGAAGAGAATGTATTAAAAAAGCTCATTGCAATAAGAGGTCACATTCAGCTCTGTCAATCAGAAGTAGAGGTAGTTGGGAACTTTAAAATGGAGCCATAAATTGGAGGTAAGGGAAGCAGATAGAAGTCATTGCTGGTTTAAACCTTTTATCTGTGCCCTGTTTCCTGTTAGGAAAAATGAACCTGGCTATATTAACCTTATTTTAGCCACTTGATTGTTGTGCTATTAGAGGCTATCAGGCACACTGTGGTAGGGATGTTGTGAAGATCTTGTACTTACCTCATGATAAGCCAAAATAATCATTAGGAGACACATCACAAGGCTTATCTCTTGTAAATTTTCTGTAACAGAATTCAATGATGCATTTAATTGCCATAAAGGCAAAAGCCAGCTTACCGTAAATATCTTTACTCACCTCCAGTTTTGCCTTACTGAAAAAAGTTTGATAGCAGTGTTATTTTTCATGAAATAGCTACACAATAGCATTTCTTCCTTCTTGGTTAAAGCCTATTCTCTCTCTATTCTATTTCTGTCAGTGTGATCTAAAAGTGCTTGGTACTGGCAACCTTTTTCCCACAGATAATAGAGACATTTACCCAACAAGTGGGAGAATTTCTCCTCCATTTGAAGCAATTGAAATATCATTTAATCTGGTTTTGAAGGAATTAAACCTAAGTATTGAAGAAGAAATTAAACCTAAGCATTGAAGTGATCTGTATCATATAGATGGCCTGTATCATGTAGCCAAAATCCAATATCTAAAAAAATATTTTGACTCTTAGGATACAGAATTTCTTGTTCTTGTCTTCCTCCCAATTACTACAGATGCCATTCTTGTCCCAGTGCAGCCAGAAGCAGCATTGGAAAGAAGGACTCCTGATATTTGACATCCCATTCAAGTCTCTCTGTTAAGGTGTTGTCACCCCATCTTTGAATAATCTTATCTGGTACCTACTTGATCAGAGAATATTTTAGGTACTACATAAAAATGGATGGTTTTAAAAATTCACAAACAAACGAAAAAGTAGTCAATAAAAGCAATCCAGGGTGGCAATAGAAAATAATATAGATGAGACAGCATCTTTTTTATATGCCAAATTCAATGGAATTTAATGTCTTCAGTCACTCTAATGGGAAGCCAAAAAATCCTGCAACTTAGAGTGCTGAGGATATTGTTCACATAAACTGAAAGATTATGTGGAAGTTGTGACATTTAATGGTGACTCTGTGATAAGACTTGTCCAATTAGGCAAGGGATTTAAGTTTTGCCGTCATGGCATACCATATTAAAAAAAGGCAATAGGGAAGGACAATGTTTTCATACAATGGAATTTCATAAAGGCATGCCAAAAAGATGGTAAAGCAACATATTTTATCATGTGACTGTGATACCAGAGAAGAGAAATCTAAGTCAATAAAGACATTATAATGAAAATGGAATCAAATCAATCGCTTCGGACTAATGCCAGCCTGGTCCTGTACACAGACTGCCAGTCAAAAGCATTACGCATGTTCCTGGAACATTGTCTTACAGTTTATTTTCTTCCCAGAAGGATTCTGTGCATGTGCTCTGCAGCTGCAAGGTAATGTGAGACCAAGTAGAGTAAGTAGGATGGTGGGAACAGTTGCTTCATAACTGCATTACTAGCATCAGCTAAAGCACTAGTGTAGATACACTCCCAGGACTGCTGAAGCACAACCACTTAGGTTAGCTCCTTTTCTGATTTTAAAACATCTGTAGGGAAAAAAAAAAAAGAAAATAAAAGAGCATTTCTTCTAGTACAGGGAACTGATGGACTCTATCCTCCCCTGTAATTACAGGACTATTCCAAAGACAGTTGTGCCTAAATGCAACATTAAGCAATTTTCAGATCTTTAAAGCTGACTTGTAAGTATAATTTTCATAGGATTCTCAAGGAGAATCAATCAACAGTATTAATTTAAATTAAAGCAGAAAGATTATGAGAAACAAGGCAGAATTTTTCATGCCTATAAAAGGGTGTTTAACATGATTTGGTGGAATTTTCTCCTTGAATAGTAAAGGAAGGAACTAGGCACATGCTCTATTCCTAGAGCTTTATGGTATTAATAGTACTTGTCACTTATGACTGCAGGTGGTACTTGTATCAAGCAAACTCAGTAGTGTGTTGGTGATGTTATTCAGTCATAGGCAAGAGGCTACAGAAGAAGTGGATTCTTTAGGATGTGGTAGAAAATAATACGGCATTTCTGCTTGTCTTCCTTATTTACTAGCATTCCATAACAGCAAAATCATAGCATACATTGCAGGTAACATGCCTTCAGCAAGAGATTTCTCTATCCAGTCTAATTCAGCTTGCCACAAAGCAAAGTAGCTGCTTAAAAATCACGTTTCGGGTTCATTTATGTCCCTTTGAAACTACTCAAAAAATTTAATAAAAAGTGATTGCAAAACATGAACCGTATTTGTGAATGGCAAAATCAGATATAAATGGCTTTTCTATTTATCCAAGAAAATCTGTATCTAGCATGTATTGCAGGGAAGCCCTCAAAATCTGATCCATCATGGTGTCATAATGGGTTAAATAATTGCAGATACTTTTGGTCATGTTTGTGGCTAGAAATCATTGCCTTAGAAGTTCTTGCAGTTACAGAGGGGTCAGAAACAAGACTGTGTCTCAGTTCTCATGGACTGCTACAATTAAGCAGGCATTATTATAGATCAAATGCCTGTCCTGTAGCAACTGGATAGCTGTTCCAACAAGCTAGATCTCTTGTGAGAACAAAGGAGCTGACATACCTAGCTCTTTAGAATGAATTCATGCTGGTATTAAGTACTCGCAGATGTTTTTTCTTGGTAGAAACTGAAATCAGAGAAGAGAAATTCTCTTTCAGTATTCTACTTGACAACTAGTGTCCCCAATTTTTAATATTAGAATGGTACAGAAGTCATCTAAATAGGCATGCTACTAGCCCTCAGCCTACTGGGTTCTAATATATATGATAAATTTTTCCATTGTTGTGTACAGAATAATATTTACTTTCACAGTTTCAGCCAAAATATTATTTACCAATAATTTGGATACCGTGTATGCTGACTGTGCCAAAAAATGACATCATAAATCCAAAATGAAATAATAACAATATTTTATTCATGCCACTCATACATGTTTAGATAAATATTCGCAATTGCAGCATGACACTTATCTCATTTTTGTACTCATGTCTTGGGACAGAAACTTTCTAGCTGTTTTTTTTGTTGCTGTGTCCAAAAAGTGTCTGGGGTTGCACAAAACAGAACTAAACTAGAAAGGCCCGCAGCACACTCATCAGAGTGGAGGGTACCAAGCTTTTCTCTAGGAAGCTGGTCAAGCCTTGTGTTACCTAAAGAGGTCACTCCACTACAATCCTACTTCTCTGAATTGCAAAATCCCTTCCATGCTGAATTATTCTCCTCATTGCTCTTGGGGCAGACTCTGCCTCCCACTGCAACAAGATTAAGCTCATTCCATAACTGTCTGGACACTACCTTGGGATCTTGGCAGGCTTCCTGCCTTGCTGAAACCAAGATGAAGCATCTGCTGTGCCATTATAAAGTCTTGGCATATGCATCCCTTAAGAAAGGATATTGTGACATAACCAGTGGAGCACAAAAGCCCTTACTGACTTAAAGACCCACAGGGCTATTGCCATCTGTTTATTAATTAGGTGGACTAGGTCCTGATTGTTACATATGGAATGAGCCAGGCTGCTGGTGGCTCAGTATACCGGAATGCTCTACTTATAAGGAAAGGATTTTTAAGAAATAAAAAATAAGTGTCCTTGATTGAATTGCCCAGTCAATGTCTCTCAGTGTTATAAATCCAAGTAATTATTCCATTCCTCTACGAAAAGGTTTGGATGAGCCTTCTGTCCCTGTCTTGTTATTAAATCTGTGTTACATTAGAGCACACCACTATAGGGTAGAATGATAGTTTCAACGTTCTTCCTCATATCTTCAAGATTTTCTCACCATGACATGTCAGTGGGTTTTTCTGTTTTAATCAAAGACCATTGTTACCCTGTGTGTAGAATCACCTACTGAAACCATTCATTCAGCAAGCAAAAACCCCCTGAGAGCCCATGGACATCTTAACATATATTCTTATATATTCTGTGTTTGTTTGAAATACATGCGCACCACAGCTACAAAAAATCTGCATGTCTCTTCTGGAGCACTGTAAGACTGGCAGCATGTTCTTAGTTAAACTGATTATTAAAATTAAATTTCAATTCCTTTTATAAGCATATAATTCAAAGAATTTTTGATATACCCACATTGTAGCTTACACCTGCTATCTTGGAAGAGAAGTTCTTCTAATCATGATTCTTGAGTCATTTTAGAACTGTCCTTCAGTGGAACAAGAAGGAAGTGGGAATTTCAAGTTGCCCCTTCCTCTCTGTGTCCTTCCAAGTCAGGCAAAACTTCTGCGTGGCCAGAAGGCAGATCACAGAATCATAGAATGGTCTGGCTTGAAATGGACTTTAAAGATAGTCTGTCCCACCTGCTTTGGGCAGAGTCATCTTTCACTCATTTTTGGGTAAACACCTGGTGCACAGGTAAAATCCTATAAATTGTCACTATTTTTCCCCCTAACCCTTGAAATAGTAAAGTACTTCCCTACAGCACCTCACAGGATAAATAGATATGATTCTGCATGATAGTTGAATAATTCCCAAGTATAAGCCATTCCAGTAAAAATATTTCTACATTTGACAAAATATCAGTAATACAACAAATACTGCAGAAAATATATGTGTTACTGCAGAAAACACTAGACAATTCCTTCAGAATTAAACCAATACTATTTCAGTGTAGCTGTATCCTGATCTCTAGAAATGGGATTGTTTAAAATTTTTAAAGGTGTTTCTTGATGCCCGTATTTTACAGTTTCAGGTAGAACTGATTATTGAATAAACTGATCCATACTTCTATCTACAGAGTAGTTTTATTTTCAGGATCTAAAACAGTTTCATGGAGCCTGGAGCAAAAGAGAAAGAATCTTGCAATGCAGCAAGCTTGAACTTTAAACCTCTGTGGAAATGAATTATGCATATGGATTGTATGTACAGTTTTAAGCTTTAGAAATAATTTTGTATACAGCTATTGATGATATAGATGTAGCTCCAGAGCATTAACACAAGTCTGTGGGAGCTAAAATTGCTAAGAAAACGAATGAGACAAAGGAAGTAAAACTGTTAATTGGCAGGCAAAGTGGATTTTTCCTAGTGATTGAAATAGGTGAAAAAAGGAACTTTAAACAAGAAGAAAAAATATCCTGCTAATTTATCAACTTTCCAACATGAGAATGAAAAACTGAACTATTTAATCAAAACAGTCAGCAGGTACTTTAATTTTAAAGAAGTAAATAACCAGTAAAGATTACAAATATAGGATTTTGGTTTTTCCTGTAGATTTTTGCAGTGGAGGAGATAATAGTAATGTTCACAGATCACAGAATGTTCTGATTTGGAAGGGACCCACAACGATCACCAAATCCAACTCTTAAGTGAATTGCCCATTTGTTGTTTTAACACCTACCTTGCTGTTATTAGCACCATGGTCCAACCAATTGAGCCAATTAAATAGTTAATTTATATTCAAATATTAAAGCCTGTATATTGTTGTCAATAAATTTCTTAATAAAAATGTAATTAAAATAACTAATCCTCTCAGGATTAACCCTAAGCTTCTCATTGCTGTATTTAGCAGGTGAAAATTATTTTCTTGCAGAGAAATGGTGCTGTACAACCTGCTTGTTCAATATCTTTTTTTGTAGTATGAATTTGGTTGAAAATATGAATTACTTTGCTGTGAACCAATGCCTCTTTTATTCAACGGGAAACTTTTTTATTTTCGGAAATAACTTTTGTTAAGGCATCATGATTGTGTACATGGAACAAAGGATCAGTGGCCTTAGAGTACAGAAACATTGTCTCAACTCTGTGCATTTAAGTAAAAACATGGCATGGATTTATTTTCTTATGATGGAGTTATCAAACTGTAGGTGATGTTTTCACTTGTCATATTGGATCTCACACTTCTCATCTGTAGCCCAACTGCAAAAACACATTAGAGCTCAAGACCTATCCACCACCTTAGAATTTTCCAGACAACTGAAGATTGTTCTCTGTCAGAAGTCAACATTTCTGGTCTTTAAAATGCAGGAAGAAACAACCTTAACATCCAGCAATGATAAAGTTAAACAAAATAGCTTTATACGGCCGTATCGTGATACGTCCGAGAATAATGTTGTAAATGTAGAGGCATATTCTACATTACAACTTCCTTTAGGCAAGTTTAAATTATTCATTTTACTTGAACTATATATGTATTTATACACATGTATATATATAGCTATAAAACCCCTTATAGTCTTAAAATAGATTATGTATAAAACATCATCATCCTATAGCAAATGAATGAGTCCAAAACGTACATGTGTAAATCTTCTGAATAAGGAAAGAAATGTTTAAGTGTATTGATTTGTCTAAAGTGTTGAATTACATAATAGCCATATACTAAAGCATTGAATAATTTAAGCAAATCAATGGTTTCTGAATTTCATACAAGTACAAACTTATCAGGCAATAAAATAAATCAATATAATAAAAAAATGAGTAGTATGTAATGATGAATGTATGAGCTGATAATAACCAGAGGTAAAAACTCTATCACTGTGAAAAACAACTTTCAGTCATTTTTTCTCTATTATTACAATCAGAAAACATGGTACTCTGCAGCCAATTAATTTTAGCCTTCAAGTAACTTTTCATTTGAAAGGCACCTCACAGAAGTAGAAGCATAACCTTTTGCAAATTAACATCCTGGGTACAGAATAGTAATGCATATTAACTTCTGTTAAACTTATTTCATGTAGTTTATGGCTCCTAAAAATGACATATTCTGTAGACCTAAAGAAATCATCACTTCAATTCTTCAATGACTGCCACAATGTTTTCTTTAATTGATATGTCCCAGGCAGAAGGCCCAGGTTTCAGATGTTAAAACATTTTAAATATTAAACTTTGTTTGTTAACAATACTTCTGTTTACCTTCTAGGAAGTTAAAAGTTTAAAAAAAAAAAAAAAGAGAAATGCATACATTTTAAAACTGTTCATAGCATTTACCAGAAAAAATATGCACAATTAACTTTTAAAGTGAACAAAAATAGTACATCTACAGAGGACAATTGACAATGTTTTTTATAGTGATAATTTGATTAAATTCTTGCTTGCTGGTAAAAATATCTAATGGAAACTTCTCATTATAAATTGCATAATACTGTATTCATTCAGAGACTGAAGATTCAAAAAATTTCCTACAAACTCTATGAGAAACTTACATACCACTAAATATAGGTGTTTATAACACCAGATTAACCAGTATGTTGACTTCAAGACTCACATCTGAAACCATGATAAGAACAGAATAATTTATTCTGTAAAGCCATATGAAGAAGTATGATTGGTTTGTTGTTGTTTCTTCTAAAAATAGACTAAATGAAGAAGTCTTCAGTATTAATACTGACAGATATATACAGACATAAATATTACATCTCCATGAGTCATATTTTATATATATTTCAGCCCACATCATATAGAATATGTAAGAGGCTTTCAAAACAAGATGTTGGGTTTTTCCTCAGAAAATTTTGTTTCACAAAAGCTAAGTCAGTCATAATAATTGAAAGGTACTTTTAAATATAAATCATACTTTCTGTACCTCTCACTGTTGATCTTACAGGATTCAGCAGCAGCTAGTCACATCACTTTGAGGAAAGAGAGCTCTATTTTGGCATTGTTCAAAAACGAGGAAAAATAATTACTACAGAAACATGAACCCTCTCTGCTTTTTATTCTAATTCAATGTTTCTTCATACAAGGAAATTTACATCATTAAAGACTTTATGTAAGAGGTGTGATTTTGAGTCGGGGATTTGAAATCCATCTTATATGAAATGCACTGTTTATGAAAATTCAATATATGAAAATTCAATATATGCACCTATTGTTATACTTTTTAAAATACAAAGAAAGTTTTTGCTAACCCTTTATGAGAAAATGCTCTATAATACTCTTCAAAATTTTCACTAGCTTCTAAATAAGGAATTAACTCTATGTTTAAAGTTGATGATAGTCAAAATACTCTGTTACAATCTTTGAACTAAGAAATATGAACAAAGAAGTAACAGGTACTTCTTTGATGAAAATCCTTCTTTAATTAAATGCATTTACATGATCTATGATTTTGAAAGGTAGGTGAAATGTTTTTCTACAGATATGTAATTACAAATTTATTGCAGAAATAACTCATATATTTTCCCTGGATGTCATTATATTTACTTGCTTCTCTACATATTCAGTTCTGAAACATACTTCTTGTTATTTTTGGATTACTGACAGCAAATTGCCTTTTTTTTCCATTGTCTTATCTACTTCTGTACCAAGAATTTCAGTAATTATATGGTGAATTTGTTGCAGTTATCTCCCAATGGTTTAATATATAATATATGCTAATATGGAACTCCATATAAGAAAAGACAAAGCCTGTTTATTGGACCCCAATGGCAACAGAAAGAATATTACACTTTTTAAATATTATGCAGCTTATCTAAAAAGGCACCAGAATATTAAGGTGTTACAGAATTGAGAGGTTATAGACCCTACCTTCAGCACATAATCCTTCATAACCCACTGTTTCACAATCAATTTTTATCATATATCCAGCTGAACTGTTTCAAATAAAATTTTTAGAAGATATGGAAAGAAAAACTCATCAGTATTTCCAAATTAGGCAGGACAAATGGCTTCCTTGGAGATCCACTGCTCAGGATAGACAATTGTGAATCATACAATGGTTTGGATTGGAAGGGATCTCAATAACCAGGACCTCCACCATGAATACCATGGGTAGGGACACTTTCACTTGACCAGGTTGCTCAGACAGAGATCTCATACAACCTCTCTTTTCACACCTCCAAGAATGGTGAACCCACAGCTTTTCTGGGCAATGGGTTGCAGTACTTCACTACCCTCACAGTTAAGAATTTCTCAGTAACAACTAATCTCTTTTTAATTTAAACCATTCCTTCTTGTCCTAGCACTCTCTGCTTGTGTAAAAAGTCACTCTCCTTTTTGTATGCCCCCTTTAAACATGGTAAGGCCTCAATGAGCTCTCTGCACAAAGTTTTCTTCAGACTGAACAATCCCAGTTCTCTCAGCATGCCTTAATTGAAAATGATCTCCAGCCCTCTGAGACTCTTCAAGGACATCCTCTGAACCCAGTCTAATAGATCTGCATCTTTCTTGTGCTGAGGATCCCAGAGCTGGACGAAGTACTGCAGGCAGAGTCACACAAGAATAGAATAGAGGAAGAACCACCTTCCTCACCTGCCGGCCACTCCTCTTTTGATACAGCCCAGAATGTGGGTGGCCTTCTAGGCTGTGGGCACATGGTGTTGACTCACATCCAGCTTTTCATCCACAAGAATCCTCAAGTCCTTCTTGGCAGGACTGTCCTCAGTCAGTCCCTCTCCCAGTCTGTATTCATGTCTGGAATTGAAATCCAAGCGCAGAACCTTGCACTTGGACCTGTTGAACTTCATGGGGTTCTCATGGCCCACTTCTCATATTTGTTCACATGTCCCGGATGTCCTGTCCTTCAGGCCTCTCAACTTCACCAGTCACTTTTGTTGGATTCATCTGCACTCAATCTCACTGTGGCATTGATAAAGATATTAAAGAGTTCCAGTCCCCAGAGAGAAACCTGAGGGTCACTACTTGCCACTGGCCTCCACCTGAATGCAGATCCATTGCCTGCAACTCTCTGGATGAGTCAATCCAGCCAGTAGTTTATCCACTGAAAAATCCATCCTTCAAATCCATGCCTCTACAATTTGGAGATAAAGATATCATATGTCACTGTCTTGCAGAATGTAGATGACATCAGTTTGCTTTCCCTTGTTGACTGCTGTGTTATTGTAGGAAGCCAGCAGATTGGTCAGACCTGATTTTCCTTTGTGAAGTTGTGCTGGCTCTCTCAGACCACCTTCTTCATTTGCATATGCCTTAACATTGCTTCCATGAGGATCTGCTCTGTGATCTTCTCAAGTACAGAAGTGAATGAATGAGCATGGAGAATTGTCTTGATGTGAAAATTGACTTTATTCCTTAGTTATCAATTCCTTAACATAAATAACTGTTATTCTTTAGTTTCCACACATTGTAATGTATGTAGATATTTTGCTTTAACTTTGCATATATTAGAACTCCATTTTTAAAATGGAATTTCAGTTCATCCTTTTTGAAGAAATATCTGGATTAATCACTGACAAATAGTGAGAAAGCTCATCACAAGCATCAGTTGGGAATAGTCAAGAGCTCCATACAATGGTAGAAATTTACTTATGATATTTTTGAGAAATTTTCTATTCGAGTATAAGTACTTAGTAGTAGCAGTAAAAGACATCGAAATTCACTGTTAATAAGAGAATGTATAATACCATTGTATCTTTTTTTTATATGCCCTACTTCTATTTTTATATGCCCAGCCACACAGACAAGAGTCAACTCTTCAAATAATTTTAATGAACACAATACTGTTGTGACTACAAAATTTTATATTTACGTTGTATGAGTAAATAACAAAATAAGAATCTTTCTATTCTAAATGAAAGTTATTACACAGGTTCTCTTGTCTTTATAGTCCAGCTTGTATTAAGCTAGATAAAAGATAAAAACCATATACCTTGCACAAAACAAGAAAAGCACATTCTGGCAAGTATTTGGAATATCCTGGCTTCCTTCTTTATTTAAAATTATTTGTTTGGTTTGATTTGGTGATTTTTGTCACTGGTTTTGGTGTTGGTTTTTTTCTGTTAGTACTTTCTCAGACCTTGATATATCTATTATTTTCCTAAGACTACTGTATAAGATCCTCATACTGAGCAAAACATATTCCAACAGGAGATATCCAAATGATGTTGATTGCAGAAAATCCTCTGGAAATTTAAGACAAAGTTTTCAATGCACTGTACAACGTGAGAAGTGTTCAAAGAGGAATGAATCTTTCTTGTTCCACTTAATGAATGCACAGAATACCAGCCCTAATTCATTACTTTAATGCAATTGCTTGATTTCATGAATATAAGTTAGAACTTTTTGCTCTAAGAGTAAATCTGTAGAGGGTAGCTAGTTCTTCCTATAAATAATTTTCTGTGTTGAGGCTGAAAATGTAGCATGCCATGTACATAATCTTGCTCTAGGGAAAATTGCCCCTTTGCACTTTCCTTCCATGTTCTAGCCAAAATATATTTGCCCCATATTTAGCTTTGGCTTCAATGACACGCCCTGCTCTCCTGCATATCTATCCAGAACAGAGCAGTGTAGAAACAGTTACCTTGGTAAGGGGATACTGCTCTAATTCTGTTTCATTTCAGCCTCTTTCCTTGACTCGGGTTGGTACCTACTGGAACACAGACTGTGTAAAGGACAGTCAAAAACTTACCAGAGCAGAGCAGTACATGGTTAGCATACAAATACCTTGAAACTGCAAAAATGTGAGTAAAACTCCCAGTTCATATCACATTGTCTGGATGCAGGACTCCAAGATTCTAAGAATATATTACGAAAAATTACATGTGGGCATATATTAAAATGTAACCTTTAATGAATACCCACTGTCTTAGAATTCAGTGAAAACAATGACATATCTAAGCATATATAACTGCCAAATTTTCACTACTTTCTTATTTAGTTAAAATAATATTGGATTTTAACAATTTCATCTGACATGCAGATTTCCACTAGAAACATCAAAGTTGCATTGGTGTCTTCTCATATTTGACCTCTAATCTTCATATATACTATCTGAAACTTCAGTCTTAAGCTGCATGTAATTTATCTATTGATGTTAGAGTTATTTCTGAAGCAGGTAATTTGTATCCTTTAGATGGGAAATTATAAGACTCCACTGCTGCAGGAAACTCAAAATGTGTTGGATTTCTCAGTTTACCAAGTAATTATAAAAATATGGACTAATTCATGACCGGATGCTAAATCATTCATAGTGCTGAACACAAAAAAAATTTGAAAATAATTTTATTTTATCATTTTTTTTCCACCAAGGTGAACCCAGTTTTCAGATCCTGGATTTGGATCTCACAATAGAGTATGATTTAGAGCCACGAATTTTCAGAATGGAATAAATCTGTTTGTTGTACTCATTCAAGTGTGTCCTACAGAAGTGTTCTGTGAATGTGTTCACATGTTTGGGAATTGATCTAGGGAGCAATTAGTTCAACTTCTCAGAGTCACTGAGAGCATTGGGGACTGACAGTAATAGAAGTACTAAGCAGAAATTTTTAATCTTCTAACAATTATAAAAGAGACAAGTTATCAGAAGTTGCATTAATAGAGAAAACATGCTAAGCCATCTAAAATTAATTAGTATTGAGAATACTTTAAACAAAAAACAAACATATAGGTCCATGAATGAAAGAGGAACTTGTGGATGGCAAAATAGAGATTTTAAATTTTTTTAGCCTCTTCCTAATCACCAGTTATCAATGTAAGTTGTGTATATAGCATATTGAAACTACTGGAACTTAAGAGTTGTGAGAAATTTTTAAAAGCAGTTTCACTGAACTGAATCTTGGTAAAGCCAAACTAAAATCACATGACAAAACCAATGAGGGGAATAGATGTTGCTAGTGGTAAATGTTCAAGAGGAAGTATGCAGGAAATTTATATTCAAATACATAATCAATGAATTACAGATATGAAATAGCAGTTGCCCATTTTCAAATGTCTTTTTTAACACTGACTGCAATTATCCATAATATTGACAATAATTTTCTATTCTCAGGAGTCAATGGCATTAAATATTATCACATATAGAATTTCTGAAATGCTGAACTAAAATTTGGTGCATGAAATTAATAGAAAAGTAAAAGGAAGAGGAAAAGCTCTAAAGAAAGTATAGCCATTACATACGATTGCCAGTAATATGCTAATTAATTTGCTCATATTATTCTGGTACTTTTGGTTTGGTTTAATGAGAAACTGTAGAAAAATAGATTAATATTAAATTGATGCCTAAAATATTTTAGCGTTTTATACATTCTTTATATCTTTGTAGCTTTGTAGGTTTGTAATATATAGTTGTATATTTTTAAACACTTTCTCAAACTGCAGAACAGCAGATTTCCCTTTCTTGCACTTTGTGCCATCTTCTTAAAATTGTGTTTAGTCTTATTTAAAAAAAAAGTGATGTCTAACCAGGACACCCTGTTTTGCCCTTGCAGCTGAGACACAGAAAAAATATAAGGTTAAGAGCCCTTCCAGAGTCTCCAAGGCATAGGCCCAGGCCTCAGCTACCAGGAAAACCAGTTTGCTACTTAATGCAGTTGCTAGATAGACTAATTAAATTAATTTATAAAAATTGATACCATGTATACACATAACCATATTTTGTGCATCTGAAAACCTTTATTGAAGAGCTACTCTTTATGTTACCACCTTTAATATCGTTTGGAAAGTTTGTCTTTTGATTCCAGGCAACAAAATCATCAAAGCACTTTCATATCATTGAATCAAGGAAGGCTTATGTCAATTCCCAAGCAAATGATGAATAAAATAAATATTTTTATGATTATTTTTCAATAAATAAAAAGACATATTTAGGGTGGATCCTTTGATACTGCAAAGAAATTTTACAAACTATTCTCTGAATTTACAGGATAGGAAAAAAGCTTATGAAAACACATTTAGTCTATGAAAAGGCTTGTCTGAACATATATAGATGTTAAACTAGTTTTTCTCAGAGTAATCAATGTTATTATTAAAATCTTCACGAAAGTGATTCTGATTTTTTTTTAGGTCAAATAGTTGCCAGAAAAAAACAATATACAATTTTCAGTTATTTTCTAACCAAATCCCTCAATATAATACTAGAAATTTAAATGTTTGACTGCATTACATTATAGTAAAAAATATATGCAGCATTTTCTTCCACGAACCCCCATAGTGTTTAAAATATATATTGTTCAAAAAATGATTACCAAGTTGTGCACAAGATGCCACAACAAATTGAAATCTAGGTGTTTCTCTTAAACTTTGGTCCAAAAGAGAGGCCAAAATCTGCTCAACTTCTGCTTTATAAATATTGAAGAGGTGCCAAGTCATATTTAATTTTCTCATCTTTTGATTCTTAAAAACATTATTATTTGCAACAATTCTTCAATGACTAAGATATAAAAATGTTAGCAGCCCATTTAATGTATGAAATATTATAAAATTAAGAATATTAACAATGTATAAAAACTATATTGTTTCCTTCTCAATTTTCCTTTTTTATCATGTGACACTTTAATTTTGTATTTCTAAAGAATTCTGTAGGTATCACTGATGTTGTCATATGAACTGTACTGTTATTTGATTTTTCAGATGTTAAGTTCTAGTGTTCCTTTTTTATACTATATAAACTTGACAGCAATTCTCGCAGGAAACACTGTTTTCAAATGTAATCACATGTTCTTATAGCTAGTCATTTATGTGACTTTGGTTCAGGCATTAGTCACAGGTCTTGATCTGATCACTCTGAAAAGCAGCACATGATCATTTTATAGTAATTAAAGCCAAACAAAAAAAATCACTGAGCAATGTATAAAATAATGTAACATTTCATATGCAAGTAAGAGAATTTATGAACCAATGTGCACCTATGATGAATCCAGTACCTATTGCCTTCTAGAGATTTAGAGCTTTATTTTTCAAACTCTCTTTGATTTTATTTTTTAATACACAGTCATCCTTCTTTGCTATTAGCTTGGCTCTACTAGTCAGTAAGCAATCCAAATATATTATCACATTTTATTTTTTAAGCAGCCATTGTAACACAAATACTACCAAAAGATTTTGGCTTTGTTTTTCAAATAAAATCTCCTTAAATGCTTATCATGTCTTGTAGTGCATACCTAAGGTCTTTCTACAGGTGATCAGGGAAACAAAAAAGGCACCATTTTACCAGCATAAAAACCTTCTGCTTGCTTTTTGTTTATTCTCTTACACCTTCACTGCTTATTTCTTGATTCATTATTGAAGTATTTCATGACTTTACATAATGAATATTTATTATGAGCTGGAAAAATGAATTGTAAATTATGTTCATTTACTTATTATATTTTCACTTCTCAGTATTTTTACATAAAAAGTTGAATGTGTCCTTTACAGCCTTCTTTTCAAAGATATTATTATCAAGAGTATAAATATGCAAGAGCATACCTGGCTGCTTTTTAGTTGCCTTTATGTTTATAGATTCCTATCTGTTGGTAGTCAAACGTTAAAGACAAGCTAGGTGATTAATTTTTCCACTGTGGTAATCACATTGATTTAGTTCATATTCATGACATTTCATATTGTTAACAGTCAATGACCCCAAATTAATATAGGAACAGTTTTGGCAAACCAAAGCACAATCTGACAATGCATTTACAACTATGATTGTGTTCTTACTGTGCTGAGACTGAAATGTCAATTATATTGGGAATGAGGGAATAGTTCATGTATAGAAGAAAAAAATTAACATATATGATTATACTTCAAAGTTAAACTATTTTTACTGAAAATCAGCACTCTAAACATAGTGTATACGACCACTGAGAACAAATAAAAACTAAACACGTGTATTTTAGAAATAAGAGAGCATATTAGAGGTACAGAACACCTATGGAAAGCCATAAAATGAACCTTAAAGAATTAATGAAGCAGCATGCTGTCACTTTTCTGATGATTTGCAATCATAAATCCCACTAACGATGGTAACACCTCTATTGCTCAGAAATAAACTTTTGAATTGAGCTTTTGGAAGATGAAAACCTAAATACTAAACTAAGAAATTTTGTTTTAAGGCAAAGGGTCAATTCCTTTGCAGCCAACCACTGTAGAGTAGCTACACCTGATTTTTGTACATTTCAGTGTGGCTGCTGGTTGAGAGCTGAGATCATGTACTTAGATTTTGTGTGCATTACACATCCATCTGTTCCTCCGTCTGGCAAAGAAAAAAAAAAAAAAAGAACATTAAGAAAAAGATGTGCAGGAATGCTTTATAAACTCTTTTCACCAATACACCAGTTGTTTGCTTCCTGCTGGTAGCCCTGGTATAAGCTTCATTGGGTAATTATTTCAAGCAGGAAACAACCAACCCACATGTTCAAAAGTAATTACTAGTTCAATTAACCATCCAAAAGCAGGTAATTATTTTCTTAAGATGCAGAAACAGAAGAATTATAATATTTATGTGTTTTTAATATAAGCATTTAGAAAGCATCTGGGCAATTTTATACCCGCACTTTTTTTTTATTTTTTTTAACTGAAACAAAAATATCATATTAATAGAAATGATCTATATAGATAATAAATCATGAAGGGTCACATGAAATTTCCTAGGCAATTTTCCTGTTAGGTGTAATATTAGGTCTGCTGTTATTTAACATTTTCACTCTTTGAAGATAAGTAGAACTAAATTCAGACATAGTATTAAATTGGGAAGTACTATACACTCAGCTGAGGACAACAGCAGGGGCATGAGAAGTCAGAGAAGAACAAGCAGGAAATAACAAAATAGACAAAGAAAATAACAGGCCAATGTATCTGGCGATAAAATAAACCAGAACCAGGACAGTACCACTGGGAGGAAGTATGAAAGCTGGCACACTGAAAGAGATTTAGAGGTAGTAGTGAACAACAAACATGAAAACAAATCTGAGTCAGAGACAGAGCTAACAAAGATGTACTTTGCCAGCAGCTTCAGAAATCTACTTTCCTTCTTTGAACAATTAGTCTCCAGATATCATATTTTTCTCCATCTACTTGTTTCTGGTTTTTGCACATATCTGTGAAAGATAAAGTTTCATTATTATCGTAATATATGTCCCCATAAGGCCTTGACTTCTTTATTTCATAAAGTTTTCAGTGGTTTAAGCTTCATTTTGTGTGGTCTGCCCCAAATATCAGCAAAATGAGCCACCAAATTCACTACAAGGAACTAAGTGATATAAACAGAGAAATGGTCTTATTAGCCTGTTTCTGAAATAATTTCTTAATTCAGCATATTTTTGCTTCAGAAATGTGAAAATACAGTTAAGCTGCAATTATTTTGCTCAGTTTAAAAATGTTTTAGAATTCTTAACCTCAGAAAAGTTTTTCTATCTGCTAAATTTTTCTTTTGGCAGAGTAAACATAGAGAGATGCTGACATGATGTGACATGTGGCACAAAGTGAAAGAAGCTTTGAGAGAATGTCCTTTTTTAAATTAATGTCCCCATTTCGTTGTAATTACTATGAAATTACTTAAGCCTGCTATTTCACAGTTTAGACATCAAGCAGTCAACATTTTGTAGTAAATTTACACACTGGTATTTTTAAGTATTTCACTTCTGTATTCATTATATGTAATATATTAATTGGTCTTGTCTTCCTTTACTGCATATGGTAAAAAAGAGGTGATCCAATTGCATAATGCTTTTTTCAGAGAACCACAGAATAACTAGGTTGGAAGAGACCTCCAAGATCATCAAGTCTAACCCACACCCTAACACTTCAACTAGACCATAGGACCAAGTACCATGTCCAGTCTTTTTTTTAAACACATCCAAGGATGCTGACTGCATCACCTCCCAGGCAAAGTACTCCAATACTTTATTATTCTTTCCATGAAAAACTGTTTCCTAATATCCAACCTGTATCTGCCCTTGGTGAAGCTTGAGACTGTGTCCTCTGGTTGCTTGCTGCCTGGAGAAAGAGACAAACCCCACCTGCCCACAGCCACCTTTCAGGGAGGTGTAGAGTGATGGGGTCACCCCTCAGTCTCCTTTTCTCCAGGATAAACAATCCCAGCTCCCTCAGCCATTCCTCACAAGGTTTTGTGTTTCAAGCCCCTCACCAGCCTCATTGCCTCCTCTGGACATGCTCAAGTGTCTCAACATCCTTCCTAATTCCAACCTAATTTATGGTACATCAATATTGAATTAATCTCTTCTATGTGCTCTCTCAGGTAAACAGATACAACAGCCGATAACAGCTCATAAAACCAAACACAGTCTGGTAAATTATTTTTTTTTTAAATTTGACAAAAAACATAGCTCCAGGACAAAAGTTCAATAAGATTTGTTATATGTCATTAGATAGTAATTTCCTCATACACTTACCAATAAGAGAGAAAACTAGGAATTGCCTGAATAATGCATCTGGTGCAAGCTGCCAGTCATCTTATATATTCTAAACCCTTCAAATGCAAGTAACCTCTCATCCAGAAGCTGATTAGATTTACAAACATGTAACCAAATTGGTAAATCACATCTATCCATAAATAAAGAGAAATAGCTTACAGCAAACTAAAATTAACTTCCTTGACATTCGTAAGACTTGATTCACACCTATCTATTGAGAAAAAAAATTTTATAGATAATTGTACTAATACTTCCCTGAGCTGAATGAGTATCAGAAATCTCAGTGCAGACATGTGTGTATATTTGGCTACAATATCGTGTTAGAAAATCCAAGCAGCTTCTAGTATTGCAATTAAACTAATTTAACTACTGGATGAAGTTTAGCTATAGGACTGCACAGATTCATGTCAGACAGTCCTGTGAGAAAGAATGGAATTTCAGCTCTAATGTCAAAAAACTTTAACCAGAAGAGAAGAGGTGAAGGTGAAAATTTCTTCTCAATTTAAAATAAATTCCATGGTGAAATGAGATTGTCATTATTATTTAATTGGAATTTTTAACTCAGCTATAAAATTGACTCCAGACTAATATTCATCCTGAACCTTAAAAACCCCCAGGAATTCACTGATATGTCTTTCTTGCATTCTAAACCTGTCTAAAGGTTTATAAAAGACATGATCATACTTATATATACATTTCACTATTTTCCACGTATTTTTTATTCTGAAAAAAAAAAAAAAAAAAAAAAAGCAGGGGGAAAAATGCATCAAATAAAAGCAAATTTCAAAGCATAAGTACAGAAATATATTTCATTGGCTTTTTACAAGAAAATTTATCAACCCTTGTTGCATACATGCTTTGTTGTGATGCCTGAAGTGTTAAATATTGTATCTGGCGATATGAGAATATTTAAGAAGGTATGAAAGACTAACGGCATTTAAAACACCATTTTTCCTTGACACCCCTTGCAAGACAGCTTGACTGAGATCATATTTTTTCTCCACTTTACAAATCATTTATGAATTCTATTTAGCTGTACTACTTTGTGCCTACCTTACAGAGAAAAATTAGGTTGTTTCTCACAAGCTTACAGTTATTAGCAGTATGTGAGTGAATTGCCAACCTTCTGCATATTGCAACGGACACAGTTTCTGTTCCAAAGGACAAGAAGCCTCAACAATGTAATGTGGCTTTCCAATAATTACTCCATGAAAAATGACCTGACTGCCCATAGAAGTGAAGCAATCTACCAATGAGATGGCTACAAGCTTCTGTAGGAGCAGCTGAGCTGGATCAGGGTCCATTGGTTGGAAAAACTGTGCTTTAGATTTCTTTAAATCATATGGAATGCTTAAAATTAACATCTGGGGAGGATACTGCAGGCATTCTTCCACTGTTGAGCCTAATTTAAAACGTTTCCATAGGACTGGGTGCCATACAACAGGACTTCCTGCAGTTAAGGAATCAGCCCTACTGTTGGCTTGATCTTTGCTAACCATTTGGAATGCAATTTTCACTTCAAGGGTACTGCAGCATGGCCAGGCTTCCCAGACAACCTATGGAACCTCCACCCCTGGAGTTTTTCATTAGTCATGTACATGAAGCTCCAGCTGACTGCCCCCACTTCAGATGTAGACAGAAATAGGAGACCCTCCAGATGTTTTTTCCAAATTCTATGGGATTCCATAACTCTTAATTACCTGCTTTCAGGAAGTCACCAATGTAAGTGTGATGTTCTAAAAAGATTGAAGTATATGAACCGTGATTTTTTTCCTTTTCTTTTAAATTGAAAGAAAAAGAAATAAAAGTATAACTAAGCGTTTCCCAAAAAATAAGAGATGAACACTGATCCTTTTTATTGAAGTGGCTTTATGAAAGTCCAAAACAGTATAGAAGACAGAATTCTGAAAGAAACAAACAAAAAAAATTTGAATGAGCACAATTTTTTTTAGTAGACACAGCACATCACTTTCATTAGTGATAACGCTGTTTCATAGTTTATTACAGTGAAAAAGATATATATTTAAATAGTACTTATTCTTTTTCACAATAGAATGGTAGGATAAACAGATGAACATATTGAAGGTATAGTTCAAAAAACTCTTTGAGCTATATTAAAGAATTATTGACTTTATTACTCTAAACTCTTGGACACAGTCATCTTGAGCTCACATTGTTTGAAGCACACTCAACTGTGGAGAAAATAGGTTCAGATTCCATGCCTGCCACAGTTCTAGCTGTGTAATCCTTCCACTCCGTTTTTTATGCAAAGAAAAAATATACTTTGATAACAAAGATTATATCTACAACTCTAATTTTGTTCTAGATTAAAAGAGTAGCCTTAAGGTCAGCTAATTCCTCCCACTCTCATACTCAAAGCAAATAAATGTATACCAAATTTTATGAATAATTATCTGCATCTAGATTACACTCTTATCATTATGTCAGTGAAGACCTTAAGCAACTTTTTGAAAAGCAGGTGTCACATATATAATTAAAAAAGAACACAAAAAAAAGTGATTTTTTTTCCTTTGATTTTCCATTTTCGTGAATTGATGGATCTATTTGTGTACCTTAGGATTTCACAGGACATTTAAAAGAAACTGCTCTAGACAAACCTGAAAGTTTTGCATCATGTTATGAATTTCATTGATAATGTGCAAGTTTAGGAAATAATTAACTGTACCTCTAGCCTAATCTGTCATACAACAATTATGGTTTTTACAGTATATTAACTTAATTTTATCTAATTAACTTAATTTAATATGAAATTTGAACTAGTACAGTAGCATTCAAACACGTGATCTACTGAATCTATTTAATATTTCTAATTAAAAATGCTGTCAAAATTGCACTAGCAACATGCCTTTGTTTTTAATTATTGAGTGAATAATATTGAGTGAATTTTAATAATTGAGTGAAGAAACATCTTTTAATTTATAATTTGGATGGGGCAGTATTTATTGGGTTTGCATGGCAGGTTTTTGGTAACAGGGAGGCTACAGGGGCAATTTCAGTGAGAAGTTGCCCAAATCTTCCCCTGTGTCTGATGGAATGAATGGCAGATGCCTCAGACTCACCACTGGCCAAGGCTGAGCCCACCAACAATGGTGTTAATGCTTCTAGGAGAGCAGAGTTAAAGGAGGGGGGAAATAGACTGTGCTAGAGCTAATTGCAGCTGGAGAGAGGAGAGAGAATGTGTGAGAGCAGCAGCTCATGGCTTGTGAAGGAGGAGGAGGAGGCACTTCAGGTGCTGAAAGAGAGATTCCTCTAAAATCCATGGTGAAGAGATCCCTGCAGCACATGGAGGTCCAGAGTGGAACAGACGTCCCCCTGCAGCACATGGAGGACCCAGTGCTGTAGCAGATGGGTGCCAAAAGGAGGCTGTGACTCCATGGGAAGCCCACACTGGAGCAATCTCCTGGCAGCAGCTCTGTGGCCAGAGGAGCCTACCCTAGAGCAGGGCTGCTGCCAGGATTGGTGACCCTGCAAGGGACCTGCACTGGGAGCTTCTCAAGAACTGCAGCCTCCAGAAGGGACCTGCTGGGACCAGGGGAAGAGTTTGAGGAGTCCTTCCCCTGAGGAGGAAGAAGCAGAAGAATGGCATGTGATGAATTGGCCATAACCCCCATTCCCCATCTCTCTGCATTGACGATGGGAAGGGGGTAAATAATTTGTGAGTATAGTTTAACCTGGTAAGTAGGGAGCCATGGGGGAAAGGTGTTTTTAAGATTTGGTTTTATTTCTCATTAGCTTACTTTGATTTGATTTGATTTGATTGGTAGTAAACTAAGCTAATTTCCCCAAAGAAAGTCTGTTTTCGTTTACAGTGACTGCTGAGTGATCTCTCCTTGCTCTTTTTTCAATCCACAGCCTTTAGTTCTGTTTTCTCTCCCCTGTCCAGCTGAGGTTGGGAGTGATAGAGTAGCTTTGGTGGGCACCTGATGTTCAGACAGCATAACCCACCACAGGCAGTATATAAAATCAGTATGTTATTTAAAGTGTAGAATACAATTGCCAACATATGGTAAATTAATGCAGCTTGGTATGACACTGGTAATAAGGTTATAGATTTTTACATAAGGGTTTTACAGAGGATAAAAATAATATTGTTTAATCTATGGTTAAAATTTACAGTATCTTAGTATCTTTTGAACTTTGCAGGACTATTACCATGACATAACAGTGACTTTAAATCTAATTTTGTCCAAAGTTGTCATGGCATTGCAGACTTAACATTGTCACATATTATTTTAACTTGTCTTTAGATGTAGTTGTATCCCTTTCTCAAGAAAAAAAATAGTCATCTAGACTTTTATCCAGAAAAATTAAAATTAATAAAATGCCTAGTTAGTAAATTCAATGTATTATGAGCAACTTAACATTTGGCATACACTAGTAAGGTTTATAAATAGTACTTGGTGAATTAGAAGGAAAAGAAGGTAATTAATTCACAGACATCAATATATTTTTTATGATAAACAAGAGTTTGTGTTTGACTGATTGTGAGTTTGAAGCCAACAGTTTTGTGACAGTACTTAGCATTTTATGATCATGTTTCACCATCAAATTAGAGGGAGAAAAAAACAAACACCTAATTTACATCCTGCTGAGATTAATGCTTACCTAACAAGAAACAACCATAGCTAAAAATAAAATTCTTCTACCTTTTCAAAGCTATGTTTTTTTAAAAGGTTAATTTTCAAGAAAAAATATTCAACAAGTAGAAATACCTGCAGCTGTGCTCGTTAGGTTTATACTGTCACTTTTTGAGCAAACTTCTCAATAGGTAGTCTCTTCTCCCAGAGATCATTATCAGCATTGTTAGTGCTTTTCATGTAAGGCTAAAATAATCCTTAACCTTAAAAAAAAAAAAAAAATTAATGAACATACTTGTACCAAAACCTAGAAGATGTACCTTCCTTGTATTTTTGTATCCATCTGTTTACAAGACACCTAGGGGTTTCAATACATTCACTGTAGTCTTATGAGTAATGGTAGAGCATATGACTTTTAAATGATTTATTAGGAATCCATAGAGATGGGAAAAACAAAGGATGCAATTAGAGGTGGCAACTATTGATTGAAAATCCTGATATAGTTCACTTAAAGAAAGGAAATGATAAATGATATGATTTCATCATTGGACGGAATGTCAAAGAAAACGTTGTTGTTTCTCATATCTCTCTAGTGTGAACTTCTCTAGAGAAGCTCAGTATGCTTTTTGATATTTGGAGAAGAGGGAAAATAATGTTATTAGTGTTTCATAAGAGAGAAGTGGCATGGTTACATCAGGTGGGAAAAGAAAGGAAAGTGAAACCATAGCTGAAAAATCCATCTGATTCTATTACCTTCTCAATAATGGCCCCTTAAATAGTAGTTTAAAGAAAGAATAGTGCTGAAAGAATCTATTTTGCAAAGTTATAACAAAATATTAATTTTTTTCCCTGTTTCACTAAGAAATAGCTCCAGGAATACAGATCTTAATAACTTATTTTCATTGCCAAAATAAGAACTCAGGAGGCTAAATTAATTTCTGGCATAACACTAATGAATGCAGTGAAATTACACGAGGGGTGATGTTAAATCATAATGTTTGATAGACTTCAAATTCCACCAAAAGTTTCTCCCAAACCTCATTATATAAAATGTATAGTGAAAAAAAATTACAACAGAACAACCAAAAAACAAATCCTCCAAAACAAACAAACAAAAAAAGTAACCTACAAATCAACAACTCAAAAAAAAAAAAAAGTAAAAAAAATAAGTAATTAGAAAATTACCCAGCACTTAGGGGTTTGGACTATATCAAAGACAAACAAACAGTATGAAATATGAAGTATATAAACTACTCAATCCTGTTTTCTAAATAAAAATAGAAAAATGGCAAATGAAAATAAAATTGTGTATTCCAGGTAACTTAAATAAAAGCCTGAATATAGAGATCCTTTTCTCCAGAAAACTTTTCTCTACACTTGCAACAGCCTGGCAGCTAAGCAATGAAAACAGTGTAGTGGGCTGAAAATCCATAGAAGAGGTAAACTGTGAACTATTTCCACATATGTGAATCATCTCCAGATGAAATGATGGTCAAAATATTCCTCCATGTCTAGCAAATTAATAGTGAACCTTTTTTCTGGTTTTGTTTTTTTTACATAATAAAATAATCTTTTTTGCTGATGAGAAGCAACACCAGAGCTTAGCACAATCTGGTTCTAGTGCCACAAAGCAGGCGCTTCCTGGAAAGGACAAGGGCAATCCCTTCTTCCTTGAAACTGCACAGTTTGTAAACCCCACAAAACAATACAGAAATTATCTTAGTCAACACTAACATGGAATTAATTTTTAATTTTTTTTCTACTGAATCAGCGGTGGACTCGTAGGTTTATATTTTTATTTGCAGCTCAGCAGAGGAAACAGTTCTTCCATACTCTGCATAAAGTTTGTGATTCTTTACAGATTGTATGACTATTTATTTTTTGTTTGATCCCAATCTTGATTCTGGAGACAATGCAACCTGACACTAAAATCAATGTAACTCAGCATACTGATTTGAAAAGGAGTTCCTAGTGGCACTACAGGAGCTAATGGAGAATGCAAAAGACTTAATTTTTGGTTTATATTACATCAGGGTTTTATTAATACTTTTAGTAAAAGTCAGTTTTTTGTTACAGAGTTATAAAATGGAAATAATAATATATCCCTGCATCTTTAGAAAAATGTGTGCTACCATCCTAAGGAAAAATACCTTACATAGATTTGGATTCTTTACTTTGTTTGGTGTCCTTTTTGTTTTGATTTCTTTTCTTTTCTTTTCTTTTCTTTTCTTTTCTTTTCTTTTCTTTTCTTTTCTTTTCTTTTCTTTTCTTTTCTTTTCTTTTCTTTTCTTTTGTTTTTTGTAGGTTTTTTGGAGTTTTGAGATATTTTTCTTTTTTTTTTTTTTTTTTTTAACAGACACTGTTGTTAAGCAAATGTTGTTGTTAAGTATGAGAATCTCAATATTTCCATAGAATCTGGATATTTCCATCTGGGATAAACTTTAACCCTCCTTCCATCAGCATTCAGAAAAAGGCAGAGTTTTTGGGTTCCATCTGCTTAATTACAGCCTTTAAGAAATGCACTAATTTTTTAACCCAAATCTGATAAAATAGCCTCCTGGCAGTTCTGTCTAAATTTGAGGCTTCAGGTGTCCATAAAGTACAGTGACCACCAGAGCACATGGAAGAAATGTATAAATTATTTCAAGTATACCATGCTCCAATGCACTATTTTCTTTTAATTAATTTATAAACTACCTCTTTCCTTACTGACAGGGAGCAGAAAACCATCATGGTCTTTTTTATTTAGAGAGACACTTGTATGGTACTCCAGCAGGCCCTAGAAAGAGACCATGTCAGAAAGCAGTGTTCATTGTGTTTCTCAGAATTAAATTCAATGCAATCTAGTCAGTGATTTGAAGTGTAGGTAAGGGGTTTTCAGTGCATATGTGGGAAATGCTTACAGCACAGTGAAAGTTAATGTTTTGGCCTTGCATTTACCAAGTTTAAAGTTCTCATAGAGCTTTCAGGGGAAGTCTCCAGCAATAGAAGAAAGAAACGTAAATATTTCGAAAAGGAACAAGTTGCTGTATTGAAACCTTGAAAAAGATTTATTCCTTGTTGGTATTTTAGTACTTAACTAGGAAGAGTTTTCAATTACTTAAGAAAGACTAAAACTAAGCTTTTTTCATTAGGGCCAGAAAAAATATTAGAACTCAATGGGTTTTACCTCTAAAATTAGGTTTTTTTAAAAGTTCTATCTTAAAAAAATTAATAAAATATACCATGTGTGACATAATCACATATTTATGACATCAGTTATGCTGCTCAGTGTAATTTGCAAGGTCAGATCTTAGAGCAATTGGTAAGCTAAAAATGTCAAAGAAGCAGCACACCCTATAAGCCAAAACTTTATTGTCAAAATAACTGAAATCTAGTCTAATAATCAGTAGTCCAGGTATAATTGCAACAGGAAAAGAAAGAATAGTAATGCAGTTAAAATTGATATACACACTTTTTTTAGTTTCTACTCTTTTTTCTGGTGTTATGTCCCAGGTGCCAGTACTGTTCTAAGCCAAACCCTGGGTCTCCTCAGTAGCCCAGATATAATATGAGGTTTGTATGTCTCTGCACTACATCCATGTATTAGAGTGGTAAATACCTTATTCTTCCTACAGCAATCACTCATTATTGCTACCTGCAAAACACTAACTGTAGGCACTGCTAGCTCAATAAAACTGTACATGACTGTAACATAAACAGCTAAAAAGTAAAAGAAGTTAGCCTTAGGCATCTGGTCAATTAGAGAAATTGCTGTCACAGCTAAAGGAAGGAAAACAAAGCTGCAGGCAGGTCAAAAAAAGTTCACAATGAGCAAGAATGACAAACCCAGTCCTGAAGCCTTACAAACTCAGTGCAAAAGTCATGGCCCATATCAAGCCATGGCAGCATTGTGCAACAGACTTACATGGTTATGCATTTGTAAGGCCCCAAACTGGCTACCAGCTGAGGTGACTGCAGTCATTCCTCACAGAACTCTGGAAAATTTGGTGAGGGCTTAAATTCTAAAAATAGAAATTTCACAACAGCAAGATTTCTGCTAAATTTTCAATACAAAATGTGATCAAAATTTAACTTTGCCCTCTTTCTTCACATCCTTATTCTTTTTATTATGAATTCATTATAGATAATCATTTTCATGACTATTTTATAAATGGGATTTTTATGTCCCACTATGTCAGGAACTGTAGTTTAATATGTCATCCTTTTCTTCATCTAATCAAAACTCTTCTCTGTGCTCATTCCTCTTCAAACCTAGAAGAAAAAGCAAACCATTCAAAATCGACATTTTACTGTCTAAAAAAGCTTCTATTATAATCTCTACAAAACCTAATACATTTTACTTTGGTCACCTTCCTCTCTTGCACTCTGTCATGTGATTATCAGCTCTATATGTGGCTAGACTTTGTTTCAGAAGTACAAGCTAAACAAAAGAAAATAACCGCTATTAAATTGAATTTACTTTTTAGTTTCAAAATATATACACAAGGTAATCTCAATATATGGGTTTTTTAGTTCAAGGATAAAAAGCAAAAAGCAGCTTGGAACACAGAGCTTAGCCTGGAGTCCTTGCAGTCCAGTTTTTAAACTTATTAGCCTCTGCCTGAATTAAGGAGGAAAGAAGATCATATGCCAGAGTCAATAGTATGGATTTTATTTAATAATGAATAAAAGAGAGAGAAAGAGAAAATAAAAAAAAAGTAAGTGAAAGAAATAGAAAAGAGGTGGGGGAACAGAAAGAGAGTGACAGAGACAGATCAAAGAAAATATCACCACTGTGGATCTCACTGGTTTCCTGATGATTGTCTTCAGCTGCTCTCCTTGGTGGTGAGGGTCCCCCCAAAAAGCATGGAATCCAATGGACTGATAAACACTCAGGCCAGGTGGGAATGCCCAGGTACCTCCCCAGGCCAGGGTGTGTTTGACAGTCTCCTGCAGCAGCCTCTGGATCTGTTGCATCACTTTGTATCATGGTTGATGCTGTGGTGCAAGGCTTCAGGAATGATTCTGGGAGCTCTTCAGGGGATTGTTGATGGATTATGACATCCCTCAGCTGCCTCCCTCATGACTGTTCCTTGGATGTGCCCTGTGGGACTGGGGGTTCATGTCCCATGGATGTGCCCTGTGGGGTTGGGGGTTCCACAGCAGGGCTAGTTTGTGTGAGGGAGGACGGGGATGAGTGTCCAGTGCTTCTGGCCAGAGATTGCACCACACACCCAAAACCTCCTCCACCCCCCTTGCCTGGAGAGGGGGTCTTTGCAAACCTGGCCTCTGAGAGCTGTGGTCTCCCACCCAAACCCAGCCAGGGACAATTTTCTGCTGAGTTTGGCTTTCTAATGGATGCATTCTTTTCCTTCAGCCTTGTTTACTTCTCCCTAGACCTAAGATGATTGAACAGTAGTGTCCCCTTTATCTTACCTAGGTGACTTAAATCACAGTCCAAAGTTCCTGTCAGGCATCTTCAAGGAGAGGTGGGCTTCTTTGGTTGTAGATTCTTCATACAGTTTTTGCTATAATGGGCAATAGCCCTTCATAACAATGTTTATGGCAGGAACCATTTCAATCTCTGACACCTAGGAATATACCTTAATATTGAATCTTGCTATATCTCAGGTGTGTGTTGCCTCTTTCACCTATAAAATAGTGACAGACCTCTGTCATGCAGAAGTTACAATCTAAATTGAACGTGGCAAAATTTATACTGCATATTTGTATAGAAAGAATCTATTGAGGGGAAAAGAACATGAAGCTTTAAGCACTCAGAAATTGCAAGCTAGGAATTTAAAATTATTCTTGTGACAATATTGAAAAAAGTTTGGGATAAAAGAGATCCTTCTAGTTTATAATACAACACAGTAAAATGTCCTAGGTATTAAAGAAGAGTAGAGGTCTCAAAGGACATTATGAAAATATAATGTTGATAGCTCTTCAGTAGCACTAGCATTAGCTTCTTATTTTGGATACTTGCAGATTTTCTTTCAGGGAGATAAAGAGTGACAAAACTGGATGGGATTAGCTACAGGGGGCTGAGGTATGTAATGTCATGGCACCTTCACCTTTCTCATACAGAATCCTCCCCAAGTCAGAAAGATTTTCCATCATGAACACTCATTTCAGACTATATAAATTTTCTAAAGAAAGCAAGTTCAGAACAGCACCCATTCAGAACAGGACCTGTAATACTGCTGTGCTAATTAAATTAAGCATTCAATTTATAGAGGATATCATGGCAGTATAACAGGATTTCCTATAACAGGGCATCATTAAAAATTATAAACTGGTATCTGAAATAATTGACTACCTTTTTAGAAGTCTACAAGTAATTAATAAAACATAGTTTAATTAATGCAGTTCAGTGTTAGCAATTTGCATGTTTGCATTAAGGAATCATCTAAGATAATATATTGATGGCCCAAATTATCGTCTGAGGAGTGTATGCAGTTATGTTGGCATAAACCTGGAAGACCTTGATTGACCTGTCAATTTAATAACTAACACTTGCTGAAGTATATTATACTCAGTTATAATTTTTGTTAATGTTTTCCTACGTCTACTTAGAGAATACCTATTCCCTTAGAAAATTCCCTCAGGAATTCTTAATTCCTTCTCTTAGCTCTCTTTCACATAAATTCAAATATTGTCCAAAGAGTTATTGAATGACTGGGGGCAGAGGCCACATATGGATTGAGAAGAATACAGCTACTCCACTGAAAATATTACTTTGCTCCATGAAAAAATAATTTTAAAAAAATTTTAAAAGCCTTGTGAGACCTAGTAATATTTTTTTTTCATATAAACTCCCATTTTCTGAGTCTTTTAGCAAAATTTGTACAATATTTCCTCCACTGTGATGGGTTTGGAAAATAGCAAGGGAGCTCTTACTAGAATGCACTCAGCCTCATTTTTAAACAGATTATCATGAATTACAGTGAAAGAGAAAGAACGTCTTTATCTCTACAGATAGAAGTTGCTTTGGCCCATGTTTTATTTTTCTGTAAGATACAGGTAACAAATACCCATTCCTCTGCCTCAGTCAGCATCTTTTTTTCACAACACTTTGCAAACATCATACCAATAGTCCTTCATCTTTATTAATTGTGAATGAAACAGCTTCATTAACTAAGTATAACACAACAGAATTTACAAAGGCATTAGTGCCACAACGTTATCTAGAGCCCATCTGACCAGTAGCTTCATAAACAAAACCCTCAGTTGCATTGATCTGAAACTCAGAAGAGGGGAAAATAAAAATGAATGTATCTGAGATTTTTGCTAAAAATATGAACAGAAAGGCTGGCTAGCTGTTGGAGAAATAGTATTTGTATGCATACAAGCTAGGCTCTTCCACAAGCAGACTTATAGCATTTTCCAGCCTGGACTAACAGAGTAGGAACAGAACACCAGGCCACACTGAAAAACAACTTGCAATCCCTGGAAATGGAAATTGAGTTTATTAATGTCGCCAATACAAACTCTTCTGCTTTAGAAAGAGATTCTTAAAGCTTGGCTAGCTTGACATGCATTTAAATTTCCATCTAGCTTGAATTTAACAATTTGGAAACTAAATTAAAACTTTAAAACATCTAGAGTATGAAAAATATTTTGACCAAATCTCCTTCTCAGAATAAATAAGAATATTTCAATCATCTTTATTTTGTTCTGTGCTTTTTTTCATTTAGGCTTGTGATTAAAAACGAGGGAAGAAAAGAATAAAGAAAAATCATCTCAGTATTGTTTAATTTCTTTTTTAATTTTTCAAAAATCATTAAATGGAAAAATAATACACTTTGAGATCATTGTCATAAATAATGAAATTAAATTACAAAATGAAGTAAAATACAAAAAAAACAATGCAATACAAAATTTAAATAATTAAATATAATGTAGAAATTTTAATGATTCTTAAAAAAAAAAAAAGCTAAGTGTACTTTATAAAGTATTTGCTTCTGCTATAAGTAGATTATTTCACTTAGGGAAAAAAAAAAAGAAACTAAAAAAATAAAAAGGAAAACTAAAGAAACCCCAAAGGAAAGTAATTTGTTTATCCTGAAATAAATATTTTAAAACATCGTGAGTAAAGTGAACTGAGTTGCATGAAACACAGTAATACAAATCTATCTTTAGGAGAGGTACTGTTCTCATTGAAACAGGAGCGATATTGGAAGTACTCTTTCCCCATTCTATTAGAGAATTAACTATACTCTCAAGTAATTTTCTAATTTTCTATTTAAGTTTGTCTGGCTTCATCTTTCTGCCAGCTTTCTTTGTTATGCCCTTTTCTGCTATATAAATTATTTTATATTTTGAGCCTATGAAAATATTTATGGATTACAATCATATCACCTCTTCATTTTGACAAGATAAATGGATGGGGTCCTTTCAGCCTTTCCAAATGCAAGAAACTATTGTCTGTATGCCTCCTTATTTGCCTTATTTATTGATTAAATGGCAATCATTGAAAAAAGATTCCAATACTTGCCAAATCTATACTATAAATGTATAGTAAGCCAATAAATGCCAAATATTTATGCATAAATATTGAGGGATAAGATCAGGTGATTGTCTTCCTAGTGCCATCCCATGTTTTTACATCCAGGGATTGCATTAGGCTGTATCTATATGTTGTGGTACACAGAGTGCCACACACAAAAGATTGGATGTCCTTGCCACCCCCTAATGTTTATATGTGTTGCCTTCCTCTCTGAAAGTAGAGAAAGAAACTATTTCTCTGCATGGGACATAGTTTTTCATTCAGCTACTTTAGAACTACACTTGCTTTTCTTTGCTTTTTTGATCAAAATGCTGTTGCATGGCATGGCCATTGACATTTTTGTGACTAGTATGTCCCAAATAAGGTCTTGGCCAACAGATAGTCACAACCCCAAAATTGCCAAACTTAAAAATTTCATAAACTGCTTCTCAGCCAATTCTCCTCATATTCTGAGAATAGTGTTTATCCCTGAAATGCCATGTTTGATGACCCAATGGAATTGCAGATGAATACTTACACATTCTTCTATTCAGAGGAAACTTTCAATTAATAATGCAAATGCCCTTCTGAAGGTTGCTTACTGACATAATTTGCTGACATTTAAAATTACAAGCCTAATGCAGAATTGCCACTTTTTCCCACAAAAAGGTTCCAATTAGGAAATGCAGTAGGAGGGAGAATGGATCTCAGTAGGAAGAGATAATATGTGCTGCAATGTCTCGGAACAATAGAGTTCAATCTCAATAGGAAATCTTTATTTAGAATATCCTCTCTTTTGTGTGGCTGTCTGAAGAATGCTATTTAAATGTTTCCCTGCAAAGAAAAAAAATTAAAAACATGTTTGATTGGGCCAAAATCTACTTACTCTATTCACACAAGAAAACTTATTCTTTCAGAAGTCAATCAGAGTTCTCAGATATGAATGTCAAATGCAGTATAGCCCATAATTAATTTATTTCTTTTTCTGTGGTCATCTTACTTTGCAAATAAGTATATTTCGGATTTAAGAATGAATTAAAATTCAGTGTTGCTGCATACACTGCTGTAGATGCAGAAGCTCCATGGAAGTCAAGGATCTTCTCTGGATTAATTAGGACAGTTCCAGACTGGTAAAATTGGCCTCTCATTTCCAAAAACATGTGGTAGAATCTATGGTATAAATAGTGGAAGAAGCAAACAGAGCAACTGAGTAGATTTAACCAGTAAATTGGCACCACATAAGAATCTTTCATCAACCAGAACATATAAAAGGTTAAAAATGTTTAAGTAATTATACTATTTTTGTTGTGCAGGGAAATACTAATTCCTATTTTATGAAGCAACAATTCAGCTAGGTTACCCAAAATTAACTTGAAATTGTTAGCATAAAAGAAAATTTTCCTATTACCTAAAGCTTTATTTATCTCCAAACCATACTATATAGTCTAGCCAATATTGATTTTTAGATTGGTCTGAATGGAGAGACAAAAATATACATTGTTGAAAACTGTGACCCTTTTTTTTATTAAATAATCATTACTTTAAAATATTTGAAACTGTTTTCAAATATAATAGTTCACCTGTTTAAATATAACTTCAGTAGGCTTTTCCATGTTTTGTATTCAGATTTTTTTCCTCATTTTCTTTTTCCAATGAGAAATAAAACCACATGTTGGGGGCATTCTCTGATGGTGTTTTGATATGTTTCTGAGGTTTTTTCTCCTTTATTTTGGTCCTTTTTTCAGGATAGATGTGTTCTCTCTTTCAAAGACGGTTGGGGGAAAGTGTTCTTAAAGTTTGTTCGAATTTCTGTTTTTTTTTCTTTTAATTCTATTAATAAAGCTTTCCCTACACCCTTTAAAGTTTTAAGCCTGCTTTTCCTCTTCTCCTAATCCTTATCTCATAGCAAAAATGAGTAAATAACTACCACACAACATTAATTGGTGCATTGACCAGGAAACCTGGGATTGGCAAACCAAAACCACTACATTTGCCTATTTCTTCAGAAGAAAAAAGTTAAAGAAGTCACAAAGAAGATGAGGCATGAGAAGTAAGGGGCAAAAACCTCACAGCTGTTTGGCTGAATAAATACTTTCTGGACTTATATAAGTGGAATATAATTGGGAAGGCAATGCAACACTTCAAAAGTTTTACATGATTTTGGTTCACAGTTGTAAAGACCTGAACTCACCTGGCAAGCTTCTCAAAAGGAGCTTAGGTACTCTGATTTCCTGATTTGGGCAGAAGGGAGAACGTGGAGATGCTCTCAGGACATTAAACAAAATTTTATTAGAAAGTGTTAAAAGATATGTAAATTTTAAAGCAACATTCTATAGAAGTAAAGAATTTCAAAAAACATTGACTTAGTAAATTCTAACCCACCCAACATTAATTTACCCAGATTCTGAGAAAGAAGGGGACGGGAAGAGGGGGAGGGCAGACAGGTGGAGAGATAAGTATTACTTGCTAGAACTCCAGCAAGATTTCAGCACTATAGAATCCATGTGGTCTGTGACCCTCCTTTGCAGGTATGTTTCTGCCACTCTGGGGCTGAGCTACAGGCCTCAGGATTGTGTAGCAGTGTCCCATTCCACTCATGCAGGACTTGCCCTGCCCTCCCCCCCACACACACATTTTAGTTGGTTTGAGCCAGTAATAATTTTCTCCAGTCTTTAACAATGATCCTTTAAAATTAAGAATCAAAGTTTCATGAGCTTTTAAGGGAAGAAGTGTGGTTATGGCCTTTTTGAATGGGTATATAGAGTTCATAAAATCTATTTTACCTGAATTTTACAAACAGGTAAGATCCTGCAGGAACTCAGTTAAAAGCTTGTTGAATGTTTTTTCTTTTTAAAGACTTGGGCAGTGATAATTACATCTCTAATCAGTAAATATTTTCAATCAAAAAACAAGCATGTCCACATCAGACAAGAAGTTTACATGGCCCATAATATTATGTTAGCCATTGGGTGATGTGTAGGAAAAAGTAAAAGAGGACAAGGATGCAATGACATTTCCCCAGAGCATTTTCTCAGCCTACCACAATCCACATTTTGGTGATTTGGAACAAATTACTGCTATTTTTAAAATCTTTATATTAATTCTTCTTTCATGATTTTAAACTGTAGATGGCTATCATGCAGATTAAACAGTTTTGCAATTTTAATTACATTTATTGTGAAGAACTCCCTCCTGCTATTTATTTTAAATTTATCCCTTGCCAACTGTGCTTGGTGCCACCTAGTTCTGTATAGAAGAGTCAATGAACGCTTCATTCCTGTTCTCTTTCCCCACAGCTTTCATGAGTTTCTAGGTTTCTTAAAATGCCCATCCATGAATAATCTCTTTCTCCATGTTAAAGAATCTCAGTCTATTTGTTCAGTTCTCACAGGTAGCTCTCTGCATTTGATAATGTTTATCTTTTCCTGTACCTTTTCCTTTATTTTTATTATTATTATTTCTGCTTTGTGTTTCAATACATCAAGGTTTAGTCAAGCTTCAACTATTAATTTATTTAGTGACATAATCATGCTTTTTATTCTTCTATTTCTTTCAGTCATAAATATTACAATAAGGTTTTGGCTACTATTAAAAAATTCCAGTTCTTCACTGGAGATTTTTCTGTGAGGTATGATTGAAACCAATACTATATGTTATTAATAAACTATTTATTTTAAACATAAATCTAATTAAAGCTTTGAATTACAATCATTCTTGTGTCATGAAGCAAATGTGTAATATTTTCTTACTTTTCTAACATTTGCTCCTCTTTTTCTGTATTTTAATCAATCTCAATAAAACACTAGTCAAAATTTAGATAAATGAAATCACGAGAGCGTATTGCCTCTTTTTAACAGTATATTTCTTGCTTTAAAATCATAATTGAATATATTTATATATTGAATATACATACTTATCCTGACAGTTCTCCTTTAAAAATTTTCATTGCAATTATTAAATAATGTTAATAGATTTCCTAATGACTAAACTAATTTCTCCTCGCTAAAGTTATTTTTAGATGTAAATATTTGGAAGATACACAGATGGTTGCTTATTCAAGATACTTAGTAAAAACAGTCAAAAATACTTTTAAAAATACTTTTAAATTTTCAAAATAATTTAATCACTATTAAAAGAAATTACAGTCTGTTTTATTTGATATGACAGTTATGGCACCTTAACTTAAAACTGTTGGTTTATTCCCAAGTGCCCTCTTTGCAAAGAAGGCCAGAAGAAAATCCCACACACAGAATAAACCACAGGCAAAATGTTTAATCCGATACTGCTGGCCTCATTGTTAATTGCCTCTCAAGGGGCTAGGATGTCAATAGATAGTGATCTGGTATCTTGGAGTCTTTGCTGTTAAATGCATGATCAATACTAAATAGAATTTTAACTGCCCATGATTTAATTAGGAGTGGTTCTTTTTATCCTGTGTACAATACCAGAATCTCACTCAATAAAGTACGAAGGAAGATTTCCATGATGGTTGTGTATTCACTGCATTCTGGGACTATGCAAAGGAATTGGGAAAGACTGGGCTGCTAAGAATTTTCAATTAGCCTATACCATGGAAGGATTTAATCTTCTTTTATAAGTCATATCAGGAGTGGCTGAGGGAGCTGGGGTTGTTTAGCCTGCAGAAAAGGAGGCTGGTGGGAAACCTTGTGGCTCTCTACAACAGCCTGAAAGGAGGGTGTAGCCAGGTGGGGGTCAGCACCTTCTCACAGGCAGCCACTGACAGGAGAAAGGGAAATGGTCTCAAGCTGTGTCAGGGAAGGTTTAGTAGGACATGAGGGAGAATTTCTTCATAGAAAGGGTAGTAAAGTATTGGAATAGGCTGTCCAGGGAGGTCGTGGAACCACCATCCTGGGAGGAGTTCAAGAAACAGCTGGATGTGGCACTTAGTGTTCTGGTATTGTTGACAAGGTGGCACTCAAAGATTGTATTTTATCTTGTAGTTCTTTTCCAACTTAAATGTGTTCAGTTTTGTGAGTTACCTTTCACCCTAAAATAATCCAAATTATTGCAAGTACTGAATACTGAAAACTACAGTTTTAAATCCTTAAAAAAAGCTCCAAAACACAAAATTCAGATTTTAAATAAAGGTAATTGTTTTTAAATGGAGGTTATATGTCTTTTCAACTGGAAATAAACCAACCCTTGAATATTCCTTGAATATGCCACGTTCCCGAGATCAAATGGGCACTGGAAAATAAAATTATATTACTAGCAGTCGAAGATCAGTTCTTTTACCAGGTTTATTCCAAAATACATCTAAACAAGACATCTTGTTTATCCTGCCATATGGCTTATCTAAATAGCCTGTTTCTGTAGAGGGTAAATGCTACAACTAACTAAAAAATTAACATAGAAGAGTTACCAAAGAAAATGCAGTTATCACTTCAGAAAATTGGTTGAGAGAGCATATACTACCAAAGAGAAATCGATAGACTCTAGGACCAGAGAAAACAGAAATAAGTGTGTGAAAAATATGAAAGCTAAAAATATATTAAAAAAGACTAAATGATAGAATACAATGATAATGCAGTTAATGATGGAAGAAGATAGAAGAGGTCAATATATATTTCTATTCTTTACTCAGAAGGAAACAGCATGATGAATCACTTTTATCACACAAGGAAGATAAAGTACTTTCCAATCCATTAGTAAGCAAAGAGGTATATAACAATATCTACATGTTGTAAACATTTAATGATGATATACATTTTTAATAAATTTTGGAATATGATGGAATTTTCTGCAGACTGAAGACTGATGTAACTATATAACCATTTAAAAAAAGTGACCCTCTTAATTGCAGGCTGCTGCTCTTTCATCAAGTCTGAGGTAAAATGATGAAAAAAGGGAATTGAGATTCAGTTAACTAAGATTTAAGAATGGAAACCTACTCAATCTTCTTCAACAAAAGTTTTTGCAAACAGCTGAAGTGAAAAAAGAGAATATAGAGAGCTGTGGATTGAAAAATCCTAAAATTTACTGACAGTTAATTCAATGAATTTGTATGCTAATTAAAATAAAAAAAAAAAAAAAACAACAAAAAACAACTAAATGTTTGTAAGTCAAATAAACAACACAAACTAACCAGGAAAATACCAGGGAAATATCAGGGGAATATTTCACGGGAATTAAGTGGTCATCCTCTTAGAAGGCAGCCCAGCTCAAGAGACAGAGAAGAAGCCTGAGGGGCTCAACAATTTTTGCTTCAGTCTTCAGTGGCAACTTCTCTTTCCACACCTCTTCATTGGATGGATAACAGGACAGCAGAGATCAGGGTGAGAAAAATGCTTCTCACTGTAAGTAAAGATCCAGATTCATGACCACCTCAGGATGTATGTAAGTCCAGACTGAGCTCACCCCAAGCAAATTTGCTGATGACAACAAGCTGAGTGGTGCTGTTGACACTGAAGGATCGAATGTCATCCAGAGGGACCCGGGAAAGTCCAGAAGTGGATCCTATTAGACTCTCATGAGGTTTAACAAGACCAAGTGCAAGGTGCTGCATGTGAGTCTGGTCAACTCCTGATATTAGCAGAGGCTGGGGGATGAGCTGATGGAGAGCAGCCCTGTCGAGAAGGACTTGTGGGTGCTGCTGGAAGAGAGGCTGGACATGATGTGACAATGTGCACTTGTAGCCCAGAATGCCAAACGTGTCCTGGGCTGCATCCAAAGTGTGTCCAACAGGGTAAGGGAGATGATTGCCTCATTCTATTTGGCTCTCATGGGACTCTTCTTGGAGAACTGCATCCAGCTTTAGGTTCCTCAGCAGGAAGGGCAGAGGCCTCTTGGAGCGTGTCCAGAGAACAGTCATGAAAATGCTGTCACAGTGCACTTTACTTTGAACTGAACAAAGAAATTAGTTATAAGAACCTAAATTTAGGTTTGCAGCTTGTTCTCAAGCTTTTAAGATTTCAAAAATTGTATTTCAGAACAGTACTTTCCTTTTTATATTTTATTTTTCTCATTTTGCTCTTGAAAGTACTTGACACCTAATATGGATGGAAACATCATCTGTTTTGGAGATCTAAGTAGCTGTGTTTGTCCTGCAAGAAGCGTTATGCCAGAAAGTCAAGTTATTTCCTTCCATGACAAGCATGATCTGATCTTGAAAAATATGTCTGTCATGTCCAAGTAGTAACAGTCCCCTGGTACTTAGAACTTTTAGCTATTATACCTCATCAGCACTTTCCCAGCTTTAGCAAATAATTTCAGATACAGAAATTAATATTCCCTACAACAAAAACATTTCCCCCTTAATTCTATGTAAATATATATCACATATAAAAATTTGCATAGAAGAAAATCTATATTACTGTTTGTATTTTATTTTTTTTTTTACTGTTTCTTGTATTCCTTTCAGTTTTAACATAACCGTGTCAGCTGACAATATCTAAAGTCAAGGAATGGACATCACATTAACAGTTTAGTAATAGGTCATTCAAGACTGCATTTCAGATTTTTTTTTTTTTTTAATTTGGAGTTTGCATTCTCTTAATCTTACAGTAAAATCTAAAAAAGACAATTGACCATGACAGGAGTTCCCAGAAAGACAAGCTAGAAATAAAGCCAAATATTTTTATCATTATTCTTAATTAAGAAATATAAAAATGTCTCAGACTTATTAAAGAATTTCTTCCTCTTTTTATATTGAAACAGAGTTCATGTTTAGACAAATACTTGCTGTGCTTTTTTCAGATGCACCCTTTCAATAGACATACAGACACAAGGATTACTGTGAAATTTGGGTCCCCATAAACAAGAGAGGTGACAAAAAACACCTAGAAACCTGATTTTTAATAGGCTATACACATCCGATTAAATAGGTATAAAAATAGGAAATGCAGAACTTTGTATTATAAAAGTATCTTAAAATTTTTAATTTCTGGGAGTTAAACAGAAGGAAAGAAAGAAAACAACAAATTTGGGGCTAAAATGTGCCTGTTGAATGCTTTCTAAATGTTTTCCAATGTGTGGGAAACCCTTTATTTTTGTATGATCTCTCAAAGGACCAAGAATTTCAACTTCTGATTGCAGTACACAGGGAGTATATTGTAGGACTGCTGTGAAGTTACCCTTACCAGGATTACATTATATATATATAGGAAATCACTTTTCCAGATATCATTTTGATAGATACAGAAAAATATCAGACCTTTAAAAGGAGTACTGAATTTCTTGATGCCTTGCACAAATTGGAGATAAAAAAATCACAGCACAATGTTTTTCTGCTACTCATCCTTTTGCAGTTAGAAGAGGTGACAATTACTTCTGTAGTACAAGCGATTTTAAATACCAGTTTCAGAATCAGATAAGTCACTTAAGAAGCTAGTTTTTTTCAATTAGCTGTAATGGAAGTCTCAGATAATTCACTGTCTGCAGAGATCAAAAGAGAATTAAGAGGAGCCCTCCCCACTGTGTCTTCCTGAGGTAGCCATTAATGGTCTATTAGAACAAAACTGGGATATACTGCCTGCTAGATACATACCCTGCTCTTTAATTCTACATACTGTCTCTCCAGGTGAAATTCTTAAGTTATTTTAGTGGGAGGCTATTGAACATTTATAGAAAACAGCTGCATAATTCTATTGAGAGTTGCCATTTACCTTTTCCTATTTTGCTGAGGATCTCTGTGACCACTGCCTACAAATTCTGTAATTAAAAAAAATCTTCAAATCCAAAAACCCTTCCTAAATGTTCTTTATTGTGCTATGAATTCTAGCAAATAAATTATATTTTTAACTAAATCATTAGTAATGTAGACTTTTCAGAGAAGGCAAATTCTTTGTATCACAGAGAATTACAATATTTTCATCTCGTTGATTACAATATCAGGGAATGGAGAAAAATGATGTATGAGAGAAATATGTGTAATGCATTAATCTCTTCATATGTAAACACGCTATTTCTCAGCAGGTCCTGGTATTTATCAGTTTACAGTAAATTTTGATTGCAATTTTTAAAATTATTCCTTTGTATGAAAATTTTGAGAGGATCTCAAGCCTGGAAATCATCATTATGTTGCAAAATTATGCTAAATGTCTCCAGAAGGTCACACCTGACCATTTTCCTTGCAGATATGTGAGCTACCTGTTAGAAATATTATTCCTGTTAAGAAAATGACATTGCATTCATGTTAACAGCCTGCCTTCTGGGCCACTCTTACCAGATCAATCACTTGGACAATTTTAAAGTCAAAGTTTACAGTTAATCTAAATCTAAGCAGTCTAGTCATATGGTTATTAGTACTTTTGGTACAATTGTATTAGCTTTTGCAGTTCCAATTGCTCAGTTATTCAGATAATTCCCAATAATATCTCAATCAATACTGAAATAAAGGTACTTTGTAATATTGATGCTTTTCTCCAATGATTTTTAACTTTTTAGTACTCCAGAGAGGCAGTACTAGAAGGACCTGCAACAAATCAAAGTCCTGTGTTCTTTGGAAACAGTTTACTGCTACCTATGATTAAGGTGGCCTCACTATCTCTTTGCAGGAAGAATATAGTGTTTATAACAATGATATCTTCTTTCTCACTCTTGAAGTCACTGTCACTCAGTCATTTTTTTCACAGTTGCTAACACAGATAGAAAAGTTGCTTTGACTTCATTAGTTGATAATTCATGTTGCATCTTAATTTTCTACATGTGGTACAGTTTATATTTTCTTCCTGTCTTCTTTATCAAAAAAGAGAACAATCCCTCCCTCCCTTACTTCCCTACCTTCAAAAAAATCCCCAAAACCTGAAAACCAAAACAGTTTCCATGGCCAAATTTCTTTAATGACACAATATTGATGATTTTTGAGTCATATCCATGGAACCTCTGACATTGTCCCATGCTTGCATTTTCAATTTATGCTATAATTTCATGCTTCTCCTTTTGGAGATGCTACTTAAAATTCCTTGTGTTTCTTCAACAGCTTTTAAGCTGTAATTTCATAACAGCATAAATATTTTTTTATTAGCATGACAAGAAAAACAAACATGTAGATAAACTCACAGTGCTCTGATAAAGATTTCATATCAAAATCTCCTGGTTTGAGTTCTCTTTTATGTTATCAAAACTGCTCAACACCAGTAATTACAGCTATATATCTAATATTTCTGACTCTTCATCTAATAATAAGTAGGTCATAAGATTCAAGATGCTATAAATGGTTCTTAGATTTCATAGTTAAAAAGAAGATGCATATAGGAGAGTACTGACTATAGCAATATAAAAAAATTGTACAAGATTCATAGCTACATATGCTTTGCTGGGAACCATCTGGAATCAACGTACAGAAATAAATCACATTTTCTGTTGATGGAGCAACTATAAGTAGATTACAAGGACTGTTTGAGAAAACTTTATTGAATGAAACAGTTTTAATGAAATGAACAAAATGTTAGTTGCATGTAGGAGATAGCATTCACTACAACATTTTGAGAGTAAAAATAATTTGAATTGACAAAAACTCATGAACCAGAAAGAATTGTATTGCGACTAATTTAAAATCACATAATATAGTGAGTGTTTTTTGCAAAAGAAATACAGTTATATTTGGGGAAATGAGACAGTTTGGAATAGAAGTCTGGAACAGACCAAAGTCCTGGAAGGAAAGGCATGAAAATGCATGTTGAAGGAGACAAAAAGAATGCACCAATGAAAGGTAAAACTTCCTGATTTAATACATTCTATTATTGAAAGTTTAGAAAACAGCTTCTGCATTTCAGGTCAGCAAATTCTCTTTGTAACCTTGTAAAAACACAGTAAAAACTATGTTTCAATCCCTGCTTCTTCTGGGGAAATGAGAAAAAAAAAAAAAAAAAAAAAAAAAAAAAAAAAAAAAAAAAAAAAAAGAAAAGAAAGTGAAGAGCCGAAAGAAGAGAAAAAGGAAGAGAAAAAGGAAAAAAAAAAAAAGAAAGAAAGAAAAATATGTTTATATTGAGGTTTGCCTTGAAGGCTAAATGATTTTATCAGAGAAAAATTATGCTAAGATCCAAATAAAATAGAGATGAAGTATATACTGAAAGAAAGAAATATAAGTAGCAAGATTATTGTTGATGTTTATGTGACTGTTTATATACTAACAAAACAATAAATGCTCTGTAATGTGTCAATACATCTTTAAAAAGTAAATTTTGAAATTTGCTAAAAATCTGATTTTTTTCATTAAATTCAAAATACCTTGATGTTCTTAATGTCATTCATGATATTTGATGAAAATAAGTCATAAAGCACAGAATTCTTTTGTGGTGAAGGTTGTGAAGTAACCTCATTACAACTGTAGGAGAAAAAGAAAAAATAGAACTATTAGTTAATTAGGTAAGAAAGGGTTGAAATCTACAGTGGAAGCTAGGGAGAGTTTAATGAGCTCAAGTTATTTGGGAATTCCATTCCAATTGAAGCAGAAATTTTGCTGAATATCTTCCATTTAAAAAACCTGATGAAGAAGCAGAAGTCAATATATAATATATCAACCTGGCTATGATGAAATGATGCTTATTATGGCAGCTAGCATAGTTTTTCTTTACCTTTTTCAAATTTTTTTAAAATATCTGTTATTTATACTCCATTTACATTAAAATTATGCATGCTGGCTTCCCAAGATTCTGACAGACTCTGCTGATACTTCAATATTTTCCCTTAGCTCTATTTCTTAGGATCTAATTATGACTTGTATCTATTTAATTAGTTTTCATTTTTATTACAAAATGAAATATCCACTTGAATTAATTTATTCCACTCTTACTATATTATCCAGTCTGTGATATCACAACTTTACTGCCACTTCTTACTAATTAAAGGTCTAAAAAGTGAAAACTTCAGAAAAATATCCTGTGTTTCATTTCATCTGCAATTGTCAGCAACAAAAGATGAAAACTTTTCTAGGTAATGGTGTTATGTTTCACTCTACCAGCAACTCAATTCACTTAGCTGAAGGAAACTTCTTAAAAATACATTGTATTGCAAATTTTCAAAGTTAGTAGAAGACCATAGTCTAAACATATTAACAATATTTATGTCAATATATATGCAATCTTCCATTTTTGGGTAGAGACTGTTGGCAAAATTTTCACAATATTTCAAACACTGCTGATATTTAGAAAATGCTTCTTCTTCAAAGTACATGCAAAGGCAGCTGTCAGTATCCTTCACGTTTTAGTGGGAAGCAACACTTTTCCTCACTGCAGTTGGTTTTGAAAAATACTGATAATGAAAGCTTGCTTTACTTTTAATGGTTAAACAGTCTACCAGATTGTTCATTTTTCAAGACATAAGTAGATTCAATTTTCTTCCTCGTTAGAATTCTTGTACTTTGGCTGTTTTTACCTGGGATGGCAGTGAAAGAAAATCTTAGAAATAGGATGTATGCTGGCCTAGTATCTACCATTTTAAGAGTATATTTCATCCAATATTGAAAAATGATAAATTGCCAGAAGTTAAACATTGATACTCCAAAAAAAAAACCCTAAATGAAGTTAAAGTATGAAATTTTTTGTCAAGATGCAATCATATCTTTAATGTTAAAAATTATTTTGCTCACACTAAAAAATAAGACACCTGTTACTGAATGCAGTACAAGCAAATAGTTGTTGTCACATTGCACAAATAAATTAAGCCTTTGTCCTGCTCATGGCCAAGACAATATTTATTTTTTGCTGTACTAGGGGAAGGCATGGCTAGGACCTGGAGATTATTCTATACCATGTCACAGCATTGCCAGGGCCAAGGGGAAAGGACCCCATTCCAGGGAGAAAGAGCTCTTTTCAGGGCAAGCATGTGTGGTGGAGGAGACAGTGTGCTGTTGTTGGAGAATCTCATGTGAATCATTGCTTTCTTGTGTTGTTGCTGTTACTGTTAATTTTCTTATCACGTTGCTCCTTCCACTAAATTATTCTTATCTCAAACTTTTGTGCCTCCCGTTCTCCTCTCCAGCCTGCTCAGGGGAAAGGGGGAAGAGAGGGAGCAAGAGTTGCACGTGGTTTGAAGAGTCTCAGTGGGAGCACCAAAATCCAGAACAACACTCTTAAACCAAGACAGCTTGTAAACCCACTTCTGTGTATGATTTATAAAAGCAATAGAAATAAGCAGACCACATAATAATGGAAGGAGGTGTTGTTAAACAGTATATTGAAGAAGTATGGATCATTTCAAAATGTTGTATATTGCTTAATTTTTTACTAACTTTTACTTAATTTTTTTATACATTTGTATAATTACAGAAGTAAAATAATTACTAAAAAAACATGTTTACAGTGAGTTTAAGTTACAGATTTCAAGAGGTAAAGGACAATTTAGTTGCAGAGTTCACTGTTAGAGGTCTCTGTAGAAGAAAAAATGTGAGAACAGGTGAAAAGATGCAAATATTAGAGACAAATCATATATATACAAGAAGCAAAAAAAAAAAAATAGTGACAATTTTTGAGAGTTTGAAGATATCAATATTTAATGTAGTTCGAGGTGGTAAAATGATGCATCAGGAAAAAGAATTCTATGCTTGCCATCACCAAAGCAGCACCTCTCAACTCTTCTTTTGCAGATGAAGAGAACAGAGCATGCAGAACATGTAGGGGATTGGACTGTCTCAGAGGGTTATGTAGCACTGGGAGAATGGTTATAATCAGCTGCAAAACATGTGAGATTTCAGGCCATCAAAAATACCAACTTTATGTAAAAATGTTTTTTTCCCTGTTTTACTTTGTCTTTTCACCATTTTTTTTTTTTGCCTCTAGATGTACATTTTGCAAGATAAATGCCTGATATATCACTGAGCATAGTGATGTGATATGAATGGGAAGGGCCACTATGTAGTGTCAGAACACATTTGAAAACCATTTTGTTCTTAAAAAATAAAAAAAATGTTCCCACAGTATGAATTGCACATAAGTACACAGCATTATCATATTCAGTAAGATATTTTCTGAATAGGGAATGACAGAAAGCCATAAAATACATAAATTGCTTTATTTTGCACATCTGAATATCTACTGTAAAAAAAAAAAAAAAAAGATACAAAAAAAAAAGAAGTAATTTATATAGCCATTATTACGGGAAACGAAATCAATATGTAATAAAATCTAAACATTTAGCTACAGAATGCATTTTTTTGTAGTAAATAATATTTAGAAAGTGCAGGAATTCTAGGTAAGTCTCAACAAGTATTAAATTCACCAAAGAAAAAAATTTGTAGAAGATATAAGAGAAGTTCTCTAAAAATACTGTCCTTTTTTTTGAGATAGAATGACAGCTATTTAGGGAAAACTTGAGAAATTTATCTGAATGCAAAAGCAAATGAGACTATTTTCATAGAAACTATCAGAAGTTGAAAATTCACAGAAAATCAAGTCTTTTTAACTCAGCAAAGAGCAGCATTGACAGAATGGTAAATAGAAAGCTTTAAACATCAAGAAAATTTAGTCTGGGAATTGCAAACATTTATTGGAATTAGTTAATTCACTTCAAATTAATTTAAAACCAGAAGATATTTCAAATACATTAAAAATATCCTAAACCCCTCTGTAGTTTTCTCTGACGTTATGCTCGCTGTTCCACTGTCTTTTTTGGATCTTAAAGGTGATGATCTGGCAAGGAAGTACAATGAGCTGTGAAAATTCCAAGTTCATTTACCAGAATATCATATAAAAATAGTATCTTGTTCCTCACTTTAGCATTGCTGGGTGTCACTTTCATACACTTGCTAATATGCTCTATGGCTTGCTCTTCTTTGTTTTGTAAGTCTGTGTTTAAATCTGCAAGTGTATGGTGTACTTACCTACTTGGAAATGTGGGTTGTGGATTTTTTAAAATTTGTCATCTTCAAATTGGTTTTGCACAGTTCTTAATGAAGCATCTCTGTGATGACTAGTAATGTCCACTGATGAGGTCCTCAGGCTTCCAATATTAGCTGGTGCCCATACATTTGAAGTGCCTGCAATCACCCCATGCCTGTACTTGCCAATACTATAGTGTTGTTTAGGACCACAGATAGTATAAAAAGAGGAAATACTTGCTATTACTGTCACTTCATTGTAAAAGTCATATAACATGGCATTTCACCACAAAGCTAAACAGAAGTAATAAGCAAAAGCTAAAACCTGAAGTGTAATAATCACCTGTCATTTGATCGTTGCTATTACAAGCTGAAACATAGCTCCAAGCTGGTCAAGACCAGTGTATTTGAAGTCTGTGTTGTTAGTTTAACATAAATCCTGTAAGCCTGTTACAGCTGTGCCTCAATGCTCCCTGGGTTACAAGGCTGTGCTTGTGCACTTGTCAAAATAGCAAAGGTCACTAACAGGGAAGGAGATAACAAGAACAAGGAAACACCAGCAGCCTTTGCCCCTCAGGAACTGGCTCTCAGTACTGAAACTGTCACCTAATGCTATATTGCATTGCACTCAGAAGTGTGACTGCAGCTGGATGTGAAGAAATTAATTTCATAGAGAAAATAAGTGGGGACTAGTGGAAATTTGTATAAAGTTGTTTCTCAGGCCAGCAAAATCTGTACACCAACATATTTTTTTTTTTAAAATAAGTGCATTGGCACATAGACACAGCTATAACAGATGAACGCTTGATTATTATGTCGCTACTTCTTATATAGGCCTGAAATTAATATGATGGGTATTACAGTAAACCTACTGTCTTTCCAGATAATGTAATTTAAGACTTTTTTTTTAAATTTAAGTAATTTTTTTAATTTTAAGCAATTAAAATTAAAGAATGCAGTTACATTCTCAAAATACTGTGCCCATAAGTCACCACAATAGAACTTGAGATAAGTGCAGATGGCACAGTAGGAAGCGGCTAATTCCAGACCTAACTGGGGCAAAGGTTTGGTTAGCATCTGGACCAAAATTCCCACCATGGAAAACTGGGGGGAGGGGAGCAAGTTCTTATGCACATGCCATTTTCAAATTATTATGAGAACATCATCTACAACACATGAGTACCCAAGCCATGGACTGTACAAAAGAAGTGGTACATCCAGAAGAACAACTTGGAATGTTAACAGCAAAGACCAAGGTGAGGAAGGACCAGCAGGATATTCCAGGAATCCATGTGGTAGGAATGTCTTTTTCTTAATCTCTCCTCTCTCTTTGACTCTCTTTCTTTTTCCTCCACCTTCTCTCTTCCTATTTCCTTTTCTCTCTCTACATCACATTTCCTATTAAATAAAATCCATACTATTGATTTTGGCACGTGGTCTCTTGTCTGCACCTTAATTTGAGAAGAATAATTTCTTCTAATCGGATCATAGCATTATTTTGGTGTCAGAATTGGAATGCTGTTCTTCTGTATTAATGTTTGGAAACCTTGCCATGTCTTTGTTCTGAGGAGGTTGTATTAACTTTTGAAAATGTTGCGACAAATTTCCTTTGAAGGAATTTGTGTGCGGGTTGTGTAGTTCCTTCTGTGTGTATTTCTGGGAAAATGGCTATCCTGGGTGGCTAATGTAAAGAAAATATTTTGTTGTCCTTCCTTGAAAATTTGTTACCCTTACCTCTACTTGAGGCGGAAGGGCAACTATATCCACCACTTCTCTGGAAGGAGTTGGCATAAGAAAATTGGGATAAAGAGTGCATAAAGAGTACCAGAAACTGGAAAATTAAATAATACTACTTTTACAAGATTTGGTGAAAGAATTGCACTCTCAGTTAAGTGAGGAAAATGAAAAATATGCTGAAGGCAGAGCTGCTGCTTTCTGCTGACCATGATTTTAGGTTTTAGGAAGCTTTAGACGGAGATTTGGAATGTGCATGAAAGAATCATAGGGAACGAATTACAAGATATAGAACCTGTAACATTCACACAGATTAGTCTTGTGACTCAGACATTTTGTGTTTGGTGGAGAAGTTGAGACACGAGTGAATCTTTTGTTCTGATAAAGAGCAAGACATATCATTTGCATTGGGATCTGATGATGAGGAAATAGAATTATGACACTTAATTAAAATTGAAACTATAAATAATTGTCAAGGTCAGCAAACTTCTACTAAAATGGTGCCCTGTGCAGCTACCGAGATGTCAAAATCTGGCCATAAATAAGCCAAGATTGAAATCCAGTCAGTATTAAAGCAGAGGAATGCCAAGAGAAAAGGTAATGCTTCCTGGGCAGCAAAGAGTTAAAATCACCATAGTAAATGAAGCAAGGATTACCTGCTGAGGTTAATTTTTGGCTCTCAAATGAGTAATGGAAATCTGTTAATCTTAACCCTAAAGAAAACCCCGAGAGTCCACTTCCATAATACTGGGGTTTTCTGCAACACAGAATAAAATTTCCAAAGTTGCAACTAATTTGGCTTTACTAACAGCTGCAGCATTAAATATTGCAAACCTAAAGTTGGAATTTCTGACACTAGCCCATGTGCTTTGGCAGTGGAGGGATGGTCTTACACTTTCCTTCTTTTCCTCTCATCTGGCCACTTTATTGTGACTCACTCAAATGAAAAGTGGGTCAAAACTTCACAGTAAAAGTGAGTAAAGAATTACAAATGTGCATTGGAAAGACTTAGCCAGAAACTGTTTAATTCTTAGGAGCCGGTTGAGTTTGGTAAATATTTGGTAAACACTGCCATTAGTCTAATGACAAAAAAGTTATAATCTTATAAAAGATGATTTACCATTGAGAGATTTATTTCATCATCTAAATAGTAACCTCTTTATATATTTACTTCTCGAGATGTATATTTTTTGTCTGACTTTAAAATTGACACTTATGTTTACAGAAAAAAAAAGATTTCCCGCATATATGCACAGTATTTGTTCCATTTTGAGCACAAATTCATATTCTGTGAAACTTTAATACTTACAGTAGGTAAACACAACTCCTTTTATTGTTTTTCTATAATTTTATACATCCTTGCATAGAACTGTTAACCTTGATACGTTATTCGTCAGTCATATTTAGCAGAGAAGTGTTGTCATGCCAGTAGCTTTCACGACCTACAATATCTTCTGACTCCTTATGTCAGAGCTATGAACAGTGCTTCCATTCTCTAAATACCCATGAACACCGTTCAGTATGCATAATCCTGAGAAGGGTCACACTGGGATATGACACTTGGGAGTTTTTTTTCCATCTTTTTCCTTTGGAGTGCATTGCTTTTCTGCCTTTTGTTGCTGTCTTAGCTCTGGTTTTATTTTCTGCTTTGTCTTATCCCTCCTGAGCCCTTATTGTTGTTCAACTTACATTTTAAATTGCTTCATTTGTTAAGATAGTGGAAGCATATTTATCATTTATTCAAATGACTATATGACATTATGATATTCTTATACTCTAGAACATACAACTCCATCATCATCCTCACTTGTATAATACTGAAAGTTATTTGAAATGTACGTGCAATGATTTTCTGCCTACCCCAGGGACTTGGTTATTCATAGAGTACCGTACTTTTGAAGACATACAGTGTGATTGAATTTGTTGTGAATCATTTATAAATCCAAAGTAAAGCAAGAGTTGCAATGCGATACATATGAATGTTATCTCTGCATACACAGGACTCAGGCAATACATAAACGCAAGAAACACCAAAACAACAAAGGCCTTTAGTACTAAATTATGTGGAATTTCTGCCATGGCAACGTTAACAATGTTGCCTTGTCAGAGCTGCCAACAGTTTAATCTGGTCGTGGATTTCCCCCAAAATTCAAAGTTTTGTTGATGATAGGAGTGGAATGCTGGATAAATGGAGGGTAGACTTCAGTTAAAGTCACCAATCATATGTAAAAAATACAGTCATAATCCAGGATATTTTTTTAAAGAATAGTTTAAATTTAAACAACAAAAAAACCCAATATGAAGATTGAACAATGTATAGCTCTAGTTCTTACAAAACAAATTCTTTTCATGAGTATTAATGAAGTTTGAGCTGACATTAGCTAAACAGAATGCCTTTATTTTAGTGGTGCTCTTTACTAAAACAGAGTTTACTATAGTTTCTTGACTTCACAAAACTATTTTGCAATTAAGATTTGTATCAGCAGGAACTCAAAGGCATTGAGAGTGGTCCTCTGCATGGCCAGGAGCTGGACTCAATGATTCTTGTGGGTCCCTTCTAAATCAGCATATTCTGTGATTCTGCAATTCTTTTACAAGTGGTATAGTCAGGTCTTTTGATTTCAAAATAAGTTCTTAGTACCCTTCTACTTTCTAAGCCATTATTTTGAAGCTACTGGTACCAGCAGGCCTAGGGAGCTGATTCTCCTCCTCTACTGTGTTCTCATGAGATCCCATCTAAAGAAGTGTGTTCAGCTCTGGGGCCCCCAGCATAAAAAGGTCAGTAAGTCCAGAGGAGGGTCAGAAGGACACTCAGTGGACTGGATCATCCCTTTTATGGAGACAGCCTGAGAGAGCTGGGGCTCTTCAATCTGAAGGAAAGAAAGCTGCAAGACTTTAGAGCAGCATTCCAGTACTTAAAAACGGCCTTCAAGAAAGCATGAGAGCGACTTTTTATAATGTCAGGTAGTAATGGGATAAGGAGAAAGGGCTCAAACTGAAAGAGAGAAGGTTTAGATTAGATATTGGGCAGAAATTATTTTCTGTGAAGGTGGTGAGGCTCTGGAACAGGTTGCCCAGATAAGCTGTGTGTGCCCCACTCATGGAAGTGCTCAAATCCAGATTGGCTTTGAGCAACCTGATCTAGCTGAACCTTGCCAAAGGCAGACTGATTGGATCTAGATTAAGATATCTTCCAACCCAAACTGTTCTAGGATCCTGTGATTCTAAATGTCTTGCAGCAAGGCTGCCTGGACATTTTTCTTCAGCAGTTAGATTGTACATTTTCTGTTTCTACCTTGAATTCAGATACAACTTTTTTCTCTATGGGTGGGCAGAACTCCAGGTAGGTATTCTACAAAAATCTAGACCTCTGCTTTGCATGCATTTACACACATAGACTCATATGGATATATACACATACACACACACACATATATATATGTAAAAGACGGGTTACACTAAAATGAGCGAGGACTCATCCTGATATTATATTAACAAAATTAAGAAAATCAGGGTACTTAAAATCAAGCAGAATTGAAAATAAAGGTTTCCATTGGAAAGGAAAGTCCATTGGAACATATACTATTGCCAGTGTGCACAATTCCCTCCTTCAGTGATGAGGAAATGGCTATAATTCAGTATATTAAATTCACCAAATCTAGACCAAAGAAAGGGAGATATCCAGTAAGGCACTACATGTTCTGGGAAAAGATAATTTAAAAAAACCAGGGTGTTGTCTTTTGAAAAAAAATTATAATATGTATGTCAAATGTGTTTTCTGAGCAAAAAAATTCTGAGCAACAGAATTTATTTATATAGGAATAGGCAAATGCCAAGTTGGCTATGAAAAACATGAATTTCATATGAAAGTAAACACATGAAATTAAATGCTGGTGAGTTTTTTTATTGTTGGAGGATTGCGATTTTTTTGTTTGTTTGGGGTTTTTTGAAGGGGAGGGGTGTTTGGTTGGTTGGTTTTGGCTTTGGTTTTGTTTTTCTAATAGTGGTTAATTTATCTTACCAGTTGGAACTTGCATTTGGTATGTAAAAGATTTCTGCTAGCTAGTAATTTGGTATCCACAGTACATGAGAAAACAAAATGAATGATGAATTCTAAGGTGGTTTGGATACTGAAAAATGGATCATTTCTTATGGTTTGCAGAGAAATAACTTATTTTTGTATGAAGTATTTGATTACAGCTCCTACTTTTTGGGAGATGTTTTTCATAATGGTGCATTTTATATGTGAAATTAATAACATGAGTTATCATGCATAAACAAGTGCCATCACATAAACTAAATGAGCCAAGCTACTAAAATGACTGGTAAATGAAAGTAAACAGTGAGTAAAAGGAAGAATCACTGCAGGAGTTAAAAACAAAGGATGTAAAACCTGTGGAAAGCAGTATAACTCATATTTAGCAACCTAAAGAAACATTTGATCAAACACACTAGCACTAAGCTATAGGGTCTGTTATCAGGTATTCAAAACTAGCTTCACAACCAGAGAGAAAATTCAACAGTCTTTTCTTCTGTTCCTAGAGCATCTTCTTTCTTCATGAAAAAAACTCAAAAATTGGTAATTTGGCATGCTGTAATCTCAGCAACCACAGGACAGAATGCAACCTGGACATAAGCCCTGCACATGCCCTTGCACTGAAGTACCACTTAAGTAAATAGGAGTAGTCCTCTGATTTAGACCATGTCTCAGTAAAGGAACTAAGAGTTTGAAGTGAAAACTGTGATTCTTGCATACAAGCATCGTGTACTTTATGGAACTTTTGGAAATATTCATGTAATGACTATTTAAAAGGAAGATAAGACATTCTTGATGCTGCAAGTTACTGTACAACTCAGACAAAATCATTATTCTGTTATTCTATGGGACACAAACCCATAACCAGAGAATCATCAGTATTGGAAGAGATCTTCAAGTTCATCTATCCAGCTATCCACCTACCATCACTACAATCATCCTTAAACCTATCCCCAAGTGCCACATCCAGGCACCTTTTGAACTCTTCCAGAGAAGGAGACTGCACAACCTCCCTGAGCAATTTATTCCAATTCTTTTTGACTCTTTCAATTAAATCCTTTTTTCTAATATATAATCTGAACCTTGCTGGTGCAATTTAAGACCATTTTCTTTCATCCTCTCTCATTACACACAACAGAAGAGACTGAATCTCACCTTGTTACAGCCTCCTTTCAGGTAGTTGTAGAGAGCAAGAAAGGTCTTGATGAAGTTGTAGAAGGGATGGTGGGGAGCTGGAGATACCCAAATCCCTTATTGTTGTAATCCGATACCAGAGGTACAAGGAAAGTCTTACCTGCTCCCTACTGCCCCTATCCTATTGGCAGAGAGCCAAACTATCCCCTCCCTGACCCTTTCCTAGAAAAAGCCAAGACCTGAGATCCTCTTTCTCTTTTGCCCTGGGACCACCATGAAATAAAGAAAGGCAAGGAGCCTCTTTTGAACCTCGTCCTTATCTCCATGCTAAGCCTAGCTCCTTCTTATGGATACATAGGAAGAAGTTACAGTTTATAGCACCTTATGAAAGGAAGAAGGACAAGCACTCTTCTCTTTGGTGAGCAATGACCAAAGAGCCCAAGAGAGCAGCATGAAGCTTGGCCAGAGAAAGTTAAGTTGGGGTGTTAGGAAAAGATTTTTCACACAGGATAGTTGGGTGTTAAAAGGAGTTTCCCCAGGGAAATGGTCACAGCACCAAGCTTGACAGAGTTCAGATGTTTGGACAACACTCTCAGGCACATTGTGGGATTGATGATACTGTGCTGTGAGAGGCCAGGATTTGGCCTTGGACTTGATCCTTGTGGGTCTCTTTCAAATCAAGATATTCTGTGACCCTGTGATACTCTTTATACCCTTCACCAGCTTTGTTGCCCTTCTCTGGACATGCTCCAGCAGTTTAATGTCCTTTTTGAAGGGAGGGACTCAACACTGGGCAAAATACTTGAGGCAAACCATTCTTCCCCAACCTGTGGTGCTGCATGGGATTGTTGAATCCAAGTGCAGGACCCCTTATTTCACCTTATTAAATTTCATACAGTTGTCCTCAGCCCATTGATCCACCCTGTCCAGCTTCCTCTGTAGACCATTCCCACTGTCCAGCTGACCAACACTCCTGCCCAGCTATGTGTCATCTGCAACTTCATGAAAAAACATACTGAACATCCTATAGAATGTGTCTGTGTACATAATGAAGACACAGAAATAGTTATTTTATACTAGAGAACAGTCAGTTATGCCATATTTTATTTTAGGAGTAAATATAGTTTAGTGGGGGAAAATAAGCAAACCACAGAAGCATAGAAGAAAGAAATCAGTTAGTGGACCTTGACTCACAATGCCAGTGATTAAATTTGATTACTAAAAAAAGCATTTGTAAGAGAAAAAATTCATCTAATCTGAAAACCAACGTAACTCTTTTGCACTACCTACAGAAATGATAATCATAAATGACTCAAAATTATTTTCAAAATACCCATAATTTTTTATCTACTTTACAGTCATCACTTTCTCCCAAGGTCAGTTGTTTTTGATTTACAATTGATTTACGACCTCTGACCCTGGAAACCAGAATTAGTGTTACTTAGTAATTTTTTTCATAAATTCAAATAATAAATATAATGGCTACTTGCTTTCAGTATAAACCAACACTCAAAGACAATTTCTGAAAAAGGAAATGAATGTGCAAGAAGTAACATGATGCCTATAAACTATTTATGAAAAGAAATTTAACCCACAAATTAAGAGCTAATGGGTAAAATATTGCTAAGCTTAGTCAGGTGAGTAATGTCATCTATTTCAGTACAACTCATACAAGTACAGCTATGTGATTTGACTAAAATGAAACCCTAAACAACATCCATAACAGTACTAATGTGTGATAGATGCCCACCATAACAGCAATTAAATACTCTGTAGATCATCTAGTACTCTGATATCTGCTTTATGACTAGTAAACAAATGTGTTCATTTTTGTAGTCCATCTGTGGTTTTTTTCTCAATTGCTGATTCAATTGCAAAGGCTTCACTGGTATGGCTAATTTCAGTGTAAGTGTTTTTCCCACTCTCTTCACCTCTATAATTACTTGACAGGATAGAAAGCTTTTTCTGAGGATCTAACATCGGTCCCAAATGGTTGCATATGTGCCATCCTGTCCATGTTTGATGTGAGGTGTTAATTAGAAATAGTTACCTGCAGCACACTCCTAGATATAGATCAAAAATATTTTAACCTCAAAACAGCCAGGTTATCATCTGATACTTTTAAATTATTCTCACACAGATTTATTGTGTGATTCAATTATTTACTGTCATCATAATTTCACTGTATTTCTTTGAAACCAGTAAACCTGGAGAAAAGATTCTTGCACTATTTGCTTCTGCTTTAAAATATATTATAAAAATTAGTTTGGGGAGTTTTAACTTGTTTGTTGCCAGAAGCATTCTTCCTGTTGTTGAGTTAGACCATCTTTTCTAGGCAACTATTTAACTAATGGTTTTGTTATGATTTACTTTATTTTGTTTTTTTTTAATGCACAGTTCAGGGGTGTTTTGGACAATTTTACACCTGTTAATTCCAGATAAATTGGTTGTTAAGGATCTTGAAAACCTAACTTAAATTATGGAAGAAACATATTTAAAATAACTGCTAATTTCAAGTGTGCTGATTTAGGAATATCCATGTTCATATACGACATTTATTTAAAGACTGTACTCAAAATTGTTCAGAAAATATTATTAGTTCACTTTCAAATCACACTTGTTCACAGTCAATTTGAGGTGCCTTTTTGATCTGTTAAAGTCCTCAAAACCTAACTGGCAAAAATAATATTCTGATATAACAATTGCTATCTTTGTTACATGCAAAATTTAAAACTGCCATTCCCATAAAAAAATAGTGTGAAAGCAGACTGGAATTTCAGGCAGTGTGCACTAAATTTCAGAAATTAAATTTAGAGTTGTAGGGGGGCAATTTGAAATGGTTCACTAGAGGTTAAGCTGATGCATCTACCCAGTCATTCATTCCCCAGAAAAACTGAATATACCCATTGCTACCAAATGTCATCTAGCTCAAATAATAACCTTTTTCTATGAAGAGCTAAGACTCACATTCTATGCATAGAAACAACAAGTAAAGAAATGAAATGAAATGAAATGAAATGAAATGAAATGAAATGAAATGAAATGAAATGCCCTATTAAAAACAAACAAACAAAAGTACCAAAACATATAGTTGGTGAATCAGCACTCCAGGATGTATTTACTTACACTGGTAACTGGCCTTAAATGTTTAAAGTGTTTCTTAAATAGCTGAGATAATATAGCATCTAGTGCATTTATTTATTTTCTTCATGGCTTTTGTCAAAATTATTGATTATTGTGTTACAAATATAAAGCTATATGTAATAAAAAGTCACCTACATTACTTCAATATAAAGGCTTTTAGTGGTCATGCCACTAATTCTTTAGGGCAAACACATTCTTTAGGGCCTTCCCCCCTCCCGCCCACATTTTTATACTCTCTCATAGGTGAAGAGCATAGTCTGCAGAACACCTCTATTTGTACATAAAGCAAAACTTAAAAAATTAAGTCCCCTGTAGCAAGCAAGGATAGGCATGTTTTTAAGAAAAGCTGGGACCTCTGAGGAAAAAAACTTAGTTTTATGAAGCAATTATTTTCTGACACCTCAGTCTGGGTACTCTCAATTCCCTCTTAAGCCTGTATGTTTGTCAGTCCCAAAGTGTCTGTTGCAAAACCAACTGAAATGATGAGATTTTTTTTAGCTACATGAAAATATACAGTCGTATTATAGAGATATCAGCATTTTTTGAAGTTGCCTGTATTAAGGCTATGCTGCTTTATTTTTCATTTTAACAGATACACCACTTTATCCAATATCTAATACACACACATAGCTAAGCATTCTGTGAACTTTGATATCTATATTTCTCTTATTAATATAGAAGACAAATAGTAATGAAATTATTTTAAATTGTTTTTCTTTAACTACAACAAAAGCCCATGAGTTCTTGTTGTGGATTCAAAATATTGCCATTGTCCTGCCTTCGGTTTATTCATGTATGACTGGTTTTGATAAGATGGCTGTGGGCATCAAATTGGCAGGTACATTCATCCCAAAATGCTGATTGAGACCTCTTGTACACAGAAAGCACTTGAGAAACAACTTGTCCCTGACTGATACACAGTAAGAAGTCTGGGAGCAAAGGACGTGGCAGGGAAAGAGTCAGAATTTCTTTTCCTACGCTTTTGCTTTTGACTTGTTCATCAGAGGTGCACCACACTTGCACTGGGCTAAGCCTTTGAGGCCTGAAGACACAATTAGCCAAGTCAGACATCACACAACTATGTGATGCTCAAATGTTTCCATTTAATGAACTTTAACAAATTGTTCAGAAATAACTTAATCAAGTAGGAGTCTATGGAAACTGCTTTCAGGTGAATTTCCCATGTCCCTACCTCAGGGCTCCAGTACTTTTGTTTAATAATGCAATATGAGCCTTCATGATCAAAGAATATCTAACTGCAACAAACCAAAAGGATGTCAGTCTGATAATACTGAAAGAGGCATTTATGACTTGGTATTCTAGGGAACATCTGAACCAAAATTTTTCAAGAAAGAGGGATCATCAGGATTTTAACCCTCTTTGGATTTTGTAAAGCTAGGAAACAGCTCTTAAAAATTTGAATTTTTGACTTAATAAGGCTTGGTTATTTATTTATTTAAAATCAGACTTTCAAGGTGATGTATTTGACCTGTTAAAGGAGCAGGTTTCCAAGGTCAGAGAATGCTATAGTCACAGGCATTGTTCAGTGATGTTAAGAAATTACTCTTTTAAAATAATGAATGCTTACCATAAAAGATTGAAATTACCAAGATAAAAATGTCTTTCATTAAAAAAAAAATCTTCTTTGTGTAATTCAACAAAAAAGCATTTTCTTACTACATGTTTCATAGATAAATAAGTGTGGAATAGACAACAGGCAGTCATGGACAGGGGGAAGCTTTGGGCAAAGTATAAGCAGGTTCTAATGGGACTTGAACAACAGAAAAAAACATTGAGGAGACAAAGAAACTTGCAATATTCAGAACATGAAAAATCTATTGCTATCATGCTTCTCTTACAGAGCAATAATTCTGCATAATCCACTACAGATCTGTATGAACATTATATATATTTATCTTATACCTACATATCTTCAGGGAGAAAATAAATTTTTGGAGCTGCTGAGCTGCAGCTCTCCATGATCTGTAATTGCATTAATAAATATATTCATTCATGAATTAGAAGTCACAAGCTGAAGTCAAAGAGCTGAAACAGATCCAAAGCCATCCATAACTTCATTCTGATATTACTTTTTACAGGCAAAGGATTCAAAAGGTATACTGTGGTTGTAAATTTCTGTTTTATGCATATAGTTCTTATATTTTAATTTTACTTTTGCCCTTTTAAAATACCCCACTAACTGAAAAATAGGTTAATATAATTAAAATAAAATGGATAATATTTTCACCCTAATTTTAGACACTGGAAATATTTCTGTTCCATAGGGAAAAAAAATCCATCTCTTACTTTCTCTTCTCTTTAATTTAGACTGCACTTTTGTGAAAAATTTCAAGTGTTCTTTGTGTTGGGTGTTTTATTTAGTTTTTGTTTGGGTTTTTTGGTCATAAAAGAATTGTATTGCTTAAGCTGAACAGAGTCTGAGAAGAGTAAGCCTAGAAAGGTTACTGTCACTCTTTCTGTAGACATTCATAAATGTAATGCTGTCTTCTTAAATGAATAATGAAAACTGTTCCTGTATGCACAGATCATAACATTCTTTTTTTTTTATTAAGAATTTTTAAAAATACTTTCATGAAGTGTACTGCTATTCTTTGTGTATTATTTAATTATTATAACAATATCAGCATTGGATTTTATTTTATTACTATTACAAGACCATTTACTCCAAATTATTTATTAAAATCTACAGCACAAAAAAAATTATTTAAGAGAGAAAGAAAGGCAGGTGTCCTAATCTTTTCATTAGATGCTCAGAAAGACATTATTGAATGATTACAGTAGTCAGGAAGTGCAGTGTGAGCATTGTCAGAAGAATTCGTTTTTAAAGTATTTATGAAGATGTGAACTTAGGTGTCTGACAAATGAACAGACAACCATGAATTAGAGCTGGAATTTTATAGAGAGATCTGATGAGAACATACCTGAATTAACAGCTTCAGAATATCTGTTTACAGTCAAGGACTGCTGGTATTGAGTTCATTATTTGCTCTTTTTCAGGGTTAAGACAGTGCTCATGACCCTGCCAGGCACTACATTATTATTAATGTTGTTTCTTGCACCTCAGTCAGTGTAGTTCAGCTCATCATTTGTGACAAAAGGAGGTTAAGTCAGTTTACTTGAAGACAAGCACAAAAATTAGATACAAGATTTAATTCCTGCTTTTTCTTACTCTGGGTAACAGCTACATCTACCAAGGCAACTGGCCCCTTAGAGACTTGGGTTGAATTGAAGTGAAGTGTGTTTTGGCTGGGGCTTTATTCACAGGCATGTGATGGAATTGTGAGACAATAGACATTTAGTTGTGCAGACCAATAACAGTGGCTGTGCTGAGACAAACACATTCCAAGATTTTTTTTAGTTGTTACTGGGCTTCATCTGTTTTAAACTGGCTGTAGTATGACTGACTGCCCACTTGCTATCAGTGCAATGCACCTCTGCAACACAATCCAATTTTCTTCCAAGACAAATCCTGTTCATATATTTCTACACCATGCCAAGAGAGAAAAATCAAATTTTTACTTGAAAAGTGCTCTTTGAACAATAAAGGACATGCATCTTTCTCACTACTGCAGATACCATTTTTCCTTCTTCATAAAGAAATTTCTATGTTGGATGGTAGTTTTACATGATATAATTAGAAGTTAAGTACCAACCCAGAGTTCTCATTTCTAAGTTCATCAGAGAAACAAAAGGAAAGCAGTATTCAAAAAAGGAAATAAACAAATCTGTAATTTTCATTTTTCAACTTTCTCAGCCCGTGAAACATCTCTAAATGCCTGACATGCATTCAGATCAGTGAGAACTGGGCACACAGATTCTTTTGCCAAGGGCTGAAATGGAAATCTGTGCAGTCTGTTATGACAGAAAGGGTACAAGTGCCAGACTCACACCAATGTCACAGAGACTCATTTATTTTCAGAATAAACCAAAAGTTTTGGCTGGAAGTTTGGTGCTCAGTGAAAACAAACAAGCATATGTAATCACAGTCTGACACATGCTAAATCCCATTGAAGAATTATGTCATAGAGAGGAAAAAGTGTCCGAATACAGTGGTTTAGATCCAACGTTTTGTGGTGATATAAATACCTACAGGATTTCTGGTTCTGGAAAGTAGAATGTGCTTATTGCATGAACTCCTACTGTTGCTTTAGTGCTGCTGTTCCCACTCTGTTCAAAGTCTATTTCTCTCTCCATTTCACTTTTCAGGCTCTGGCATACCTCTCTATTCCATATTCCAAAATCTACCTGACTTGTGTCCTGCTCTTTCTTTATTTTGTTCTAGATACTTGCTTTTTACACCTACACGCTGACCTCAAGGGTATGAAACAATTGATGCCCTCCACAGTCTTCATCAGGAGTTTTTCTCCTCCTCTTATGAGAGAGACAGTGTGTAGACCAATCAGGTCTAGAAATCACCATTAGGATAAACAAACTGCTACACGCCCCTTGTGCCTTCCCATCTGCTCAATAAAACTCAAAATGCTCAGGAAATATAGATTTAAGATGTGCTACTGGTATATAATTTCTATTAAGTTCCTATGAATAATGTCAGGATAGTAACCAAATCCCTCCTCCAAAATCAGATTTTTAGAAAAATAAATACATATATACATGCATGCATATTCCAGACCTCGTAAGGATTTCCCTTTCTCAGAGACAGAATAATAATTCAGGGCTATAGCCTATAAATAAAATTCTTTGTCATATCTGATAAAGACTACGGAATGAAATATTTACAGAGTTTTAATTTAAGGTGTCTGATTTCTAAGCTACACAAAATGCTGTTATAATGTAAGCAGTTAGATAACTTACACTACAGATAGTGCACAACCCAAAGCCTCTGAGTCGAGCTCTCTGACCCCTGAACTGCTTTGGTGCAGCAAAGCCTGGTGACCTTGGCTCAGTCTTACCAAGAAGGTTGTTGCTAAGCTTTAGGAGTACATGATTGGGAGCCACATGAAATAAGTAATAACACAGGCAGAAGAGAAATTGTTGCAATGACAATAGCTGGCAGCTCAGGGAACCACAAGGGAAAAACACAGATGTGGAAGACATACCCCCTTAAGGAAAAAGCAGGCAACTCAAACACAATGAATCAGCAAGACCAAAGGTCAGATGGTTTCAGGATTACAGGAGGTGACACTCCTGGTGTGAATGACCACTTACTGGCCAGCAGAGATCATGCAAGAATCTCAGAACTGACAAGGACATTAATGCTTAACCTGGCACTGCATCTATCTACTATACTTATCAGACACATACAGAACTGCTGTGTTTTTACACCGTGTGTAGATACATGGCTTGTGAAGGGCCTCTTTGCATGCAACAGACAAAAGTCATGCCTGAAGAGAAGAGTCTCCATGGGAAGAAATACAGAGCTGGAAGAGAAGGGTTACAGACCAGGTTATTTGGGTCATTTCATGGTTTGACACTGGCCAAGCTCCAGACACCCACGAAAGCTGCTCACTCACCACCCCCACCCCATTCCCATTGCCACAGCTGGACAGAGGAGAGAAAAAATCAATTAAGGCTTCATGAGGTGAGATAAGAACCAGGAGAAAATACTCAAAGGGCGAAACAAGCTCAACTTAGAAGTACAAATTTATTACTTACAAAATCAGGGGAAGATAATGAGAAGTAAAATAAGATCTTAAAAACACCTTTTTTTTCCCCCAACCCCTTCCTCCTTCCCCCTGACAGCGCAGGGAGACAGAGCATTTGGTCAGTTTGTCACCCAAGGTTTTCTTCCCTGCACAGGGAGAGGAGTCCTACCCTGCTGCACCATGGGGTCCCTTCCACAGGGCTGTGGGTGGATCTCTGCATTCCCCATGCATCCCCACGGGCTGTGGGTGGATCTCTGCATCCCCTGTGGATCCCCACAGGCTGTGGGTGGATCTCTGCATCCCCTGTGGATCCCCATGGACTGGGGGTGGATCTCTGCATCCCCTGTGGATCCCCATGGGCTGTGGATAGATCTCTGTATCTTGTCAAAAGCCAGGCCATGCAAAACCAACACAGGTTGAAATGTAGACAGTTCTGAAGTAGAATAACACAAATTTGGGGAAATACATGCTTTGGCAGTCTTTCTGCACTTGTGCAGTATTACACAACACTTTTTTCCAATGAAATTACCTTTCCCTACTGTCTGAAACCAAGATTTATTGGGGAAAGGATATAAAGAAAAAAACCACTATATGTAAATGCCATTTCAACAAATGAAAATTTGTCTGCTAAATTATACGAGGACTTCTGCTAGAAAGGAAAAATAACATCATCATCCTGTGTTGATTTAGGCATGATTTAAATTCTTGAATTTTGAATATCCTTTATGGAACTCATGAAAATGAGTCCCTCTAGATACTGACAAGTCATTAGGCTGCCACATTTTCCTCTCTTGTACTGAATACAGAAACTCACTGAACACTAATACTATCTTAATTTAGGTATCACTCATTCAAATTATGCTCAAAAGTTACTGAATTTGAATAATCACTATTCTCTCAAAACTTAGTAGAGATTTTCTAGCAATATTGTATTCTCTTTGTGCTAATCTCTGCTGAGTCATAGCCTTGTATTGATAAGTGGTAATGGTTTAATCTCTTTCAGTATTGGAGGACTCTACCATTTCTTAAATATCTTATAACTTCTGAAACACTAGAACACACCATTAATTTAAAGAAACAAAACAAAACAAAGCTGATTTCTTCTAGTTGCCCAAAAGCATTCCCCAGATTGCTGAAACAGAACATGCCTAGGCTAATACATTTGTCACACGCTACAAATCTTAATACTCAGAAAGATGTGACCAAATTTTTTCACTGTTTATCTACAGGTGAGAAAGATCTTCGTGCATCTAACAATTCCAATTCTAACTTCTTGATCCTAAAAGAACTTTAGAAATAATTTAAGATACATCTTTTCAGTGCATTGGCAAGCGGTTTAAATTAAAATTTTGCAATATTTCAGAGGGTGGTAGAAGTCATGTTCCTGGTAACAAAACCCAGTTGGATATATTTTGTATTCTCTAAACTTTTTCAGTATGAAGTTGAATTTCAGAAATAAAAGAGCATGCAGGAGGCTTTTTTATTTCTAAGCCTCAAGCTGGAAAAGATGGGAGTTCCATTATTATGGAAACATAAGTCTGTCAAGCAGAATACACCAATCCTCAATATTTTACAGTTTCCACATAATGTTTTACTAACTTGTGAAGCAAAAAGATATACAAAAGTTTATTTTTCTGTGATTAGCAAAACAAAGTTTAAAGACAATTACTTTCTGGCTTTACTAAATGAAAAATCATTTACCTTGAAGTTGTGTAGGAAAAGGAAGACTTACTGACTCCAGACCATTTCTGGATACTTTATATATTTTTCATATTTTAATCAGGAGATTTGTTAGTCTGAAAGCCATGTTCATTCTGGAAGCATGTTGGTACCGTTTCTTAGTGAAGCAATCTGCACTATGACCATTTGCATAATAAAAGCTCCCAATAATTACTGCAAAACAATTAGGAGCACTTAAGAGTGACACTTACCTGGTCTGTATCTCCTCTTTTTGAATTTGGCTTTCTACCAGAACTAATGTGTTTGACAAACATGGAATAATTATTTAAATGGGGAGGTACCCTACATAATGTGCCCTCTGGAAGCTGATTGAATTAAATGCCAACTAAAACTCCTGACTGAAATGTAGAATAGTCTTATTTTTATTCCACCTTTATCACTAAAACTTAGGGCATAAAATAAGCTAACATTCAGCAGCTGTCAGTGCAGATCTCCAGAAAAGTCACAAGACCTTTCAATGTGTGCATATTCACATGTTTATGTGGCTACACACATTTGTAGGCACATGTATATATCTGTGCAGCACATTGAAATGTGTATGTACACATACATGAACAAATATAAAGCATTTTGGCAGACTGAGAATTCCTGCAAATTAGATGAGTTAGGAGCACAGAGTTCATAAATTGAAGACATATTCATCATGTATATGTTCCTTCTTTTTTGAGAAGAATGTTGGGTTTGTCTTTGCAAACAAGCTGTGGATCTGCTGGTAGATAAGGATAGTACTAAGAGTTGAAAGAACAGGATGGATTCTGATTGATGAATGGAAGAAGATATTTGCCTTTACAAACAAACTGTTTGCTGATAAATGAAACTGGATATTGGAAGATGAAAGAAGCAATGGGGAAAAACTATGAATTCTATAAAAATTAAAAATTAAAAGGGAGGGTTGTACATTAGAGGGGAATCTCAGGTGTGAGGCATTCTGGGAAGTCTGTACCTCTTAAATACCTCAGCCAATAAGGAAAGAGAAAGGGAAACGTATCCGGAAAAATCGGATAAAAAGGAGGCTGGGTCCTCAAAAAATTCATGAGATCCCAGGGGAATGCCCTATGGCTTCTCCCTTTATTTGAACAAAGCAAAAAGGACTCCTCTATCTCCTTTTTAGACATAAATCTTTGGTGTTTGTGAATTAATTTTCCTGACATTTTTTAAATTGTTGTTAGTTTAAAGTGTTAAAACATTTAAATAGCAGAAACAAACTGTGGTAACACTGATGGTTATAATCTTACTTCCAAACTCCTAAATTGTATTTATACAGCATGAAGTGAGTTGAATAAGAGAGTTTATACAGAAAAACAAGGATTTGAGGCTCAACTTCTTCACATAACAGATGAGACAACTCTAAAATTACTTGCACTTTGAACATGGGAGATTTGATCAAAGAAAGCAGAGTCATGGGTTAGGGTGCTCTTCTAAAGGCAGGAAAGTTTTAATTTTAATGTAGAGCTAAAACTAACCTTTTAATATGTCTTGAGAAAAAAAATGAATTTCTGTAGCCTTTATTTTTAGTGGTATGAAATAACCATCATAGAATGTATATTGAAATCTTACTTCTCTCAGCTATATTTTATTTCATAAATACTTCTTTCTATGGCTTCATCCTCATTCTTATTTATACAAATATCATTCCAATTATTTAGTCTATTTTAAGCATTCATGAAAAATGCTTATACATGAAAGCTTATAAATTAAGCTTGATGCATATTTAGAATATCCTCTCCTTATTAGAGCTACATAATTGTCCTTACTGGTGATGGGAAGTCAAGTTCAGTAAGGATGCACAGAATCTTGTTAGGCACAGACTGATATACTATAGTCCTACCACTTATGGCACACGTATGAAGTACATAATTTCCATAGTTCTTAGTATTAAGTCTAATTTTTTAAACTATATTGTCTAGATGTAGGGAGAGCAAAAGTCTATATTCATAAAAAAATAGTGTATATGTATTGCCCTCCAAACACAGTTTTAAAGACACTTCAAACAAGTATTAAACCAAACCATTGGCTCCCTTCCTTTCTTTACTAGAAATAGATAAATACCTCCAACAGTTAATAGATGTTTGAAATTAGTCTAATTGTCTATATATATAATCCAGCCTCTTTCCATTAATTATACAGGGAGTAAGCTCTTAATTTAGGTTAGTCCTAAGATTCAAAGTAATGGATCAGAACCTTAAAGCTGTCTGAAAGAAGGGAAGAACACCCTGAAGACTGAAATTTCTTGGTGTGTTTCAGAGTGCACTATCTTGCTTATTTTGAGAAGATGGCCAATGAAAGTGATCTATTGATGACAGCAGTATAGTGACTCAGACACTAAAAATTTAAAAAAACTTTTAAAAAATCCCCAAAACAAAAAAAACCCTAACCAAACAAACAAACAAACAAACAAAAAAAGTAGAAGAAAACCTTGACCCTAGATCAAGTATGCAAAGGAATAATAGAATAACACAGTTGCAATGTTCTAATAATAACTAATCTTTTACCATCAAACAAATATGAATAATAGCAACAACAGGTTATATAACTTATTTCCTATGAAAGAAATAATTTTTATATTATAGGTGGTGGCTTCTGCAATTAACATTACATTATCTGAAATTTTAGACATTAAAAGTTATAAAAGTCTTTGTTTATATCATTTGAAGAGTCATGCAAATGAAGGCCAGAGGGATTTAAGAATCTAAATCTTACTGAAAATTACTGGCACTTTAAGTTTGGTTTGGTTTTTTTTTTTAATACCTAATCATCATATATTTTTTACTTTGCATAGCATCATTTTTGGTGTTTCCATGTAAGAGTGTTATCTCTGTTTGTTCTGGAGAAGACATACTTGTCTTCAGCCACATAGTCTGTTTACTTTGAAGTTAACTTGGTGAAACAGTGATGTGTGGATCTCACCAGCAGCATGTGATCTCTTGCCCAGATAGTGCTTAAAATATCCACCAGGTTCAGTGATTTGACCACTTTTCTGTTTAACAGAATTCATTGTGGTGCTATTGGAATAATTCAATTTCTGTTTATAAGTGGCATCAAGCAATGCTTACTTGCTAGAGTTGTGATTAGCTGTTGGTAAATTCCAGCCTTGGTCTCTGTCAGTGCTCCCTGAGTTTGTTCTTCCTGTAATTGTCAATAGAGTAAGTGTTCATAACCTCATTTGGCAAAAGAGCCATACCACAGTAGTATTTCTGAGTGTGTTACAGCTGAGATTTGTATGAGATATTTTAGAGATTTTGACTTCAACTCTTTTCCTACAAAAAGTTAGAGCTTCACAAATGCTGTAGTGTTTTTGAACGCGAAATAGCTATCTAGATGATCCATGGTAAATTTTAGGTAAGAAATTATATTTTCATTCTCAGTGTTTTGTAAAACTCTTAGACATCTGGTTCATCAAGCTACAACATAGAGTCCTGCTGGTTATGATTTGCCACTTCTATTGCTTTTGGAAAGTTCAAAATTGGCTTTTATTCCTTTTCTATGTATTCCTTCTGATGATGGGGCTTTTCTGAATAAATGCAGACACCAGAAAGCTTTATCATATCTCTGTTTTCCATGTTATTTGTACCTTACATTTTATAGATTAAATGGCAAGTTTTATACATACAGTAAGGCAAAATATTTATTTTTTTTAAAAATTTGAACTAATTATGAGCAAAGGTGGATGAAATTTAATGAGCACTTTCTTTTTTGACCTATTATTGTCTAGTAGAATTTGAGTTAGAATTAGTTGGGATTCATTTTACTTTCACCTTACATGTCATTACTTAGGTTTCCACCTCCTGCAGCAATAGTAACCTGTGCACTGTGCTTGCCTTTACTCCCTTTCAATTATTCAGGCTAGAGCTGATTAACCAAGCCTCTGAAAATAGGTCTCTCTTAACACTCTGTCTACTTTGAGCTTGGATTACATATCCATATGTAAAAAGTTTGCTAGCTAAATAGATATAACAAATATATTTTATGAAAACTTAGTTTTTCAGTCATCACTCTTAAGTTCTTGTTTCAAGGTGAATTAAATCAATTTTTGTCCATTCAAATCAAATTAGAATAGTCAAGATACTTCAGCCAAAATGAGACCATTCAAGCTAAATTCTGTAGTGGTTTAAATATACAGTTGACTTTCAAGTCTTCATGGGTACAGGTGTAAATATTCTCACAGTTTTTAAGACCACTTAACATGAAAAGCTTTGAGGAGTTCAGGACTGTCTAACACCAGACATAAAATTAAAATAATTAAAAATCACTGCTTTATATATTCTATAAATAAATATTTTCCTTTTATATATATTATACCTCTTTCCAATTACTGCTTCAATTTTTTTCCAGCTCAGATTTTCAGTTGAAAATTCAATCTTATGTTTGCCTGTTAACTTCTTACAGAACTTGCTTGAACTCAGGCAAACATTCTGCAATCTCACCATATTTGACAAGTAGGTCTGTATGTCTATCACCGACTTAGTGATAAACCACTTTTTTCTTTTTTTATATTTTTGTGTATTATTATTCTGGCAGCTAGTTATTGTGAATGATTGCTCTGTAGCCTATCTCTCCAGGACAGTCCTGTTTTATAGAGAGCCCAAGAGTCACACCTGCTTCACATTGCAGAGTCCTGGCTTACTCTATTTGTTCTTGCATGGTAAGTCTTCCATTATTTTGGAATCTCACTTAAATCACCAGTCTTTTCTAATTCTGTCATATTTTTCCTGAGGTAAAGGCACAGGGACATAATACATGGTCCCTAAAGTGTGAGCAAGCCAAGAATATATGAGGAGGTGGCATGAGATAACATTTTGAATATGATCAGTGTTATGCATGTGGAGCCCGTGGATTCAAAAGTCTATTCTAAATCCTGTTACAAAAGTTGCAACCTAAATGGTGACACCGGTCATCTTTCTGTCAGTTTATCTCTGTTAATTTTAATAAAGGCAAACATTGCATTTCAGTATGCTATTTGTACTTCTTCATTTTTTCATTTGCTAGGAAGGTGAGAGTAGCATTTTCTCATGTTGGACTTCATAAACCCTCCAGCCCACCAAGGTGCTTGTTCCTTACCTTGGCCATTCCTTCACTCTGCCACACCCAGTGGTATGGGGTACAGAGCAGGAAGAACAAAAGTGAGAAAAACCCACTGGTGCAGACAAAGACTATTTAATAAGAGACAAAGCCTACAGTTTCCCAGATACTCCTTCTTTCCTTTCTTTAAGACACATTTATGCCTTTTATGTCTTTTATGTGAAGGCCTCCATGACATTTCAGAGTTAATAGAGAACAGACTTGCAATGGCATCAACCATCTCCTTCAGCAGCAACGATAGCCAAATCACCATTCCTTCTGTGGTCCTCTGTATGCTCAGTTTGCTTAAGTGGTCTCTAAATCAACCTTTGCCTCTTTCTGAAAGCTACTGAAAAACAAAGTTTTGGTGTATTTAAAGATATTCTTCTTCTGGGTTTTTAAATGTTTTCTCCATCTCCAATTAGTTTTGGGACTTTTATTTGGAAAAAAAAATATAGAAAAATTTTCCATACCACACTTTCCGTTTTATATCAAGAAAATAATCTTTCTATATTATACCAAGATAAAATCCTAAATCCTTAAATCCTCCCATATAATATCAGGGAAACTATTAGCCAAGATTATTCTATATATAGGAACATCTCCATCATTTACTTTTAAATTATCTCAAGAACAATCTGGATTGCTCGGATGATTTTAGATTATAGAAAACAATTTTGTAAATCAAGAGCCCCCTTGAATAACAAATATACCAAAAAGCTAATAACACACTACTAAATTCTCAGTTACAAAATATATTTTAGTAGACCATCTATGTTTTCAGATATTATTCTGTTTACATTTAAGGAAACTTCACATTTTAATCTCCTTAAATGCAAATAAAGATTCTAGCTGTGGGCACCATTCTGTGCTCCACATGTTTAGTCACTACATTGATTGTTAGAAATGGACACAGCATGTCAGTCCTTGTTTGATTTTGCTCCCTAAGAGCAATTCATTCAGACTTACGTTGCAGTAATGTACTATTGATAATTGTTGAGCAATCCAATTTTTCTTTTTTATTTCTTTTTAGTTTATAATTTTCATGACATTACAAGAGTGCAGTTTATGTTTATCTTCATATGCAATCTTATTAAGTGCTAAAACTAATCATCATCTTTGAACTTTTCAGCCTCATTTCAGCCTGCAGCTACACCAGTGATACTTCAGATCACAGATTCCTCACTTCAAAACAAACACTCATGAGAGTAGGTAACAATCTTCTATGAGGGCACAAAGACTGTTCTTTGGAAGAACGTCATTACCTGGCAAATTATCGGTGGACAGATGAAAAAATCTGCTAGGACAATGCTGACACTTATTAGGGAGATGAAAAATAAGGAGGATGACACAAAGCTGGCACTTGGTAAAAGAGGCCAGCAGGAAGCTTCAACACTGTTTGAATTGTCTAGTTGTATTTCAGGACCACAACTGTTTTGTCCCTAAGACTAAGATGTCACAGGTCAAAACATGCAGTATTCATGTCCAGAGCACAAGATATTAAGAATTTTTGCCTTCCATACCAATCAGAAGAAAAAAACGCACACTCACAAGAACTTTCCAAAGCAAAGCACTTCTTTCCAGTCTAAAGCTCAGTATTTGTCCTTGATACAAAGAAGAATATGAAAGCTCAGTTCTGCTTCAGTCTGTGTTCTGTCTTCCTATTCTGCCTACATTTACTACAAATCTTTTGGATGAAAACTAGCAAATAGATATAAATCCTTTATAGATATAGAAATACATAAGTAGGCAAATAGAAAGTGAAGTTTGGGATTTGCCAGATCATTTTTTTCCTAAGATTTTGGATGCTGATTGATATATAAGCTAATTTCAAATATGCATATGGCAGTCTTAAAAAGAATGGACAATACCTCTTCACTCCTGACAACAGCAGAACTAGAAAATGCTTTTTCACTTATTGGGAAAAAACTTCATTGAAAAAATATTCATGTTCATGTTTGAAATAAAATGGATTTCTTAAGATATAAAGAATTTTAACAATAGGAATATACTAATTTGTAGAAAATTATGAGAAGTGCAAAAAAAATAAAACACTTTTGAAACTTATGTTATATATATTATAAGTAAAAAAGATTAATCATATCTTTAAAAATGCTAAGACAAATGAGAACTGTTTAAAATAGGAACAAATAGGAAGAAATAAGAATGCTACTTAACTGGCCTACATGATATCCATTTATAAAAAGGGTTGTAAGGAGGATCATAGGAATTATAGGCCAGTTAGCCTGACCTCAGTACCAGGTAAGGTAATGGAACAGTTTATATTCACTGCCATCATGTAGAATTTATTGGACGGCCAGGGTGTCAGACCCAGCCAGAATGGGTTTAGGAGGGGAAGGTTGTGTTTGACCAACCTGACCTCCTTTTATGACCAAGGGACCCACCTGGTGGATGCAGGAAAGGCTGTGGATGTTGTCTGTTTAGACATCAGCAAGGCCTTTGACACTGTTTCCCACAGCACACTCCTGGAAAAGCTGCAGCCCATAGCTTGGACAGGAGCACTCTGTGCTGGGTTAAGAACTGGCTGGATGGCCATGCCCAGAGAGTGGTGAATGGTGCTGCATCCAGCTGGGATCTGTCACCAGTGGTGTCCCCCAGGGGTCTGTGCTGGGGCCAGTCCTGTTCAATATTTTTATTGATGATATGGATGAGGGTATTGAGTCTTTCATTAGTAAATTTGCAGATGACACTAAGCTGGGAGCGTGTGTCCACCTGTTGGAAAGTAGGAGGGCTCTGCAGAGAGACCTGGAACAGTTGAATGGATGGGCAGAGTCCAATGGGATGAGGTTTAATAAGTCCAAGTGCTGAGTCCTTCATTTTGGCCACAATAACCCCCTGCAGTGTTACAGGCTGGGGATGGTGTGGCTGGACAGTGCCCAAGCACAAAGAGACCTGGGGGTGCTGGTACAGCTGACTGAACATGAGCCAGCAGTGTGGCCTGGTGGCCAAGAAGGCCAATGGCCACTGGCCTGTGTCAGGAACAGTGTGGCCAGAAGGAGCAGGGAGGTCATTCTTTCCCTCTACTCAGCACTGGTGAGGCCACACCTTGAGTGCTGTTTCCAGTTCTGGGCCCTCAGTTAAGGGAGGATGTTGAGACACTTGAGTGTATCCAGAGGAGGCAACAAGGCTGGAGAGGGGCTTGGAACACAAACCCTGTGAGGAACAACTGAGGGAGCTGGGATTGTTTATCCTGGAGAAAAGGAGACTCAGGGGTGACCCCATCACTCTCTACACCTCCCTGAAAGGTGGCTGTGGTCAGGTGGGGTTTGTCCCTTTCTCCAGACAGCAACTGGCAGAACGAGAGGACACAGTCTCAAGCTGTGTCAGGGGAGATACAGGCTGGATATTAGGAAGAAGTTTTTAGAAAGAATAATAAAGTATTGGAATGCTTTGCCTGGGGAGGTGGTGGAGTCACCATCCCTGGATGTGTTTAAAAGAAGACTGGATGTGGCAAGTGGTGCCATGATCTAATTGAGATGTTTTTGGTATGCGTTGGACTTGGTGATCTTGGAGGTCTCTTCCCACCTAGCTTCTCTGTGATTCTGTGATTGTGATATTTAATTTAAAAATTGAAAGAAGAGAAAGTAAGCTTTAAAGACCATCAACTGAATAAAAATACCTGTAGAAACCCTAATGTTATGAAATAAATGGACAACACTATTATATAATAGTGTATAATTATATATTAGTATATGATATTAAATATTAAACAAAAAAACCCCTTCTTCTGGCTTGCAGTTGACTTCTGGTATCAGCATTTCTTGGATTCTTTAAGTACCTAATCACATAATTGTGCATTTTATGTAAATGCATATAACTTCTGGCCTTAGAAAGGATAAGCAAGTTTAGAACACAGCAGAAACAGTATAATAGTGCATAATAGCATCTATGAACAGACCAAACAGCATCAGCAGAATTTGAATTTTGACATTCAACAGGCTGCTCTATGAAAACATTTGTCAATCATTTTAAGCATGTCCTACCTCTAAATATCAATTATATATATTTTTAAAAGCAAAGATATTTATATTTTTTACTGCGGATTATCTTAAACCTGGATTTTTTCTTGAAGTCATTAATGCAAACTCTCTTAAAAGTGCCTGAAATTTGGAGTGTAGTGGGCTCGTGAGATGGTCCTAACTGTAGGTTTTACCCTATAATAACTTCAGGAGGAGGTAATGAATTCACAGAAGGTCCTGTGTTGTTACTTCAGGTGATTACCAGAAAACTCTGAAACTCCACCGTGCGAATTCCCATAGGATATATAAAAGTACAGGTGTGGGACACAGGAAACAACACAATTCTATGTACTCTGAATGCTTTTCACTATTTTTAAATCTACATGATGCTTATAAAGCTTTGCAGTTATCCACTCTTGGTCAGGAAAGCCTCCTCAAAGCAGGGTACAATTTTCTCCAAACCTATAAATCAATAAGGATGGGTTTTTTGCTCCTGTTGCATTCCTTTATTTTCTTTTCTCAATTTTATCTCATATTGTCTGAACAATCCAGCATTTAGAATTTTTTATTTTGCAATGGAATCAAGGGAATAATTCTCCTTGACCTGAATGTTGGTATTTCTATTTTTCTTAATGCATATTACTAAAAATCTATTTACGTATCTATCTTAATGTTCCTACCTGTCTAAATTTTCAGAAACAATTACAGATACATGTTAAGACCCATAGGAAATATTGTTATTATTTACAGTTACAGTTATAACTGTGGGGATTAAATAATGGAATGTGTGTTGTCCAGAGTAGCCCCAGAAAAAAAAAAAAAAACACTGAAGTAATAAAGACACAATGATTTATTTCATGTGATATCTCAGGATACTCGAGCAATTTTAAAGGCTAAATTATAGTTATGGGAAAGAAAATCCATAGGAAGACTCAAGTGTATTATGACCCACTTATAAAATATATATATATATGGTACCAAAAATCGAGGTTCAGACCTCATAAAAAGGAATCATCATGTTCTAGGTTTGAAAAATATTTAGGTCATATTCTAAGGTGACATAGATCCACATATAAGTCAGCTATCTTTCCACGTATTTATGACCATTTATGCCAATTTATTAAAGCACACTGAAAGAATAAATGTAATGAAACAATGCAAGTTTGAAGGCAATCTAAAAGAAAGATGAAAAAATCCAGTGTGGTAACTAATAAAGGTTGAAAATAGTGTCCACTAGTATGCAGTATCTAAAATACCCCAAACATCTGGTACCAAAAAAATTCAGGTGCAAACGTTGTAATATTTTTAGATCTATTGAATGCTGGGTATACATTTGAAATTTACTTTTAGAGACTTAAAAAAAGATACAAGATATTAATTTGTTAGTTAAACACAGTTTAAAAACATATATTTGCCCTTTTCTTCTAAAATATAAAGGTTTTGCAAAAGTGACCTGATGGGTTTATATTTTGAGAAATGATGGAAAGAACTCACATTGCGAAGGATTTTCAGCACATAGAAATCTATGCAACAATGGTTCCAAAATACTGATTTTCCATCAGAGATGCAATGATACTAAAATATATATATATATATATATATATATATATATATGTGATTTATCAAAATAAGGGGACTTGATTTCCCACGAATAATCATGGAGTTTGGTGGAGCTGGTGATATAAATTTTTATACTATTAGGTACACACATTTTGTCTTGTAAACATCAATGGTACACTGATCTGAGGACAAAAATTATTTCATGTCAATATTAGAACTGTCTAACAAATATGAAATCATTAATAGGGAGAAGAAAATGCAGATGCAAAACATAATACCTTCCAAGTCTGTTTTTGATATTGCATGTCCTGCTCCCAGCTTGTACACTGCAAATACACTTACATGAAGGCATATACAGCTAGTTACTATGAAGTTTCTTTTCCTCTCCTCCTCACTTCTTTCTTGCTTTATCCCACAGTTCTTGTTGCAGGAAAATCTCACATTTATGCTTAGACACAATTGGAGGCTGGTCTGAACATATTTGTATCATTTTTCTCCCCTCTTCACTTTTTTTTTTTTAATTTTTTTTTTTTTTTTGTAACATGAACATGGTGAAAACGCTGGGTACAATTTTCTTACTGCCCTGAATTTTGTTCAGAGGCTAAAAAAAGAAGAAGAAAAAGAATTAAATAAAAAAAGCCCTAAAAACATGGTAAAAATATTTTGTGACACTTGTTATTGCTTTCTTTCCTTGTTGGAGGAGATTTAAGGAAAAAATAATATGAAGTTACAACACTTTCCCATTGGGTTGTTTGTTTCCTTTGTTTTTGTCAGGAAAAAGATTCTGAAGAAGGACAGTTTGATATTTGCATACCTAAAAGCTACATCTATGACTGCAAAATGCTAAAAAAGAAAAGGGGGGGTCACTATTCCAAAAACACAGAAAAACTCTCCTTAACAAATATTTGTGCAATGGATTGTCAACTAAGAATTTATTTGAAGCTGCATAAAACAGTCTTGTTGCTTGCTCTTCTCTGCGAGAATAGCAGCAAAATCAGCAAAGCAGGTAAATTCATATTTCTTTCAGTGCAAGGAGCTTAGTTACCTAAGATAGCTGTTTTTTTAGAATGGTGAACTGCACCTTCTATACTAGTGCAGATCTTTAAGTAAAATACTACTATAAGCACTGCTGCATTAATGGCCTGCAATGAGTGGGAATCCTAAAGTACTCAAGGACTCTGAAGAAAAGTAGAAAAACCTTCTATGCAATGTGAAATAATGAATTGAAAGACATATCATTTGATTGTTTGCTTAACTTTTCAATCTTACTAAGGTCTCCTGTGTTTGCCTTTCTCTTCCAAGACCAGAAAAAACAAAAATTCTTTTATTTAAAGCTGTTCCCTCCTCTGGTTTTTCATTCTTTAATAATTTTGTTCAAAAGCTCACTCAGTGACTTCATCTTTTCCATATACTTTATTTCTTCACCAGCCTTTTATGAGTCCTGTGTTGGTCTTTTTACACATGAATTTCTGTTCATCCAACTGACATATCAGAAAGATTGAATAACACTGATCATCAAGGTAGTTGTTTCCTTTGGGCTACGGCCTGAAAACTTGCTTGAAGAAGTGCTGAGCTATTTGACATGTGTTTGATCATGGACTCAAGGACAAAGAATTTCCAGGCTTACATCCAAACTGCATCCTGTTTGCAAGCAAACTGCACTTCACTGTATATCCTGTCACGGTGAATCAAAATTGATAGTCCATGTCTGGTGCGGATATACTCAACTTCTCAAACTGCCACTTGATATATTCAGTGAGATTATATTCTTGCACAATATGCACATAATTGCATGGATAAGACTATCCAAATGGCACACAGATGACATTCAAATACCTCACGTTGAAATCTGTTGTGTTTCAAAACACTGATAAGGATGTCATTTTCCTGAAATCTACTCCAGTTCGTATATTACTCCATGTAGGTATCTTGACTTTGAGTACCCTCAAAATATAGTGATTTCTATTGCCAGTAAAATCCCACAATATGTACAAAAATATACTGTGATTTTTTATTTATTTATTTGTTACATTAATAAAGGATATGAACAGTATAATGGGTCCTTTTCTAAACAAAGCACAATGAAATATTTACATCCTTCTTAAGTGCCTAGACTGACATTTGCAATCAATAGAAATTATCAACTTGGACTGAGTTTTAACTTTTACATTTCTGACACATTGCATTTTAATCTACTCTTCTTATAAAAAAAAAAAAAAAAGAAAATATTACCAACAGAAAAACATGTAGAAGAAACAAATATATCTGTCAAAGATGTTTGCAAAATATCTGGAAATATCTTTGTTGAAATATATTCTTCTATCTCTTTTGAACAATAATAATTTATTTTCTTATCGAACTTAACCATTTTTAAACAAGAAAAACTCCAAATCAAATCCAAATAAAAACCACACCCTCGTCCTAAAAATTACCTTTTCTTATTTCATTGGTAGTAAAACGATATTCAGCATTTTCACTACACTGCAAGACTTATCACATATTTCTCTGTGGATTTAAACTTTAAAAATGAAAAAAAAAAAAATGTTCTTTCTTCACACCTCAAGTTTTAAAGTGTTAAAGTTAGTGTCACACTTCTCTGGTGGAATCCCTGAAGCTTGTCTGCCTCTCACCTCCAAACCAGACAGTATTTCAGTAAAGTAACTAACTCTTAACAGAGTTGGATCCCCTCTGTCTTTTATAGTAAATTACCTTTCAGTTTGAAGTATCTTGCAACCACAAACCAGTACTGACTTAAACAAAATAGCTTGCTATATTATCTCTTCTGCTTTTTTAGTTTTTACTTATTTTATAAATGTGATTTTTTTGGTGGATACAGCATTTTGTATTTATCCTCTCTAGGTTAAGGACTAGTTTTTTTGGTTTTTAGCAAATTCTCCAGATTCACTAAAATAATTTCAGTCAACTGACACGGCGTTCTGTTCCACAGGGTTTTCCATTCATTCTTCTTTAGTGTAAGGACAAGTTTTCTAAGAAATTTCATCAAGTCTATTTCATCAAGTTTTTCGTGTCCCATAACTTAGAAGTTAAAATGCTTAAGATAAGGGCATAAAAAGAAGAATATGTTAAGACGATGTCAGTGTCTTAAAAATTATCCAACATGAACTATCAAAGAGCATCTTAAGTCATTAAACCTATTGCTTTGTATGACTTAGTTCCCATACATCATGTTTCAAGAAAGGTCTATCTTCAGTCCGCAGTATACTTTGAAGCTAAAGTAGTCCTTTGTTACAAGTAACTGCAAAAGTAGAAGTTGGCAATCCTCTACCTTACATAAGTCATCCAGAATTAATTCATTTTCGGGGGGTGAGTTCATTTCCTATTTTTAGTGTATTTCTTCAATCCACAAAGAGTAATCTTCCCAATGGGCATGCTTTGAGAATGCCGTGAAGGAAGAATAATTGGGGAAATACTTGACAGGATTTAGATATCAAATCCAAAGTTCCTGGCCACACTATATCTAATGTACTTGTGGGAATATTGAGGGGAAGATCATCAATGCATAAAGAAGACTTAATGTGTAACTTTGCTTCCTAAAGGGTCTGCATTCTGCAATGACACAGACATGGTCAGGTACCTACTGCCTGGGACCCAAAGACTATTTATCTTGTGTTAGACAATCAAATAATATTGTGGGTTCCTCTGATCATTCTGCTGCCACACCCATTAAACCAAGCCTTGTACAAACCATACCTGAAATCCAAACTTCCAGGTGTTGTGTCTTAGTAAGTGAGCAGTCAGTATCCTAGAGGAGGCAAAACACGTTTGCAAGTTGTTATTCTCTCTAATTACCTTTGAGTATAAGCTTCTAACAAATATTTTGCCTTTTACTTGTATCTAAATTAATTCAATACATTTTTCATATTTTTCTCAGCTGCTCAAAGGAAAGCTGCATATGATTCAGCCATGAATTCAGCCAAGGCTGATCCGGGGAGGCAATTTTCCCACTCTGATCTGGTGTAGCCTCACCTCGAATATTGTGTGCAGTTTTGGACACCGAAATATAAGAAGGATATTAAGCTATTAGTGAGTGTCCAAAGGAGGGATATAAATATGGTGAAATGGCAGGAGGGGAAGCCATATGAGGAGCAGCTGAGGTCACTTGGTCTGGAGGAGACTGAGGGGAGACCCCACTGCAGTTACAATTTCCTTGTGAGGGGAGGAGAAGGGGCAGGCACTGATCCCTTCTCTGTAGTAACAGTGACAGGGCCCAAGGGAATAGCCTGGAGCTGTGTCAGGGGGAGGTTTATATTGAGTATTAGAAAAAGGTTCTTCACCCAGAGAGTGGTTGGACACAGGAATAGGCTCCTCAGAGAAGAGGTCACAGCACCAAACCTGACGGAGCTCAAGAAGCATTTGAACACACGAGGGCACATGGTGTGACTCTTGGAGATGATCCTGTGAAGGGCAAGGAATTAGACTCAATGATCCTTGTGGGTCCCGGCCAATTCAGCACATTTTGTGGGGCTTTTTTTGTCTTATTATTATTAAAAACAGCTGTTCCTTAGAAGGGATGCAGGCTTACTTCGTGTTCAAAAAAATATATCAAGTCATCTTCATTTATTTAAATAAAAAATAGCAATTTCAGTGAACTTAAAAATCACTCTAAGTGCTCTTAGGTGAAGATCAGTGACAGCCTGAAATATTTCTCTTTTTAGATGACAGCATTCTTTGGTGTGTAAATCAAAACTTTCTGGTTTGAAATAAGAAATATAATAATAGGAATAAAAATCTCATTGCGAGAATAGTAGCAAAACTGTCAAACATCACAGACAACTAGTGTACAGAGAAAAAATAAACCTATACATCTTAGTCAGGGTGGGAAACAAATTACCCTCCCAACCCTCTGTACAGATTATTTTCCTTGCATCTTCAAAATGATGGAAAATATGTATGAGACTGCAATGGATAGTAAATTCTGTGTGATGCTGTCCTTAGGCATATGTGGTCCTTCAATGTGAATAGTTACTACCATATATTGTGTAAAACTAAGAGCTTACTACACAGCAAATAAAAGGAAGGAAAGGGATTAAGGGATTCTGATGTTATTTGATAAATTGTCACATTTTCTTTCTCCTAGAATCTCACCTTCAGTTTTGACTAGTACATGTACAAGAACACAATAGTTTGAAAAATCATTATATAAATGCAAGGTCCTTTGTTTGCAGTGTCCAAATAAAACGAACTCAGAGGTTCTCATATAACTTTTGAAAAGAGAATGCAACAGAGCTTAACATTGAAACAATAATATTAAATACATATAAAACACTGTAAAGTAGTGTTTGACATCCTCCAAGACAGAATAAAAAGAAAATGTGTTAACCTAAAAGTCTGCTGACAGTGACACAGGAACTTCCCACTTTATTGCTGCTTCTTAAAGCTCACAAAGCTCATGGAGTTATAACATAAAACACCTTTGAACTTCAATGCACACATAGATAGTTCCCCTCTTGCTCACCTCTAGAAATTTTTATTTTGAGATACGATTTCCGTCTTTATGATGTTGCACTTCAAAACAGCTTGTCATTTAGCATCTTTAAACTTTCAGAAAAACACTCAAGAGCTCACAGGAACTTGTTAAAAAAGCAATCCAAAACTTCTGCACAAAGGGATTCAACCACTGGCATCAGTATTTTAAAAACAGTAAATCAACACTCAGGATCTCCATAACACATTCACTGTATGCAAAAGATACCTCTTCATTTTATCAATTCTGTCTTTGAGTTCTCTTCCCCAGAAACAAAATTCCCCATTAGATCAGTGAGTTTAGCATCTTTCTGGATTTTTATAAAAACATCACACAAGAATTCATTCCTTCTCACTAATGCCATAAAAACATCCAGTTATCTACCCCCTATTCTCTTCACTGAAGGAAACTAAAGCTGGAATAACAATCCTCTGTGGAGAATGCTGTTGCTTTTGGAACCAACCTACTGGTGCTCCATGAATAAGTTACAAGTTCTCTCTTCGTAATGTACCCTTGTTTTGGATTGAGTCAGAGATTAGAGGGTGTCTGAATGTAATTTGTTAGATAATTTCTTTACAGTGATTTTTTTTGTACACTGTCAGCAACTGGAGCTGAGGTGCACTATTTCCAGGTAATTCAAGGTCCACTTAAGAATTGTTGTTCTGTACTTTGTATGTCAGTAAAAATAAAAAGTATCCTTAATAAAACTATCTTCTTTTTCCATCTCTTTCTTTGACGCAAATGTCCACATTATTTAGACAGCATGTGGTTCACAGGATGAAGAAAATATTTTTAAGCAGCCATGACTATATGTACATCTTCTTAGATGCTTTCAAAACTGTCAGGGTGCTCAGGTTTTGCCAAAAATTAAAGCTTTCTAAACTAATTTTTTCACAATTGCTGTCAATATCAATGGAAGAAGAAATGGCTTATGTTTACATGCAGGTGATGTCCACCTGCTTGGGCTTTCCATTATGTCAGATGATCAGAATTAAATACTGCCAAAATAAAGTCCATTTGATTCATGAAGTCACCTGTAAATGCAGAGGATTTAGCACAACTAACAGAGCATTGTGAATCCAAAGCTCAAAGGTCTCTATGCAGTATATTTTCCTATGCCACTGTGGGTCACCAGGGAAAACTAAGCACTGATACAAATTGTAGATTTCCTGAAATCTTCCCAATGTCTAGGTAAGTTAATCAAACTAGAAAAAAAAAAAATCGCATTTCTATTTTGCCTTCCTTTTAATTTATGCCACTATGACATGAAAGAAATGTAACACTGAATAATACTGCAGTGGGTTACTCAGTAGGCTGCCACAGCAAAAGGAGAATTTCTCAATTGCCTTTTGCTTTCATCCAAGTAACCTTTATCTTGGTTTACTGTTTTGTATTTATTCCACAAGAGTACCATAAAGAGAAAAACCTTTAATATCAAAGCCAAAACTTACAGTCTAGTCCAACCTTTAATTTAAAATTTTTGCAGGTGCTCACCTGTGTCCCTTTAACTGCTGTGGGGAGAACTGGGGACATTTTCATTAAGTATGTCTTGGAAAAAAAGTGAATGGATAAAAACCCCACATGGGTGAGAAACCACACAAGGAAAAGAAACAACATGATTTGATTAATTCACTATGCCATGTGATTATAGAAAATAGAAGCTTTTATTCATGGAAATTTTCACTCTAGCTTTTACTGCTTCTGCCCTTTCTAATAGAATTAAGGACATTCATTTGAAATAACATTTATTGGGCTATTTTAAAAATGAATGCACTTTGAAAACAATAAGTGTCACATAAGTTTCACATAAGTTTTGTTTTAATAAAAATTGTGATTTGTGATAGGAAGAATGAGGAAAGGTCCAAAGGTTTACATGAATTCATAGACACTTCTGTGCCTAGAGAGAGAAATGGCTAACCAAAAGAAACATAGTGGTCAATTTAAAAAAAATATTACATACCCAACTATTTATCCTAATCTATAGTTTTGAATAAACTTGCTAGTTCAAGAATGGGGTTTTTTTGAAAAAGTGTTTTAACTTCTGTCTTTTGTGTCTCAGTTTAAATTAAACTGAAGACACATTATTTGAAAAACTTATGACTAAATATGTAAATAAATATACAGCATTTCACAAACCTAAGTACATTTTGCTTTATTTTTATATTTATTTTACTAGATTTAAAATATTTTGAGAATAATGCAATTAATATGACCTCCTAAAGAGTTATGCTTTTATTGATATTGTCCTTTATAAGAGGATTTTTTTTCACTTTTAATTTACAATTTCATACATTAACAGGATTATTTCCTCCCAAAGGATCATGGGAGCATCTTTGTGACAACAGAAATATTCCTTCAACAGCAAAAGTATTCTAGTGAACAAGCACTTCCACATCTTCCCTTTTGGAGGACTGGGTTCTGGTTAAACTAAAAGGCAGCAGAAAGTTGCAGCAGACTTCTTCATTCTGCTTTGGGCCATTTTTAACACAATCCTACTTTATCTTTTACCAGCAGAACTATGGACACAGTTACAGTCTCTTCTCTGCTGTCATCCATCACACTGTCCTACTAGAAACCTTTTTATCACAGAACTAAGAGAAAATCTTTGGTGACCTGATCTGTTTTATTTGAAAGCAGCTGTTGCCACCATCAATGCAAGATTACATCTGATCCTTCTAGATCCAGTTATTTTGCATTTTAGGAGTCTTGTTTAAAAAAAGGAAAAGAAAAAAATGCCTTTTTCCAATTAATTTTCTATCAATAAACTTCCCAGATCAGGAAGGCAAAGGCAAAACTGGGACTTTTGGAGAGACTAAATATATAGGAACCTCATCAAAGAAAAGATCACTGCAGAAAGGAATCAGAGAAAAAGCAGTCTCTTTCCATCTTATCATAAAGAATCATACAATTTTTGCTGAACAGGAGGAGTCTTGGCAACATCAGGAGAATATATCCTCTATAAGTCAGTGATAGTGAGAGGAATTGGATTATCTGTAGTATAAGTGGCTCACAAACTTATGGGGAATATTTATTAATAAGCTTCCTTTATTTTTCCAGGTTCTCAACTTGAGAAGGTTTGAAAAAGACTGTGCATCCTTGTTACAACGATCATTTTTTCAGCTTCAGAAATTTCTTTATTGACCTGAGATTTCAGATGTTTTCTATACACTGCAGAAGTTTGCTTTAGGTTTTTGATATCATTATTTTTTTTCTCAAATGATATAACAAGCTCAAATACATTTAGTACATAAAAATATGTATTTTAATATTGAACAATATAAGTGTTATTCTTAATGACTTCATCACTGGAATCTAGTACATAAAATTATATAAAACACAAAAAAACTGACATGACACCTACTTTAAAAAAAAGCCTCTGTACTTTTTTCCTCCTCAGATTTCTTCTGTAACTTTTTTCTTTCTGCTGTCAAACTTTATGAAGATAGTTTCACAGACTATACTGCTGTCACTTATGTTGCCTCTATGCAATGAAATATTCCTTATGCTAGCTTATAAACAATTGATGTCTATGGTTTTTGACTTGATGACAAAAAACTTCAGTCCAACAATGGGAAACTGCAATCCTTAGCATTCAGAACTGATTTCCTTAAACCAGGATTTTCCTTATAAGGTACATGCATCAAAATGCACTTGAGAAAACGTGCTATCAATGTGTGAAATTAAAATGCTTTACACTTCTAAATTCTCAAGAGAGAACAGATTTAGTATGTGAAGCAAATCTTGTTTGTTTTCAGAAATGTTGACTCATTAGCTCTCTAGGTGTTCTGCTCAGGCACCCATAAAGCTACATATCAGACAAAAATGAAGAACAGTCAGATTTGGCAGTGTGCAATCATCAGAAGCATAATTTCCAAAATTCAGGATTTAATTTTTTATCTATTTATTTTAATTTTGAGGATGGGAAGACTAGAGTGATCATAAATGAAAGTGAATGTGATCGATATACAGATCAATTAGTAACATAGCTGTAAAGAAAAATAATGTTAGAAAGTTGAAGGAACACCAGCCAAAAGCTTTTCCGAAGTAATGTAAACTGTATATGAAAAATAAATTCAGGATGGAAAAATATAAGCCAACGCGACCTTTTGAAAATAATTTAAACTGATTGCTTTCTTATAAGAAATTGAAGGTGAAGAAATATAATTACTGACTATAGACTTTATACAAGGTTTTCTTGACATCTTAGAACATGTGGATTTTGGCTAATTTCCAATGAATTGCAATAATGGTCCTATACTACCCCATATCTGAATAATGTCCATCATACTTCCCTTCTTCTAATTACCTCAATGGCATATTACCCAAAAATTTATAAAAGGCACAGGAGTGCCTTCTAAAAAAAGAGGAAAAAGCATAAAATGCCAAGAGATAAAGAAATAATATAGCCCAACAAAATGTGGTTAGTTTCATTTTCAAGAGTCCTGTGTAATATCAAACCAGATCATCTTGTATGCTCCAATAGTTCTTGTCAATTATAGGAAAATCTGATTTATACAGCCAAAGCATACCAGGAAATTACCATAATTTTCTTCAGATTATAGTCTCATATATCCCTGAATTTTCTTAAATGTGTGTTCAGAAGTTGAAAGAATATCTCACAACAGCCAAGTTCTCTCAAGTTTAAGTCAAAGTATTTTTGCATAATTTAATTTAAAAACCATAAATCTGTATTAATGTACCAAGAAAATGGACACAGAGTCATTATAAAGTTTTCTGAAGTTCAAAAGATGTTTTGAGGATGCTCCAGAAGCTCAAATGGCTCCAAGTGGATAGGCTACCTGCTAACTCTAATTTGATGTTCGGAAGGCCAACCCGACTACATGGATTTTCCACATGAAATATTTTAGAGCTAAAAATGTCACTTTGAAAATGTTTGAATATTCATTTGGTGCTTTTTGAATTTCTGACCTCTGATTTCCAGCAGAAAAAAAGTAGAGATTTTTGGCAGAAAAAGAGAATTGAAACATATTCCTCAGAAAAAGCCAGTTTGCCTTGAAGTCTGTTCTCAGGTTTGTCTTTTGGTGTGCATTTGAAATTCAAATTACTGTCAAAATGACCTCGTGCTCTTACTTAGCAAAATCTTATGTGTTAACATAATACTTCCTCTGCTTTACTGTAGGTCCCTAAGGTAATTCCTTCTCAAGATGCCATAGTATAACCACAAATACCAAAATGACAAGCCTAAATACAAGGTGGTAAATGTGACTGTTTATCTGCTTTGGATTTTATTATTCTAATGAAAATCTGTCCTGTCATGTAAATTTCCCATATTCTTAGGCATTCAAAGGTTTGGGCTAACAAGATTGTTAAGAGTGTAGGGCCCAAAGGGGTCCAAAGAGTCCAAAGTGTCGAAAGAGAGATTCCTGGGAAGCAATGACAGAGAGAAGACAAATGTCTCTCACCAAAGTCTTGGAATGCAAACTGTACTAGCAGAGCTATTTTGGAGCACAAAAGAGCCCTTTGTGATGCACAGTTACTATTTTTGGGGTCAAGAGTCCTCTATATCCCATTTCATGGCAGTGAAGAAAAAGGATGGAAGCAAGGATCTTCACTGGTAATCTATATTTTAGCCATGTAAGTGTTCAGATAGCCTGTAACATTCTTCAAAATGCTAGTAGATGGTAGCAGAGACCTTTAACATTCAGCCCATCAAAATAATTTTTCTAGTTATCACATATACTCAAAATATGAATGTGCTTCCCCTGACCTCTGTGTTCTTTGCTTTCCAACTGCTTTGTGAACTCTACGGAGGCACATGGCATTATTCCCTAAATACACTGAACAAGAGAGCCAAGCACCTGCCAGTGACCCCTAGTCTACTTTTAATGATCTCCATAGGCACAGCTGTGAACACTTTGTTATCCATGAGAGAGATCACAGTTAACTTGCTCACCAGGCAGAATTTAAAGTCCAAAATATGTTTAGCTTCACGGTAGCAGAATTCTTACCTAAAAAAAAAAAAATCGGGTTTTATATAACAGTAAACATCTTCACCTTCTTCATTCAGTCTGTCAGCTAGCCTTTACTACTCTCTTTCAGATTGTTGGAATCTTTCTCTAGCACCTTAAGATATTTCATCCTCGACTGGTTCTGCTGGATAAAATGGTTCTTGCCTTTCCTCTTTCCATTTTTTGTGAGAGAAAAAAAGGTCAGAGAACAAATCTGATAGTTTTCCTGTAGCTAGCAAGAATGTAGCTTTCTTCCTGGTGTGAGCACTTTTGTTCTTGATCTTCACCTGGTTATTGTGAGGCATCTTGGACTTTCAGAAAATCACATTTTACCTTTCTCATCCACTGCTATTATTGCATAACCTAATAGACTGCAGATTTTGATCTGCTTATCCATTGCATTACTAACCCTACTTATCAGTACAGACGCTTTGATAAAACATTCTATTTGACTTCCTGGATTATTTTTCTTTGCTCATCAAATGAAGAGAAACCATGAAACTGTATACACTGAAACCAGGAATGGGATAATTGTTATTACTTCCTGGTGAAACTCTGCTTTTCAAATATTTCTTTGCTTCAGAAAATTGAAGGGAAAAAACCCCACACCTAAACTTCAAAATCTGTTTGATAGAAATGGAAAATACACCAAAAACATACATATAAGAGTTTCAACCTTTTCCTCCACTAGAAAGAACTATTATGTGGTATTAAATTAACATATTACATATTTAAAAGCCAAATAAATAAAATAAAAATAATGCAGTTCAACACCAAGGGATATATAAGCACAGTTCTGACACTAATTTTCAAAAAGTATTCATCGTGATCATTACTGTCTACAGCAATTTAAGTCAACAACAACTGAAGAGGTATTTAATGCTAAAACCCAAGACTTTAAATGTACAAGAAGTATATTTTCAAAAATTTTATGTTGGAGCAAAAAAATTTTTCCTATCTTCACTTACTGAACATTGTGCTTCACAGAATTTTGTTTTTCACATCCATTTTCAACAAGGACAAGACATTAAAGGAAATATTACAGCCATAAGAAAAAGAAAATAGAAGTACAGAAAATGTCTAGCAGCAGAACTTCAAGCAAATATCAGGTTTAATTAACAGGAAAAAAAAAGGAAAGTAGTAATTTCTTGTTTAATTTTATAGGTAGCACTGCTACAGCACTGTAGCAAAACACTGCATATTAACAGTAAAGTATTAGGTTGTCTGCCATACATCCTGCTTCATAATATAAATCCTCCCTATCTCTAAATGCAAGAATAATGAAAGTGAAAAATATCAATGGAATTATAGGTTTGTAATAATAACTTATAATTAATATATTTTGTTTATTAACAATGAAAGCTGTTGAAGCAGAGAAATCCCAATTTATTTTTTTAATGTTGGGATACTTAGCATATCCAGAATAGTCAGAGATATGAAAATTCTTATGCCATTTTTGAAGCTAATATTGAACTACAAATCTAATTGGAAGATTAATATAAGAACATTTAATTCTGTCTGCCAATCTTAGCCAACTTATTCCTTGAAATATCAACCTCTGGTCATTATAAGAGATACAGGACTAGAACAAGTTTCTAGTCTGTCCAAGCATGGCACTAGTTAAGTTCTGACTCATTAACTCAAAGATGGTATAGGATTCAAAAGAACTAATTGAAAAATCCTTTTAAACCACTTGATAAAGTTAATTTTCATGAAATTGTGTGTACTATTACTCTTTCACTTTAATCTATAATTACATCGGTTTACTTATATCTTCAAAGCTTATGTTTGCTTTTTCTTTTTTCACCCCTTTCAAGTGCTTTTTTCTCTTAAGAGATATATGAAGTCATATGAAGTTCTGTCAATGTATCAAACACAGCAAATCTATGCAGAAAAATGTGTTTGAGCATTAGTTCTCTCCAGTCTACATTGTTTATAATGAAAGACAGCTCATATATTGCTTGTTATTAATATCCAAGAGAGCTGAACAGCAGAGAAGGAAACTTTCCACTAACAGAAACCTTTTATCTTGACTCAGCTGAAAGTTAATATACTATAGTCTCAGTTAATAGATGATCAAAGACATAACCTAGTGTGAGGATTAAAGAGATCTCTGCTGTGACCATCTTCATGTATTCTGCACAGCAAGGTATTAATGCAAGCAAAGATAAGTCCAAAAAGCCAATATTGATTTTTAAAATGAAACCATCTTTTAATCTAAAATAGGTGAATGTGACAAAATGTCACTATGCACTTGAAAAACAACAATGAAAAGATAACAGCAGGAAATTAATTAGTTTAGAGGAAAAGTGAGATTTATTGTATCAGGTTTTAATTTAAGAAGCTATTCCTAGTCAGCAAAAGACTTTAATGTATGTTTAACTAGAAACATATTCATAAGTTCCATGAACTTTGATGTGGTATAATGCATTCTTAAATTTTAATATTAAAGCAGCGATTAATGCCTAATGTTGTTCTTGCTAAACTCAATAACATTTGCCATGAACTTCAAAAAAAGAATTATATGGCTTGATTCATTTTCATAATTTCTCTTATAGATCTAATATGTGCCTACTCTTTAGGTTTAGTCTTATTCTGTTGCTATTTTTGTTATTTGAATAGGAAAATAAAGTATTGTTGCCTTTTTTTTTCTGCCCTGGTTTACTTCTAGACATTATGTTTCTAAAAGGAAGGCCTGACGAATATATGATCATGAGTATGAGTATGGATTACTGGCTTGCAGGGTGCTCCATATTTTTAAATAAAAGCCTGGAACATTTTTCATTCTAAAAATTATTTTCATCTTTTATCTGCCTTATAAAAATTGCTGGCCACTTTAATCATAAAATGAGAGGAAGAGGGTGATCTGAACTGAATGAAAGAGAATATCAAATGTTTATGTTTTATGTACATATCAAGGACAGAAACTCAAATACATATATTTTAGGAGAATTACACTCTGGAAATAAGTTGTAGAGAAATACTGCTGTGCATGGAAAGCAAGGAAGGCAGATTGGAATACCAAGGGGATGCTGCTATGCAGAATTTGACATGAGATAGTTATACTGTGGAGGGCTTTATAAGTAGCACTGATACTGTGAGTGTTCTTATGTCATGGCAAATGAGAAAATGAGGCAATGAGTTCTTCACTGTAAATGTGACATGTTGCTTTTCATTACTGAAGAAGATGAGCAAATGGAAAGACAACTATTCTGAAGGAACAACTGCCCTGGAAATACATACAAATCTTAATCTCCTCTTGAGTGATTGGGTCACAAAACCATCTTCTAAGCACTGGCTGTGAAAAATTTATATTCTAAATGGTTTAGGTCTCCCAGCCAAATTCAGCTGACTAATAAAAATGTTCTAGGATATGTAGATCCTCTTAAATTTTTTGTTTATGTAGATCAAATATATGTGCATATATGTTTATATATATGTATGCATAATGTAAAATTTTTGTAGGTTATAAATTATGTTATAATGAAGCATGAGATTAATCAAGTAGGAAAATAAAACAACTGTAGTGGCACTTCTGCTCATGAATACATCTGTAATTGGCATATCAACTTCAATATACAGTGATGATAGATATAATGCATCAAGCAAACAGGCATAACTAGCACTAGTTGAATATATGTAAGAACATTGTTACAAAATAGACAGCCATAGGCCACCCTTGTTTTTAAAAGCTAGAACAGGTCACATTTGTAGTATTATCCTTTTTTTTTAATTAAACACTCTTTATTCCTTGAAATTCTCAGGATGAGGCAATGTTCCAGAAAAGTGTAAAAGCTGTTAGAATTTTCCCAGGAAAAAGCTGTGTGAACAATTTGCATGTATATATTTTAATTCCTTTTCTTCAAAAGACAGTACAGTTGCTAGACACTGCCAGGAGAAATTTATGTACAGAACATGCTTTACAGGCTGTTTACAGTCATAAAACAGAACAATAGATGATTTTCTGCTTTGATTAGAGGTATGTGGATTAAAATAATGAAGTTTGCATTGTGATAAAATTATAATTGTTCTGGCTTCTATTGCATATATGTTGACTGAGACCTTCTAGGCAGCTCTTCTAACAGAATCCACATAGTTTAGTGACTCCAGTATATGCTATAATAAATCCATTATATGATAAGACACATTAAATCTATTGTATACTATTTTATTGTTCCAAGGAAACCTTATAGTTTTACACAATTACTCTGTTTGAATTGTTTAATAATAAAAATGCATAAGGAATGTATTTTCCAGATTTAAATGGGTCAGCTTAAGAGGTAGGGAGTCCAACTGTTACTATTGACTTGGAGAAAGCCCAAATATAGTTAAATTTTATATTGAAATTAATGGAGATGGTTCACATAATTGGCTACCGGAGGTAAGTTGCTGAGAAAAAAATCTTCATTTTAAGTTATTACAGTTGTACTAAAATTATTGTCTCAACCATATTTTGAGAAAATGGAATTAAAAAATCCTGCCTTACATTAATGATGTAATGGCATCACTGGATATTTAATATTTTGTACTGCCTTTACATTTTTGTAGGTACTTGCAGTGTTTTCAGACTTCTCCAAACATATTGGACCTTCTTCTCTGTTGGTTTTGGACTCAAGCAAGTTAGATGCAAACCATGATCTCTCTGAATATTTGCATTTTATAATTTACTCCCCACTCTGGCTGAAAAAAATGAAGAAAACAATACTCAAGTTATCTGAATTTAATGAAGATTGCGTCTGTGTTGTCTTGTGCAAAATTATTTTTTATTCTCCTTGTTTTCCTCCTCCTTTGCCCTAAAGTATTATTCTAAGTGTGACTTTTTCCTCTTTGTGTATATGAGAACAAAAAAAAATATCAGCATGTGGTTGCACAATGGAGGTACCATAAAATGAAAAAAAAAAAATCCCTTAAATAAAATCATTATAATGAAATAATTATTTAGATTTAAGCAAAATAAAAGTATTGTATAACTATGTGCCAATACTGAAATCCTCAAATTATGAGAAATATGGACAACTAAAAATCAAAAATTTGCCTAGATGAGAGCTTGAGATTTAAACCTTATATCCACCTACACAAACCAGGACTAGGTATCCTAGATGATTACCAGGAATTTTTACCTAATCTTTTACTGAAAATTCTAAATATGAGATTACAACAAGTATAGACTAATTAGTTCAGTGCTTAGGAATATTTTCCTACTGTCCAGTCTGAATCTCTTTACACAAATGTGAAATTATAATTTCATTTTCTTCCAATTCTGAATGAAAAAGAAAAGCAGTTTTTTCTTTCCCTTTGAAGACTGCTATCACATCTCTTCCCAGTTTTCTAGCCTAATACAGGAAATTACACAGTAATTTTGCATTTATTTAAGCAGTAATTTGGGGAATCTGCTTTTTTCAAGCATGATGCAAAAATCTTAAAACATCTCTGAACGTAAACCCAAGCATAAGCATAAAAGATGCACATTTTGAAAAGTCCTGGTATTGTGCATGAAAGTAAATGAGTTCATAAATGTATTTATTACATGAACTGTATCATGGTAAATATGGGGGGAAAAAGAGATTAGATAAATAAAATAAATTTGTTGCTGAAAGAAAATGAACAGTCAGTGTAAACAGGGTAAAAGGAATTCACCTCTTTTGCCATCTGCAGACTGATGAAGATTACAGTACTTCTCTGTGTATATTCACTCTCTACCTCCACTGAAATATTTATTTACTTCTTTAACACCACATGAAGTGTCAAACAGCAGTGCAAATGGAGGACTAGAAGACAAGTAGTACAAGCAGTTATGCAAGAATGGCTGATATTATATCAATAAGTATTTTATTTTTTAGAAAATTAAAGTGCTTTGAATCGTTTCAATTCTTCTCTTTTTTATTTTAATTTATGCTGGTTTTGGGCTGGTACGGACTGGCCTTAGAGCAAACAACTCTTACAGACTCTGATATCTCAGTCCTAGAATTGCAGTACAACTTCCTAACTGCTGTGCATCATATTAAACACATGCATTTACCTCCATTTTTAATAACCACATCTATTTCAGTCTCACTGGAAAGCCTCTGAATAATTGTTTGACAGGCTTTCAGCTTTCTTTCCTTACTGTGAGAACAACGATTTGTGGTCAGCTAGTCAATCACCTCATTCAGCCCTTCTAGTATTCAATTATGAGATTTTGTAATATTATGAACCAACATTTTTGCAGATATTAAAAAAAAAAGAAAGAAATTATTCTGGCACATACTGTGTTGACAAATATTGCCTCTCTGTGATCATAAATTCACTGATGTAATTTTATCTGATGTTGAAAAGCCCATACTAAAAGCTGGACTTCATCTCTTCTAAACCTTAAATCCAGACTTATTAAATCTATATTAAATGAAACACATATTAAACAAAAATATCTGGTTTAAAGGGTGCATTAAGTTGCTAGGAGTGAAATGGATTGGAATAACTTGGAGGTAATTTATCTTGCAAGTTACAAGAGATACTGAGTAATTTGACTTTATTCTAGATTATTGGGGGAAATTTGACTACCTCGGAACAATTTGAAAGTCCTCTATGTAACTGTAGATGCTGTAAAGAATACTCTGCCGTATACTTGCATAAGTCTTATTGTAGGAATTCACTCAAGTATCCATATAATGATAAAAGCACTTCCTCTTTTCTAGACACCTAATAAATAAGTATCATTCCTTGTAATATAGAGTTAAATTAAATGATGAAAACTAAGTTAGAATTTACTATTGTTTTGCATTTCTAACATAATTTCAAGACTGTTGAGAGCATAGGGTGGAGTTATACTGACATGTGACAGATGAGGTGGAAATACAAGTGTGAGAGTCATTGAACACCATGAATTTTTATAATATATCATCATTATGAAAACACCTGTGCTGAAGGACATTGTGCTGATATACAGAAATATCTTTTCTGTGGTTGATAAAATTTTCATTTTTCCCTGCAACGGTTAGAAAGGAGAACAATACTGTCTGCTAGATAGAGTATTTATAGACTACATGAAAAGCATTCTACACTGATAAAATATTGCAGATTTTTCTAGCAGAAATGAGGTTGGACAAAATCTTCCCTGTCTTTCAAGTCACTGAACTGAAAAAAAGCCACTTCAGCAACTATTTTTGAATGACTCTGCAGTTCTAATCTTCTGCCTGTCTGAGAGATGAAAGGACTAAAGGTATATAAAAAATATTATTCATGAAGTACACGGGACAAAGTGCATCCCCAGAAAATTTTCAGACAATACAAAGCTGCTAAGGTTGATACCGTCCATGGTTATGCTGTCCTTTGAAAAGACCTCAGCAGCCTGGAGAGATGGCTACTAGGAACTCCAAAAAGGTTAACAAAGGGAAATTTGAAACCTTGCACCAGCATCCATTGTCCTGCTTGGGTTCAATAAAGAATTCTGTGGACTTTCAGAAACATGGTATGCAATTGGACATTTTGATCCCTATGTGTTGAAATCTGTCAAGTTGTCTGTTTGCTAGTACCTCTTACAAAAAGGTCACAAACTAAGAAACAGGGAAGAAAACTAGAGATAGCAGTATGAATAAACAACAATATTTTTCAAAGTTTTTTATACCTGAGTGTTCAAAAGTATTCCTTTTTTGGTTATTGTACTGATCAAGAAATTACATTTCTTCTTGGATTTTCAAGTACTTGCAGCACAGTATCTGCAGAAAGTAATGTAGTGAAGATCATCTATTGTTCCTGTGCTGTCATTGCTGGATATGATAATGTGTTAAGTTAAAATAGTTTCCTTTAGACTAAAAAATTGTGCTGTTGCTTCATAGATGGCATTCCCTTTAGAAGCCATCAGTAAAAATTACATACACCTTACTTCATACATGGTAAACAAATAATTTTTAAAAATAATTATTTTATAGAGTATGAAGCTGATAGAGAACACCCTTTCTTGGATATCAGAATTTTACAGACCTGGAACAAAGCACTCCCAGTTATAGTACAGAAAAAACAGCAAGACAATTGCTGTTGTATTTTGCATACCTATTGTATTTAAATTTACACAAACTTGGTTCATGGACTGATCAGGAAGACATCAAACAGTTACAGCTATAAGAACAAAAGAGCAAAAATCTGCAAACAATTTTAAATTTCAGCACTGATAGTGCTTAGTTATTAAGGATAACTATAAAATAAGACTGAAGAGAATTAAAAGACTGCCTAGGTCAGCTTAACATATATATGATGAAAGGAGGAGAGTAATTGTACATGAGATCAAAATATTATGTAGATTTATCAAAATATTAAAGGGTTATAAAGCTCTGCAGTCTAGAATTCAAATGACAAATATTAACATGGACACAGATGACTGTAAATATCCACAAGAGTCTAGTACTTAATTTGACAGCAAGAGATTTTATACTGTTTCATGCATTTCATAGAGTGACATTAATTTTGTGAACAGGTATGTCACAACTTTGTTTCTTTTTGTCTGAGATATAGCCCTACCATAATGACAAGGAATTAAATTTTTTTCATTTTATTTGCTGTAATAAACTACTTTTCATGGGTTTTTTATGAAGTTCATTGTCAAAGAATCCAATATTTCTCAAACTTGCCACCAGTTTGTCAGCCCACTATCTAAAATTATTCCACACTCAAATCAAAGCCCAGATTTGAATGGTATTGAGGTGTGTCAAATAGAATCATGGTCTTAATGTGAGACATCTATAATTTTTAAAACACCTAGTTCTTCTACAGTTCATTGTACAGATTCCATTTTTGCATCATAGGGAAGGGGAAGGGTATGTTTTATGAGTATTTCAGATGTGCTTAGTCTCATAGAAGCACTTTCATCAGAGGCAGCAGTGCATTCCCATTTCCTGCCAGGAATCAATAGGAAAATGAGAAGCTGACCCTGTTCAGCTTTTTTAAGTTTCATAGACCAGAATGCACACCTATCCCTGGCAAGGCAGCAAAGTGTGTTTGACTCATTTAGAATTGAGCCTGGGAACCAGGTCCTTCCCAGCTCAGTGCTCTGATGGCTGCACATCTGACAAAGGCTGGATCCTGGACTGCAGGAGCCTGTATCCTGGTCCAACAGAGGTATTACTCTTTGAGTCAAAAGTTTGTGCTTCAGTGTGTGGCAGTAGGCTGGACCAGCGACTGCTGTGGAGTTAGATGAGTTTCTGAAAATTCTTCTGATATGTAGAACTCCACTTATTCATTATTAATTATTATTTTGGTGCATTTTCTTCTCAATTTGACTGTTTAGGAAACTAGTTCTCTTTCCTTTCCCAGCATAAGACATTATGCCCCATGGCTTGTAAATGCCAGTAGATTCATTCTGTAATTTTGTGTAAGTTCTGAAGTCACCATTCTGCTAAATCAGAAGCTATTGCTTTAGACAAACACACAAACAAAAAAAATTACACTTCTTAAAATTCTGGTCAGGACTGTTTTTCTTTTTAAAAAAGCAAGAATTGTCAAGCTAACTATATTGGCTGTAATCTCTTTTGCCCAAAGCATGCTGATTGATAGTTCCCTGATTGTGGTTTTTACAATTTAAACACCTCATTCACTCAGAATAGGTTTATAGGCATAAGTTAAATTACATTTTTCCTGTGGCAGAGATCCAGCATATTTTACAACTGATTCACAATGAAAGCTCAGAACACATCTCATCCACATGCCACATTTCACACAGTGTTTACCTCATTAGTGCCAGTGGAGAAAGCCCAAGAGCTGAGGAATTTTCAATATACTATATTTCAATAACTTTACACAAACAGATTTTTTACTAGTGTAGAATTAATGCATGTTGATGGCCAAAATATATCATTAATGCTTTCCTAACTGTTTCATCCTTATTATCCTAATGAGCTTACTTCTAGGTTACTAAATTTCCTTGCCATCACACAAGCAACTCTAGCATCACAGATTTATATGACTCTGTGGCATGACAAGCTGATTCTGCTGATAGGAAGGGGGAAGAAAGATTAATCGTGTACCAAAACATGTTGACAGAATCATTCCCACTTGGTATGAAGGTTATTTGAAAAATAGAACTTGTATGTCTGGATGAGTCAAGATTCTTCTTTTCAGTCTATATTTGTAAAAGTCAAGTCCAGTTCTGCTAAACACATGCTCTGCTTCTACTGAATTCAATGTTCAGCATTTTTTTCAGGATTAAAAATCAAGGTAACAGAATTAAGTATTAAATACACCACAAAGTCTTCTGCTTTGGATTTTCTTTCAATTTTTATTTTAAATCTTTTTCTAGTGTGGGCTTTCAGCAAAGATTAAAATCTTCTTGAATCTATTTTTCATGTCATAACTATGTGTGTGTATATATTTATATATACAGACTTCCTAAATATGCATAGATAAATCCTTGCTAAATAATACACTGAAACTGCACTAGCTCAGGAGACCAAGCAAAAATCTAAGCCACTTCTGATTTAGACTTCTGATTTAGGCTGCTTATTTAAACAGACACTAAGGCAAAGTAAAAGGACTTTAATATCTAAGATCTTGTCTACTGTGATATTGTCAAACAAATTTATCTTTGCAGCTTTTTCAATATTTTCAGGTGTCTGAAATAAACATGTGCCTCCAGCTAATTGACAATAACACCTGTAGAAACTGGACAAAATTGTTAAGAGCACAAAGAAATACGGATTTTTTTTGACGTATTTTATTAGTGTAGATATATTGAAAATATGCCTTGTAGGATAATACTTTTAGGACGTTACCTTTTACAGATGATCATGCTTCCTTAGGTCTGTGATCACTTTAGAGATGAATTTGAAAATCAAAAGATTGACCACACCAATGCAAAAAATGCATGATTTCTTTTTAATTTAAGCTGCAAATTATTGCTAACCATATGTCTTTTATTTTTTTTTACATAGCTTGTTTATAATGCATGGAGTCACTTTATGGTACATAATAAAAGCAAGTTTGGGTGGCCTCTGGTTTATCTGTTATGTAGGTAAGAAAACGAAAAGGAGAAAAATATGCACTCCTCTCCCGAACAAGGGATGCCAGCCATGGTAAATTAAAAAGATTGTAAATTCCTCTGAGAAAAATGAATGAACAGAGCAGAGCATTTAGGACTGTTCTACATGAAATCATACCTAAATAATCACGTCTAGTCAACAGATGTGTGGAAACACATCTCAGAAATTATAAACTCATCAGAGAAAGCTGCTTTTTAAAGCAGTTTTTATAAATAGAGGTGACTCACAATTCCTGTGTCTGTTTTAATCCATTTAATGTCTTGTTTACTAGCTTAAATATTTTCCAAACACCCTTGCTTTCTTCATCCTTCCCATAAGATTTGAGAGAAAATTAGAAACATTTGAATATTACTCCAGTTTGCTAAGCAAGCCTTTGAGTTGCCTCTTCAAAGGATAAATTTTCAAATAAGGAACGTTGACTACAGAGAATATTTAGTTTCATCAGATCCGTGTTTTGTATCAAAATTCAATGATGGAGGCATAGGCAAAAGTTATTCCATGAGAAAAACCAAGGTATTTTCAGAAAAGTTTATTCCATCTTCTATAGAAACACTTATTGTGCCCACCATGAAACTTCACAGGTCACTGGGTGGAGTCAAGATATAAAATCCTGAATTATGTTCATATAAAACATTGTGCAAAATTAATGCAGAAAGACTTCTGCTCAATACCTGTCACACTTCAATATAAAACAGGGATTTAATTTGTAGCTCATGTACTGAGTTTCTAGTAACACTAATTCAAGGCTAAATGAATTTAAATAACTCTTTGTGGTTTTCTCTGAAATGCTCAGTCACTATTTGGCTACAGAATGGTATGATTATTTAAGTAATAGAATGATAATAAGAAATAAGGAAATAAGGAGATCAGTAGCAGCTTATTACATTACGACCTATTTAAGAACATAAATATCTTCTCTTATAGACTTCTGAAAATGTTTTTTTCAAAGCAGTAATTTCCATACACAAAATATTGAAATAACTATGACCCCTTAGAGAAGTCAGACATCACTTTTATTTCAATTTTATTAAAGTTTAGGGAATTAAGTTCTAGTGTCACTTAAATATCATTTACTTTTAAGGACATATAAAGTGTTACCATCTTTTTTCATTGTTTCTCATAAGAACAGCAGCCAAAGAACAGTCATTCAGAGAATTATAAAAATAAAACTGTTTAGATTTTAAAAATCAACTTAAAATGAAACAGATTGTTTGTGTGTGATGTTCAGGAAAGTGCTAAATTGTATTTTCAAAATACATTCTCTCTGCAAAGCTCTAAAGTGAGTATGTCATATGGATCTGAGGACTTCACACAATTAATCGCACAAAACTGAGGAACTTTAAGAGGAGGGTTAATAAACGCCATCTATATTTGTATGAAGTGGTTTTTGTTGTATTAAATGTAGCATTTCATTCAATAAAAATGCTGCTAAAAATCTGAATATATATTTTCTAACAAAGGTTGCAACCATTTGGAATAAACCAACCCTGAGCAGCTTTCTTCTTTTCTCTTTCTGTTCACATATTTCCCTCTTTCTAGTTTGTATTGCTAATATATTATTCTTTTACTTCAAATGTAGAATTCTTCAGCAGTCCTTAAAAATGACAAAATAACTCTTAGAATTGTGCCAATCTCCTATCCCAAGCAGCATATATGTGGAAAGAATCCCAGAAAATGGATTAAAATAGCTCAGTGTTTTTTATCCTTTTTTTTTCTTATGAAAAAAAAGGATATGCTTTCTTTCTAGAAGCAAAAGTTTTGCCATTTTTTCCCTTTGCAGAATCTATTTTAAACTCATAAATTTGACTTACTGCCTTTCATCTTCCTGGTACATTACTCTGGATACTGAAGCACATTCAAAAGGAAATTATCCTTGTTTCAGAATCTTCATTTTTATTCACACAGATGCTATAAAGACTAAACAGCAGTAAAAATTAGGAAAACATTTACTATGCCTGTTACATCCCTAGATTTTTTTTTTTTTTTTTTTTTTTTACTTCTGGGAGGGGACTTCTGTAGAAGTCCTGCAAGACATTATGTCCAGATTCCTAAAATTCATACCCAGGTGCAGCCACAGAAGTAGCTTCTATTAATGTTGTTCCATATGTTGATCTCATATTTGGATTTTTTTAAAAACTACTCATCTCTTTAGCATTACTTGTAGAAACTAATTATGAGTAATGAAAAAAGCTGTTGCAAAAATTGACTGTATTTGGATTGAAATATTAGCATAATGCTACCATATATTACATTCTAATTTACATCCCTCAGGTCTATGAGTACCCACTTTTGGTCCTGGAGATGGGAGGACAAGCTTATCTGGACTGTGAAATTATTACACTCTTTTAGGAGCAATGCAGCCTGCACATGATGAAATGTTCTGATCTTTTGACTTTTCCCATTGCAGGAACACTTATGGGTGTAGATAAACTGGGAGAAAGCACAACTCACAGAGAATGTATATAGAGAAAGATTATGGTAAAATCAAAATAAAATTATATTTCAAAACAGTGTTTCTAGCCCTGCAATATCTGAAAATCGTAGACATGAAAGAAGTTGACACTGAATGGCACCTTAATAAATAAAATGCTAGCAATTCCACTGAAAGAATAAAACAGTATTAATATCACCGTGCAAAGCTTTAAACAATGTCTAGGTTCACATCAGTTACAGCAATTTCCTCTCAGAAATGTCATAAAATACCTATTAAATATGGAAATTAAAAAAAAAACAACAAACAAACAAAAAACAAACAAACAAAAAAACCCTGCAGAAAATAAAGGTTTAAAAAACCTATTGGTGATAATGCTCACACAAGTCAACTTTGCATATTAGAAGATATGAAAGTATTCAAGGGAAGGGCAGGGTGAAATAAATCAAAGAAATGTGAATGTAAATGGTGAAACTTTATGTATAACTTCATGGGAAAATTTGTTTCCTATGTGATTGAAGTTTTACAAAACTAGGAATTAGAGAAGACTTTTTTTATAACTAATAAAACTTTAGAAAGCTTTTGTATATCAACATCTTCTTAAAGTCAAGGATCCTCATGTGGGTTTTGTTGATATCATTACTCTCTGGAGAGCTATGAGTTAGGTGACAATACAATCTCACTCTACCAAGGCTCTGCTGCTTTTTCAGTGAGACTGATGAATGAAATATTCATATGCTATAATTGTCTTCTTAGATAAAGTCCAAGAGCATTTCAATAAATCACACAATAAACAAATTGTCATGGAATATTTTCCAGCCTTCCATAGAATAGATGTTTGCACAAGAATCAGAATAGCAGTAAGTTTCCAGTCTGACAATTGATCCACATTATTTTTGCTATCTTAATGGTGCAGATTATAGTTGAAACTTAATTCTATATGAGCACCATTTTAGCATGCAGCATATTATTATTAAAATAAATCCAATGTTCAAAAATAAAAGAAATTTATAGCTATTAAATAATGAGTTTATAACTGTGTATTAAGCTATATATTAAAACTAATGTGTATTACTACTGAAAACTTATCACTTTGTATATTGAACAAACTAAAAAAAGCCAACAAACATATGAATTATAGAAAGGACTCAATCATAATTGGCCTGCTCATTTTTTTGAAAGCTGTACAGGCATGACAGATTTGTTCTCCAGTCCCAACTGCCAACTGTATGGAAAAGTTTTAGCTGTTGGCTTTGCCTCAGGAAAAATAATTTAACAGATAAGTCTGTCTGAAAATTCATACTATTCAGTTTACTACAGACTATATATTTTCATTGTCATATAGACAAGATCAAAACAAAAAACAGACATTTAATGGTTAAAATTTATTTTAAAAGTTATTTTCAAGCATTAAATGAGAAGGATGTTCTTGAAGTCTTTGCTAGATCTTCTGGAATGATTGCAGTATAATTCTTGTTGAAGAGCTATAAACACTGGAGTCCAGCTACATAGTCCTAGTATGATTCTTAAGTACAAAACTCCACAGTGAGTGTCTGGATAGTTCTAATTAATTGTGATGAAACAATCAACTCTGCAATTTCCTTACATTTTGCATCTCTTTTGAAGTTGGAGACAAGGATTACCTTTCCATTGAAGACTATTTTCTTCTTGAAGTAATCTGACTTCACTGGTGTTTGCCCAAATAACATTTTCATATAAGGAAAATACAAATTAGTACAACCACATGGAAAAATGTACTTAAAAGTTTCTTAAAAAGATGTTACCCTTTTCAATTTTTTTGCATTTTCCTGAAATATCTGCACCTCTTATTGCCCTATACTGAACTCCAAGTCATATGAGTACCCCTACTAAGTGGTATAAATATTTTCAGAAAAAACTATTTTAGATTACAAAATCATTCAAGATTATTCTGCCTAAAAATAGTTTCAAAAGGAAAAAAAAAATCAAAATTAAAAGCTGAGCCCTGTATCTGTGGTTTCATTTGTTCACAATTGCAGCAGATTTTTTTTAAGGCCTTTTTCCTTTACTAAAAGCCTCAAGACCCCAGTGGTCTGCATCTTGAAGAATTCTTCCATGACACTTACCAACCATTCAGGCTCAGGATGTCTTGTCCCACTGTGTTGTCTCTTTTGGAAACAAATCTTCACCTCTTGCCTGCTGCATCAATGACAAAGTAATGATAGAAGCTTAGGAAAGATGGTAGCCATGTCACCAACACAACAAACTATTTCAAAACAACTCTCATGACTCACACTCAGAGATATCTTCTGGGCCTTACAACAAGAATAAGCCTAAATTAGGAAACTCACCTGAACAAAACTGATAATGAACAGTACCAGTGGTGGTCCCCTGAGCAGAGGTGCTCAGGCAGCACAAAATGAATTAGAAATGCACCCAAGTGCACATACTGCAGAGGGGGCCTGTGTCCAACAAAATTTTGAAAATATTTTTAATGTTTTTAAGTCTTACTGCAGTTTCAGGGCACACTGAATTGTATTCACAAAAAATTTACTTATCTTGAAATTTATTTATCTCTAGGTATCTAAACTTTTGCTGCCAGAGAAGCACTTTGGGGTCATTGTCAGGGTCTGCTAAATCAGTAATATAAGCTTTTTATTTTCTCTCCATTATTGAAAGGAATGTGGAGGATTTGTCCTCCACCTCCTTCATATTCTTTCTGTTCAGCTCTTCAAATAGTTCTTACAATAATATTTATTCCTTTATTCTGAGTCATGGCTAGTTTCCTCGTTTTTGCTGTTCCATAGAACATATGGAGAGATGGGATTAGCTATCAACAGATAGTTAGGCTCCCCTGTATAGGTGACATTTTCCTTTTCTTCACAGTATGAATAGAAAGCCTGAGTTCAGAAGGATGTGAATCTCTAAGCAGAGATGCAGTTTCTCTGCAAGCATGATCTGCAGTAACAGTTTTGGTCAATTCTCATTTGAAATAGTGCCTTTTATTACTTTTTTCTTTTTTTTTTCTTTTTCGCGTCTCATACCTTTTCACAAACCAACAATCTCAAAACTGAATACCCATTGAGCTATGACAATTGTGTAAATAAACCAGTAATAAGACTTTGAAAAATGTTTATATTCACTGTATATTGTCAGAATATGAAACAACACAGAAAGGAAAAGGTCTTAATAAATAATTTTTAAATAATAAAGTCCAACTAAAACATAGAAATGTATTTAAACCATAATATTTAAATATTAAAAACAAGAAGCTTGTACTAGATCATCAGGAGCTTTAATCCAGTTCAGTACATTTCAAGCAGACTGGACTTACATACATTAAAAATAATTCTTTGTTTCTTCAGCTGGGCACTTTGCATAATAAATAGTAATTTTTTTGGTACATACTCTCTTAAGATGTGAGGATTTGTAATTAAGATCCTATGTAAGATGAAGAGATCCTTCTCAAAGTAAGCACAAATTTTAGATGTCCTTGCTATTTCATAAGAATATGATGAGCCAAGTGCCAAGTCATGGAGGCCTTCTGGCTGTAGTAACACACTTTCTTTATTCAGAGGTTGTATAAAAGACTCATTTTTCCATGGGTGTGCATGTTCTAGACTAGTAGGGATTACAGTTTGATCTTCCTCTGCTCAGTGTATTTTCTTTAGAGAGAACATAACCTTGGTTTCAAGCAAATCCTCTGTTTTTAACTGAACAAAAATCAATGATGCATGCAAAATTTTCTCTTCTTTACTTGGCACTAGCCCAAATGTTCTTAATCTATGGCCAGAGGGTACAGCTGGCATTTGTACAATAGGGTAAAGAGCAATAATAGTTTATTTAGCTTTCTGATACTTAGTTTTCTGAAAACACTTTCAAATGTATACTGATAAAAATTATCATATAATCATAGAAGTATTTGAGTTGGAAGGGACCATTAAAATCATATAGTCCAAATCTCGATTTTCTAGTTTTATCTTTGTCAAAAAAGTACCATCTTGATTCATGTTACAGTAGCATATACTAATACCAGAAGTATATTCATGCAATTTCACCTAAATAAAATGTAGAGAAATTACTTTAGTGCATTTCTAGAAGATTTTTCAGTACAGCATTTAAAAAATCATAACAAAAGAAGTATTTAGGATTATGCTTTCTTTTTAAACTTCATTAAATCGTCCTTGACAGAGATAAAATTCTGTTTGTTTCACTATGGGCCAAAACTTGCTGTTTGCAACACACAGGTCAAAACAGAGAGATGCTTTCTATTTATCTAATACTTTAGTTTCTTACTCATATATGAGGAAAAATTTGTGAAATAAAAATTATACATACAGTTTTTTTCTTGCATCATTCATTATTCTAAGGGGATTAAGAAAGGTAAGAAGATTCAAACCCTACCTCACTTCATTGCATGCTGCTGCACAATTGCCTATTGCATTCCATAAAGACATGAAAAAAATAACTATTGTTATACATACATTTGGTAAGTTTTCTTCAGAACACCCATTACATGCTACAGTGCAGAAATTCAATCTTTAGAAACAAAATAAAAGACAGCAACAATAAAAGAGTAGTCTTCACACATAACTATCTACTTTCCAAATGTAGGCAATACAGTAGCACAAGCAACACATAGGTCTGCTTCAAGAGACAACCCCTTCCCTAGCAGCCCAAGGAATGAACTTTGATATACTAATAAGCTTAGTGAAGGTAAGAAACCTGGAAGATGACAGACAAAAAGTGGTCACAATGAAGACCCCTCATGAGAACACATTGCTAAAATTAATTTCTCATTTAGGATGAAGTAAATGACTTGATGAGATTCCATGAAAATCAGAAAAATCTTTTTCTCATACATACTTTAAATAATAATAATAATTTTTTTTTAAATACACAATCCAGTCCCTTTTTCAACTGAGATCTCCAGTATGGAGAAAAAAAAGAGCATCTACATGGAATCTTTTTAATATGCTTGACACGGGGATTAAAACAAATAACAACACAATTTTGAAGATGGCAATGGACTTGACCTTGAATATGTTCAATCCAGACATTCCTGCCTGGCTATTGGGGATCCCAGCCTTGTGGGCATGTTAGAGAGACTTGTAATGGCAATCATATTGGTCTTATGAGTGAATCGTGTCTTGAAGTGTAACTAATACATATATTTGTATTGTATTGCATTTGCAATGTATTTTGCTAAATTAGAAATCTCTTCTAAAATTTCTGTCTTCAGAAAAGTAAATATGTTATGAAATATTGCAACTTCCACAAGCAAAATAACTGAAATGAGGTCACCAGAGAGTATTGGACTCTGACAGTGACATATATCTACAGGTTCCTTCTTGCACCCACTGGCTACATCCAATCATTTGAAAACCATTGGGATATTCCAGCATGGATATGTCATTACTTGATCTGCAGTATTAATAGATACCGACAGTTTATCACACTGTACTAGATCATGTTATAAGTGACACCACTTGATTTTCCTTCCAAGAAAATTGGTTAGACTAGCATGTGTGATAAGTGCCTTTATGTGTCTTGTTCCCATTAAATGTTTTTCTTTCTAGGAGTATACTAGGAAGGCATGTAAAACTCTGCACATCATCTTATTTCTGTGTTTTGAAACTAAGGGAGCAAATTGAGAGGTACACCATAGAGCTAAAAAAAGAGCATGAGAATGATAAATTATTCAAATTGGGTAGTACCATACTATTCTTTATTGGAAAGGAATATAAAAAAATCACTCCAAGTGAAAGAGGGCACTGATATTAAGGAATATTTACCAGACACACATGCACAACTGTTAAACAAAGATAACTTTGCTAATTTACCTAGTGATATAATACTTTACTTTAATATTTTTCCTTCTTTGTACTTTAATTATAGCAGAGCAGTAATCATCATTGCATCAGCAATAATATAATATTTATGCTTGGAATATTTATGTACAGCAGAGGGTGCCAGACAGTATGCAACAACATGTCCTCTGCTAATAATTTCTACAAGTAATGATTTAAAGTGATGGAGAATGGAGGTCAATATAAAAATATTTCTAGGTTGCAGCTAGGTTTCCTAAGGAAAACAAACATAAAATCAAGTCCCCTTTTATATGTTTTAAATTGCTGCATTCAACATCAGAGCACTGTGCTAATAATACCAAGATTGTGGGATTGATCCCTTCGATGAGCTTTGTCAGTCTCTTCCAACTCAGACATTTCTGTGATTCTGTGATTTATTTTTCCAGATGTATTAAATAGTGCTTTACTTCTTTCTCCATGCTGTACACTAAATACAGGCATTAGAAGGATGATCTTAATAATCTCACAACAATATTTTTTTCTGTGGAGCAAATCGTAGATTCAAGATCTGTACTGTGATTCCAAGTGGGTCCCTGATTAGGACTTGTTATTCAGGACTTGTTAGGAGTTGTCATTTTTCCTGCCGAATTTTACTCAGTGTGAGGTCTCCAGACTTTTTCAAGAAATTTTCGTGGAGATAATGGTATATTGAATGCTTGAAAAATATCAGTGAGACCTGCAATATGCAAGTTAATATTATTGCTGCCTTTGTATCTTTACTGTTAATATAATACCCATATGACTGTGAATTTCTCCATTAAAAGCAAGACTAATCCACTAATAGATGACAGCTTTTATACAGAGTTCAAATCGTGCATGATAAAAAACATTATTAGTTGCTTCCCAAACTGGATTGATAAATCAGCTAGACTTCCACAAACTTTAGCCTTGGTTTGGTAGTATTCAGTGTGTATTTAATAACAGCAAAGTTAAGTCCTGCACTTAAATCACATATGATGTTAAACAGATTGGAGAGCAATGTTCCATTCAATGTTTCTTAATAAGTTTATGAAATTGCCACCAAGAAGAAAATTATATTCAACAAAAAATGCACACTAATTGCATCCTCCAATCAAAGGAAAAAGAAAAATGGCATGGATTCTAAATCCTTATATGCATGAAGATTAATATTTGAGTTTACTTTCCACATGAGGCTTTGGCAAAAGTGCAGTGCAAACCTTCAGCCATAGCAAACAAATGATGTAAGGAAAATTGAGAAAAAGAAAGAAAATTAAAAACAAACCAGAACATCTTATCAGAGTGGTGCATCACAAAATGCATTCTAAAAAAGCAATTACTCTCTTTGAAGCACAGTAAACAAATATTGATCTATGAAACCACAAATGTATTATAACATATCTTAATTCAGAATTATCCATAAGAAAATTTTTAGACTATACTTTAAAGAATTGGTTTCTAAACCCCGAAGAATTTTCATAAATGGATAAAAGAAATTATCTCCCTACTCCAATATCCATCCTTTGTCGATCATGGAGCTGATGTAACATATGAAGTGCAAATCAAGCTTTATGTTTCCACACAAATAAAAAAATGAAAAAAAATGCTGGACTTATTTTACTCTGCTCAATATTTACCATTATTGATTAATATTTTATTGAGAAAATGTCAGTCTAAAACTGACACATCTCTGGAGCCACCTCAGTAATTATTCACTGTAAAGTTTAATTGAGCATTATTTAATGTAACAAGCTGTCTCCCAGACTCACAGGTTCAAAAAGCTTATTCTTCTGATGGCTAATTTTACTTTTAACTCAAACAACACTCTTTTCATTGCATATTTACTCATTGTGTATCCTTGCACATAACTGAATACATTCTTTCATGTGTGAGTGACCTTCAAATATCACATAAATTAAGCCAAATATAATTCAAATATTTGTAATTTGAATTTATTTTGAACTGGTAGTTTTTTTCTTATTGCCTCAAAAGTTTATGGCTATGTATTACTCAGATTGGTAATGAAAATTAATGAGTTTGCTGTTACTCCACAAAATGTCATAGGTAAGTGTCTGTGCACATAAATGTACATTAAATAGTTAATATAATTATAAACAAGGCCAGTTCTGAGTCATTTGTTATATAGAAAATAGTGATATTCCAATAGTGAACTGGAAATTGGTTAAAATTAGCATTTTTCACTTTCACTTTTTGAATTTACCTATGTCTGCTGTGGTGGAAAAAGTACTTATAAAAACCTGGAGGTATACTGAAAGTATGCACATTTTGCTGCATAATTGGCACACACAATATCACATTAACTTGTACCACATGAATTTTGCACTTGTGAATTAACTAGATGCTATTTGCCACTGCAGATACTGCTGTGCTACGAGTTACCAAAAGATCAGACCAAAAAGCAGGGCAAAGCCACACTGCCTGTAACATGTTCTTTTGATTGCCATGCAATCAAGAAGTCATTACTTGTCTGAAACCTGTTATCCAAAGTTCATTCACACACATACTGCCATTCTGCCAAATATTAAGAAAATGTGCTGTCACAACCAGCTCTAGCTCTTCTATTGATTCACATTCTTTCTCTAAGCATTCATCTTTGTGATTTTTTTTTCCAAGTAAAAGGCTTAAACATAGAGAGGTAGCTCTCACAGCACATATTGAAGTGTGTACATGCTTGTAGCAAAGTGCAAAACTCAAGGATTTTCAAGACAGGGTTCCACAGAAAATTATTTCTTCTTTAGGTGATGAACACTCATGGCCACCATTGTAATAGTAATAAGAACTGCATATATGCAGCAGTGAGTCTCAAATGAACTGAACGAGCAAGGAAATAAAACCAAAAAATTCTATGCTGCTTTTTGTTTCTCACGATTTTAAAAATAATTGGTAAGCATAACAGTTAGAATTTTAGATTTGCCAGGTTTGCTAGAGATATCCGAGACCTTAAAGAGAGCTTTAGAAACAGGTCTGTTCCTTCCCTGAAAACTTCAAGAGAAGAAAATGACAAGAAACTCAAAGTTTTATCCAAAAATTTCCAAAAAGTTTCAAAATGTTAGCATGTTGACTATGGCAGCTGCAAACCAGTGCTAGAGAAGCTTGAAAACAGAAGTAAGCATTCAAGGAGATAAGCACAGCATCCTGGTTCCCTGGCAAGCACACAAAGAGCATGACTATGTATTTTAACACTGAAGAATAATTCCTTTCTAACATGGAAGGATACACTGAGACTCTTGATAAATCCTTTTGGAGAGGATTTGAAGAAGGCTTTTGTCTCTGAATGGAGAGAAATACGTTAAACTATACATATGTGTTAGAAGTTTTTGTGATGAAATAGTGCAAAAACCCAGCGTGTGAAGTTACATAGTCCATTCTTATTAATTAGACTGAAGTTAACACAGGTTTTTGCAATGCTTTTGATAAAAACGTATTCTTCATTCTTCGCTAAGTTTTACAAATAGAAAGACCTGGAAAATGATTAAGACGTTTGTTGAAATGATGAGGGCTGCAGTGTGAAAATAATTTCCTACAGTGAAAGAACTAGTACCAACTAAACTCATAATTACCCTTCACGCAGTAGTGTGAATTGAATACTGCATTCCAGCAGTAATGATAGATTCCTTCCTACTTTAGTGACATTTTGTCTGAGAGAATTGCCTTCCTAAGTCACCAAGCAGAAGTGTTTTTGAGCCTTTCAGTTCCTTCCAGACAGATATTATTTCCCAAATAACTCACATGCATGTCCAGGCGTAACGACTGAAGCAATTTTGAAAATCAGCAAGCTAAAGGGAGGAAAATGTAATTTAAAAAAATATTTAAAAATTACTTGTTATCATTCTTATGTAGGTAGGCACTGCAGAAGAGGTGAGTTCAAACTAAAACTTTAGACATGATACCAGATGAATACCGGAATTTCTTCCAGCTACCATAGAAGCTGAGCCAAAGATTTTGGGTTTGAACCATCTTCATACAAAATAAAAATATTAACAATAATCTTTGGACGTGAATGCTTTATTGCCAAATTTTATTCCTCCATCTTGTACAGCCCCCTTACAACTGTAAGTTGTGAACAAGCTGGTTGAAAGGAAGAGAAATACCTGTCTACTGATGCACTGGACTGAGAACAGCAATTTCTGTTTCTGGAGGGATATTTGGCACTTATGGCAGCTTAGGCTTTGAAAGGTCCTGTTTAAAAATTATGTCTGGAGACTTGAGGATTACCCATCAAAAAGAGCACATTTAAAGGTAATTCTCCTGGCATTAGAAAAATTTTATCAAGAAACTCTATTGTAAAGCTTTTCTGAACATTATCAGAAATCTAAAATCACATGTATAGATTTGGAAGAAAAAAAATTTCCTTCTCTACAAAGTTTTGCCACCTTCAAGCTTTAAACTGGATAGTCACAATATCTTTTCAGTCCTTCACTGAAGCTGTGAAGGAAGTAAAGATAATTATTTAAAATATAGGTTAATACTACTCCTAAGATTTTGTAAGGATTCCTTACATTTTGAAAACAAATTAGATAAAAACAGCATCTCTCCACCTAACCACTTCAAGAAGCATAAATAGCAATTACATTCTGTGAAAAAGATTTCTGATAATTTATTTTTTCATTTGATTTCATTTCGGTGTAGAACATCATGATTTCTGGACTCCAATCAACACAGGATGTTTGAATTCAGATACTAGAAAAAAAGGAAGTGTTAATGGATTTTGTTTTAAACCTAGTAAGGTGCTATATGGTACTAGATTTGGTCTGTGTCACTGTACCCAAGTAGTCCAGAAAAGTTGTTTAGCATGACAGCTGAAATTAAATATGAACAATTGGAGACAGTCAGTTGCAACTTGTGTTTAATAATTTTGGACAGGCAGAATAATAAGTAGTATTTCTAAACTCAGTTATGTCAGCAGAATTTTATTTTTGAAGTATATAAAGACATGTTTGACTGCATTTGTGAGCACATAAAAAGTTTTCATGATGAAATAGTAGCCATAGCAGACAGCAGTAAATAATACAAGTACTGGTTTTTTTTTTTTCTGTTTCCTTCTACACCAGCAAGAAGTCAGATTAATTCAATGGATATACTAGTAATTAATTATTTTGAAATGCCTGAAAGAAAACAAAAATATGTTGCTTTTTAGAGTCAAATCTTCAAGTACACATTAGAATATGGCACAGAAATCTTCCAATGTCTTGTGGAGTCAAAAGTGAAGGCACCTTTAATAGAGAAGAAGAGATTTTGTGTAACAAATAACACTATCAACTCAGAGCAAAGATGAAACTTTTTTCCAACTACTTTATGGAATTTATATTTTTTCGTATTTTAAGTAACATTGAATGGTATATTTCCTACCTACATCATAAATCTTACTTGTTCATAAAGCAGAAGTAATAGTGTGTGAATGAGCAAATATTAGTGTCTGCTGTGTTTTTTTATTCCTTAGACAATAACGGGACATCAATTAATACATCCTCAATAGATTTAGAACTTCTAAACAATGCTGAAAATTAAATTAGTTATCACTGACTACACACAACACATTGGTTTTATCTAGTTTTAATGAATGATTAAACTATTTAGTGCAATCACATGGCTCATTTAAATTATGCAGCCATATATATTCTAAAAAGTAGCTGGGAAATGTCTCTTCAGATTAAATAGTCACATTAGATAAATACATATGTCAGATACAGTAATCAGCCTTCAAAATATGAGTGTTTAAGTGTTGCGTAGAAATGTAGTAATCTTTGGTATGAGATCTGAATTTAGAGTCTCCAGATAATGACAGAAAATCTATTGGACTTAACAATTGTTAAGAAATTCACATTGTTCAAGCTCTGAGAAACATGAAAGTTAAAAATCTTTAACTTAAATTTTAGAATTCTTTTTTATAATAGTTATAATATTTATAATAAAATATATATAATATGTATTGTATTATAAATAATGTATTTATATTTTTTTATAATATTTATAATGAGGAAAAAAATGTTGCTAATGTTTTCCTTTTAAGAGTGCACAGTTGTCAAATTATCACTATCCCTTACAGTGAGATAATTGTGAGCAGGAAAAATCCAGTTAATTTATACTAAACTATCCTGTGTTGTATGTTAACAAATATTGAAATTGTTCTGCATCTCCTGCGTGGAAGATCATTACATTTCAGTGTTATCTTCCATTTTTTAATCTCCTTTACTCAGGAGTATGTGATGAATCAGCAACTCAGATCTATGCTCTGTTATTCAAATATAAATGTGACGACCCTGATGTGTTTGCCATTTGTTCATTCATATTTGTTGCCTAAGCCAGTGGCAGACCTGTCTTCTGTTTGGGTCTATTTTTACACAATTGTTTTTATCAATTTCACAGCTGGTCTGGCTAGGGAAGCAGGAGGTCAAACACCTTGTCAAAGCTTTGCATCGTCTATGGCTCAGTTAGGATTATAATTTGCACTGGGTTACTGGTTCCTCTGTGTTTTGCACTAAATGTTAGATAATGGACATACAGACATTTTCAGATCTCTGAATTTACTTATAGATTATACAGCAGGGTTTGGTACTAATTACTTTGCAACTATTTTACATTGCATTACTTTGTGTCTTGTCTAACTCCACTTCTACCGAGCTGTAATTTGTGTGTACATGTATTGTTCACAAAATGTAGCCACATTAAAAGTGTGGCTCTAAATAGAGATTATACAAGTCATCTCCATTCATCCTTTTCATAATTTGAGGTTTGCAATGATAAAAAATTGGATATTTACATTAGAATGAATGTCTCCCTACTCATCCCAGGAACAGCAATATCCTTAAAAATGTTCAGTTATCTCTGTCCCTTATTTCTGATGCTTCAATAAATTCCTTCTTTTGTAGGAAGAAAACCAAGGCAGTTAGCAACTTAAGCCTCAAAATAGTTGAAGGAGGCGTCCTTGACTTCTTGTTTTACATTCAGTTTATCTTTTCATGATCACTTTCTGAAAGCATTCAGTTGTCCAGAGTTCACTGAGGTTTAGGTTGATTGCTTGAGCATTTGCGGGAAGTAAATTTTAAACTGAAGATCTGATTATCAAATTTTTGGTTTGCCTTCATGCTGGGTTAGTTAGATACCATGAATCATATTATATCTGGATTTTGATTGCCTGGCATACATTGCTAACATCTATTATAATCAAACACAGTTGGAAATTCAAAGTGAGATGCTTAAGTTAGTCAAATACATATGCTACTGCACCAAAGTTAGAGCACAAACTGATTGTAATATTCATAATTCACAATTAAAGCGACTCACTAAGAATTATTTGCTAAAGGAATTACTGAATCATTCTGAATAATGAATAAATTTGAGAAATTAATCACTTCAAAGAGAGAACGGCAAAATTCATCAAATTACTTGTTCTGAATTACTTTTGATTTCCAATATTAAAACATTGTGATGATGGTATAGTTAAATCAAATAAAAGGCAGAGTGTTGGCTATATGCTATGAAGATAATAGTTGAAATAATCTAAATGACAAGAGCAGAAGGCAGAGACTGACAGCAGAGATACAGAAAATCATAAATATTTCTTTCTCTGAGCTACAATTTAGAAGTCTTAGTAATCATCCCCTGTACTTACTTTTTAGTGGGCAATAGACAACATTTTCTAGTCTTGTACAGTCTTGTATAATTCCTAAAAAATTTGTTTGATTTCTAATTGGTTAGAAATACACAAAATATACACTTTGATTTGAGAGCCTATAATATGCATGAAAGGATTCTATACCCAGAATTGTCTCTCACAGAATACAGACTAAAAGCATGGTAGTACTGTTACTAGCTACTTGTTATTTCTTGTAATACACTACACAGCAAACCTCTAGTACCTAAAGAGAGTCTGCAAGAGAGCTGGCAAGGGATTGTTCACAAGGACATGTGGTGACAGGACAAGGGGGAATGGCTTTAAATTGAAATTTAGTAGATTTAGATTAGATACTAGGAAGAAATTTTTTACTGTGAGGATAGTGAAACAGAGAAGTTGTGGATGCCCCAGCCCTGGAAGTGTTCAGGACCAGACTGGATGGGGCTTTGAGCAATTTATACTAGGAGTAAGTGTCCCTGTCCCTGGCAGGGGGTTTGTAAAACCATGATTCTCACTGTTCCTTGCAACCATTCAAATATGTTTGAAAAGTACCTAGTGGAAGAAAAAAGAATTATGCATTGTATCATCCTCAATAAACTTTACTCTTCAGCAAGTCCTAAATTAGACTCATTCACCCCACTGCCTAATACTTGTCCACAAATCACTATTGAACTAAAAAGTGCAACTTTACCATTACTACCTTCAACAGAGCTAACTAAACTTTTATGATGGAACATCTGAACAATTGGAAACTTGGCCAGAATCCATAGAGACCTGTGGCTCTGTCAAGTTTATGGATAGAGCCAGAAGAGGGAAAAAACATCAAAAAATGAATCAACTAATTTTTAGGTGACAATGTGGTGATTAACCAAAAATATAGTGCTTTAAACTCATGACCATTCAACCAAACCTACAAATTATAACTTCATAATCAATAAAAATTATGTCCATCATCCTGCAGTTTATTCAGCCAACAGTTTCAGGAGGTCATCTTTGCTATAGAGTATGAAAGATATGGGAATTCTTTCCTAGGATTAGGTTTTATGGAGCTGCACCAGCACATTTGCAAGTATTTGGTATGAAAATGGCATTCCTTCAAACACGTCAGGGAGCACATTCAGCACAACACACTGAAATTCAGCAGTCTGATTCTCATTAATGTTAATAGGAGTTGTGTGACTGTATCCCAGCAGACTTAGTTGAATTTTTGCCCCTTCCAGTTCACATCCACACATCACATTCTGACTACTGGACTAGTTTGTCACAGATGATACAATATCAGATGCTTGGACAGCACTAAATGTCTGCATTGTGGTAGAGATCTAATGGAATTAAACTTTTAAAGAGTCTTTAAGAATCATAAACCAAGAGACACATCCCCAATAAATGTGGAGTATTGTACTTTCAAGAAAAGTCATAATTTGAGGCAGTGATTATAAATAGTACCTTGGCCATTGTCTAGAGAAGTAGGCTTGGGCTAGGATGACCTGCCCTAATGCTGTGCCACTTCAGATAAATCATATCACTTTCTCTGTTCTGGTTTTGGTAGTGGTGAAACAGGAATAGTTGAACTCACGTCTTCACCATATTGCTCATTAGGAAACAGTATAAAATAAGTATTATTTATCCCTAGCTCAACTGAATGTTTGTGTTCACCGTATTGTGATAGCCCAAGATTAAAAAATCAGATATATTTAATGTTAAATATACAGAATCATTGCTCAGCTATATTCAGAAGTCAAACTTAAATCAAAAATGATACAGTGGACACAGAGTTAGGTTTAAAAGATAGTCCAAATAAACAGTACAAACCAGATATATTTCTGAGTAGTGAAGTGAACAGAACCTTGCCCTAGAGCTTTCTTGTGATGCTATAAATCTGCTATAGGAAAACTTCATTGATATAATGACACTTTGACCAATCAGATTTCATTATTCCTCCTTTGTTAAACTACTTCAACTTCTAACTTAATGTGCACAGATTTTTAACTGCTTCTGAAACTGCATGGATAGCCATAGCTATTGTTTACATGGGAAATTTACAATGATGAGGCAACTATACCCAAATTATTCCTAGCAAGTCATATGATTGCCAAAGTCTTTATTTTCCTTTTCATTTTTTTTTCAAAACTAGATAGATTCAGAAATTGTATCTGATGTGGTGTTACTGATTCTAAGATGGGCAGAACAAGATTTGTGTTATTTAGGATATAAAAGTTCATCAAAGTGTACAGCAACACAAAGTGAGTTTGTAAAAAATGTAAGCTTTGAGCATTGGATACTCCTGCAGAATCTATGATCCTAAATTTAGTTTCTAGGGTCTGGATGCAACTTATGAGTCAAGTTATGTGGTTAGACAGGACTTGCCAACATCTTTGTTATGAGTATGGAATTGTCTAGATGCTACTGATGATACACTTGAAAGTGATAAGTTAGCTTCATGTATATACCATGCATCGAATTATATTTTTTCCCTCTACCAACCTGATGTCCAGAATTAACTAATAAATCTAATCAGCTATGAAATTTTTTTTAAGAACAGAATTTATTCCTACTCAAGTGTAGAGAAAGCTTCTCTTTCCCCACACACGCGCTCCTCAAATTTGGGCATAATTTGAACTAAAGCTACTCAGCTCAGCAATGCCATTTCAGAACTGAATTACCCTCGCTTCTTGTGAAAAGAGAACTTTAGACTCCTATCAAAACATAAATTTGAAACTGAATTACACCTTATATTCAATTGCCTAAATCCACTTTCTATTTTTATTTTATTTTTATCTGGTATTGGTTATCAGAGTAAGGTCTCATCAGGATAGTTAGGATATGCTCACCCTTCCTGCTTTCTGTTTGAAAACTCATTACAAGGAAATGCAATTTATTGCAATACACTTGATATTTAGTATCAAGTTGGGTGCATCATATCTACACTTTAATTGCATGTGGAATATGTTTTAAGAAGCAAATGAAACACCTCAAAAAGGTGCTATCTTTATAGTAATCTACTCATCACAACTATCTTTAATACAATAAAATGTGTTAAAATGAATTTTACAGAGTTTAAATATATATGCAGACCTCCTACTGTCCCACTAACCCAAAAAGTCAATGAAGATAATTTGAACTAAAAACCTCAGATACTAAATCATGAGCCAATGAAACATGTACTCACATCATTAGACCCAAACTGTGAATTCTCTAAAGGATAGATAAAAGTGTATCCAAATACCACTTCAGTTGAATTTGAATGAAAACTCTGAATCCCAGTTCTATAAAAGACTATGTTGAGAAATTAAGTGTCTTGTACTGAGCCTGTAAACATCATACTATGATGTCTGCATAGCATTTTCCCACCTCAATCTCCACCCATTTTAAAGATCTGATTGCATTTTCAAGCAGCAGCTTCATTTAAGGTCAAGAAAAAATCTCTAACATGTTAATCAAAGTGAATACTTATGGTCATATCTCAATGCTGACATTTAAAAGAAACTTCATGCAAATGAGATATGTGACTGTGTTACTAGAGAAGGCTATCAAATACTGAATACAGAAACAGAATGAAACTCGTTATATTGACTGAAGACCTTCATGTGCCTCCTCTAAAGTGAAAATTAGACTTAGATTTGTAAACTTTGAAGACTAGGCACCCTTGGGTATATGCTCCTTAGTGCATCCTGATGTCTCTACTACATGAAAATTAAAAGTGTAACATTAAACAAAATTTTGTGCTGTTGCATATTCTGTTCTTGTAGACTCTGAAGTGAAGAGCTGATAAATTGAACAAATTTCTCTGATAACCCTGAAGATTGCCTTTTAAAACAAAAAAAACCCCTACATTATTTTATGATGGCTTCCTTTATGATATTTGGCTTTATTACTTTCCTCTAATCTGATTTGATTAAAAAGTAATATATTCTTTAATTCACAGGCCACCTCTTTCAATAAATGCTTAATCAAATATGAAAGCCAACTTTCTTATTCAAGAAATGAATATGTACCAAAAATGAAAATTATTTGTAGTAGTCAAAAAAGGGGCAAATTTAGTGAAGAGGTGTAATGCTATACAAGGATTAAATAAGTTTACATTGTCAGGGAATACACACAGTGCCAGTAGCTCAGCGCTCAGCTGCAGCCAGGAATGGAGATTGAGCTGTGGGTGATGGGAGCTAGAGGGAAAAGGCCATGAACTGGTACCATCTCTGTGCATAGCCAAGGGCCTGGGGACCCAGCCAGGTAGCCAAGACACAGCAGGAGCCTCTCAAACTTGCACCACTTTAAGGTATAAGGGTATAAAACTCAGGTTTTTACCCCCTCAGACTGTAAAGGTAGAAAAGCTCATGTTTTCTTTGCTTGTGGTCTGTTCTCAGAGGCACCCAGATCAAGCTTGTTGTTTTTGTTGAACTATAATTAATTTAAAGGATCAAAATGTTTGAGACTCTGCTCTGGTAAACCTGAGGTTGAACCCATAAGGAAACCTGGTCTGACAGTGAGTGTGGGGTGTATGGGGAGTTGTAAGATCCCAAAACTTGCTCTACAAGGTTCTTAAAAGGGGTTGCTGCTTATTATGTACTCTGAGTTAGACACACAAGAAAAACATTGACAAGATATTCTGGAGAGGTCAAAACAACAAAACCTTTACTGATGACTTCAGAAAATCGGAGAGCTTTGGCAAAAGTTTAGATCAGCATTCAGCCACCATGAAACATTTCACAAAGTATTAACTTAGCCCATTCAGCTTAGCAAAACCAAAGCTCATCCAATTTGAAATTACTCAAAACTCTGAGAAGAGGGAAGAAGATGAAAGAGTAAAAAGATACAGATAGGAACAAATTCTGGATTTAGGGCCAAAAAGCAGCAATGACACTATCTTCAACAAGATGATTCCTGATAATATTCCTGTATCCTTTTTCTGTTGTCTAATCTTGCAGAAGTCTTGATGAATTCTTGTCCCTCACAGGTGTCGGTGGTGATGAACAGAGTGCAACAGCTCATAGATCTACTCAGCAGAAGAAATATTTCCCATGTCTGGAATCCAAGCCAGTTTAAGATAGAAGATAAAATAATATAAACCAAATAGATACATGTACTAATTCAGGCACCTAATGGAAGGCCTTCATAAAACAAAATCCTTGATAATCCTCATTTCTCAGGCCAATATAATCAAGTATCTACCTTTCCTTTGAGCACACAGCCTTCTCTTTGGTGTTTTATATGGGCCAAAGAACTGCATTGAAGTCTCCTACATAAAACAGTTCAACTAAGACCTAAGTTCAAATCCTTTTCAGCTGTTACCTCTAAGTATACAATTTTTTATATGTTCTGACCGTCCTATCAACAGGTAATAAAGCAGGTCAGTTTTTTCTCTAATTAAACAATATGATTGTGCTGGTTGGAATTAGTGCCAGCATGCAAAGAGAAGATGATAGAAGCTGTGAACCTATAGCATTGTCAGAGGGTTCTGACTTAAATGTTAATTCTTTCTTCAATATACACTCACAGATATTATACACAGTGGGAGATTGTGAATGTGTATACACTGGATTTCAGCCTAATCAAATTATATACATTTATTAGTTGTTGTTGCTGAACCAAAGGAATTAGCTTGTGTTAAGATGTATAAAAAAGGATTGTTTAAAAACAACAAAGCCTATTTACCAATAGATTAACACTTAAATCTCAAAGTAAAATATATGAGTAGGATGAGAGGAAGTTAACAAAGACATTTTTGTAAAGATATTGCACTGAACACCTAAGAAATAGGAAATTCATCAAAGAACCCCAATATCATTAATAATAGATCTTTCTAGTAATGCAAGCAAAACCTCTTTTTATTATATTGAAAACTATAAAGCAGTCTATTTTTTTCCACTATCACAGAGCCTAAGAAAATAAATGCTATTATAGTCCTAATTCTAAAACAAGAAAGATTTGTAGAAGAAAAAAAAATAAATTCCATCACTAAAACAACAAAAAATAAAAAATAATAAAAAAAAACACCAACAAACCCCCCCCCCCCTAAAAAAACAAACAAACAAAAACAAACAAACAAACAAAAAAAAAAAACTACAAAAAAGATTTCCAGAAGTCACCAGTCTTTTTCCTCTGGATGAATCTGATTTGTTCATCTGTAAATTTAGAATGCAAAAATACTTCATATAAATTTCTAAATTCATTAGAAGATGGCTAGCAAATTTCAAGTGTGTTTATCTGTTTTCCCATTTTTTCAGTCAAAAAAGCAATGGATAAAGCCATTACAGAAATGATGGAGGAAGTTAATTTAGAAGACAGAATCACTGGCAGACACAGACTGAGGCTTTAAGGCATTATTACACAGATGGCTAAACATTGCACCATCTAAACAGCATAGACATGTTCTCACCAACTCTACAAATTGATAAACATATTCATCATATATAGATAGTAGAATCGTGGGCCAATACTTCCGTTTCACTCAATATCTAGAATGACATCAAATCCTGTCTCTAATTAAGTATCTGAAGTATTCTATCACTAGCACATTTCTTCTTTTAACTGCTAAAAGCCTCATATAGCCTTGTGATTTGCAGTTTTAGAGGTTTTTTGATAGAACATCATCCTGTGATTCTGTGAAAACTCTATATCTGTAAACGTAATCTTGGTATTTCTTACAACAAAGGTAGAAATATGTAATATTTTTATCTGAATGTACTAGTTTTGGCTGGCACAGAGCGAGTTTTGTTCGCAGTAGCTAGCACGGGATTGTGGCTTGGATTTGTGCTGAAAAGAGTGTTGATAAAGCAGGGATGCTTAATTATTGCAGAGCAGTGTGCATACAGAGTCAAGGCCTTTTCTGCTTCTTGCACGACCCCACCAGTGAGGAGGATGGGCATGCACAAGAAACTGGAACTGGGCACAGCTGGGACAGCTGATCCCCACTGACCAAAGGGAAGTCCCAGACCACATAATGTGCTCAGTAATAAATGCAGAGGAAAAAAAGGAGAAGAGATGGGAAGGAAACAATATGATACAACAGAATACAACACAGTATAAGATGACATGACATGACACAACACGACACGACATGACACGACATGACATGACAAACAATAATTAGAGATGTGGCATTTTTCTTCTCAAGTTACCATTTTCATAGAGATGAGTAAACACCTGTCTGAAAATAGTGAATTGACTCCTTATATTGCTATGTTTGCACAAGTAGTTTTTGCTTTACCTATTATACTGTCTTTATCTCACCTTGTAAGTTTCTTGTGTTTTAACCCTGTCCATTCTCTCTTCCATTCCCATGGCAGAGTAGCTGTGTTGTACTTAGTTGTCAGGTGGAGTTGAACTGGAACATCAGAAAAACTCTGAATTTGCTTACTTTTTGTATACAAATGGTAATGGCAAGATGTACTAGCAACAGTCAGAAATATCAATAGTTTTCAAAATAGCAAGAGCAAGTTCAGACTTGGTTCTATCAATGACAAAATCCTCATTTGATACTACATAAAAAAAATTAAAGTAAGCCTGTAAAAAAGCCAGTAATAATGAGTCAGATCTCAAGTAATTAAACTATACTATCCATGCACATGTACACAGCTAGGTGAAAAAATGGCATATTTAGATATTTTACAGTTTCAATTTTTACAGTTGGATATGGAATTGATATATTTTAATAGGGAAAAACAGTTTCATATAAACAGCTGATGAATCAAAAATTATTTTATTCACTAGATCCACACAAGAACAAAGGTGAAATAAATGGCTTTCCAAAAAGGCACGGCTGCACAGGTTTATGTGTCTAGCAAAGTAATTGTTTAAAAAAATGTGAAGTACATTGGGAGTAACTGTTACCCAAGAAGGTAAGATTTGGTAGAAAGAGCATCATGTTTGAAACTTTCTTGCTTTCATATTTCTTTCCTGTCTGCAAAATAAAATGATATTTCATCTGAGCAGCACACCTGACATAAATGCTATTTTACACCAATGATGAACAATCTTGCTGCCTTAGGAACCAAATAGACTTTTCTTCATTGCTACAAGAAACATATTATATTTACCTCAAACTTATTCCAAGATAATTAGAGGAACTTACAGCTGGTTCAATTGATTCATAGAATCATCATAGAAATGTAGAATGGTTTCTATGAATATCTAGTCCAGCCTCCCTGCCATGGTCAGGGACACCTTCCATTAGACCAGGATGCTCAAAGCCTCATCCAGCCTGTCCTTGAGTACTTCTAGGTTTGGATATCCACATCTTCTCTGGGCAGCATGCTCCCTGAAGCCTTCTCTTCTTCAGGCTAAACAATCCCAATTCTCTTAGCCTTCCTTCACAGCAGAAGTGCTCCATTCCTGTAATCACCTTCGTGGCCCTCTTCTGAACAGTTTGATGTTCCTGTGCTGAGTACCACAGAGCTGGATGCAGCACTCCAGGTGGGAACAGAAAAGTGGGGCAGAATAAATCCAGACCCTTCTCAGAAGGGCTGCTGTCCATCCCCAGCATCCTACAGCCTGTGTTGGCATAGCCCAGATGCAGCACCTTGGCCTTGTTAAACCTGGTGAGGTTCCTAAGGGCCCATTTCTCTATTTTTTCAGGAGTGTCAACCACACCACTGCAAACACAAATAATAGCAGTTTCCTAGAAGATTTATTTTGGTACTAGGTAGCAACTGTCCTTCATGATAATTAAAAAAAGAATAAATAAAAATGTACAAACTTTATTAGATTTAACTTGTTGTGCACCATTTCTACTGTCATCATTGCTACTGTCATGCCATAATACAATTTTTGACAATTTACACTATGACATGTCACTGGAACTACACCATCAGCTAGATCAAATCCACTGCACAAAAAATTAAAGATAAAATTGCATTGCAAAATTCTTTGAAATTTTAAAACAAAACACTCTAGAAAGTAAAAAGGGATGATATAAGGGCAAATAATTTCTGCACAAGTTTCTAAAAGAGTGCAGAATTTTAAATCTTGAAGAGTTTAATGAAAACATAATTTTTCATCAGGAAAAATCCCTAACTTTCTGACACAAAACATTCAAACTGCTCCATTGAGAACTACTTTAGGATTGACTCTACAGTCAACAGAGTACATGTTGTTTTACACACAAGGTAACACATTAATTAGCTGATGTAATATTATGTCTAACAGATGGGATGCATAAAACAGTGCCAACAACACTTCAGCAGTTCTTATTTAACACATTCACCTTTAGGAAAGTTATGAAGATTCAAGGATAATGTCATTACTTTTTCTTTTTATGTCTTCAAATGCCCTGCTTTGGTACTGGTGCTTAACTGTGAGACTGATGTTATTCAGGACACTGCCTTTTTTTCTTTAGTCTAATTGGCAAATTATGTCTGCAGTATAAAAATATTGGTTACTGAGAGCAAAAAATTCACGTTTTAATATAATACTCTAATTCAAAAATATTTATCTAAAAACATTACTTTCCTCTTCACAGCAAATATAAATGTTTGTATAGACTTCAAATGCAGAACAGAGTGTTAAGTGTATATCTTTAATAGATTGTGCTTAGTTCTACTGGTCCTTTAAAAATTTTCTGATATTTTTTAAACAAAACATGCCATGATTTTACTGGCAGCTACTGCTGCATTACAGATGGTCAAGGACATATGTGGTTAAGACAGAATGAATTAACAGAATTGGACTAAAAGCTGTAAATAACTACTTTTCTCAAAAGATAAAAAGTAAGCTCCATGGATGATTTCCAAACATGTTTGTTGCATTAAAATACTTAGTAGAACAGTTAATGCAAACATTTGAATTTTGGGAAAGTAGAACCCTGAAAAATGCCTGCAAAACCTTGCAAACTATGATCTTCCCAATTGGCTTCTAGGAAAATCAAATACCTAACATAAAACCTGGGAGTAGAGATTGGACTTCTCCTTCCAAACTTCCACCCAGAGACTAAACACATCTTTTACTGAGCTGCATGTTCCAGCTCCACTTGCCAAACTGACAGAGTGGGATCAATGGAGTGCTGCTATCCTTGCTTTGTGCTAACTGGAAATGTATGACCTGGAAATGCCTCACCAACCTCTTGCATCCAAACTACAGAATAGGCTGCTTGAATTGCCACTGCTTTTCATGCAGCCTTGCTATCAATGTAAGCAGCACACTGTGCATGCAAGTTCTTGCATTCTAAATGAAGAATTCTTGTTAGTTCCCTTGCTACAATATTACCATTGATACTTTAAATTACACAGAGTTAAAATCATACAAACAAAAACTCTTTAATATCTACCCCTTCCTCTGGTGATCTCTTTTGCCCCTCAACTGCCCCTCTGGGTTTTTTAAGGTAAATGACTGGACTAGGGGAGAAGGGTGTATAGATAGTCATTAACATCCTGATTCCACAAGATTATGTTATGAAAGATTAAACTATCTTTATTTCTCCTACATAAACATTTTACACATGCGGATATCTTTGTTTCAGGAATACATTTTCAGCATATTCAGCAATTGTCTGGTTTTTGCTATATCTTTAATATTATTTTAGACATATTTGCTTCTGTTGACTATACTCACAAATAGGTTCCAGTTCAAGATATGTGTACCTCATCCTGAAATTTAATCACAAATTATAATCAATTGCGAAGAATGTCTCAGAATAATTTTTTTTATTGGTATCAACTTGTACTGTATTAATTTCCCTGGATTATTGCAATTAATTCAAAACTATCATTCTACAAAATACTCTACATTTTCACTCTAATGTTCCTTTAATATGACAAAACAATGCTGATTAAAAGTTTTATATGCTTTATAAAATGGGGGTTTTTATTAAGACATAGCACAAGTGCAGGGATATAATAAACTAGTTATAATAAGTTGCTCCTTCATGCTGACTTCTGTTAAAAAAAATGTAAGGGAATGAAAATTGAAATTATCACTACAGTTTATAAATGTTCATGAAACGCTGTATAAATCAGCTTTTTGAGCAATTCACCTTGTTTTCAAATACAGGCAATTTATTCCAACCTAAGAATTCCATGAGTGGAAGAATCAGTATTCCATTTGGCTGAAGAGCTCTTGAAACACCATTTAGAAACGTTAGTTTAGGTAGAATTATATCATTTATGTTGAGTTAAATAAGTGCTCTATATATTGATTTGGGTTTTACACATTTAATGCTCATCCCATAAATGAGGATCAAACAGAAGAGCATTTAAAAGAGAAAAGGAGTGGGTAGAGATACTACTTGTCCTTCTTAATGATAAAAATATGTTTATTTTAAAATGTAAACTGTACTGTACAACATTAATTTTGATTAATGATTTAGATCATCTTGAATAAAATTAAGAACCAAGGCAGATGATTAAGACATTTATGTAAGGCATATTTTATGTCTTTTTCTTAATGAAAAGGTATCTATAATTGGCTTGGAATGGAAGGTGATACAAATCAATAGATATAATATATTTAATGAAAGTCCCAGCTCAATTTTCTGTTATGATCTGATTCCTTATTTTAAAGTCCTGAAGTCACAGATCATTAGAGATAATCAAAATGTGCAGGACCTTTCCTAGTTCTGGCTAAAATTTATTTCTATTTTTGCAGGTTAGGCATTTGACAACTATTTCTATATGAGGGCAGAATTTGTCAAGTGTTTCACAATTTCATTGACTTCTGTGTGAAGAATAGGTCTGCAGTTTATACATTGACTGGAGGAAGAGAACTTCAGGTGAACAAAACTGGAGTTTATAACATATAGGTATAAACAACAAAATTTTGATCCCCTATGCTTTTACCAGTGAATACTTCATTATCTAAAATTTTGATTCACATTCAAAATGATCATTTTACAGAATTTATTTTCTTTCCAATTTCTTGCACATTTTTCTGGGTTATGGTTGTTAACTTCCTTTTTATTTTGTGTATTCGATTCCTTCCAGATGGGATTATATCTAAAAAACAGACATATCTTTTAGATACAAAAGATACAAAAATCTTTTCATTTTATAAATGCAAGAATTACATACAGGAAAATCAACTACATATCTAAGGACACATAGAAATATTTTCCAGATACATAGAAAACATTTCCCAGGTTTCCTGAGGATTCTGTTACCAAGGTAAAATGGTTACTAGAAATACAAAATATTCTAGGAGAAATCTCCACTTGCCTCAAGACCTAAACGTTAAATTTACAGAAAATATGAGCTTTATGACCATATGTTTAGATCACATAATTAAAGAAGCTCCAATACTTTAGGATGCAACCGCTTTAAACTGGATTTGAAGTTCATAACAGGCACCTCTCCCCAAATATTTATAAAGTATGTAAGAATTTCCATTTTTCAAATGTGATAAATGCTCCAGTATTTGCTTCAGTAAAAATGTCACTTTGCTGTGTGAGGCCTATTCTAGCACCAAGATGCCAGAATGAGACCTTTTTCCCCCAGTGCAGGAGGGAAAACCAAGTACAAGGGGCAGTCAGTGAATGTTGGCTCTACATAAGCCTGGCAGCTTCCAGGACTCTTTCCCTCAGAAGAAGTTTATTTGTTCTAAATATATCCACTTCTTCTTCCAAGATGCATTCATTTCTCTCTTTGCTGCCAATGAATCTGGATTTTATTCATTCTTCTGGGATTTTTTTTTTTTTTTTCTAGATGATTTAGTCCCAGCAGGATGGGCTGACAATAATTGCCCAACCCCATCAGTGGTACAGTGAGATGTGTGGGGGCTCAGGGGGGAAGAGGAGTAGGTCTGGCTGAAGCACAGGAGCCCCTTGTTCACCCAAACTGCAGGAAATCACAACCTAATCTTGCCCAAGTACTGTCACAGCACCAATCCAGGGCACTGGGCACTTTGATGTTGCTCACAAAGCCTAATTAAACTGGATTCATTATGAACACTTTGCAGTACTTTGTAGTCTGCTTTCTGCATTGTGCTTTCTGTACCCCTGTTAGGGGCAGACAGTCCTGGGACACAGCTGGGGCAGAGACTGGGACACCTGGCTGGCTGAACTGGCTTCCTGTGCCATGGAGCAGGCCCTGACCCCGGCCAGGAAGGGCCATTACTGCACTGAGAACACCAAAAAAAGAAAAGGTCTTGCACATATGCCTCTGATGGTCCTAATGGTGGGTTTGAAGGATATTCCAGGTCAAAGAATTGCTGAGGCAATTTATTCAATTGTCAGGATTTCTCTCCCCCAGGTACATGCCTGTGACATAGATAACATTATCAAGCAGATAACCCAGCTTCTTTTCTTTCTTGTCACTCAAAGACTACTTACTGAAATAGGCACTTTCCTTACTTGCAAATAAAAAAATCTGAGTTATATTGAGATAAATTTTTGGTAAAGGTACATAAATATATTCCCTTCAATACAGATTCTTAACTAATACATTATTTATTGTTATTTAAATGCAGTTTAACAAGTTGTGGTGGGGCATCTGTTCTTGTGCCTGCTCTGTGATCTCAAGTGCTCCTGACCATCCTTGGCCCAACCTACTGAGGGGTGGAGTGTCTGGACCACACCAGGAGCTCTTGCATAGTAAAGATGGGAACTATTCTGGCTGTAATGTGAGCATCAGCTGCTTAACCAAGGTGGGGAACAAAGGATAAGTGAGTAGCCACATTAGCCTTGGTAAATCATTTCCCTGAATCATCACCCAAGTGAAAAGGTACCGCTGTCATCAGACCCTTTAAAAAAATTAACCTTAGTGGAGTGAAATGGTACTGTTACAGAAAATTGAGCAATTTCAGGAATTAATGACTTGAGATAGAGTCAGGATGAAACTTATGACTAAAGGCAATCATCTTGACACCTAGTAAAGAGCAGGCCTAAGTGAGGAACTTTGAGCTCTCCTGGACTGCAGTGGGCTGTGCCAACACCTCCCTCTGAGTGGGACACTACTCAGAGTTTCAAAACTCTCAAGTTTGCAATGCTTGGAAGGTCATCACTGACTAGGAAGCCTAGGCTCATACCCACACACACAAACACTCTGCTTGAGGTGCAGCCCATGCCTGCTGAGAGACACTAAGGGCTCTGATTTGAATATTTCTTTGGACACAAGGGGATCTTTTGGTATCCTTACACTCATAGATATAGATGCACACATCTCTGCCTCTCTGTGTGTGCATGAATTGTTTATGGTGTGAATGTTGCTATCTTGAATCTGCAATGAAGTCACTGTCAAAATTGTAGAAAACCCCATTGAATCCATTTGGTACTGATAGCAGACCACTATATCCTACAACAGTGTGGAAAGGAAAGCATTAAACTCCAGTTCTCAATTCCCCCACAATTTTGTTTGGAAAAGAGATGCAGAGCCTGCATTACAGATTATTTCTAAGAATTAGGAAAAAAAGCTATCATTACTGAGAGAGCTGTATAAAGGGCTGGCTCAGGATCTGTAGGCTCTGAAGATGCATGTTGCAGAGGTACCTGATTCATAGCTTTCACCAAGACTCCTAAAGCAAGCACAATTTACATCTGCTGTGAACTTAAACTGCTATCCTCACACTTTCCTCTCTGCAAACACAAATTAATAACATTGTAAACAAAATTAATTATTTTTTCAAAGAAAAAAATAGGAGTTTTCAAAGCATAGTTTCAGGAAGCAAGAGTTTTCCTGTCAAACTAGTCAGGTCTTTAAATACCATTTTCATTAGGGCATGTTTTAAATTAACAAAACTAATTTCACTGAAACTCCGAAGATTTTCATGTCTTACATTCCTATTTAAAATGATAAGTGGCTAATTGTATTTCTTTTTGACAAGGCAAACCTTTAAGCATATGTGTCCAAAGAAATTTATAATTAGTTTGAAAAATTAATTACTCCAATTGGAAACATTCTTAGTAGCTATTCAAACACAGCTTTTACTTATACTGTAATTTCCACTACTAAATCTGTGATCCAGATTCACAAATACTTTTTTCTGTGTTTGGCATATACATAATTTATATCCTCACTTGCTCCTGTCTTTAAGCTATGTCATGCTTCTCTCTTTATTATGGCCTGAAACACATGACCTGATTTCATCTTTAGTCTAAGCCATCTCACCCACCTGCAGAAGACAAATAGATTATGTAGATTCTCCTTATATGAAGCTTTAAACTTTGATTTTAGTTCAACAGCTCAACAAAAAAAGCAAGCCAAAAGAACTTTGTGCACCACACTAGTAAGAATGATTCTATCCAGAAACTATTAATGCCTTTCCAAAATTCCTAAATTTATCATCCTAGCTTCATATGTATATGTTGATAGACCACCTAAAATTGATGAATACCCTGTTTGCTACTGCGTTACTTCTGCATGTAAAAGTACTTCCTTACTAATCAGATAAACTGTATGTCACAACTTAAAAGTTATAAAAATTACATACAAATCCTGTAATAAAATTGCTTGTCACATAAAAATATGTTTTTATCTTCACACCTGAGCTGCTGTGTCCTATCTAGAATCCTGCATCCAGTCCTGCATTCACAAGTACAAGAGAAAGATGAAATTACTGGAGAGACTCCAGCAAAAGTTCACTAACATAAGACACTGAAACATCTCTCAAAGTCAGAGGTAAACAATATATTGTACTGCTCTCACCCTTTGATAGCTCTATAGCTAAGAGTCTCCTATTGCCTTTAGTTCTGAACTCTGATTTGAAAAATAAGTTATAATTCACAATAGGCTAAAAATCTAACATTAAATTATTGCAACAAGAGAGACATTATTAAAAATAATATGCAACCTTCTCTGTACTTTTAACACAATATGGAAGAGAGCAAGATGTTGCCAATGCATTTTTGGCCCTAAACTATTTAGAAAATCTTGCAAGAACATATATTTATTGTGTCATGTAGAATTTATATTATATGATAGCAAAATATGCTATTATACTTATTCTTTTTTATTTTCTTATAGATTCAGAACCAAACGATTAGGGTAGGGTGAAATACGGGTCTTGTTAAATAATAATAATTAAAACTGCAGAAGCAACTGCATATTTATCTACTAAATATGCACAATTTTTATTGCATGTTTGCAACTTAGAAATTTTTTTAAATTCCACTTCTGTGGCAATTGTTTTTCATGTGCAGTATATGTATATGTGCTCATAGCTGTGCCTGAAAATGTTCTTTGTATTTGTCCCAGTGGCTATTGCATAGTTACATCAATGTGGAAATCTTTTCAAAAGCAGACAACTGTTTATCTATATATATCTTCTAACTGCTTTTAAAAAGGATAAAGAATTTGTATATATTTAAGAAAAATAGAAATATATGGAAAAAAAAGGATAGTTAAAATTCTTCATCAAAGGAATGTAAAACCTTATGAGGCCAGAAGACTGTGAAGAAGAAATGTGATTCATTTACTATTTTCACATCTTTTCAGCAAAAGTCAGACTGAGAGGGGCTATGACTGCATTTTTAGATACATCATTGGGTAACCACTTAGGAGGAAAAAGCTATAGAAGACAAAGCATATTGTTGGCATGAAAATAAATGCGTAAGCACTAACTAAGAAAAAAAAATATGCTAGAAATAAGGGGAAAAAAATCTTTAGTCATCAAGGAAACGATTCTCTGGAACATTCCAAGAACAATACCTGGTGACCCAGGAGAACACTCCTTATCCTCAATCTTCACTTTTTATATGTTTAAAACATTGTGGGCTGCAGTCTCGCAGCCCTTCCCAACAGCTGTGACTTCTTGCTACATTAGCTAAATGTCACTTTAAAGAGTACGGAGGAATACAACAGAAAAAGAATTCATGCTGTAAAAAGGTAAAATATATTTTTAGAATATAAAACACGAAAGCTGAACTCTCCATTTTTATGGATTTCCAAACACAGTTTCTCAAGGTTTTTAAGTATTTTGCCGGTTTGTCAAAAGTAATGTTGTCCTTGAGGATTTGCCCTGCAGTTTTATAGCTATGAGCCTTTCTTATTTACAACTGTGTTAAGCAGGTCACCTGGTAGCAGCATAAATGGGTATGAAGCACTGGTGATATTTAGTCATTCCTAATAAGAATGCCGACTAGGAGATGTGTTCCAAGAGGTCAAGAGATGAATTTTGTTATGGAGTACAGAGCATGGAAACCACAAGCTATCAATTAAGTTCTCAGCATTTCAGTGGAAAGAATTGTGGATTATCAGCAAGACTAATTTTTCTGAAATGCTAATTTTGAAATCTCTGGCAGACTATTAGGTGTTGTCAGTGTTATAGATGTATTTACCAGGACAAGGAATATGTTTGTGGATAAGAGAGAGGTTTGTCCTCCATTCTGTACCAGCCTGTGACAGGGCTGCATAGCTGTTTAAGCCTATGCATCAGTAGCTGGCACATCAGTCTCCTCTTTATAAACAACATTTCTTTCATTGTAATCACCCTATTTGTCTTTGTTTGATGGCTTGCATATTTCTATATAAGAGGGCACATGGATTCCAGGAGGATTCAGAGAAGAAAATAGTTGGAGATTGCCTGAGATAAGGCACCTACACTGTACAAGCACTGTAACATCTTATTCAGTCTCTCCCTGTAGGAAAGCACATTCCAAGGTCTGGAATGGAGTTATAGAGCCACTTGATGCAGAGCTGCAACATCTCACAACTCTTCACATAATCCAGGAAGGACAAAGGTTACATGAAAGCACCTTTTTCTTCCACCCACACACATTCCTCTCAAAAAATACGAAAAGAAAGCATCACAATTAGTTTCTTCTAATGTACAATATCTGCACATTTCATTCCCTGGGGTCATTTTCAAAGAACTCAGTTTCCCCACCACCACCATCTACTTATTTTTTCAGATCTAGAAATGCACAATAAGAACTGTAGTTGCAATTCTTAACTTAATTGGCATTATTTCAAGTACAATTATATCTAAAAGATTGGCCTTTATTCTTGCCACACTGCTACTTAAAATGTCTGATTTTTTTTTAATACACTGACCATATTCACTCATTTTAAATATCACTCTGACAGCTCTATACAACAAAAATCACTGAGCTTGAGAGGTTCATTCAATTAATGGTTTTAACATTTAGAGTCATACAAAGTAGATCTTTTCCCTATGCAAACTTAAATTGTTTGGGTCTTTTTCTTAATTAGGATGAAGTCAAGGAAAATAAAGAACTGAAAATATGTTTCATCCTTTATCTAGCCCACTTTTGAAAATAGATATTTTCTTTATGTTCAGCTAACTTTAATTTACTCAAGCAAGATTACTCATTTCAGAAAATAGGGTTCCTGATGGGGTCGCTTCTGTTTTTCCTAACTGATGGAAACAAAGGAAAAATATTGCTACTGCTCATGGTCTGGCAGTTGCTGGCAGTCTTTATACTTTGATCAGATTAAACCTAAATGCACAATCTCTGTGCTTCTTGAGCCATTTTTGCATTAGACCTTCTTTTTAAACAAAAGTAAAAGAAGGAAGCCTGAAGCCCTAGTTTTTGATTTTTTTTTTCCTCTACCCTAGAGAATATTTTTAATATAAACAGGAGTTTAAACTGGAAGGCAATATTTTTAATGAGTTACATTATTTAAAAAAATAAGACTATAAATTTAAATATATATATATATATATATAACAAAATTTTATCTTTACATCTTTATTTTTATCTTTACATACCTATTTTATCTTTACATACCTAAAATAGAATTCAAATATTTTTTTTGTTGTTGAGAGAAAAAGTCCCATTTGGCTTTATTTATGAAAACACAAACAATACAAATATTTCTGAATAATACTCAGCTATACGTACAGAAAGTCCAAAACCAGTAATTGTGCAAATCATAAACTGATACATTTGCCTCATATGTTAGTTCCTGACAATATTAGAATTCCTCATGCTATTACAGCATATTACAAACCTCCATAGAATTCCAATAAACAGTATCATAAAAAGAAAATAATAAAACCACAATGAGTGACATCCTTAAGCAGAATGCTGAAACCTCTTTGCCTTTGCAGGGTAGAGGCAAACATATACACCAACAGATGAGAAGAAAACTGAAAGTTCTTGACACAGACTGATGATGTATGTCTGCACAGGTGGTATGGTAAGTTTAATTTAGCATTCCCAAATACTCAGAAACTGAAAGAGAATGTATCGAGTATGCAAAAAGTTGTTGCAGTTTTGTTTTACAATCTTCTTTCCATAGTCTCTTTTCAAAGATGCTTTATTTTGGCATTTTTGTGACACATTGCCCAATACAAAATTACTGTGATGGATATGTTTCTTTTAAGCATAAGGGTAAATGATAATTTTAATGGACAGTACACATAAGGGATCCTCAATAGATCTTTAGTTTGGAGCAGATTATTCTGCATGATCCAGCAAGCACTAAGAAATTAAAATTTAATATCGAGTGAAAGGAAGTAACCTAAGGGAAGAAAAAGGAAATATTTGAAAGAGAAGGAGAATATTATCATGAAAAGGAAAACATTTTTAATTTAATAAAGGTGATTTATTATGTGTTCTGACAATTGTTGCATCCTTCTAACATACTAAATTTGCCTTCCAAATAATGTGCGCAATGATGAGCGAGAGGTGGAATGACTGCTTTTATTCCACATGCCATCATTCTGTTTCTTCTTAAGTTAAATTGTTTGGGGACATAATGAAACTGACCTAATGCAGTACAATAACATAAACTCAAAATATCACTTTGCACTTCCATAACACATTCTATATTTTTATGAAATTCTTAAACTCTTTCTTCTTGTAATCTTACAAGATTTTCTTTTTCTAAGCTGTTTAAATGAATTTATCCCAAGGCACTCTAACGTGCTTTAAACAATCCACTCTTTCAGAGATTTTGATGGGGAAATGGGAAAACTGAGATAGTAGGAATCATGAAACCTATCTGTTCATCTACCTAGGAGCTGGAAATACATGGGATTTCTGTGTTTAAGTATGCATATTCTCAGGAAGTTTGTATCTTGAAAAGACATTGTCTTTCTTGAAAACACTGATTTCACTGGATTCTATAATTTAATCATATTTAACCACCTTGTTACAAATATGTAGAAACTTTTCTTCCTTCTGATTCCAAAAGTAATGCCATATGGTCCTATTTAGGATATTGTCCTTGTTCCAGCTAGGACAGGTTAATTCTTGAAGTAGTCAGGAGGTGTCATGGCTATTACTTGGAGATTGTTCTATACCACCTCACATTATTGCCAGCGGTGGGGAGAAGCGATCCCTTCTGGGTCCCGTCCAGTTTGGCTCAGCATCATGGATGGGGCCACTGGATATTGCTGTTTCCATCTGATTTCCATCTAATTCACCTCTTTCTTGTACTGTCTGTGATTAGTACTGTTGCTGCTACTCTTTCTTCTCTTTTCTCATTGCTTTTTCCATTCAACAGTTCTTATCTCCACCCATGATCCTTATCTTTCCTGCCTCCAATTCTCCTGTCCAGCTCTCTTCAAAAGAAAGAGGAAGGTGGGAGTGAGAGATCAGTGCATGGTTTCAGTGGGAACACGAAAGTGGAGAATACCATTCCTAAGCCGTAACAGAAGTATTTATGCTCAGAGAATGAAGGGGTCAAGAGGATAGGCTGGATGATTTGCAAATATCTCAATTCACAGAGCTAAGGTTTTCTTGAATAGTTTTCCAGAAAGTATCAAAAACCCTAGGTTTAGTGTCCTGGTTTGAAGGACAGGTATCTGCCAATAAAGGCAGAAGCTTCTCTTTGAGGTGGAGAATGTAAACCCACTCCCTCCAAATTATTATAATTTTTGAAATTAAGGAACTCTCAGAAAAAGATATGGAAATTAGGAATAATAGTTCTTTACTAGGAAAATTAAAATAGAAATAGAAATACAGTATTACAAAGAACAATCCCAACCCTGACAGAGTCAGAATACAACCTGACACCCCATCAGTCAGGGTGTTGGTAGCAGTCCCATTAAATGGTGGCTACAGTCCTCTTGCAGTGGCAGGTGTGGTTCAGTTGAAGCAGTGCTCCTGTAGAAGGTGCAGTTTTCCTCTGAAGGTCCAGGGATGATGTGGAAAGGTCTGACTTCTCCTCTGGAATCCAGTGGAAAGAAGGTAACTTGTTGTCCAAAATCTCAGTTTTTTTATCTAGGTAGGAAAGGCTTGTGTCCTCCCTTGGCTGGAGCATCTCCCAATGGGATGATGTAATTTTATCAGTCACACAGTGGGACTGAATGGGCCAGCAGCAGATGATATCTTCCTGGAGGGAGGATGGGTTGTGGAAAAGATAAGGATTATTGCCCCACCTAGTCTTAAAGATGTCCCATTAGCAGAGAGTATGTGCCACGGATGGTGATACAATACACATTTCTGGACACATCAACCCAACACATCGATAAAGTCAGGTAGTCTAACACAATTTCACCCTTCTTAGTTGTCTTTCATTCTTTAATTTTCTTGTTAACATGCCAGCAAGAACAGACTTCACATCCCAGATGATATGATTCAAGTAGTCTGACATAATGCCTTCAAGGATTTGTCATGGACTTCATAAACTCAGAAAGAACAGTTCAAATTATCAATAGGCAACAGAGAAAACAGACAACATTTTATTTAATTTAGAAAAAAAAAAAAGTAAGATAAAAAGTGTAACATTTTTATTTTCCTTTAAAAACAAACAAGCACATCAATTGTGGTGACAAAAATTGATTAATTATTACAATGTGAAGAAGCATGCTGAGAACCAAAACAAAGAGACAATATTGTCAGTGTGACAATTTTTTTTTCCAAGTTTTATAATATTTGACATATTTCATAAATGTTCAAGTCCTGGGATTAGGCAATCGTTAAAGTCTGTAGTTTTTAACTTCTTTATTTACTGTAAAATTAAGCTCCAAAGTTATCCTCATCATGAAAACAAGATTAAAAAAAGGGATTAGGAGGGATTACAAACAGGATTTCTTTGAAAACAGACGGCAAGTTAAAAGATCTAAACTTTTCTGTCATTTGGAGTGCCGTGAAAATAAAATATTTTCAAGAATGTAGAGACTTGACTTACTGTGTTGAGCACAACTCAGTGATGTTAAGGAAGTTTCCCAGTCTGACCATCCAGAACCCACACTGTCAGTCACTCTCTCACCACCTGAGCTGGGACCAAGGAATCTTCTCAGCTTCACACCCCCCATTCACAGTCACACCAGATTCCCTTACCTGCTCAACCCCAGGTTTCCTACAGCAGATATCAAATCCTTCAAATAATTTAATCACAGTGCAACAACTAGCAAAAAACAGCCTGAGGTGGTGCCTTTGAGCAGGGATCAGAACAAAGGAACTCAGGGGGTTTTTAACCCTCACAGTCTAAGGGACAGCAGTCTGGGATGCTTGGCTCTTTCCATGTCTCCCAGTGTCCAGTTACCTGGCTGGGCTACAGGTCCCTGTTGCCCTCTGTTTTGCAAAGGGTTGGCAGTTCACAACCCCTTGGCTCAGGCTTGGGTTCCTGGTCCTGTAGAGCTCACCCTGCAGCTCACACTGCAGCTGTTCCACCAGCCACCTGCTCTGAATGGATCCTCCAGCAATGTGAATACTACTAAACTTCTTGCCAAGAGCCTCTTACAGGCAGGCAGGCTTGAGGCTCTGTGAGCTTCAAGAAAGAGAGTATGGATCTTCAAACTCTCTCTCACCTCATCTCAGAGATTCCTGGTCCAGTATTCGGCTTCCCTGTCTTTCTCTGTTTAGTGTTCAGCAGACCCAGGCAAAACTCAGATGAGGCTCTGCACAGTTTTTCACCAATCCTTCTCTATTTCATGAAACTCCTGAATGCAACTGCGTGTAGTGAGCTGCTCTAGAGTACTGAAGAGAGGTAAAAGCTCACTGCACTGAAAGTAGTTGCAAAAAAGTAATGGTTTACTGCAGTAGAAGTAATATTTCCTTGCTTTGCAATTTTTAAGAAAAAGGCTATATCACTCCAAATGTTTTAAGTTTTACTGAATAGTGATGATGTTGATGTGGATAAAATATCCTCAAAAGTGGTTTAGTTTTGTATTATTTAGAAAGTACTGCAATTTGTCATAGAATAGCACATTCACTTCTAATTAAAAGTGATCAGTTTGGAAACCGAGCACTGTTAATCTAATGGTGTAACTGAGAACAAGAGAAGGCATCATTGAATGTTTTTATTGTGAAAGTATTCAACCTGTCATATTTAAATACATTCTAACTCCAGAGAACATTTTACATATGCAATAACCGCAGTCATTGCTTCTTGTTACTATTCAATTGCATCTTATCAAAAATCTTACATAATATTTAGTTAAAATGCCAGTCCAAAGGTTACCCATAAAGAAATTCAAAAGGATTTGCATAATAATTACTCATCAATTCAACTGAAGAAATAATGAGTCTTTTAAAAACCTGAAAATTTTAAGAAGGTTATAAATCCAACTTTGCTAACAATATAGTTGTATTTTCCTCCCAAGGCTGATCAAAAATCCTTTTAGAAGTAATAGTGCAGTATACTCTTAGAAAATAAATCACCTGACCATAACAGTTCCAGTCTTGTGCTATTCTTTTACTTAATTAATAATGGTAATAATCCATGCTTTTGTATTATTCCTCTCTATTATTAATCATAAATTTCATGGTCATTATTAATTTAAATCTCCTAATACCCTGAGAGATAAGTAAATACTTTTATTCTAACTCAACTTACAGCAGAGGATTTACGTATGGAAAGGTGAAATGACTTCCCTAACACAGTATGAATAAGGACAACTATTAAGAAATTCAGAGTAATTTCTACTCCTAGAATTAGGATATATGTTTAAAATCATATGGTTTATATTTCTCCATGGTAATTTTATTTTGCTTGTATTTTCATGGAATTTGGTCTCAGTTACTTTTCCAATAATTCTTTTCAATGGTTGCTCTCTACAGCCAGGGAGTTTAGAGAATTTTTTTTCTCAAACTAGACAGAGAAAGATAAAATTCGCACATCAAAACTCATCCCCACCGGCCTAGACTTCAAGCAGAGCAACAAGTTACTTAATGCTCAAACAAAACAAAAAAAAAAAAAACAAACAAAAAAGGAAAAGAAAATACCCCAAGAATAATCTAACTCATCAGAATTAAAATAAAATAATTTTCATAATTGTTTTCTCTTGATTAGGTCGTAAAGTCAAGCTTTTACATCCATACTTATATGCCTTGCCTACACAAGCAACCTGACTTTTGCCAGCTAATTATATGCACAGTGTTTTTTCTTGAGTTAACTAAAATTCAATAAAGTCGCAGAACAATTGACCATCCAGGTTATTTTTATGTGTGTAATTGGAGGGTTCTGGGTTGAACTTTAGATTCCAGTTTTGAAAAATCTTAACCTCTGTCTCCTGACTTACACTCTTGGCCTCAGGGAACATTTTTCTTCTTAACATTTTTATTTATATTGCACTTGTCATCATAGCAGATTAGGGCAAAATAAATTCCACAATAACTCACCAAAAGCTGTGAGTTCTATTTTAAGATTAAGAGCAGTTGGTTCATTAGAAGGTATTGCCATGTTAACTACATAGTCTAGAAACTGATGAAATTATTTTAACCGCAAAATAACACTTCTGACACATGGAGTACAGGAACCATAACAGGAGGAGAAGGTAAATAAAAACTATGCTTCCTGAAGCTGTAGATGCTTTGTGAGACCTTTGTTTAAATAGTCCTTAATCGATTTCTTTTTTCAAAAATTTCTCTGTCTAATTAAATTCACTTTCCCTTCTACAGTGTAAACAAAACACATGTAAATTAAGCAGGTTCATGATAACCCTTTTGGCAAAATTTCTCAGCTTTGTGGTGTTCTTTAGCCTCAATATTCTTTCCAACCATACTATAGTAAGCTTATATGAAATGAAGAGTAGATAGCTTAATATTTTTGACCTCCAGCAGAAATTTGAATGAGAAGTACAGAAGCACAAGCCCAATTAAGCACTAATATAATTGTCTTCATATAGCAGATATAGGTTGTCCTTTCACTGTAATACTTCTATTTTATACTTGAGAGAAAGGACAAAAAGGAACGAGGAATGATTGCTGCAATGATCATTCAGACCAAATACGAACTTTAACATGCAAGTAAGAACATAACTAAAGGACTGTGCTCTTTGATTGACTCCTGGGCCTAGTACTGTCATAAATATAAGGTCAGTCCCTTTTTCAGTGTCTGAACCAGACATTAATTTTTCCTTTATGAACTTACACTGCATTTGTGTACTGCACAGGGCTAAACCTCATTTTTCTCTGTTTCCTGAATAATTGATACAGAGTCATTATGAAAACAGAACCCTTTCACAAAAGGGTTTTCCAATTCAGCCTCTCCACAAGCAATTTGACTTGCACTCCAAAATAGTGAGATATTTTGCAAACCACCAGGATCATTTTCCCCTTTAGGATAAAAATTTTTAAAGACCATATACTCCAGATGAAAGTAGCAACATTGGGTAGTAAAAAAATAAATAGTCTCTATATTGGAAACAATTATAATTCCTCAAAATCCATATTTTTAACTTGATTTTTCTTGGAAAAATATGCAACACATAATAGCAGAAGGCAAAGTTCAATGCTCATAATCAGTATTTAAGTAGACTTTACTTAGGGATTTCATTGTTATCTTCTAGGGTTTTGTGGTGGGATTTCCTTGCATTTTAGGAACTTTTGTGCAAGTGGGTGATATTCTGAAGCCATTTATTTGCTTTTTTGGATACACTTCTCAGTGAGATTAGAGCCTTTTCTATTTTTGTTTTTCTCTTTTTTTTTTTCTTTTTTTTTTTTTCTTTTTTTTTTTCTTTTTTTTTTTTTTTTTTTTTTTCTTCTTTTTTTTTCTCTTTTTTTTTTTCTTTTTTTTTTTCATTTGGTGGGGACTATGTGGCTGTGAATAGCAAGTTGTATCAGCTGAGATGTTTAGAGCATGGTGTAAATAATGTCAATGTCACTCTTTATGAACCATTCAATTAAGAGTTATACTCAATGAACATTGTGGGTCCCTTCCAACTCAGAATAATCTGTGATTCTGTGTGATTCTGTGAAATTGAACAGAAAACAAAGAGGCTGTCAACAGGAAACATTTCAAATAAATAGGGGGAAAGAACACTTGGCTGAGTGGAACATTTATCATCCTGTTTTGATCTTTGGTCATGTGCTTATTGCTTTGTGTCATTCTATGTTTGTTTTCACATTTTGCTTGCATTTGAAGAATTGTACACTTCCTCCAAGCTTGGTGTTACACCAAAAGGAATAACGAAATATTTTTATACCTCTATTTTACAAAAAATTCTCATTTCTTTGCATAAGCCTCAAAAAGGCCTTTTTGTCATGCTGCAGTGTCACCAAACAACTTGTAAAATCACCTTCTACACAGGCATGCTTATGTAAGCCCAAAATGTCTTTTCAAGATATGCAGAGATACATTCTCCAAAATTACCTCAGACAATAGAATTGAGCAGTTTGATCTCTGTGAGTGGTACCACAAAGGAAATTTTAAAACTGCAATATTTAAGTGTTTTTATATGTCCCTCAACCATTTTCTAGCTATCCCAAGTTCTAACTATCCATACCTATTAGAATTCAAATAAGGACTTAGTTTTTGGCCATATATACACATATTTGTTTTTCTCATTTATGTTAAGGTTTCTGCAGTAAAAATTGTGTGGAAAGGTAATATATAAAACAGCATCAGTAACAATAATGCTTATATTTTGCTAAAGGCCAAACCACTGTCAAAATGGGGTTTCATATTTCGATTTCCTCTTCTTTCAGATAAAAAAATATTCATTTCATTTCTGTAGCACATTTATTGTCAATTGTTACAGGTCTGCTGCCTGTGCTACTGGTGCTGTTTAAGCATTATCTGTTACAGGAGTAACCTTGTCAGCTACAATGGGATATTTGTGCATATACCTATAAACTATTTTATTGTGATTTAGCTATGCTTTACTTTACCCAGCATAGAAGGAAAATGTAGAATATAGGATAATCTTACACATGTATCAAGAAACTGAGCAAGATTTTTCAAAAGCTTATGCATTTCTAAGTTCTTTTACTCTAAAAAAGAAAAAAACAGGCAGATTTATATATAGCTATATTTTCCCTGGGGGAGTTAGTATTTTTTTAATAATCCTCAATGTCTTTATCTTGGTATCATGCACAGATTATTCAATCAAATAAACATTATTGTACAAATATACAGGGAAGACATTACAATCTCACATAACTTAAAATCTGAAAAAGTCTAGAAACAGAGGCTGTAGAAAAGACGTTTTTTTATAAATGATCTAGTATACAATAAATATAGTTGGGATCAATTTAAATTAATTAATTAATAACTTTATATTTTTTCATTGTATATTTTACCCAATTATTTTGCTAATTCTGATCAAAACTGATGGGGAAAGAATGGTAATGGTAATAGCAGGTAGGCATGGCAATTTCAGATACTGTGAAAAGAGGGAGAAGAAAGTCTGTCAGCTGGAGCTGGTCTCTTGCTGAGCTTCAGTCCAGTTGTAGTTTCTGTACGCTGTAAATTTTTCTACTTGTATTAATATTGCACTTCCATATTTCCAGAAAAGCTCAAATATGTTGAGATTCAACATTTTTTACTGTGGATAGATAAAGACAAAATCTGCTCACTCTTTAACAGCTCTTACCTTCCCCATACTCTTTTCACATAAACAAATAAAGTTACCTGCCAAAATGCATAAATAGCAAGAAGGTGCATTTCATAACAACCTACTATCATTATGGAAGAAATTTTATGTATTTAAGACTTCATATAAACTACAGAGCGTGGGTTTGACATGGTTTCTGTGAAAAACACATCTCTTATTTTCACCTACTGCTGACATTAAGAGAAACAGCCCTTATCCTCTTCCATGTAATCAATATAAAAATATTGCTGTGGGTCTTTTGCTATGACCTACAGCAGATACTCCTCACTCTGCAAACTTAACTTGATTAAGCTTGTCTCCAGTACCAGAAAGCCAAAAGGCTCTCATATATATAAATATATATATGACTTATAGGTGTGCAATATTTTACTTCTTTAAAAATCTTAAAATATTTCACAGTGGTAACTCTTGCTGCCAATTCTGTCACGATATGCCAGGCAATCAAAGACCCACATTTCATTACTAAAGCATGAACTATAGAAATTAAGGTTAATTAGCATGTCTGTTTGTACATGTTGACTTCTGTATTGCAGGTATCTTGGAAACTTTCTGAGTGAGATTATGTGATTCAAGAAAGCAAATAATGAAAGAATAATATCACAAGACTCTTATACTAACACTCTTCATTATTTTTTTTTTTCTAAATTATTCCTCTATAGCTTAGCAGCATTCCTCTGTTATGAAGACATGGTCAGTTGAAAACTAATCCACAAGCAGAAAACTCCTGTCATCTACCATGGCATTTTTGGAATATCTGTCATGTTCACAATATCTTGTATCTCTTGACAAGAATTATCTTTTCCAAGACATAGTAGATGTCCTGCATAAACTCTGCAACATCTGTCAACACCCTCTGTCAATATGCACAATACAATTTGCATATTAATATCTCACATAATGGATATATCATTACCCATCTGAAATACCTACAAACACAAAATGAACTGTCAGAGTTTCAATCCAAACAAACTTAAATCAAGAATCCAAAATTAACTCTTTAATGTGCTATCAGTGAGCAATAGTTTCTCTAAACAGAGAAGCACAGCTGGGAGCATGAAGATAGATTTATATTTTATGATTATGATAAGCATAATTATGATAAGTTCCCTAAATAGTTCAATATACTCGAGTATCAAAGTTACTCTGTATGTAAGACACATAGATGGTATTTTCATCATCTAAACTTAAAATTCGGAATTTCTCAATCCAACAGGAATTTAGTAATTATGATTCTCCTATGAAGATGTCTCTAGAAAACTTAAAATAATGGCCTGTTAAAATATCCCATGCCATATCAAAATGGGAACCTAAAAATTTATATACACATCAAAAGCTTAGGATTACAGATGAAAGGCAAGATGAACAATGTCAGGGAAAAGAGCACTGCACACAGGAAAGTACTGCAGAATTGACTCTAAAGTAGCCTTTGTGACTGTGAAAAACATATTATGAATCACCCTGAACAGTTCTTTTAAAATGTCATCTAAGCACTTAGCAGTAAGCAAGAAACTTAGAAAGAATATTAGGAATTATCAGCTGATTCATACAGAACAAGCCAGAAGATATAATCCCCTTTTATACCAGTATAGTAGAACTTGGAAATGTCTAGGCAAGCTCAACAGAGATTATCAGAAGTGTTATTTTCTATAATGTTCTCATGGATCTGGCACTGATTTCTCAGATTCTGTGGGTTCACTTGGAGCTTATTGTTTCATCTGCTTTTCCCATAGTCAGCCACAGTTAGCTACCTTTAGAGATGCAATACCAGTTCACAGAAAGTTTTGATCTATTCTCATATTTTACCTTCCTTCTTCATTGTTACTCAGTATTTCAAATTGGAGGGTAAAACTTCACATTGAAATTACGAAAAAATTACTTTTGTTTGTTTATATAGAAGATAAGAACAAAAAAATCTCATAACATATGCAAACTTGAAATTATGAATTTACAAATTATTAAAAATTAGTTTAGAAAGTTTCAACAAACACATATACTTAGCTATTTGTTTCAAAATCTTATCAATTCTCACAAAGCTTTAAATCTTTCTGAGAGGAAGATTGTTAAAAAATATGAATGGTATTTCTAATCTTTATTTTAAAAATTCTATTTTTTATGGTGTTGTCTAAGAAATATGATTATTAATATCTGTTATTCTTGTAACTCAAAATTGCTGTGTAGCTATAAAAATTTTTAAAATATACTCAGGTTATTTTATGATTTAGTTTCTGAACATATGAAGTAGTAAAGGCAGAAGAGTTCACTCAGATTTTTTTATGATTTAGTTTCTGAACATATGCAGTAGTTAAGGCAGAAGAGTACAACACCCATTTATTAACCTAAATGTCCACAGCTGAACAAACTGAGATACATTATTCACAATTGCCAGCATAATACCCCAAAATCCACAACTGAAAGCTGTTCAGTTTTACTTAGCTGTTTTGTCAGATATTCCTTGATAAGAATTTACCATGAATATTTTACAAATTATTTAGGGATGCGGTTTTCAATTTGAGTTTGGCAATTTTTGGTTTGTATCATCTCTGTCCTTCAGTAAGGTTTGTCCTGCCTTTGACATGTAGGAAAGAACTAGAATTTCCATTAGTGCATAGATATGATGTAGTGATCCTACCCAGCCTCACCTGGAGCCTCCCCTCTTACTCTCTGCCCCCTGCCCATGTGCCAAGCACCCCATTTCAGCAAAGCCTGGGGCATGGGCTGCCTCCTCTGTGGACCTCAGTCCTACACTGACAGCTTGGATGGTCCTGTCACAAGCCTTTGGTCTTGCCCTGTCTTTGTCCTTGGCTCTTTTGCTCCAGGTTGGGCTCCCTGGATGCCCCATGGGCCTTGTGCACCATTCTCTGTCAGAGTCTGAGCCAACCTTGACTCCCAGCTCACCCTTCTTATGGAGCAGCCAGCCCTCACTGCTCCCTGGCACTGTCAGAAGACAGTCAAAAGACTTAAATGCGCATGTTGCCAGAATTCTTTTTCTAGGTGATGACCCCAGGTCCTGAAAAAGGAGTAAACCCATCTAAGAACTATTTGTATTTACATTTTCAGTTTTGTTCTAGTTTAGCTTGTAAAACTAATCTGGGGTTTATTGAACTTCCCTCTTGATCTAAATTTGAAAAAATAAACCACTACCAAATAAAGAGCCACCAGATTACTCACAGATTTATATTCACCTCTATGTGTTTACATTCAGCACACATTATGTACTAAATGTACTAAATAGTGCAGAATATGCATTCACTGAAAATATGCAAATTTATATTCAAATATTAAACTATCTGAAGTCCTTGAATAAAATGTTAAGCGTGTAGATGGATACTTAGAGGGGTTTTTTTGTGGAGCACAGTACATGTAGGAAACTATATTAGTAGACCCACATTCCAAAATATTCTAATGTCAGCATTTTCTCCTTTGGGTCTAGAAAACCCCTTTTTTGATTCCTATTGCATTTTAAATTTTCTTCTGAAGGAATTTCTCTCAAGATTCTTTTAACTATGCTTTTGATTTACCAAGTCCTACAAATCTACAACATTCTCTGCAGTCAATATTTACCTTTATATTTCTACACTTTACAATAATCAATATAAAATTTCTTTATTGCAGATACTGCAAGCACATAAATTGACAGTATGGAGATGAAAAAACAGCTCTTCCAGCATGTTTTTGGTAGCTCATGCTGCTCTCCAAAACATAGCATTTCTGCCTACTTTCAAAGTCAAATGTAAGCAAAGCAGCTTTTACAGTGTCTTTCATGTGATTTAGGCTGTAGTCTCTGTTGCTAGGCAGGTAAGCCAGTTTCCTCAGCCTTTACCTGGTCTAATCCAACAGTAACAGTGCAATATTTTAACTCTCTGTCTTCATTACACATAGCCTGATTTTAGTGTTGTTCCTTTTACTAGTCTTTTCTTTGTATATAACATACTTATCCCCACTAATATATCCAGAAAGATTTCCCATATTTGCAAAACATAAACTGAGTATATTTGTCTCCAGCCTTCAGATAATGTCATGAACCCAATTAACCCTTCATACAAAAAGAAGGGGGGAAAAATCATGTTGGCATTAAGTATTATTTGAATTTCTGTTTCTGGCTGGACATAATAGTCTCATTATTTCAACAGAAAGGATTTGTTTAGCTTTAATTGTGTAGATAGCCAGTTTCCCTGGCAGATATTGAAGGACTTCTAAAAAACCCCCAATATTTTAATTTTGCAACAACTTTAGTTAAATGAAACCATTCACTATGCTTTTAAAATTTAAAGTTCCATGGATTTGAATATTCTTACACTGTAACTCAAGCTTTAAAATTTTATTGAACCATGGAAGAAGTATAAAATCGCACAGATGAAGGACAAATTGTTTTCAAAATTAATTTCAAAATTATCGCAAATTCCATTTGAGATAAATCTCTGATTTTTAGTGTAATACTTCAGCTCAGGGAGGAAAAAAAAGCAACACATTTCTAAAAATCAAATTCACTTTCTTAGAAACTGAGACGAAGAATTGGTGACATTTCAGAGATAAATGTATTTGCTGCTCTCAGTTCACTGTCTTTCGCCAGGTTTTTAGTGTAGACTCTTGGCTCATTTTCACTTACAATGCACAATTCCAAACAAACGGGGGGATTTGGTAGAGAATCATCAGTGGAATCCCACTTGAATTGTGCAGGGACACATGCTGTTCAGCATATTCATAAATTATCTAGGGAAGATGATGAATTGCAGTGTTAGTCTGCTGATGGTAGTAATTTAGTCCAGGTAGCGAAAGCGAAACCCGAGCGCAATGCTGCAGAGCATTTCCTGCTATTGACTGACCCCGTAGGAAATCTGAAGATGGTAAGTGATGGGCGTGTGGAGGAAGCTGAGCCCCCAGTTCCATGTGAGAACATCAGAGGGCTGCTGTGGCCAGCAGGTGCCTCTGGAGGCAGGCAGCTCAGCCTTGCTCAGAGCAAGGGCTGCTTGAGATCAGAGGTCAGCTGTGAGATCAGTCACTCGGACTCACTGCTGAGATCATCCCATCGTTTTTCTTGCCTGTTAGATATCCAAGACAGTATTCAGCGTTCTCTTGCTCCTCTTGGGTTTCCAGAAGTGTGCTTCTTTTATCAAACAATGTTGTTTTTCAAAACTAATGTGCTTGTTCTGTAGTCAAAAGGGTCTAACACAGAAGAGTTTAAAGGAGGTACACTTCAACTTCTCCAAATGTTATATAGGATCTGCAGAATTTCATGCCCCTATTTTCACACTTCTATTTTGATAAGAGGGAGAATTTTGTCTTCTTTTTCATAAAATTTGATCATTCAGTAGTATAAATCACATATTTGCTACTGGCTTTATTTCTATGAAATACTGTTTATTAGCCCAAGCATTTCTTTTGGGCATTTAAATCCAGTCTGCATAATGCCTAAATTTCTGTCAGGTTTCAAATATTAAGATATTTTTAGGAAATCTTACCCCATGAAATACCTGCAAGTTAAGATTCATAAAACTGGAAAAGCTTTGATATGACACAGAGTGAAACATTCTTGTTTCTGCTTTCAGCAAATATATTGTCATTTCAGGATCTTCAATGAAAGTGGCGATAACCACTTGCATTGAAAACATATAAAATCAAAATTCACACCAGACTTAATATAAAACTTAGGGAATTATGTATGTCAAATAAAAGAATACTTCAAAATGTGGACTAAATGTTGCTTGGCAACAGAATATTTGACTAATGCTGGGGATGCCTATTTATGCAGTTATTAAAACAGTGCTCCTTAGAAGCAGGAGGGAAAGCACTGTAATAAAATATGAACACCTCAATAATCATAATTTAAAATTCCCACACTCTTCTGTTGTTACTTATAAAACTCAAATAATTATGAAAATGCAGCAGTCTTAAAATCGCAGTCTACTTTCGTTGAGTTACAGCTGCACCTGTGGCAGGTATGAAGGTGGACATTTTAGGAATTTTATTTTCTTTTAAGTTTTAGTTTAACTTGATAATTCAGTTTACAAAAATGCTTTAAACGACCCACAAATATTTGCTCTCCTCAGATGTAGTACAAATAACTTGTCTTCCAAATTATCTCAAATAAGGAAACTGAATAAATCCAGTATTTTCTGTTCAGCACTTAATGTAAGATATATTTTTAGCTCTCTACACCCACAATTTACATTTAATTTCTAGGCAGAAACTAAGAAATTAGGTCATTTGCTCTGCTGGAATATTTTCATTACTCTGAGAAGGTGCAGGATCACCAATAACTAATATGAGCACTGGGTGAAGCTCTGTTACAGGGCCAAATTCAAAACAAAGCATTTTTAATAGACAATTTAAATAATTTTAAATTGCCTTAGCTCAGAAAGTAGAAATACTTCAGTACACATTTTTTGCAAGACATTTTACCTACTTTGCCTTCCAGAATTTAAGATAAAATTTTAGCCCAAGGGCACTGGGGTAGCTACCTATGAAAAATTGCTAAAATTAGAATAGCTCTCCAAAAATGTATAATCTGAATTTACCTCCATAATAGTGAGCTTGTGTATTTCTAGCTGACTAGTTGAAATAACTAAATATGATCCAATTAAAAAAGCTAAGGACATTTCCCCCCTTTGAGTATTTTAATTTGAGTTAAAAAATATAAAAGCTTCCTTGGCAATGAGATTGTACGTGACTTTTGAGTAATACTCTTCTGTGTAGTTGTAAGATACATCAAAAAGTAATATGTTCTCACAAATGGTGAAAAGATGCTCTGTATACCATGACATAAATTTCAGGTGGGTTATACTTGCACACTCTCACTGTAAATGACTAAGGATTGTTATCAGAAGTTATCTCTTAGAAAAACTGGTTAGCATTTCTTCATATTTCTTCAATATTTCATCATGTTTGTTTTGTGCATGTTCTAATTAGGCAGGGGAAAAATATTTAAATGATTTTCTGGAGAACTTAGCAATTCTGGACAAATACAAAAGGCAGTGTTCTCTAATGCTACATCATCGATTCTTCTAGAGTGATACATACCTGATGTAAAGTATTGCAATACCTAGAAGCAGCAAGATCACTAAAAGCCAAGATTTTGATTTCATCTCTGATCTTCCTCCTTTCCTGTTATAGGCCTATATTAGCCAGTGTTCAGTATTATTTTGATGTATTACAGGTATTTTTGGTGCTTCAGTTGTTAAGTGACCATATGTAAGTGCATGTATATACAGCAGAGCTCTCCAGTCACAGATTACATACATCAGTCATTCCAATAGCTTCACTTCCAACATTGGGGGGAAATGAAACCATCACAGGGAAAAGCAATAATCTGAGGTTGCAGCAAATGTTTTGCTCTAAATACAGAACTTTCTTGTCATGTACATTAATCACTTCTTTGAAAGGAGGAGGAATATTTTGCCTAGGTATGTAACCCTCCTCCTTCCTTGGGTCATTTTTCAGGTGTTTCTAACCCTGCACAAAGAGCATCTGCCAGCAAGATAGTTTAAAATATAATGCAGTTATTTATTGGCTGATGCACACAGAGGTATCTAGGATTTAACAAGTCATTAGACTAGGGACTAATATGCACTTTGGTATGATAAGACACCCAGTCTCCACTGGCCAGACAGGCACCAGCCTGGAGGGGAAGGGCCAGTTTCCACTGCCCCTGAAACAGATCCTGTTACACTGACCCTGCTTTTTCCTCTGGGGTTTGATAACATTTCATGCTGATGTTCTTCCGTGTGAAACTTTGACCTTCTAATCATTCAGTCCTAGAAATCCTACTCTATTCACAGTTTTGTCCTTCTTATCTTGCATACCTCTACTCCACAGAGTTCCCCTTAACTTAGCCATTTTCTTGGAGTTCTGAGCCAAGATTATGAAGCTACATCATATCCATTCTGGGTCTTCAAAGGCAGCCAAACCCTGTGGAGAGTGAGGAGGCTGTTGCAGAAGGGATCACACACAGAGGTTGGCACAGGTGCCATTCAGTGCATGACCAGATATAGTGGCAAAAGCAGGACTGACCCCAAAAGCCTGCAAAAACTGAACAGATTTCCAAAGTGATTCCACTTTCCTATCATCCAAATCCTCAAATCAGTCAGCCCTACACAGAACTCTCCACCTTGCTATCATCTACCCCTGCACAAACACTGAATCTCATTCAGAGTCAGGGAAAGAGCTTGCCCAAACCCCAGATTTTAGCATAGCAGATCTCTTACTGGATTCTATTATTTCTGTTTAAAATAGTGTCATGTGCAGTCCAGCACGAGAGATTAAAGTCTGTATGGAAAAACATGGCTTCATTCCTTTCACTTCAGAGAAAAGATGGAGAAAATATTTTTGTTCTCTACCTCCCATATTAAAAAGATAGTTTCAAAGTAGTTACATCTTTCATATTTCCACCTTTTTAACCTTTAATAGGAAGCAGGGACAGGAACAAATGGAAATTCTTATTTTTTTGGTAAAGTTCTCAGTCATCTCGGAGATGACTACCTATCTGGAGTTTCTGCAAGCAGCATAAACACATCACTGATTAAAAATATTTCTGATTAAAAATATTCTAGATAGCAGCTTATTATCTTCTAGCTAGTTCTGCAGTGCCCACTCTTGAAAACTCATTTAAGCCTGATCATGAGTTTAGTAGAGGGGAGGTGAATGGACTACATTTCCCAAATGAGTTTAAGACAATCACGTTAATTCCATTAGGCAATTTCAATGTTGATTCACCATAGCCAATACAGGTGAAAAATGAACACTCCATCCCAAATGCACTTGCTTGCCTAAGTCTGAAAGTCAGAATGCTGTCTGGAGACTAAGGGAAATCATGCAGCTATTGTGTAGTTAAATTATGCTCACTAGACAGGAAGCGATTTTGCTTGTTTGCAGGAGTATCTAAGACCCCAAATGAACTACTACAGCAGACCAATTAATTTTTCATACCTTATCACTTCCCAGTTTTAGCAAATGCCAGACACTTCAGACAGAGACAATTGTGCAGATAGTACCTTCCCACAGGAAGACAGCAACTTTAGTTCATGTGTTTAGCTCTTTTTATAGGCAATCAAATAATTATCGTATTACACTTAATTTTATGTATACCCAGTTAGGGTTGGTTTAGACATGAATAAGTGTTTATTGACTAAATCAATAGTCTTATCCATGTTACAGAGCACATAAAATAGTTACAAGAATAAAATCAGTTGTTACATTAACCACTTGAAAAGAATGCTCAGACTAAGATTTAAACTAATATTGCCTCATTAGGTTATATTCTGATTAAGAAATAGACAGGAACAGAAGGAAGTAATTTTTTAGAAAAAAATAGTCTTCCATTTCCTTTCCACACGTTAGATTAATTAGAATTTACTACTAAAAGACCCAGACAGTACAATTAAGTTTTACAGTAACCATATTAAGCTTTTTAAAAATTGAGCTTTGACTTCCCCATAAATCCCAGGGGTACTTATAATCAAATTAGGCTTTGTCATATGAAATAACAGAATAAGATACATAATATGCCACACACTCTCTGGTACAGGAATCCAGCTAATCAGGAGGGTCACCTAGCATACAGCTACTTCAAAAATACAGCAGCAATACAGCACTATCTCCATATATCTGGAAACAGCTCTCTACTGGGAATGTACACCTGTAAAAGTTATTTCATGTGCCTTCTCCTTGAGCAGAATCAACATGACATGAAAAATAAGTTATGGAGTGGATTTTGTGTCTTGCCCCCTTCCAGTTGTAGCATATCCACAAAATGGCCAAGTTGCTTCCAGGTGTATTAGGTGTTAAATAGAATGCAAATAATTTCCTACCTCTGATGTTCTATTCTGAACTCATTGCCAAAAGCCTGCATTGTATTTTTAGTTGACAGTTCTGTTCTTCATTAACACAATTGTTATAACTCCACTGTATTTCACAGACAATATCCAAATTAATAACACGTTAACAGAATTATTTTAGTAACTTAGTAAGTGATTTGGCTCGGCTATTTTTCTGAGAGAGTATTTTGGTTTAACACTGGGTTATTGACCAAACCATATGATAAAAGTCTGTTTCATTGCTTCTGCTTAATATGTAGTGGGCTACAACCTTTCTGAAATTAATTCATAAGAGTGCTGGAGTGTATAGTGGCCTCTGTAGCAGAAAATTCATTAAGAATTTTCTTTGAGAAAATTCATTAATCCCAGACAATTAAACCGGGAATGCCAGTAGGAAGCATTCTAAGTTCATGTAAAAGCCTACTCCCCTTTGGCAATTAGGTGATTTCATCTAGTGGTAAAAATCTTTTTTATGCTCTTTTTGGGGCATTTTCCTCCACAAAAAAAGCAAGAAAAATCAGACATTTCATTCAAAATGTGATCACAGAAAGATTGTGGGGATAGTATGGCCTCAAACAGCATTCATCACTTCCAAACATGATAGCTAGAGCTTCTTTGTCTGATGAGGAATTACACACCTCACAGCAGAGTAATCTACTTTCCAGGTTAAATTATTTAGAAGTAGAGAGTTTTGGGTTAAATACTCTCCTGTTACTCAATTAAAGTTTTCTATTGATTAAGTTATTCAGTTAATATTAGCTTAGGCATAAAGATATGTGAATGTATATTTTATTAGACATGATATACCTGTGCTGAGCTGCTCATCTCAAGAGACTGTGAGGTATGTCTCAATGCCCAGAAATAAAACTTTAAGCTTCTGGACAAATGTACAAACATTGTAAAGTGACTTCTGCAGTGAGTTCTGCAACCTTGCAACAAAGCAATGGCTCTGGATTAGAAAAAGTAAACAGGGATTCAGAGAGACAGTCTGCATGTTGAACAATCTCCAAGAAAACAATCAGGTGTTTTAACTTCTATTTAGGTCCTATTTAAGCGTTTAAATTTTGGTCTGGTTGTCTGGTTGGTTTCTTGTCTTTGTTTTGTTTGGGTTATGTTATATTTTGAGTGGGGGAGTGAAGAACTCTTGGTTGTTTGCTGATCATTTTTTAAAAATACTGTATTATAGGTATTCTTGTGACTTTAGGCATGGAATGTTTTAACAAATCAAGTGAATCACTTCCAAACTTCTGGCACTATGCAATCTCATGTGTACTGTGCTTTTCTTTTATCTTCAGGTTATCAGCAAATAAGCACTCAAATCCTGCATTCCTTGAACATCAGTTTGCTATGCATGCTTCATAAACAACTATTTACTGAAGTTGGTTTTGCTGCTACTGCAAATCAAATAATACCAGGGCACAGAAAAAGCAGGTTAGTTGCCTAAAAGCAGTTAATGCCCACTTCCATAATTTTGTTCACAGTTTGACCCAGGCAGCTCCCATTCTAAAAAAGAATCAGCAGCAGCACACACTGATAATTGGTATTAAAATGGAAAGAAAAAAAATATAATGCAATTTCGGTTTTGACAAATAAAATAGAGAATACATGCATATCTCTTTTCATTCATATTAGTATGAGAACCTGACACTTCACAGATTAATATTTTTCACCTGTGGAACCATATTTGTCTTATGGCATCTGACACATCTCACATGTTTGCAGTAGAATTTTGCATTTCTCTAGCATCTGTAATGGATAGAAATATACTATCAGCATTACTGCATCTTCAAAAGAACCATAAACAGGCACTTAGGAACTCAATGAAAGATTATATCACTTTCTAGTGGATAGAATGCTTTACTCCATTAGCGTCACAGGATGATTAAATCTTCCTCCATCCCATTTCAAATGTACTGCAAACAGCTATGATAGTACCTTGTAGCTCAATACATCTTTATTCTTCCATGGTCCTAAAGATTTTTAAAAAATAGCTTGTAGGTGAAATGACTTATTGTGTTATAGTAATGCCTAACTCAGTTTTGTGGAAATAAAAGTGATTAAAACATATCCAGTCAGGTGAGGGTTGTATAGAAAATAACTGTCAAATAAGTCTTGATTGTAGACCTCAGAGGGTTTTGCTAAACTACAGCAGGAAAATAAGAGACTATGTGAACCAGCCAATTGGAACTGAGAAAGGAATAAAATACACTCATTTTCAGTCAGGTTCCTATTGTGGCAACATCTTGTTACTTTACTATTTCACCTGAATTATAATATCACCAAGCCAACACTGAAAAGGATGAATTTGATCCCTAGAGTAACATCTAGCTGGATCCATCTAGCTAGCACATTTCAAAACCATTTCTGATTATTTGGTTGTTCAGTTTATTTCCACATCTCTAGCATCTCTAGCATCACACAGATGCTACACTAGTATCACAGAATTTACTGAAATTATTGAATGCTTCCAGCTGTATCTCCAGGATTTATCACATGCTCACTCTGAATGTTAGTTATTACTGGTCCTGACTGAAATGAGAAAGCAGATCACATCTGTATGTACCAGACTGAAAAGGTAGAAAGTTTGGCATTAAAAAAGTCTAAGCTTTCTGACAGGAGGGAAAAAATAATTACATTCAATACTTGCATTTTTATAAGGGATAGAAATGTTTTATATATCCACTGTCTCTCATCTCTTGCCATCAGTAAAGGATCAACTTTTAAGGCATATCAGGACACTGCACTTTCCTGCTTAAAACAGAAAGAGATTAAATCTATTGTGGTTCTCAGACTGGCTTCCACTAGTTTTGAGAGCTCCCAGTAAGAATACTGGAATAAAATGTGTGCAGGCTTTTCATTCACAAAGCTCTTTAAAATTAGGTTGAGATGGACTGAATGTTGTGTTGGTTAAAATGCTACTGTGTGATTCACATAAATACAGTAAGAATTTTGCTTTTTATAAGTACAAGTTTAATACTTGCCAAGCCAACCAGGTCTGGCTAGGATGTAGCTCATTTTTTTTTCATAGCAGCCCACACGGTACTTTTAAATTTGTGATTATAACAGTCTTGATGATACCCCAAATTCTTAGCCATTGCAGGGCTAATATTGATGCTCACACAGCATCAAGGTCATCTGTTCCACACCCTGTGTACACAGAGAGCATGCTAGTGGTGGGGAAGAGGTTTGGTGGGGACAGAGCTGGGAGAGCTGAGCTGTATTGACCAAAGAGCTATTCCATGCTCTGTAATGTGTCATCCAGCTATGAAAGGGGGAACTGAGCAGGCAACTGGTGGGTGCTTAGCTCTGACTAGGGTCAAACCCACTGCAAAGAGCCTTAATGTTTGCCCTATATTATGTATCCCTGTATTTCAGCAGACATGTTTACCAGGAAGATCTTATCCTTTGAATAAATTGCACCCTACTCAAAAATCTGAAATTCTCAATTATTTTGTGGTAGACATATCACTTTACACATTAAGACTGGAATGAAAAGGACAGGGAAATATACAGGAAGGTGAGATACACACAGATTCGATGCCTAATACTGCCAAAGTGAAATCCTGCCATCTTTAAAGCTAATGACCACATTCAAATGGAGTCAAAAGAAGCCAGTATTTCAGCTATGAAAATTCCCATCATTCTTATAATTCTATTCCAATACTATTACAAGCAGACAAATAGGGTGGAAACGTCATGTGTATTAATGCTAATTTCCTGTTGAAAATAACAAGAGCAAGTAATTGTCTTGATTTCCAAGATACAGAGTTGCCTTGGCAATGTTGGGATTTGGTAATATATTTCCTGACACATGAAAGGACACAGAAAATTATCGAATCAAGGTACCAGTATTCAAAGCAGAACTAGCATCAAAATAGGACAGTTTCATGTTGTATTTAAGTAGCATTATGTAAGTATTGAAAAAGGAGGTCTTGTTGGCAGCTGAAATACTGGAAACAATTTTCATTGTGGTGGTAGGGCTTCATTCAGCCTGCCCATTTTCCCCATTATTTTTCTGGGTTTATAACTGGAGGTGCACAAATTATTGTGCTGCAAAGGTAGTGATAGTTTCAGGGCAAGATTTCTTTAGTTTATTATTTATAGTTTGCACTGTGGGCCAGGAGAGAGAAGGAAAAAGAGAACTTGCATACTAAAATCAATACAAATAATAAGAGCCTCTTACAAGACAAGCCTCAGGGGCTGAATATCTCTGGGTTCCTTTTTTTACATAAATGATCTCAGTGGATTATTGTTTCAATGTTTTGTGCTGTCAGTCACAGTCAGCTATAGGTTCTCTTTTTGGTCCCATGGAAATCTTCTCACTTCTGTGTGCCAAAATAAAACAAAATTACATAGCAGCAGGTAGCCCATGGTTGCTTTCCTGAATGTCTTCAGCAGAACTGTATTACAGCAGAAGCAGTAATCCATGCAGCTCATGGCTCTTTTTCAGACTCACATCCTGTCAGTCAATGCTGAAGTGGCCAAATGTGTTTCCACATTATACCTAAACTTTCTCATTTTAGAGCAGCTTGTGGCTGGGGCTCAATTATTTGTCTTGTTTTATTTTCACTTATTTTTAGCAGAGAAAACACACTGAAAAGCAAAAAATATTCATTTGGGTCACAAGAACATTCATATTTGATAACTTTGCTGTCAGTTTAATAGGAATGTGCATCAGGATTCTGCAGGATTGATATTATGTAAACCAAAGACATTCAGGTATCTCAGTATTTTCAACGTGTGCATATAATAATGATACTTGGTGCCTATATTTTTCCATAAATTTCTTTTTCCTAAGCAACCCACTTACTTCTGTTATTCTACTTACTCTTGTCTTATGTACTGAGGACAAAAAGACAATTTCTGATAATTCTTTTTGACATCACCATAATAATTTTTTTCCTATTAGTCATCTTTATGTATCTACATAAATATTCTGTGAAAACACATTTAAATTACTTTTTAAATGCTTATAATTTTTACAATTGTGTAATTATTTTTAGAGAGTACAATATATTACAAAAAATCAATTAAAAAGATATATAATTGATAAATAGATTCTTATAATCCTGTTTAATTAATTATTCAGTGGTTATAGAGAACATATTACAGTCTCTGTATTTCTGCATTTTTATTTTATCTTTTTACTAAAACAATAGCATTTTTTGTAACCACAGGCGTATTTTTCATTGAATATCTTTTGATTTTTTTCCCCTTTATATTCAGGAAATAAGAATATAGGAAGGAAATTAATGAAGATGTCTGCACTTCCAGAATCTTAGAAAGAAGATGAGCAATTGGAATTTGACTCATTTTTGACAAGTAAAAAGGTTTTTTCTCTCCAGGGATCTTTTCTCGGTAACTATTCAGCTTATTGCAGATATTTTGGGTCATATGCAACACTGACAATTTCACGAAACTGTCTCAAAAGAAAAGGACAGAAAGTAGAGATTTGACCAACATAAGAAAGGTTGCTGAAAGAAAATTTAAAACCCCAGTCTTGGTGCATCATCCACCTGAGTGTATCCACACAATATTAATTTTTTAAGACTGCATCAGCTGGAGAAGTGCTGGAATATACTGTCAGAAGTTACACCAAACTTTAGTGAAACTAAAAAGTAGGCAATAGACCAGTATATCAAAGACAATTCGGTAGCTTTGCCTAGCTCCTCAAAGCTATACTAATGCCAATGGATATTGCAAGCAGTACTTTAAAAATAAATGCAAAAGTATTAAAGCAACAGAAATCCTGGATGTGTATCAGGCACAAAGAATAGGAAAACAAGAGATCTAGCCCTTAATGTTGGAGTGTTTAAAGATCTCTATTTTCCTTTCCTTTTTAAAACACTCACACATAGTGCAATAAAATGAAAAGAAAACCAAAAGAATCTTCTTATCATAGCTATGTGACAGACTCTGTGCTGATTGATGTTTACGTCCAGCATTTGATTTGGCAGAAATGCATGAGACTCTGGAAACACACATTTCTTCTGTCTCCATTATTATCATAACTCTTTATGCAAAGCTTATTTTTCTTTGGTATTTAGTGTCTCTTCCATTTACTGAAATGTTTTTTCTTGCACACAATCTTCCATGCTACATTTGGTAGTCATGTCAGACTTTCTACATTGTTTATTCTAATCACAATTACTTATGTCACAAACCTTTCCTCTGCAGCACAGTTTGTATTTTATGGTTATACATTATGTCAAATTATTAATACTATGTATTTCTTCACATTTATGAGAAATCTAGTTTGTGATGCACTGCACAATATCATGGAAGCTGTAAGTGTAGGCCAGTTCAAGGCAAATACTGTTTTCCCCTGACTTAATGGCAATTTTAAAAGGAGGAAAAATAGCATTAATTCTGTGATATTTTCAGCCAAGCTAAAACTAATGACTGTTTCTCTAACTTAATTGAAGTGTGAGTTAATTGCCTTTTTTTTTCATTTAAAGCCCCTACTTACATCTTTACCATAATAAAGATTTTATTCCAGTGGTTTTTTAGTCTTTAGACAAAAGGTAATTCTACCTTATCTTATCCAAAGATCAGAATACAGAATGTCAAAATCTCTTCTATTACAGTAATATTGCTGCTATTTTTTTAATTTAATTCTTTCATTTTGTTTATACTCTCACCAGTAAGTTGGTATAATTGTTCTTCTCACATTGTCATCTCATTTTCTAAAGGTATAACACTTCAGACTTTGTCAGATGGGATTTAGGAGCAAGGCAGGTGCAGGAACAGATCCACCCCACTGACTGAGAAGTGCTTTCCAAAAATGGTGGAGCTGAAGTTTCTCATTTATAACATGCACAGACTGGTACACACATGATCCATACAGAAACACACTCCCACTAGTCAAGGCCTCCACTCTATGTCCAGCACCATGGATGTGGGGGACATCTGTCAATGTATCTCAGACCACCCAGAGCTACAATTACAATTTCTTTTCAGCTTAGATGATTAGCATGAGTTTCCAGCAGACCCAATGGCCATATCACCTCAGGAGGGACCCTTGGATACTTCCCACGTTTAAGCCAATTAGCCATTGTTACTTAGGTGGTTATCACCTTCTGGATTCCTGCCTCAAATGTGTTATAAGGAAAGCAGTTGTCAAAAGTTCACCTGTCCTTCATTCCCCCCATATATATAACCACACCACTAGAAATAAGCAGGTGCAGTCAAGGGCTTTTGGACAATCTGCTCCCATAACCAGTATATGGGCTGTTTTCCCAGAGAATACCATCAGAATCACTTAATGAAGTGAAGAGGTGAAGTTCACCCTGTGGAAAGGCTCTTGCCAAGCCAGAAACAATCTGAATAATTTGAATTTATATAACTGTTGGCCTTGGGATTTAACAGTTTTGCATTCTTCAACACCAAAAGCAATACATCCCCTTTTCACCAATCATTGGTAAATTATGCATATATGGTAAAGTTGGAGATGTTTTACTCGACTTAGGCAGATCATCCTGCTACAGGAGGAAAGAAACTCTTTAACTTAAATGTAATGTATTTTCTGTATCAACACTTTTTTTCCATTTTCAGCAATCAATGAATGCAAAACACTTGTATCTAGGACCTATCATACTCTTGGTGGCAACACAAAAGATAAACCTCTGTCAATGCACACTCTACCAGAGGAAAGGGGCAAATTTGTTTTTCAGAGACAGCATATTTAAATGGAAAAATATGCAAAGTATGTATATATAAAGTAGAGTGCAAAACAGTTTTTATTGTCTTCCATTGAAGATTTGAGTATTTCCAATTTTGTCAGAGGCAGATAAACAGTAGGTCTGGTACATTTCAAATGAGGCCTCTCAGTAACCTCATGCAGCTCGTTCTTAGTTTATTTATACAGTTTATACATGCATGGAGGTGAAAATGGTAGCTGTCTTTTAAGCCTCCCCTTTTTCCTGATATCTAAGACACTGAGCTCCTTACCACTGATTATGTGAGCAGCATCTTTATTTAGTCAGTACTACCTGATTAGAAAAGTAAACTAATATTAGACAAACTGCCTCCATTAGGTTGGGCCTTTTAACTGGGCTGCTTGCATGTTTTCCCCTTGGCTCACTATCTCTGTCCTCCTTTCTCAGTGAGTTATTTCACATAAGGTTATAAACTCTTAAAGAATTTATCTTCATTTCCACAACACATCTACTACAATAAATCTCTTACCCTAACTACAGCTGTTTATTGTCATTAATAAATAAAACAATAGCTTTAAGTTTATTAATTGAGTTTAACTAACTAAAGCACTCTATCTGTATAAAACATATTTTTATTTTCATTCGTTTTTCATAATCCTTAAAGCAAGTCTTATAACATGTGAGAGCAAAGTTAAAAAAGAGAAAGTAATGAAAGAAACTCCACTTGAGTTATCCCAAGTTGACATTAATTATGATAATTACTTGTGATTACAAAGAGCTGTCTGTAAGAAGACAGTTAAGTGTTATTCTAAGGTCCATTATGAATGCAAAATTCTGACTTACTAGTATTTGCAGCCTGTGTGCTGAAGGAAATATTCTATACCTCAGAACTGACAGTGTCTGACCCTAGGTCTGATTCACATTCTGAGTTGTGACATATGAGAATTTTATACCGTTCACCTTTGGTTTTTTTAAACACCATGCCTCTAAAATACATTTTAAAGTTTTCTTTAAGATTGCCTTATAATTTTCACTTTCATAATAAAATTTTGTACTCCTGACACTAAAAATGATACTTAAAATGCATTAACAGACAAAACTTTTGTCTAATCACGAATCTCATATGAATGATTTAATATAAATATATGTATTTGACATTAAAAAGTTAAAATTTACATTGAATAAGCAATACAATATGCTCTTTTTATATGAGTTTAAAATACCAAACCAAATCAAACCAAAATAAAAACAGAAGCCTTAGAAATATGTCTCTAAGGCAGAATTACAGGCGATATCCCCATAAGAACATTTCACTAGGTTTGCTATTTTTGTGATATAAACAATTAACAGCATATAAAAAGCTACACTGTTTTTTTTCTCTTTAGCACAGTTTACTTGCTGTAAGAAGTGTAGTCTTATTCGAGCATCATAAAAGCCATATAAAGCATATTTTATTTCAGGATAAAAATTCAAAATCAGTAATTTGTTGGAAAAATCTTGTCATTTATTAGCTATTATTTCATTGTGATAATTTCTAAGCAATTGTGATCTAAAATATGTTTTGAATTCTAATTCAGAATATAATAATAAGCATGCAAAACATTCTAACAAATCACATTTAGCAAAACCTTTATGGTTTATTAAGACATAGTCTTAAAAATAACTGCCTTAGTGTCTAGATCTCATTTGGGAGTATTGTTTCTGAGATCCCCACACCTTCTACCATTAAAATTACAAAAGGCAATATTTAGGGGTGCGTGTGCAAGTTCTCATGAGGATTAAAACATTATGAAATGCTAAAAAATACTCCAGCATAATTAGCACTTATATTTGTCCATATTGCAAGCAATTAATTTTTTAAATTCATTTAAAAGATATTTTTTTTCTGCTCTCTGTAATAAAAAATTTATAATTGACCTCTTTACTGAAATATTTTCCCTTCACAAATTAATGGTGGTACATTGAGAGCTTATTGATGGTGATGATAGGGTTGAGCACATATGGGTAAGGATCAGGGAAGTCTAACAAGGCAAGCATCATGGTGGGAGTTTGTTACAGACCACCCAGACAGGACAAAGAGGGAGATGAAATTTTCTATAAGCAGCTGGAACCTCTAGGCCTTGTTCTCATGGTAGTCTTCAGCTTACCAGATGCCTGCTGGAAATACAGTGTGGGAGGAAGGAAAGAGTTGGAAGGTTTCTGGAGCATGACGAAGAGATCAGCCTGACATAGATGGTGGGGAAACCAACTATGGAAGGCGCCCAATGGATCTGCTGTTTGTCAGCAGAAAGGGCAGAGGGAGATGTTGGTGTTGGAGACCATGTAGGACATGGAATGATACAGCCTTTGATCTTTGGAGAAGGGGCTCAGCAGACTTGCTGCCCTGGACTGCCAGGGGACAGACCTGGTCCTGTTCAGGACACTGACAGAATCCCTTGGGAGGCAGTCCTGAAGGCAAAGGAGCCCAGGAAGGCTGGCCCACATCCAGGAAGGAAATGTTACAGGTGCAGAATCAAGCCATTCCCAGGTGCAGAAAGGACAATCCACTCAGGAAGGCAGAATAGAGAGCTTTGGCTAGAGCCTGGGGGAAGAAAACAGAGCTTATGCTCTTTGAAAGAAGGGAACTCAGGAGGACTACAAGAATGTCACAAGGTTATGCAGGAAAAGAAGAGACAGACCACTACTTGTTCAGGATAACAGTGTATGAAATTTAAGAAGGAAAAAACATTTTTAAAAAATAGCCAAATGACAATCAAATCTGCTTATAAACCACACTAATGAGCATAATATAAAAATTATATTAGACAAATCAAATATGGACTAAAATATGTCATTTTTCAAATGTAACATTAATTGGGATTTTATGGGTAGAACTTCCAAGTTTTATTCAATGTTTCAAGTAGTCTTACAGCAAAAGGTCATTTTGATTTCAGCTGGAAAATCAAGCAGAAATAATCTTTAAGCATTCTCTTGTCATAATAGTATGCAGGCCTATTAAGTCAGAAAGGCTATTTTTTTCACTGAAATTTATTCCGTTTCCTGAAATGCTGTTCTTCTCTTGTTTTCCTTCTGTTTTCTTACATTTATATCAGCTTGTTTTTCCTACAGTCAGTTTCTCATTTGCAGAACAAAAGCCTTTGTCCATACTCTATCCATTGTGCCTCTCTGCCTATTACTTAGATATGCAAAATAAAGATAAATTATGCCCACTTCAGAATGGCTTGAGTTTTAAGCGCTTAGCTGCTTTAAGTTAGAAACTTGACTTTTGACCATTAATTATTAACAAAATTTTGTGAACAGCCTACAAATTAAAAATGTGATCAATAAACATTTATAGGTATTTTAGGGGGAAAAGTGAACTCCTTTATGAGAGTAAAACTTTGGGAGATTACTTGTAGCCTCTCTTAGGCAGGGGGTACAAAATTATCTGGCTCAGAGCACTGATAAATTATTATATTCTATGGTATTTTTACTAAAAAGTTAGCACTTTAAAAGTTTATGGCAAGTAAGATTGCTTAGCATATCAGGATACTGTTTATGCTTAATACATTCATGGAGGCTACTTGAAGGACACTTTCAGTGCATGGGCCTGTATACATAATACAGCCTTTTATTGTTGACAGAGTCCAGAGCCCTGTGAGTATTTTTACAGTACATTATTTTTTAGAACCAATAAATTACTCATCTGAACTACCCAAGTATAAACATGATGACTTTTTTCAGACTTGTCTATGGTACTATTACAATGAATTATGGATTTCAGTGGTTATCTGGTTTTGATGTGTTGCAATAAATCATGATCATTTATGATTGGTTCTGAACTTCATGCAATTTTTTTTCATATAGTCTGCCCTACACTTGTAAGGTTCCTCAGAGTTATACTTTTAAAGATATCTGACAATTTCAATACAGCATTAGACAGATTTAAAATTATTTTAATAAATTTAAACATATTTTCAGACCTTTTTTCTATTCCACATAAAATTATAAAAGCTCCACAAATAAAGAGTGAACACAAAATTCCTAAGTTTTTGTTAAAGGACAGAAGACAGATATTTAAAAAGATTTTTTTTTAAAAAAAAGCACCAATAGGCTCCAGTTACACAGACTAAATTAGCAGCTATTAGCAGATGATTCATCTAAAACCAGCCTCTAAATTAAAACAAAACAAAAAAACCAAAAACAAACAAACAAAAAAATATAAAAAAGAAAAACAAAAAACAACAACAAAAAAAACCCCACCAAACAACAAAAGCAAGACATCTTTAGGCCATGTGTGAGGTATGTGAGTGCAACCACACTCCATATCACGAACATACTCCAGACATAAAAAGAAATCTTCTTAATCTCACCTTCTTTAGCACGGTCTGCCATGTTTTCCATATACTCTGTTATCCAGAAATTGCATTCTGCATTAGGAGTTCAGCCAGTTCCTCAGTGGAACTTAGATTTTATGCTAACTTCCTTTTACTGTGATTAATTATTCTCCTATTCTATTATCTAACTCTGAATTTCTAATTTTTTACTTTTTTTATCTCCTCACCATATATATTACTTCTGTCTGGCAGAATGTATCTTTCTTCACTTTTTTTTCTTCTTAATTTCTCTTCATTCTCCTATATTATACTGGAGTTTTTAATGTATTATGTATTGCTACTGGGCTAGACACTTCCCTCTCCAGAGCACTGAAATTAGATTTAAGGGATATATGTGGTCAGTATATTTGATGAAAGAAGACCTTTATTTTTTTTAACATCAGTTCAACACTTAACTTCAATTTTTGATTTATAATGTAAAGAATAAAAACTGTTAAGTAATCTTTTTAAGAACTAAAAGAAGCAAATTCCTGTTTGGATTTGAAGCTCTATAGGACACATGGGACATAAGACTGACTTCAGTCCCTAGGGAAGCCTTCTTACAGCCACATAACAAAATAGTTTTTTTCCTTGTCTGTCATTTCAGAATTTGCTTTAAGAATCGTTTTTTTGTTTTTTTTTTTTCCAGGACCAATAGTATCCATCTCAGATGTTTTGATGCCCTTCTTGTCAGAGAGTACTGGGTGGCTCAGTTGACATGATAGTGTTGTTGCATGTACCTCTGTCCAACACAGGTATTTGCTGTGAGCACAGATTTAACAGTTTCTCTGCTACAGGTTACCCTGCTTTACTTCTACTACATATTAATGTAAGATTGTAGCAAGGTAGGAGTCAGGATTTTTTCCTAAGTGACAACTTATAGGACAAGAAAAGTGGCCTCAAGTTGATCCAGGAGTTCAGATATCCAGGTCGGTTTTTGGGAAAAATTTCTTCACCAAAAGGGTGTAACAGTGGTGGGACTTTTACACCACTTACTTAGTGGTTTGTCTCAGTCTCTTCTGCCTTCACTCAGAGTCAGGATTAAAAAATACATGAAGGAAACAAATTCTCTCATGTTCGGGCTTGGTTGTTTATTAAATCTTATCAAAAGTACAGAGCATTCAGCAGCATTTCTAGACACCAGCTAGAAGCAAGGAAAATAGAGAAAGGTCCAGCTGCTGCAAGGACTCTCAAAGCTAAACAGTCCAATAGAGAATTAATACCTATATAATTTATCCTTTTAATCCAATAACTAAATTCCCATGACCCTCAGTGTGGCACTGACTGACTAACCAGAAACTACTACCTGAAACCCATGAAGAAGGAAGATGAACATCAAAAGAGACACCACCCAAAATCCCCCATCTTGGTTTATATCTATTACTCTATTATAGAAACCTCAAATTGAAAACCCTTCACCATGTGTTCACCCTCTTCTTCAGGGGGTCACTGACAGAAAGCACTGAAAGCTCAAAAACCCCAGGTCTCTCAGATCCAACAAAAGGGTTGTTAAACAGAAGAACAGGATGACCAGGGAAGTGGGAAAGTCACCATAGCTGAAGATATTTAAAGAATCTGCAGATGTAGAACTTGGGCACATATTTTAATTTGAAGATGGAAGTGTGTATTCAGTGATCTTAGAGGTCTTTTTCAGCCTTCATGATTCTATGAGTCTGTGATTCCTCTCAGTGAATCTAAGCTTCATTCACATTTCCTTAATATGACTGACCTACTAATCAGAGTCAGGTTTTGCACTCCAGAAAATGTGTAGGTTGTAGATATGCCTGGATTCTACATCAAAGGCAGAGGAGGGAAATATAAATCTCCTAAATGCTTCAAGTATACATACAGGTTTTTTTCACTACTAAAAAGTTTGGGTCAAAAATTGCATGTTCGTGTCATTCTAAATTTTTAATTATAGTGCAATTTAAAGTTGCATTTAATGCATAGTTTCACAGTAGCAGAAATAGTGTCCACACTTTTCCACTCTTTTTAGATTCAATTACTTGCTAATCATTATTTTAAAAGGGTTTGTTTTATTAAAGAATCTCAAGAAAAATCCTAGAGAATAAAACACGAGTTTCTTTAAAGTTCATCTAAAAGATCCAACTAGAAATAGAGGCTGAACAGCAAATGCCTATTCACCTTAGCTATAGTTTAGCCCTTATTCTCTAATATACTGTCATATAATATATGTCGTATAATCTATTGCTCCTCTGTATTCTCTCTAACCTTAACTTCCCTCACCTTTGTAAAGCAGTGACACTGCTTGTAACTGCTGTACACCCCTGTAACCAAGTAAAGGATGACTTTTACCACCCTGGAGCAGAACAGCATCAGTCCTGCTATGCACCATTCTCAGCTGGGAGTCAGAAAGGGTATGAGGAAAATAAGCATGTGCAGAGCTCACACATGTTTGAGCTGCAATGTAGAAATTTAAAAGATTATTTTCTACCTAGAGCATATTTTCTGACAGTGTAACCAAAGCACCAGCACAATTAAGCACATTCTCCACTCTGACACATTCCACTGCTGAGTACCTTGCACAAAACCAGCAAGAAAACAAAACATACTGGAAGGCAAACTCATCCAAGCAGACGCCAATCTCATCAGAAAGACGGTCAATATGACCACTGCCTCCAACATGCAACTGATCCCTGACTGCAGGGTTTGTTATGTTAAACCATCTGGCTGCAGGGAATAAGCTCTTCTGAGAGACAGAGAAGGCTGTGGGCTTCTACTGCCCAGTCAGCCTGGTGTTTGCTCCTGCCCAGCTGGAACATGAGACTCGCCAGAGACCCAGCTGTGACATATCAGACATAGGATAAGAAGCCAAGTCAAACACACTCAGTGGGAGTGGGTGAATCTACTGTAATTATTGGCAACCTATTCAGCCTTTCACCTGTGTAGGATTGAAGTCTGTCCTATGTTCAAGCCTGAGGATTTTAATGTTTCTTTTAATGTTGCAAGTCCCTGAACACTTACTGAGCAGTTTAGGTGTGGTTTAGATTATTCTGATATTTTCTCCTACATAATCTGCAAAATCTAATTTTACTAGTTTATGTAGAACCAAGCTGGACCATTCTTTAATTGACAGGTCTTCGCTGTGTTTCCTTAATGTGGACTAATTCTGCCTCTATCTATTTTAACAGTCTCCAGGATTTAACTCTGATTTATCAGGCAGATATACTAAAAAGATGATTAGAAATGTTTGTGATATTTATAAAGAATAACATGCACTTTTTTATTCTCTTCATGATGCCATTGCACTTATTGTAATTACTTTCCAAAAACCGATGGATTTGCAAGGAACGGACTTCCCAAAAATCCAAATCTAGAAAGGAGTTTGTCTTCGAAATTTAATTTTAAAAATCCTGTAAAACAGTTCACAGTGCTCCTGTTTCTTCATCCATAAACAAACACTGCAATTATTCCCCCAAAGTAGCAATCAAGCATTGACTTGCTTTTGGCTCATTATTTTATTAAACTAAAAATTTAAAGATGACAATAATGTACTATCAATAATTTCTTAGAGAGTAGAAATTTTCAAGTACTTTTTTTGGTATTTATAGACCTCCATTTTCCAGTATGAGCCTTCCTGATATTTGTTGCCAAATACGACAGCATCCATACCTCTAACACATTCCAACAGATATTTCCAACAAAAATTGCTTGCAGCTCACATCTGAGATCCAGTATGGGTTAAGAAAAGAAAAAAAAAATAGAAAAGAATGGGTTAAGAAAAGAAAAAAAATATTCTTTATCGTTCTGTTGGCACTTTCAAAATATAACACGTAAATCATAATACCCCTTTTGGAAGAAAACATGTCGATTATTTCACTTTTTGACAACTATTACAATACCTCAAATGAGAGTTTAGTACTAGAAATGCTCACGACCATGAGCTCTCACTTCACACAATCCTAGAAGATGTTTGCTACCTACTGAGTAAATAAGATAACAAGATTTGTATAGTATGCACCTTTTCAGTGCTGCTTTGAATTTTTTGAATGCTCTTGTTTGCCATCAGGTAGCCTAATGAATGTGAGTGTGCCAGGTCTATTTCACCTCTGGGTGCTACATACTTTTACCAGATTTCTTTTCCTCTGACCAGAAATTAAAAATTTAAAAAAAAAATAAAAATCAACATCTTAATTCCATGTGAGGCTATAGAATGCATCATGATGTTAACATAGTTATGACACACAAGCAAAAAAATTAAATAATCCATTACTAAATTAATTACTGGGTCAATATATCTTAAGCTTAGTAAGGGCCCTCTGTGGTACTGGAGATTCACATTGATAGCCTGGGCCAAGATTTTATCTCCTTTATGTGCCTGCAAAAACTAAAGCATATGTGAAAGGCTGTGTTTCCTACACTTAAAAAATGTTTGCTCTTTCTTTTGGAAAAATATCAAAACCTGAAAGCACACCTATGCACAGAAACACAAACGTGAGCCAGAACAGGAGCAGACTAACCTTCCAAGGATCTATTAGATGTCAATCCAAGTCTGAAACATATGGTCAGTTCTTCAGTGGGCCAGGCAGATTCAGGAATGTGTATACATTCCCAATCATGCCCGAGGTGGAAGCTTAATTTTTTTTCAGACTGCTGCCTAAAGGTAAGCTCATTTTGTGAGCAGTAAAAAAATTATATCACATACATCCTGGGAAAGATAAGGTGAAAAATATGCAGCATGGTATAGATAATAAAATACACTATTTTGCGTTGCTTTTATGTATTTGTAAAAGGTAAGAGTGATACTATTTACTTATTTTACATATGCATTACATATGTATGAAAGGTTTATACCTGAACAAGATCTATACAATATTCCAGAAATGTAGACATAATAAAAACACTTTATTAAGCCTCTAGAAGGAGTTTAAAAGAAGTTTGAAAGCTCAGACATTGCAGAGCACATTAATTCCAGTTGTTAAAGTCATAGCCCTGAGACTCCTGGTGAAGTCTTTCCAACTCACTAGGTCGTATCTGTCACTACAGAGACAAACAGCTTCTTGATGATATATTCTGAAGTGCTAAAGCTAAGAATAAATACATTATGCTCATTTCAAACCTTTATGGCTGAGTTTCTTGCTTAGTTTATACTCAGCTTTCTCAGTGGCTTCCATGGAAATTAGTTCAAGTAGGGTGACTAAAGACGAGGTAACAATTTCAGAATAATTAACAGCTCTCAGTACTGAATGGCAATGATACATTATGAACAAAAAGACATGCTCCTTCTCCCTGAGTCCTTCAGTGGCTCATGAAATAGAAAATGTTTTGCAAATGAGGAGAGAACAATGGGTGCAAGTAGAGGAAGAAATATAAAAGAAGTACTGTATTTGAAAGCTAGGGACACATTGCAGCATGCCAACAGCAAAGCAAGTGAAGTTATGTAATTCTGCTTATTTTCTGTCACCAATACCAAGATGTATCAGAACATGATTCTGCCTTCAAGCTATTCTTCATACCAAAGACTAATTAAATCCTGGAGATATTTGAGACACTGAATTCTCAGGGGTCAAGTTATCTGCCTAACTTTAACCTTTAGCACAAATCTTCATATAGGAAAAAACAGTAATGGCTTCCACATTTGCAGCTATTTTTCTTCCAGAAAAAAAGCATCTATAAAAACTCATCCTAAAATGAGTAAAGAAGTATGATCCTACATTAGATCTTAGCGATTTACTAGATTTTTAAAATTTGTCCTTTACTTCCATACCATGAATCTACTGTGTGCAAATAACCAGGTATTTTACCTGACAGCAGTTATACTTAGTAAAACTTGCTTGTGATTCATTTTTCATATTCTTAAACACACTCAGAGATAAATTCCAATGAAGCTCAAAACCTCATCTTAATGGTTGCTGAAAAACATTTCATAGCACAGTAGTGTGTAGAACATGTTTAGATAAACTGGATTCTATACTATTATAATGCTCTTAAAAAGACTTTTAAGAATTATGCAACACTGTCATCCAACATCATTATCTTCAGAGGAAAAGTTAAAGGCCAATGTATGACAGATCAAACTGATTTGCTGCAGTACCAGACTAAAAATCCACGGAGGGCTGGCAAGATATTCTAGAACCCCAAATTGTAAGAAGCACCTTATCAATCAGAATTAGAAAGTGGTGGGGAAGGAAGCAATACCTGTGAAAGAAAACAAGCTCTCTATATTGTGTTGACAGTATGAAGTGAACTTAATATAACTGTTTTGCCCATTTTGTCATTTTCAAGGCTTTTCTGTGTATGAAATATCTGGCTTTAGCCAGTAATTTCTGTGTGGGATCTGTAACTATACCATACACACAGAGTAGTGTCTCATGATTCTGCCAATGGAAACCTCTGGAGAAATATAATTCTGATCATGTTTCCATGTGTATCATGCTTAAAGGATAAGGATTTTAAGATCTCTTTGAAAGAGTGCAGACATTTTTTTTAACAGGCATAGGCCTCAGGTTTATAACACAGTCAGTAATTTCTTCAATACCCAGGATAATCTCAGTGTGTGTGCTCTCCAAACATGCATGCCTGACCTCCCTTATAAATATAAAAATTTTATCTTCTGTCATCATAAATATGGATGAGCATATGACTCAGTTCAATCTTTGAACAAATGTCTTCATGATTGCTTCCTGCATCTGTGGATGAATCATGGCCCTCACTCTTCCTTCACATTGGACAATGAAGATTGGGAGTAGCATTTAGCCTGGTTAAAGGGCTAAGAATAAGGAAAGACTTAACTTTTGTGAAAACATGGATTTGAAATTTGCTGAATTGTTACCTTGAATAGGGTACAGAAACATGAGCAATGCATGCAACGGAAGCCTGGAGGCTGCAGCATAAAAAAATCACAGTATGCATTTTATGCAGATTTCTGTATCTAGGTTGTTTTAATAAATAAACCTGATACTTACATATAGCAAAATAACAATGATGTAATATTTGTCTTTTTTTATGCTATTGGCATGACACAACCTCGCAACTCAAGAAGAAAAATTCTTCTTTAGCTATTTCACTAATTTCATACTTGAAATTCTTTGTCTTTAACAAATTACTTTGGAAATATTCCAATTTGAAAGTTTTATGGACAGACTGGGTTTGGTCCAGTCCAGCTTCTTCTGAAGCTTGATCTGCTATAGCAGACTATTTTCAGCACTCTATGAACTCAGTCTTCACCAAGATGTTACCCAACTGTAAGTGTTTGAGAAGTATTTGTATATGTAATTGTACATGCCTAGCTATAATGGCATTTCTGTTATAAGCACAAGTCAGCAGAAGAGTTAAAAATGCTTTTAAATATTTCACAGAGAATTCTGTTCTTTGTCTATAGGAAATCTATTCTGTGTGATTTCCTTAGTGCTACTCACTCCCTGTTTGCTTTTAGATAACTGTCCTCTGCCTTTGGCTCAAGAAAAATATTTTAATTGAGTTTAAAATGCATTTGTAGGCTGATAATCTCAATTCTCAGATATATGGCCGAAAGAAGCATCATCAGGTGAATACCTGTACTGTCAAAACCACTTTTATGCTGCTTCAGATCCCATCTTTCTGATTAAAAGTGAAATAAATCTATTATTCACATGGATTCACAAATGAACCAGCTTGGAATTACTTTGGAAAACATTCTGTTTACAATCAATCAAAAGTTCAGTGTAGAGAGCAATGCTGCAAAACCCAGCACTCAATGATCAATATATTTCCATTAATCAGCACTAGATCGTATGCTTCAGAGAATGGAACATATTTCAAATAAGATAAGGTTTTTCAAGTAATGATGAAATTATAGGTGGATAATAGCAACTAGGTATTTGGGAACAAATTTTTTCTTTATATTGTTAGAAAGTGCATAGAGTCATTAATCTCCACTAGCTCTGGGTTATTGCAATACCCCTTCCATCATCAGAAAAGGGGGGATTTTTGCCAATCCTCTCTAATGCCATATGCAACAATTCATTTAGTCAATTTAATTATGAACAAAACTTAATTTCAGTAGTCATAATAAGATCAATTGTTAGACATAGACTGGTCATAATTATTTCTAAATAATTCTCATTTAAATTAAAAATTCATTAAGCTCACATAGATGGACACTGTGTGAAGTACTTTTGCTTAATAATGAATCAAATCCCTTGATCTTGAGAAAGACTCAACAGTTATTTCAGAAATTACATGTTTCCTTTTAAAGAACATGTTATTAAAAACAAATTGTCAGCAAAGTGGTAGGTGTGTAGAACCTGAAGTAGAAAATTACAGAAAAGGTATTAGTGATTTTTCCAGAAAATAAATATGCATCTGAGACAGGAGAATGGAAAACAGAAAAAAAAAAAAAAAAATCTAGACTCTTTTTGGTCACAGTCTAGGTTTTAACCACATTCTAGGTTAGTATCCCTAACATAAGGATAAACATTAAAGGCACATCATTAAAAACATTTTTTATATTACATTATGTTATGCCTAATTATTTTACCTTACATTATGTTACATGCTTACCATGCCCCTTAGATCAGCATTTATTTGTTTAAGCTTGAGACAAAAAAGTAACCTTTAAACTAAAGAAGCTATCAAAAATACATGTGTTTTGTTGACAATAGATATATTTTCTTAATGGAAGTGTCTACTCACATAAACAGCTGTAGTAAAAACTATTACAGAAAGAGCTACTAGTCAAAGAAATAATCTGGCAATCAAAACATCCAAACATCTTGAAGGGCAACTCTGACAATTTCTAGAATTAGGTAGGAAAAGGTATATAGAGATTATGTTGATTTAGAAATTAAATTGCCTGAAGAACTTCTGGACAGTCTCTAATGAATGAGAAAGTATTGCATGCTCTTTGATTTAATTCAAGCAGGCAGAAGTAGCTATCTGTAAGTGTTTATTGAGAATATTATTACTATTTGCTCTGGAGACAGATTAAAAATACAAGGATCAATTCTGTATTGATGTATTCAAAGGATGTCCAGTAACTACCCTTTCTTTCAATGGCAACATAATTATTTGCTCATGTTGAGAACAGTATTTCTTTTAATCCTATCATGAAACTTGGTCTAAGCATGAGCTTATAAATCTGGTTGCATGTGATTTAGGACTTTATAATGTCTTTCATAAATTTACAGAAGGAGAAGTTTATCTTAGGCAGAAGCCTTCAGATGGAGTAGATTTTGGGCAGAAAATGTCTTTTCCTGTTTCTAAGAGATTCTGGAGGCAAAATCAAATCCTCTAAAATTCAAATTAACAAATCAAAGAAATATGCCAGTAAGAATAGTAACATTAAGGAGTCCTTTCCATAAAATACTCTTTAAATTCATTTGAACTTCTGGGCAATTATAAGAAAATATACAATAAACTGTAGATCTTAAAATATTAACTTTTCTCTAAGTTCTGTGTTTTTAAGACACATTGGATTTACTTTGAAATGATACTCAAATCACTAATAATAGAAGTAAAAAATTATGGTAATTGGGAAATGAGAAAAGATTGAAGATTTTAAAGGTCCAGGTAAAATGATAATGCAGATAATGATTAATTATTTCTCTTTTCCAAACTGGTGAGTTTCTCTCTTTTTCTAAAAGGAATGCTGCCTGAATGGGACCATTTTTTCATAGACTTGAAGAATGGTTAAGTCTGGGAGGAAGTTCTGGAGCTCATCTGGTCCTTTCTCAAACCACCCAGAGCTACCTACCCAGAGCCATGTCCAGCTCCTACAGACTCTCCCAGTCTCTCAACCCAGTGCCAGTGCTCTGTCATCCTTACAATAAAAAGTGCTTCATGAAGTTCCTTCTGTGTTTCAGCCTGTGGCCATTGCCTCTGTTCCTGTCACTGAGCACCACTTAAAAGAGCCTTGCTCTGTTCTCTCTAAACCTTCCCTTCTGGTACTTATACATGTTGATGATTTCTCCAAGCCTTCTCCATGATGAACAGTACTAATTCTCTCAACCTTTCCTCAGAGATTAGATACTCCAGGAAGTTTTTTAGTGGTACTTCACTGGATTTTGTCTGATATGTCTCTTTTTATTTCTGGAGAGCCCAGAAGTGGATGCAGTAGTCCAGGTGCTGAGTTATTAATAGCCATTTCACTTCCACCATCATAAATGCTCCAGGAGGAGAGCATATCTGGCAGGAGTTTCAGACTTTCTATCATTAGCAGCTCATCCAACAGCCACAGGTTTATAGCATCACACCCTCTTCTGTTCAGAACTAGAATGGGCATGAAGCAGTGGAACAGGAGAGGTGAAGCATCCAGTGTTGGGCATGTAGGCTAGAGGGGCAGTTCCAGAGTAGGTACACCTGCAGTCTCTTTACCTGTCTGACTAACACAGCAAATCTTGCATTGCCCTGTGCTGCTGAGCTTGGCTGACTGCACAACCGGATCTGAAAACATTTTATAGTTGGAAAGACATTTTCACAGTCCATTACATTGACCCAAACAAAACTTAGAAATATAAAGATGGAAGCAGTTGAGACTATTCCTTTAAAATGGAAAGGTGTAAGTACCTTTAGTTTACTATGACAAGGAAGCAGAGTTTTTCTTTTATGTTAGTGAGAGAGATGAAAAAAGGAATTAGAAGCAATGGGAATTTGTTCAGAATCAAGATCCCCATTCCTGCAACCATGCAAAACAATTATTTCAGAATCTTATTTCTTTCTAAGGTTAAATGTCTTATGTTTCTTACACCTGGAAATAATAGTAGCAGAATTTTCAACTTATTCAGCATTAGCTTTAGCTATTGCTTCATAGAAAGAAACTCATAGATTTCCTTAACTGAAAAGGCTGTCTTGTCCCCAATTACTCCTACACCATACTTTGTGAATCTTGTTGCTATATAACTTAGATTTTTGTTCTTCACATCAACCTAGCAACATTTATTGCAAATTTAACTCATCTTTCTTGATCATCAGTGATCACAATTTATACATGATATTGAAATTAACAGAAATAGACAGGCCTGAAACTGTAATGTTTGAAGGAGAAATTCTGAATAAAGCTCTTAATATACATATAATAATAGATCAATTATTCTGAAAAATCTGTGGCACCAGCTTTAACAATAAAAGGATTGTGTCATTATTTGCTCTCTCTTCAGCTATAGAGAGCATATGGAATAACTGTGACTAAGACATGCAATTGCTAAGAGGAAAATTAGATGGCAAAAGGGTGTCAAGGGAAGATCATGGCTGTAATAAAACCAGCTTCTATAAGTTTAACAGTGCAAAAATGTATCACGTGATCATAAGAATGGTGAGGACACTGGCACAGGATGGCACAAAGTCTGTCAATAGCTCTTAACGAGCTCAGCACAGGTGCTGTTAAGTTGCATATCGTTACAGTAAAAAAAAAAAAGACACTTAAAACTATTTAACTTTTTGACATTCAAGCTGTTAAAGATGATTAAATATAATGTAGCAATAGCTATAGGGCATGTAGAGATCATAAAAAGATGAAAGAGGCATGGCGTGATAACCCAACAGTGCATCAGCAGTAATGGCAGATCAGTAATAGTCTACATATTCTTCATGCAGCTCCCATGCTGCTGAAAATCCTCTCTATCATGGACTAGATTAATGAAACTGAGAAGAACTTTATAAAGGTAGCACTTTGCTGCTAAAAACTGTTAACTGTCTAATCTTTCTGTGACACTAATGCTACTTTTTTGCACAGTAAATTCTTTACTAGAATTCTTCATTTTCTGTGTACCTAGAGAACTTGATTATTATAAATTACTTGTGCTCTATACCTGGTAATTTTGTTTAAACCCAGCTGCCTCTTCTTTTGTAAGGTCACAAGGAAAAGAAGCATACAAAACACAACGACAACAAAAAGGAAACCACTCACAAAAGCAAAGACACAAAGGGCTGGATTCTGACAGCTTTTATCCTTCCTTCTAGAAAGTTGCAGCATATTTCTGTGAAATGGCTTCAATTTTCTGAATATCTGTGTCTTTCTTAGGATTTAAATGAAAACAAAGTTTTCTGCTGGATTACTTGAAAACACTCTCCCCATCATTTTTTAAAAGTCCTTTGCTGGAAAATAACTTGCTCATGAAAGTTTAGTGGATGGCATATGTCAACTTTGCATATTTCTTAGAAAATAACCATATAATCTTGAAACATAATTAATTCTATTATGCCATTGTGTCGAACAGGAAATATTTAATAAATTTGTTAAAAGCCCTGTAATTCTTGCTTAAAATCTGTATAGGTTCATAGACTCTACCATGAGCAGTTCTTATGACAACAGTGAAATCACTAGTATGAAGGCACTCAATAATCCAAGATTTGCAGTCCTGGCTATAAATTCTTGCAATATTAAATCTCACTAAATAGAGAAGGTATTTAAAGGATTGACCTTAAGAATAAAAATAGAGAGACAGAATTGTCTTCCGTGAAGAACTGTATGTCAGCATTTTGTTTTCACTTAATTTTCTCCTACAGTCAGCAGCTTTTCAACCATTTTTTAATGGAGATGATATCTTATAGAGGATTCTTCATTTCACGTGTCTGTCCAACCTTATCTATTCCACTGTTTGACTTTCCTACAAAAGCCCTGTTTACATACATATTTTCTGAGGGAAACAAGTATCTTGGTTCTTTATGAGGACTCACATGTATTGTACATTACTGGCAACCTCAGCAAGAGACACAGGAAGAATTGTGATTTACAGACCCTTGAAGCCCTGAAGGGATTGCAGTCTTCTGCTAATTTGTCTGTGACTCCTTGCTACATATTCTTCCCTCCATAATATCATCTTTTTTCAGCACCTAATGGTACTTTCTATGAAAGTGCTTTATTTTCTCAAGAAATGTAAGCACTAATTTCCACAGTGCTACTGGAGCAAGAGACGCTGTCTTGTAGTTTCTGCCTTACAACTCTATGAAGTTCAGCATGACAGACATCAATTACTGAATGTTTCATTTCACATTTTCATTCATAATTTAGATTCAAAATATTTCAGGTTCAAAAATACTTAGTAAACAGATTCTGAAAAAATATTTTCTGAATTTTTTTAAAAGGCAAGAACCACTAAGAAAAAAATCTCTGTTGCAATAGCATGGTGATCTAGCAGCCATATTTCTCAATACAAGGCCCCCACTGAGACTTTCACAAACTAGATTCCACTCACACTTTCCCTCTTTCCTCCCTACCTTCCCACTCCAGGGGTGGAGCTGAGAATTTGAGGCAACTAAGTGAAAATCACAGGCTGAGATAGCAATCTAATGGAAACCACAACGAGTTAAGAAAATGAGACTCACAGCAACCCTATTAAATAGAAAAGTTCTGAGACAGAGAAGTGATTTACACAGAAAGTAAAATAATACTGGACTGTTTTGCCCACCACAGTTTCTCCCCTGACCTACAATGGGAGACTCCTTTACTACCACCCCTGGCACGTGAGGTGAGGTGGTAGTGATTAAAATCAGGGCTTGGCACAGAGCACTGTAGCCCAGAACTCCTGGGCTGAGCTGATCCAGCACACTCTGCCTCCCCAGTAGCTGGGACTACAAGAATGCACCTCTGTGCCTGGATAACACCTCTGTCTTGGCCAGGACTGGGACAAATGAGTAACTGACTTTCAGCCTGCACTTGGGGGTTTTGAGACTGATTAAAACAGCTACACAGGAAGAAGAGTGTCTAAAGAATATAGCAAAATAGGAGCAAAGGAACAGAAAGAGCATTATGATAATTTGCACAATGATACATTGCACAAGGATAAACAGGTGTGCAAATTTTATGCATATTCCTTTGGATAAAACTTCCAAGTTTTTTATTCTTTTTTATTTACTATGTCTATCTTTTTTTTCTTTGTTTCACAAATGTATCACTGAGTGCCCACTTTTTTACTGTAGCTGAAACAACCAGAGATGGTTCTGAGAAGGAGAAATACATGAAGGCATTAAAGGAGGACAGGCAAAGCATCTTGTCAGACAGGACCCCTGATCGAGCCATGTCAGCCAATACTGACAGAACAGGATAACTTACTCAAATATCCCAGTTACAATTTACTCTAAAGTCAGTGTGTATAAATAGCATTTTAGATGCCCGGCCTAACTGTGCACTTTCAAATTTGGATTGGTTATTGATGCCTGGTTTTCACAAGAAATTAAGATTTCCACAAATATTTATATGTGTGTTGTACATGTTTGATCAGGTAAATTTTACAGCTACTGGGTGAAATTTCTGTGTAAAAAGAATAGTACAACAGCATCATGTTTTGGCACCTGAAATCAAAGGATTTGATTGAAATTTGGCAGGAAATCAAGTTTTTGGTCTTTGTTCCAAATTCTCTAAACTGGGGATCCTTTCAGATTTGAGGTAGAAGTCTTATCCAATAGGTTACTAAAGAATAGATTATGGTTTGAGGGGGAATAAAGGGTACAAAAAGCTTAGGTTTTACTTTGTGTAAGAATCAAAAGAAAAAACATTTGAGGGAAAATTTTCCAAGGGGAAAAACAAAATATTTCTGTGAGTTTTTTTCCCCAAAAAACCTCCTCTTTTTTCTCCTTTTTTCTTTCTTTTTTTTTTTTAACCCAAATGATATTATTTTGAATTTAGAAGAAATTAGTTTTGAAGCACAAGAGAAGACAAGGTGCACAAGCATGATTTGAAGGATATATTAATCATTATTCATGCAAGTGACGTTGTCATAATTACTTTCAGGCTTGATTACTGCTCCCAGAAATCCATTTATTGATATGGGAAAGGGTGGGAAGTTCATTACTTTTTACTCTATACCTAATACTGTTGGAGTCTATTCCTAATACAGTTTTGGAGTTGCCATAAAATCCTTTCAATGCCATGATTAAAATATAAAAGGATCATTCATGGGCAATTCTGTTTTGAAGGTGGGGATAAGTTTTAGGCTCAAGAAGATATACAAAGCAAAACATATCCTCCCAAACATTACCTTTTATATACTAGCACATAAGAATTTTTTTTGGAGAAGTTACAAAAGAAGTCAATTATTTAATCTGAGTTACTGTAATTTTAAGATATTCAAGTATTATTTGGAATAATTTCTCAGTCCCTGATGATCTTCATAATAGAATAACCCCAGCATTCAAAATGAATGCCTACTGAAAGTTTGTGTTGTGACATCTCTCTCCCTCCTCCTCTCTTTCCCTCACTCTCTGTATCTCTATGTATTTGTTATAGTTACTACTTATCCAGCCTTTATTCTGAGTGAAAGCTTTAGATAGAAAACTGTGAAAAAAATACAATTTTGTATCGGCTTTTTCAGTATTGATCAATGAAACCAGGTTAGGAATTCACAGAGACTCTTTCTTTCCTACACAAACATTTGTTTAAAATCAGCTGGAAACAAATTTTTGATTTAGCAGAGACTGGATCTAGAACTTCTGGAGTTACCAGTATTTTACATTGGTTCATTTTTATGTTCTATTCTATATTTCATGTAATAATTTTTACTGCGAAGTAAACTGCAAAATGAATTTTTACTTTAGTAAAAATAATTTCTGATCTTATGAAAGTAAAGGTTATCAGCTGCAGAGCACAGGAACTGGCCAGAACTGAACAATAACTATAATAACTTTTTCATGTCACAGGCCATAATGCCACTCTCTTTTGTCTAGAGCTCCAAAGGTACCTATTTTTTAGATTTACATTTTTATTAACTTTTTACATGAAAACCTGTAGTTTATTTTCCCTTCTACAAACAACTGAAGCAGTAGGCAGACCAACTGAAAAGATAAACAGAAGCTTATTTTGACAGTGAAAGTTTTACTATTGGTGTTTTGGTTTGTTGCATTTTCATGGTAGAATGCTATCAGTGAGGTAGTCATGAGATACTGTCCTGCATTTCAAATAGATTTGTTGTGTGGAAGGAATCTGGATTATGTGTACAAAGCCATCCTCTAAGACTGGAACTACTTTTAGATCATGACTTCAAGAACAATGATGCATAAATATAAAAAATTCAGAACAGACTGTTGCTATTTCATCAGCTGCCACAATAGTAAAGTATTACAGATATTTCACACAGGAAGAAATGCTGCTGATCTGTGCAAACTTCTGGCTACAGTGAATTCAGTGAATTCTCTGTTTGTTTTGTTTGGAGTACAACACCATTTTTTGTGACACAGTAGCTGTGTCTGTGTTCATCTGAGATGGTGACTAATTATTACCATGCAAGAGGAAAACTACATTGTTTTTACACAATGGGGTGGGGGGATCTGGGGGAAATTGGGGTTAGCAGAAATAAATTGCCATGAAATGTGAAGGGCTTGAAGAATATATGCTGCAGCTTCATTTGACAAGGGGCATTTGTCAAGCTGTCAATTTTACTGATTAACCAAAGAACCACTCAGTGTCACTTTTTACTTTTCCTTTTAGTAGAAATTATTATTTTAAGTAATATTTTTTACCAATTTCCGCTGTTAAAGGATTTGCATTGAAGTAAATTAAAAACAAAGAAACCAGCCAATCCAGGTATTATTTAATGCCTGCTTACACAGATTCCTTGATTTTATTTTTCTTCAGGATTAAGAACTGTTTCAATTTGCGAACTGCAGCAAGCACACTCAGTCTGGCATACTGCACAATTTAAATATGAGACATAGAAACATATAGAAAGATGGTGTTTTCAAAATGGAAAACAGATAAAACAGATTATTTATATTATGCAATTATGAAACTTATTTCATCTTTTTGTTCATGCCCCATTGGACGTCATTCCACAGAGAATATAGGTAGGCACTATATTTTCAGAGTTTCCAGTTTGTTATCAGGCTTAATGTCAAGATAAATAGAGCCTGAACAAGGAATGTTATAATTCAACTGCTTCATAAATTAATTTTTCCCCATTGGATTTCAACACACTTATGCAAAAATAGCCCTGTATTCCATTACTTGGGCTGTTGTCACTTACTTTAGTGACAAAGTTTGGGCAATTACAATTCCAATGAGCCAGCGGCTACCCAGAAGATTTTACTAACAGCCAACTGACAAATACACTAATGCCTGCACTAACTAGTAATCCAACAAACCACACTCCATACCCCTTTCAAGAATTCTTAATACCTATTTTTAGGTATTATTTTTAGAGACATATAATTATTTTTAGAGACATAGCAGTGAAAGACAATAGAGGTCATTTCAGAATGCAAGTGATAATAGTGTTTTAAAATTTGTTGACCTCAAAGACTGCAGATCTTTCTGAACTAAAGTCAGCCTTTCCTTTTATTCTGTGTCTGTGCTCATACACAGGAACATTTCCTGCAGGCTGGGATATCTGCAGTGATACAAATTTTATAATATGTCTAGCAGGTCATCACAATTGTGACAGCTATATTGTGCAGCCACCCTTTGGTAAGCCATGCACCCCTCCAGCAATTACAGCAGTAATGAGAAAAATAAACAGGAAGGAGTCACTTTTATAAAGTCCCCAAAAGTTTTGACTTCTAGTGTCATTAAATGGCTTAAAACCAGGAAGATATCCATAAAATAGAAGCCCCAGGTCATGAGCATGCAACTAATGTACAGGCATCTAACTGGTGTTCATGTCAAATGGAGTTAGCTGCCTAAAGTATTCTACAGACATCTGGAAAATTGTAGTTGTTACTGTTGTGAGCTACTTGAACTATGATAGTTTATGAAAAGTCACTCTTGAGAGGTACATTAGGTCTGTGGATTAGAGAAATGAGAATCAGCACAACACTAGGCAGCTCAAATTTATCCCATCTCAAACTTATTCAAAGTTATAAGAATATATTTTCATCCAGCACACTACAGAAGAAATCAATCATATAATTACTTAAAAGCTTATAGCTTTAAGGGGTTTCTCAGCCTCAAGGCCCCTTTGTGTCAAGGCAACAGAATGTCTTCTAGTAAATATTTTACTAGCACTCTATGTGCAGTTTTATTTTTTGTCACGAACAAAGCACAACCTTAATTTCTCAAAAGGAATCATAATTCTCTTGTTTACGTTTCTGTCACTCAAAGAAAAAAAGTTTTGCCTTCCTGCTTTATTTTGTGTTAAGAACAAATTATAATAAATACCATTCCCCACTGATTTTTTTCCACTTTTTCCTCAGTTCTTTCTTGCTTAAAATGCCTGTCAGTACTTTTAACAGTTCCTTGTATCTCCAACAAGACTGGCCTTAGGCTGTAGCTTGACAGAGACACCCAGGATACCTCTGTCACTTTATAGGTGGCAGCTGTCACCATCCAAATACTCCTTTTGCTAGGAAATGTGTGTAGCTACTTGAACTTCCTGTAGCTGTTGTAAAGGCATATCACCAAGGATGTCTCAACATGGTACTGTTACATGATCCAGCTTTTTCACAGCTTAGGAATAACATGAAGAGTTTGTCCTACAGTTATATCAAATCTGGTACTTAGATTTCTGATACATTTTATGAAAATATTGAGTTTTTACTGTGCAGTCATTAACACGGATAAAATATAAAAAAGATGCAAAATATTGTGCTTATTATTTTCCCCACAGCCACCCCTACCCATATATATACATTCTTGGAATGACTCACTTTGTTATCAAACTTCACCAAAAAAATCGAAAGGATTTTTTTAAGACCATTCAGTCTAGCCACTCCTGCATTAACAATTACAAAAATATACATGCTAAATTACAGCAATATCCCTGAGACCATGATCAATAATGTCCCATCAATGTTTTAAGCAAGAAACCTCTCTCAAAAAAATCTTAAAAATTTACAGAAAAAATAACCTTCCTAAATTAGTTCTCTGGGTCAAAGTAAGAGACATAATTTGGGAAAAGACTGTAGACTTACAATTTTTCCCGCTATTTGTGACACAAGTAAAGCTGGCAGTGCTGGGAGATTGGATGTTGCCCTTATAACAATTTTGCATAAGGAGTCACTATTTGCTTACTCTCCCACCCCTGAAATTAACTATGGGGACTTTAAATAGTGTAAATCTTTGGGATAAAGTTTAAGAACATGAAGCATTAATGATCCTTAGACTGTTCAGAGCTGTTCTGTAGAAGAAATTTTAAAATTTCAATACTATCAGTAAATTTACGACTGCCTATGTTTCAACTTGGCACTTTTTTTTTTTTTTTTATTGCAGAAGCTTATATTTGTCAACACAAATGCTAAAGGCAAGTCTTTTACTGACAAAGAGATGGCTTAAGGTCCTTGGGATCCCTTCTACCTCCTGAGGGTCTACCAAACAGTCAAATGACCTTTTTATTCATGCTATACAATGTATAAATCCTTACTGTTTCAGTTTCACTGGGTCCCAAATTATAATCACTTATTCTTATTTTAAATAAAGACTTTTAAAAATCTTATTTTAATTGAAAACTAAGGCTGAAGCCCAGACCTCTGAGTCCTTTTGAGGTGAGATTAGATAAAAAGGCTCCTGCCTCCACTCCAGCCCTTCTGCATTCAGGCTCTTCTGTTACCATTGTTTCTTTATTTAGGAACACTGAGATATTATTTAAGAGCCAATAAAATCCACAATGAAAAATCCATATTTGTCCATCCATGCATTTGGTAAGCACAATGACAGACTACTTGATTTGATACCATGGGACAAGAGTAAAGTCAAAGACTTGCCAGTGGGATATTTGTACATAACAGATTATACTAATTACCTTGTAGGGACAAATTTAAATTCTAAGTATTAACTCTTGTTAATCCCAGGTGGGAAAGATAAAGCATTTCTATAAAGAAAGAAGCAAGAGTAAGTAGGTTGCACAGAGAATCACTGGATTTTAACACTTATTCTATGTTTACAGATCTGTACCCTCCAGGGCTGTATATCCCCATGTAGCTGAAATAATTGTTCAGTGATCTCATTCTACGTGTAATGGCTTTCAATAGACTCCTGGTGGTTGTCTACTTCAATAGACACTTCTGTGGATGTTTTTCTGGTGTGATGCCACAGATACCATGTGTTGCTGCAAAATCATCCCCCCAGTTTTAATGAAGGCCTTAGAAAATCACCCCATTGTAGAGCTTCAGGGCCCTCTGCCTCCCAGCTTCACAACCTATAATGAGTTATAAACTACATGGAGGCTAAAAACACTTTATTCCAAAAAGAAAAGAACACTATGACCTGAGCAACCATGTATTCTCAATTCCATCATGCTACTGAGATTTTAAACCTAAGCAAGCAGACACGATCCAAGCAGGATCTCAGGACCAGATCTTTGGCCTTCAGCTATATGGAGGACTAATTAAACCCACAACAGTTTAGAGCATCTCAAGCTTTGGCTCATTGCCATTTTTAGAGTCAGGAGACAAAAGCTAATGCCTTATGGCTTCTGTCTCCTTTCTCCAGTTCCTGTGTCTGCCAAAAACCTGGATCATCTTAATTCACTATATCGCTTGTGTTGGCTTTTTCCTTTAAGCCTTTAACTGGCTTTGGTCTTGAGATCTTGCAAAGCATCTTAAAATCTGTTGTACAAACCCTCTTTTTTGGTATTTGGGAAAAGAGTTTTAGTTTGGTAGGATTGTGCAGTGGACTGAGCAACAAAATGTGGCTTTCTTTGTAGCAATACTAGTAGAATGGAAAAAAGAGAGATCAAGGAGGGAAGGAAAAAGGAATATTGCCAATTTATTAAATAAGAGAAAAGACAATTTTTTAGCTATAAGAATGAGGAATATTACATGGTGTACTTATGGACTTGCAATATCATGCATCTATGTATACCTCATTTACTCTACTCCATTCAGATGGCCTTGTTTGACCTATGGCTTTCACTTCTCATGCAATCTGTATAATTTCTTTAATTAGATACACTGAGGTCAAAGGCTTAGGCTTTTAAAGGATTAGACACTTACATAGATAGTGATAACAACCATAGTTGCATTGGGTAAGATTAATCACTTTTTCTGAAGAGACATAAGCCTCATATTTTATGGAACAAGTGAAGCTTAACTGAAATAAGAAAAAAACCTTCCCAAAAGGCAAACTACTTCATAATTGTTCAATAAGGGATTCTTTTGCTTTCTTTATGATTCTAGATTGCATCGCAGATAAAATACCAGACTTCATGGGTCTTTCTTAAGTGTTTGATCCTATGTTCCAAACACAAATGAGGACTACTTTGACTAAAACTAACTGTTTTAGTACTTGATCTCTCAAAATTTTATGACTTCTTTTTTTTTCCTGCACAACAGCTAATTAAAGGTTTAAGATCCATTGCCAGAAGTCTATTACTATTACATTGCCTAAGTGTTACACTGATAGTAATAATTTAAAGTATAAGCATTATATTAAAGTCCATACATTGTAAATATACTCATAAACACCGTTGTATAATGTAAGTTTTTAAATATATTTACCGCAATAATAGGTATTAATAGCAATTTTAGTACATTTAAAGTGGGATTAATGGACATGTTAAATAGGTTAGTCATGCTAATTTTTTAAAAGATGGTAAAAAGTCACCTAATTTTTCTCCTTCCACTTCCTCCTAAGAACTTTCTTTTGCCACCATGTCATCAGGCACAGCATTACCAGCTGGTCAAGGGAGGGAGGCAATTGACCCTCTCTGCTCTGCACTGGTGCAGCTTCACCTTGAATACTGTGTGCAGTTTTGGCCACCACAATACAAGAAAGGTATTAAACTGTTAGAGCGTGTACAAAGGAGGTCAACAAAGATGCTGAAGGAACTTGAAAGAGAACCATGTAAGGAGTGGCTGAGGTCACTTGGTCTGTACAGTCTGGAGAAGAGGAGACTGAGGGGAGACCTCAGTGCAGTTACAATTTCCTCCTAAGGGGATGAGGAGGGGCAGGCACTGATCCCTTCTCTATGGTGACAGTGACAGGGCCCGAGGGAATGCCCTGAAGTTGTGTCAGGGGAGGTTTAGGCTGGATATTAGAAAAGAGTTTTTCACCCAGAGGGTGGTTAAGCACTGGAACAGGCTCCCCAGGGAAATGGTCACAGCATCAAGCCTGACCGAGCTCAAGAAGAATTTGGACAATACCCTCAGGCATACAGTGTGAGTCTTGGGGATGGTGCTGTGCAGGATCAGGAGTTTGACTTGATGATCTTCATATGCCCCTTCTAACCCAGCATATTTGTGATCATCTGTTAGGTAGTTCCTTACTGAACTGTTAAGATTTAATTGTTACTAAGTGCTTACCCTTGTGGCTTTCTCAACTAATAATTTGGAATGGATTGCTATTGTAAAGCATAGGAGAAAATATCTGTTTATGTATCTGTAGTCTTTACCAACCAGGATCTCAGTAAAGATTTTTTTCTCCCAAATTTCAGGTACATTGTTGTGACTTGATCAATGGTTTATGCCTAAAAAGATTTTATGTGCACAGTCCATGCTTTATATCACTTAGTAAGATTGTAAGGTTTAGCATACCATCAATAACCAAGTGTGGACACTGCTGAAGGCTCATGGAAAAATCTAATCTGGATTTTTCCCAGGCTGTTGCCTTTTTCAGCTTCAGCCTGGACCTTTCCCTGGCTAAGGATTTTTCTCAGAGGCAAAACAAGAGAAGGAAGAAAGAACGACACAGATAACCACCTGGTGCTGACCACCAAGCCATGTGAGTGTCTCATGATATTTTGCAGAAAGCATGTTTTCAAAGAGGTGTTGTCTTCTCAGATCAATGAGTCTTTTCTACTTTGTTTTTCACAATCTATCCTATATATGTGCCGTGACTTTTCAATAAATCGTCTCGCTGCTTGGAAGGAGCCATGTTGCTGAATCATTTGCCATTCCTAATCAGACATTGACAATCAAGAATTTGCTGTGGCAAGAAATTCTCAAGCTCTAAGAGTAACCTTGGGAGGCATCCTGCTCAAGGGAAGAGCCTGGTGTGCAGCCCACTACCATGCCAGAGAGCTCAGCAGGCCCTGGGCTGTCTGCTGTTCATGGAGTAAAATGATTGACTTAGAGTCATATTTGAATAGCAGCAAGGCATCTGAGTCACTGCTGCTGACAGCTCTTGGCTACTGTGTCACCATCTGTCCCCAAAGCACAGAGTGAGCTGGATGAGGCCACCACTGCCCTGGCTGCTAGTTGTGGTTTAGGCAGAACAGGGGAGGGATGTACTACCTGAAAGGCTGGTCTTGTATCCCTTCCTTTTGGAACAGCCTGCACTTTCTGCTCCCTGGAAACTAGGTGCAAGAAAAATTCACAAGATTGCATAGTCAGAGGTGTCTGGGGCAACGTCTTTGTGACAACGTTGTGGATTCCTCTCCCAAACTGAGCTAACTCTTAACCTAAAATCTGCAAAATTTAACTGAAGAAAGAATAAAAATTAGGTTACCTCTCTATGCAACTGTACTTCCCTCTGGTTAGCAAGCAAGTTCACCATTTTCCTCTTCTTCTGCATCCCAGTAAATCTTTAATTATTCTCTGTAAAATAAAATGGTTTCAGTGAGCAAGGCTAAGGGAGTCTTCTAATTTAATAATTACAGGAGTTAGAATTGGCATGTAAGAAAGTATTGGTAAATTCAGAACCCCTCAGCCAGGTATAAGAGATTACAAATGAATTATCTACCTACCTTTAGCTAAAATGGGAAGGCATTTCTTCTCTCTCTTGGGGTTAGTCTATTCTCTAAAATACCTGTTGGAGTTTTCAGGCAGGAAGCCCAAAGCTCTACTTCTACTTATTATATTCCTAGCAAAATGTATTTTAATATAGTCTGATAATGTTTCAGGTTTAATTAGTCATAGGCACGCATAGGGACAGAATTTCATTGGTTAGGCAATTTTATCATTAAAAGTACATAATAATGGGCTTACAGCTCCAGGATTAGACAGTAACTGAAAAGGACTTTTAGGTATTTCATATGTGGGTTTACATATTTCTAGCAGAATAGAGGATTTCATTATTATCCTTGTATTTCTCATACACTTCCCAAAATTTCACAGAATGGCTGCTGAGATTTTAGAGAGAACTACAGAAAGCAAATTTTTACCGTTAGAAATATTTCAGGGTTCTATGAATTTTCTTGCCAAAACCAAACAATGAAACAATATCAAGCAATGTCCCCCAAGTCACAAATTTAAATTTAAATATTCAAATGTATATCAGGGCATTAACTGTTAAAATGAGAACTCCTTTATTTTTTTCCTGCTGTCTTCAAACTTTTCTTTGTGTTATTCCATAGAGATACTAAGGACATAAGCCTACTTTTGAATAAAGTTGCCTAAGTTTTTTGACAAGCAGTAAAACTAATAATGCAAGACTTGTGATTTAAAAACCCAGTAAGTTGGAGATATAAAACTAGGTTCATAAAAACTAATCACATTTCTAAAATGCAGGATGTAGAAGTATTTTATGCATTTTTTTGTAAGTAGGATGAAAAGGTAATATTATTGAAATTGCAAGGTCATATTTTAGATAGTTATAATTTTATTGGCGAAGTTGAGGTTTTTTCAATTAAGCATGCTTAGTGCAACTGCTAGTTACATCATGCATCAAAGCTTCTTATCCAACTTGTTACTGCCAAAAGACTTCTGGTCCTGCAGGGCATGTGCTTCATGCAGCACAAAACAAGATATTTCTGTTCACAGTGGGAAAGATAGGTTTTAAGAAACTAAAATTTCTCAAAAATAAAAAAAAAACCAAGGAAAATTAGAAAGGTTTCTTTCTATGCCTTTTACATCCCATGGGAACTCTACAAATCTTGGATAGGTTCTTTTGTCTTACCACAGTAGTATATTACTCCTGCTGCTTTTCCTTTCCCTGCAGCCTATGATCCTGCATATCCAGACCAGCAAGATGTCTGGGTTTTTTCTAACTAGTATCACCAGGGTTCTAAAAGGAAGAGGAATGGCACTGAGGAGGAGGGTGCATTGAGTTTTGCAGAACACTGGCTTGCCTCTGTGCAAAAGGCTAGGCTTGAGTTTTGAGGAGATTACATAAAGTCAATCTCAAACTAAGGCCATAAGGCTACCAGCTAGTGAGTTTGAGGAAAGATTGGCAGCCTGAATGAAAGAGGGGATTAAATCAGCTTCTCAGTAAAAGTGAATTGCTACTTTGTGTTGAATAGTTAAGTAATAGAGGAGTGGAAAGAGGACAAGAAAAAGGTGAGCTCAGAGTTCAAAGATCATCCAGAGTGAGGGTCTCCCTTTCTCTTTACTGATAGAAATATGTTGTTTCTGCTAAGTAAAGAATTCAGACTCTTACCAGACATGAATACAGTCAAAATTGGGAAACACAAGTTGACTTTTCTCACAGGGGAACAATCAAAAGCTCTGTCACAGACAGTTTTCCCATTTTCCAAAGAACTGACTTCCCCAGAAGACTAAATAAAGGGAGACTAGAAATTGAAAAGAACTTATCAGATATCCAGGCAAATACCTCTCATCCTTTCCTGCTCCATACCATAGAATATCCTAGGGGTTCCCTGTGAAAAAGAGCTGCCTGTCCTTTACACTTCTACCAGCAAAATCTTTTTATGCTTTGTAGAACTTTTTTTCTGATTTTGCTTCTGCCTTTCAGAGTGAAAACTACTCAGTAAACAGAGAAGAACAGGTTTTTATTAGCAACATCACACACACACACACATCTTTTGTGTCAGGATCCTGCCATCCTTCAAATATGTTGTTAAGTAAACCAAACCAAATTTTAGGGGAGTCTGATGTCTGAAAGTGTCAGGAAATCTGTTTTGGATTTCATACAAATCCAAAGCTTTCAACAAGTCTTTGCATGTTAGTTTATCAAAGGACTTCATTTGCAGTACTTTGAAGAATGATTTGCTGCTATCAAGCCAGTACTATTTTCTTCAGCCACACCAATTGTCCTGAAGACCCCCTACCCAACTATCAATGAGATCTGGATATTCAGTCTGACAGAAACAGTAAATTAATATGTATCAGCCAACAAGACCTACTCTCCTGTCTCAGAGGTAACCAGTGTTAGCTAACCAACCTTTTACCATCCCACTGTGGTCAGTTGTGCTCTGCTGATTAGCTACAACTGTTAATGTGTTTTATTTATGGAGGCCCACTGAAGAAAACAGAGTTGCCCAGGCATAAATAGGAAGTGTTTGCACAGATACAGAGATTGTAGGGTGACTTTATTATTGAAATTGTGATAAAACTCAGGAGCAATAAAAGCAGCAACTCAGCAGTTCACAACTTTTCAAGCAAGATTTGATCTAGAGTCTTCAATAAATGCTCTATATTATTATATTATTAAAAATACAGAGCCACTGTATGATTATTTTAAATATAATTTTATAAAATAATTTTTTTTTAAGATTCCTACCAAGCAAAATTCTTTACATGCTCTTTCTGAAGAGCTGTCTACCATCAGTGAGTTAAATGCATTGGGCTACACTGGTGTGAAACTCAGTGTTATAATACACTGTTTAAAAATTGCCACTGTGTTTGTATGTTTAGCTGTAATATGTTTATTTGTAAAGGTATGTATACACACATAAAAATAAATATTACAATAAAAATGAGATAGAATCCTTTTATAAATCATATGCTAGAGAAAAGGAGACTGTGTGACTGACTAAGAAAAAAAAATAGAAGGCAGACATACTTTAGTATATAATAAAAGTTGTACTTTTTAATTTCCCCCTTCTACTCTACAAAATCAGCAGTATTCTGTCTAGAAAAAACTGATCTGTGCTTGTTACCTGAGCTAAGCAAAATACATTACATACTATGACCACTGCTCTTCAAAGGAGATTGGGGTAATTACAATGAACTTAAAATCAAGAGTTTTGCTGATAAAAGTCTGGATTTTTTCTTTTATCCATCTGTCTGTCCCTGAACTAGTGTGCACAGTCAAGTTATTAGGGTGGCTCTCTAAGTCCTTTCTAATAAAATCTTGCAGGCATGAACATAGAGGATCCAATTGTCTTTAATTGAACATACATGTTTTTACATCCAGAAAAAAACAACTGTGATAAAAAACCAGAAACTTTGCAGTCAAGTGTCAATAGACAGAAAATAATTATGCAGTGCCAAGTATATCTTTATGGTTGATTCTATATTCGTTCCCATTCCATATATGCCCTGTGATAGGGTTTTATGTTCACATACTAGCTGTTCTCTCACAATTATTAGGAGACCTAGACCCCAGTGGGAGCACAGGACCAGGACACAGTCCATGTGTAACCACATTCATGGGTATTTTTTGCCTACAGGATAACTTTTCAAGTAATTGCAACGGGCAGAAATTTTTTATCATCCCTGCCCCTTTCCTTCCTGATAAATTCTAATTTCTTTTAAAGCCTAGGTCAAGTGGTTCCTGAGAGGAAGGGAGGGGTGGGGGAAAAGCATTTTAAATTTAATTTATCATTTAAATTTAAATTTTAATTTATTTATCATTATCCTACTCTGATATGCTTGGTAATAAATTAAAATAATTTCCTCAAGTCAAGTTTTTGTCTATGATGATAATCTGTAAGTGATGGCTCTCTGTCCTCATCCTAGGTCACAAGACATTTTTAATGTTTTTTCTCCCTTGCCCAGCTGAGGAGTGACAGAGCATCTTTGGTGGGCAACTGGTGTCCAGCCAGGGTCAATCCACTATGCCTCTCCTTATTGTTCTGTTCTAAGTGTTGCCTTTGCTCTTTTTTTCTGTCCTGCCCACGTATTTTTGTTCAAGTTGTTTTGTTTTTTTTTTTTCGTTCACCTATACCCCTAGCTTTCACTCCTCACTGCCCTCCTTTCACCTAGCAGAGAAGGCCTCATAAACAGATCTGCAATTTTCCACTTCATTTTAGTCCTAATCCTGGTGTCAAAATGGCTTTCCAGTAACAAGCAAAGGGAGTATTATTTACCTCTTTGTCTTTTTATTGCTTATTGTTTGCATATGTTTGGTACAGAGATAATCCTAATTGAATTTAGCATGTCAGAGTACTATGACTGTCCTTTGATGCACTGAGATTCAGACAAGAGCTTGTTTTCATGAGGGTGGTGAAAGACACCATATGTGATTCAAAATGTGTAGATAATGGATGTTGTAAAGTGTCATGACAAAACAGTTCTCAGTTTCATTGCTATTTGATATCTAGTCAAACCAACATTCCCCTGTGTTCTCTGGAAGCAAAAGATTTGTCATTTTGGCAAATGAGGATGATCTGTATGGATGATTTTCCACATAATTTCACCTTTATAGACTTTTATAGTCACCATCTGAATGTTTCAGACCAAATGTGTCAGATACTGCAGAAAAACAAGCAATGGAAAACATATAAGTGTATGCTAACAAGCAACCTTGAAAGTAATCGATATATGCTTCTCCATTCACCTTTAGTATCCCATATGTGTGGAGAATTTCCATGCAGAAGACAGGCTGGACCATCTGTCTGGATCCTCTTTAATCCTTCATCACTTCACCACTTTTGTGGAATTTGCACTATTAATTTCATGCCAATAAAAATCTGTAGACCACACCATAAAAGTTTTGTTGTCTTTGTATTGATAGAATGATGGCAATTGGCAGGCCTTAACATTTTCACAATAATACTCCTTATTTCTACCAAAAACCCCTAACACGTTTCTTTCATCCACATGTCCCTGTGTAAACTATTAATCCTGAACATTTCTCTTCACATTATACTATTCATGAGCATGAAAGAATCTGAAACAGTGAGTCTCTTCACCTACAGTGCAAATGAATTGCCATCAACATTCAGAAACCCAGGGAAAAAGGCTCCATCTGGAAAACAATGCTTTGCTGCTTAGTTAGGATCAACTACTTGTATTAACACAATAACTGAAATTGTATTAGAAGAGCTCCAGAGGAGAGCCATTGAGTTTATCAGAGGGATGAAGGAACCATCCTATGTGAAAAGGCTGAAAGAATTGGGATTGTTCAGTCTGAAAGAGAAGGCTTTGGGATGACCTAATTGTGGCCTTCCAGGACTTGAAGAGATCTTGCAGGAAAGATGAGGCAAGATTATCTGATTGTGGTGATTATCTGATTATGTGATTGTGGTGAGGCACTGGGCAGGTTGCCCAGAAAGTTGGTGGATGCTGCATGCCTGGAGGTGCTCAAGGCCAGGCTGGATGGAGCTCTGAGCAGCCTGGTCTAGTGGAAGGTGTCCCTGTCCATGACTGGTGGTTGGAATGAGATGATCATCAAGGTCCCTTTTCAATCCAAACCATAAAATAAAATACAAAAAAAAAAAAAAAAATAATAAAAAATTGAATTATAGCTCCTTTTCACCAGACAACAATTGATCTTTCACAATATTTGATCTTCAGAATAAAAAAGCCTTCATATTTAATTACACATGCCTTCAAAAATAGGAAAAAAAGCTAATGAAAAAGCACATATTGAAAATTGCTTGCCTGAACAGTATTCTCAAATTTCTACTGCTGGAATAAAAAGTGAATTTAATTACTCTATTAGTTGCTTTTTTTCACATTTCCACTCATTTTGCTAGTAGCTTTTATTTTCACAGATCCTTGAAAAAAAGCAGGAAAATAAGAAAAACAAAATCAAATTATGCTTTTTTTTTGCATTGGTAAGAAGTTTTTTCTCTTCTTTTAACTGTTTCAGCATTTGTCCAATAATAAGTCCATGAAATATTGCTTAGTAGGGATTGTGATATTAATTGACACATTGCAAACAAAGCGTTTAAGTGAGGTTTCACTGGTTATATTGGAAAGAGTCCTCAGAAGTCAACAGCAAAACTTCTGTTGATATTGATACAAACAGAACTGATCCCATGCTCAGTGACTTGTATCAGAAAATTATCAAGATTGTACCACAACACTGCTACCTTGTGGCATGACATAGAGCAAAATCATTATTGCTTTTGTGACATGCCTCTCCCTTCACTGACAGGGATGCCATGTGAACTGCTAAAGCCTCATCTTACACTTGAAGGTATGATTCCCTTGCCACTGTTAGTCTTTATATGACAATTAGTCATATAAAAAAGCTTATTTTACTCATTTTATGACTACAAAGCTTTAAAAGAGGACGTCAAATCACTTTCCCCTTCAAATTCCAATTCATAATGTATTCTTAAAGATGTTAATTATCTTGCAAAATTTTGTAATGCTGATGTTAGGAAAATGGATATAGTTTTCCAGTAATGACCTGAACAAGTCTGGAACTAGTTTGTATATCACAGATAAAAATACCTTTTCCTTCCTTACTCCACTATATTTATGTCTCATTAGTTTATGGACTTAAAGCCCTCCAGGGACTGTCACTCACAAAACCATCTAATGTTTATGAGCTCTAAATTTTGCATTTGGATCTCTAATTTATCCAACAGATATGGAAAATCATATAGATAGAAAACTCCCTAGTGCCTACAAAGCTCTAGGTTTTAATAGAGAGGGCAGAAATAGTATAAGCATGATGTTTAATATAAGCATGATGCTTAGCACATTAGTGGCAAGCCAAGTGTATCACCTAGGAGGAAAGACATTCACTGTGTTTCAGGTAAGTGGAATAGTATTTCTCCCAGGACTGTTGGCTTCTAATGATACAGAGTTTAGTGCCATCCAGCTCCTGTTGGAGAAGGTTTTTAGTGGAACATTTTCAACACAGGCAAGTGAGGTTCAGTTACTTTATGGATCTCTAAACTGTGGGGACCAAAGGGGCACTGTTATTTCTCCACCACACAGTACCAACACTGTTTTTATTAGCAGGCCCTATCCAAACAAGCCTACCATAAACGTGCAATAATGGCAGAAGTTGAGCACACATTACTCCAAAATTCAAACTTACATAGAGGACTGAAAATGCTGTGCAGTTATTACTATTCTATCTGAACCTTCTGTTAAACATACATATATGTAACCATTCTTTCAGCTTCCTACAGCATAGCACATGGTGAAGTTAATGGATCCTAACAAAACTATCTTTCCTACTGGTGCTGAAGATCATACAGCTTCAAAACCTCTATTGAGATTCCAATAAAATAAAATATAAAATTGATTTGTTCATCTAAAATGAGAGCTATGTCGTAGCATAATGCATCTAGCTACACTGCAAAATTTAGGAAACTGAACCGGAAAAGGAATTTTGCCAAGAGAAAAACTTTAGGAATGGATAAGGGAAGGTAAGGAATAGATATTTAGCAAGGTAAGAAGATAAGGGATAGGTATTTAGCAAGACTCTAAAAAGGTTGAACATAAGCAGTAGTGTCTTAACAGAGAATGCTGCATAAAAATCCCCAATAGTCACTACAATTCTGAAATTTTGTTAAAATAAAAATACTGTTTATACTTAAATCTTCCTGTCCTGGCCAGAGGAATTTAGTGAGACAACAATGCCTCTACTTCATGATTATTTGGGCTTTACCTCTATATAAGCTGCTTTATAATATCAAATTTAAAAATCTAACAAAGCAGGTTGGACCTCATAGGAACTATTTAAATGAGTGGTTTTTACTAGAAAGGTGATATGTGTTACAAAAGCAGTCAGTAGTATTTCAGGTATTTTCCCATTAAGGTCTCTCTCTTTAAAACCATAAGGTTTTATTATATGCCCTTTACTCACAAAGATATAACTGAGTAGATATTTCCTGGATGTTTAAAGATTTTTGTTTCTTTTTTTTTTTTTTACAGAGATTGAAATTTTATAGAGATTATATTATTTACCTAGAAATAATATGCCTGCAATATATCACTTTTATTCTCAGTTCAGTCCTGTGAACCAGGAAATAGATACTTACATTATTGTTCTGCCTGCTCTGTGTTAAGATAAATTCAGAATTAGTGCAACTGCCTTGATAAATATATTCTGAATTGCATAGCATGCAAAATATACACTTCTATATCATAATTCTTGGAATTAATACTGAAGGTAGTGGATTAGGTGTTTTATAAGAGTAGTATGTGTAATAAAATTTGCTGGCAGTAGCAACCTAACAGCAGATGGGGTTTTTTTAAAGAGCACATAATGATGATTCATTGCAGTAAGTACATGTGGATCCCTTAGATCTTCTTTCAGTTTAGTACATTCTTTGATTTATACAGTGATTACTTAGCCACATAATTATTTGAAAAAGCAAGCAAAAGTGATGTGAGCCATCTGCTAAATTGCTAGTAGATATAAGCAAGATTTGTCTTTCAGAAGAAGATTGTTTCCTGTAATGCCACTTACTGATGTGAAATTAAATACCTGTAGTTTTCACCTGATATGCTCTCTATTGTTAAATCAGCAAGTGATCATAGACTGATAAAATACATTTCAGAAATGCATCAGTGGGGAAGAGAGGAAGAGAGTTTAATGATTAAACTACTGAATTGACTTTGAAAATCTGGAGTTGCTATTTACAAACTCTTTACATGTCCCTAAGCATGCATCCCTCTGTCTTTCTCAGTTGTTCTGACATGAAAATAAGGCTCATACTGCTCTATGTCACAGAAGTGTAGGGAAAAAAAAAACAACTCCACATAAATAATTGATAGATAATTTAACCTTCAATAAATTATATTCTACTATGTTGATCCCACTCTGTCTACTGATAAAAATAAATAAATCAATCCCCTCTAATAAATTGAAATTACATACCTAGAGGGGAACACTAGGCAGAATATTAGAATGGTTTAGTAAGAGTTTATGTGAGTTTAAGTGCTCTTTGCATTTTGTATTCAGACCCCCCCATTCTTGAGACCTGCTTTAACTTCTGAAGCAATGGAAAGTTTCCTGTTGAGCCATCAGTTCTGCTTCACACACTCTTCCATCCTGATCCCCATCCCCAGCTGATATGTGGAATAAAATTGGGAAGCAAGCAAACAGAAAAAAGGGGAATGTATGGCCAGGGAATGTATGATACAATCACTGCTGACCTGAGTTTTGAACAAGTGTTGATCAGTTTTCAGTTCAATTACACTGTTTCCCAAAGCATCTTATATAACCCCAAAATACCTAACTAACTTGTCTATAGAAGGTGAAATATAAATAGAGGAACACCTGAAGCACACATTGTTTTTCTGAAAGAAGTGGAAGATTCTAAGTGTGGAGGTTTTCGAGAGTCTTGTTTCATTTCAACAGATTTTTGCACTATCTCTGCTGGGGTAGCATTCATGGTGTCTGTTTCTAGAGTGAGAGTATTTATAAACATATTTTTTTTCAGACTAAGCACTACTAAAATCTTTCCCTACCTTTTTTTTTTTTTTTTTTCCCACAAGCAATTTTACAAGTTTGAATTTATTAATAGATCTCAAAGACTGAGATTGTTCCATGTGTGAAAATAATTATAAGTATGAATATAATTTTTCAGATTTTATATACAAGACAATAATCAACTTGAATGAAAAAAAATTAACTCATTGCTGACTTAACAACACTGATCACACTGGACTTTAAGGAAAAAAGGATCTGATCCCAAATTACTGCAATGGAATACTTTCCTGTTTCTGATCAACACCATGTATTTCACTCTGTTTATCTCTATGTAGGAGAATATCAATGAATTAAATCAATCAATCAATCAATCAATCAATCACAGAGAAGAGAATTAATCTGAAGACAGAAAGAATGTTCATTACTTTATTGTTAATGTATAATAAGGAATTCATCTATCTGTAGTGAAATGCAACAGTTTTGCCTACATTTTCTCAAAATCTTGACAGATTTCATCCTTACAAGATTATTCAGGTTACACATTTACATCTGAATCATAAAATATTTTGAAGAAATATATTTCACCATTTTTCTAAGAATTATTAGATGTTTAAGAAGTAATGTTCTATTAATAACCAGTCAGGAAAATAGAAGCATCTGTCTGAGGCATATACACCAAAGGATGCAGAAATTGTAGCTAAAGGTACAAATGCTCAGGTTTGAGAGTTTAATATGTAGTTTCACACCTTCAGAAATTCAGATATAAAAATACGTGTCTTCTACTGTTATTCTAGGTAAAAAAAAACATTTGAAATTCAGCTGAAACCTCCTGAAAGGAAGATTCCATCAGGAAGAAAGTTAGAGAAAGGATATTAAAATTCTATCTATACCAACAATTCCTTTCCAAGTATTCTAGCTACAAGTGATAGTGTTTCTTATCTTGAAGAACACTTTTTCTTCCTGGCTTATAAACAAATATATTGTGATCACACACTCCTGATATCAAAAATTTTGCCACAAAAATGATGATGATGTCCTTACTTCAGTTAATCTTTGGCCTCATAATATATCCTTTTATTATGGTATAATGAGCCCACTTATCTGGAAGCCTTTCCAGCTTTGCAAGGTTTAATAATGAAAGATCAGCACATGATATCTCAATCCTTAAATTACTTAGAATTTGATATACCATACCAAATCTATTTGATGCATATAAAATTTTATGTAACAGAAATAACAATGGAAAGACTCATCGTGTTGCGCTTAAAAATTTAAAAATCTAAACTACATATATAGGGCTAACATATAAACAGGGGTCATAAAGTGACTCCAGCATGCAGCTAAATTGTCATAATAATACCAATATTAAAATATTCATATGTTTACTTTTTCATGAGTCCATTTAAGGAAGAAAAAGAGAAGTTGAGGATAGAGGAGAATAAATTATGAAGTCGAAACTGAAGTATATTGTCTGTGTGGAGGGGAACTAAAGGCCATGGAGGAAAGCAGCATCAGCTGGTACTGGGCACAGAATATCTAGCTAAAGCTCTTGAGAACTCTGAGTGAATCCTCTATAGGGCCCTCAAGGCTGTTTCCTCCAGCTGACAGTCTAATTTCTGCTCAGCAGACTAAGTATCAACTGGCCATAAAGCTCTGAAAACCTCTTCAATGTATCTCTGGATGTGTTATCAGTGTGATCAAGAGGAGAAAACACCATCCTGCAATGCAAAGGTCAGCAATGAGTTACTGATCACCGACAGCATAAAGACTCAGTCTCACATCTGGTAGGTGAGAAAATATGGTCCTGTGGCTTGATTCACACAGGAAAAAGAAATGGAGTTAAATGTTTTTACTCTATATAAACAGGAAAAAGAAAAGGCAAAATGGTGGCAAAATTAAAAGGGTGAGATTAATAGGAAAAAAAACTTCTTAGTGTTCCACTTTAGAAAAACTGTTGCTGACTAAGTCTGATTAATTTGCACAGTCATCTTCCTGGCTCAGCTTCAGAACTCCTCTGCCTCATGGACTGAATGTTAGGCCACATGAAACTAGCAAAAGACCTGCTGCAGAACTCTAAGCATTCAAGCCACTAAAATTTTGTGTCAGACTCGGAAAATAATTGGAATTAAAAAAAAAAAAAAAAAAAAAAAAAAGGTAAACAGGATATTCATGTGGAATTCATGTGGGGTTCATGTTCTGTTACTTATCATGCAAATATCTAATTTCCCTACAGAAACCCACACTAACTTCATATATTGATTGATACTTTATGTACCTGGCAACTGCAAGGTCATAGGGAACTCAGTACAAGGATACAATTAGTTTCTATCTAGGAACACAAGCCATCTTCTCACAGTTGTAAATTATCATATATAAGAACAGTGTTGCCCTGTTGTCATTAAAATGTGCATAAATTAATTCCTCTTCCACAGTGAAGAAAATTTTGGAACAGCAGTTTTATGGGGACAACCTACATCTTGGAATCTTTTTTGCATCAGTTCCCTACATGTGAATGATCATGCACTTGTGTTTGCAGAACTCTTGTACTAGCAGTTTGATTGTAGCTCGTGTCTGTCCTCATAAGAGAAGCTGCCCACCCTCAGCCAGCCTCAGTCCAAACTGAGTGAATGGGTGAAGTTCCTTGCAGACCAAAGCCAAATGCTTGATATTTTCAAGTTCTCTGCATTTATGTGCTCTAACACTACTGAGATACCTATCTGCTTACAGATTATGTCTACTGTATTGCTTTATTTTCTTTGAACTTTCATTCTAATTTACTTTCAGTCTAATTTACAAATCTTGAAGTTATTACATGTAAAAATATATCTACAGGTAACTAGTGAAAAACAGATTTATCCATGAATGCATGGCATCATCTTTGTATTTAGTGTGCTACTGCAAATGCATTTAATATAGCAACTCTGTAAGTTACAGGAAGATAATTAGTAATGATTCTAAGTCTGCATCACACAGATCAATCACATATTTAAAGTTATATCTTGTAAAGTTCTATATTTTTTAGGTGTGGCCTTAGCATTGTATTTTCTGATGAGGTATTGCTATGAGATAAGCCCATGAGAGGCCACTAATATTTGCAGGAGTGTTTCATTCTACCTTATACTTTAGAAAAATACCATAGAATCTTAGAATGGCTTGAACTGGAAGGTGCTTTAAACATTATCCTGTTTCAAATGTCCTGTCATGGGCAAGAAAAACTTCCACTATACCAGGTTGCTCAAGTCCCCACCCAACCTGGCCTTGAACTATGTATAAAATATGTAGTGAAGATAAGCATAGAGTATATCAAATTTGATCATCAAATATTAAACCCATACATTTCTTAAATATTAAAAATGTGCAGAGTTGCTTTTTATCAATTTCGGTCTTGTTTCCAGACTTGGAGAATGTAAAAATTCATTCAAATTAAAATGAATATGATTTAATTAATAAAAATGATTCTCTGAAGCTTCAGTGCACACAGAATTAAACTTTTATTCATGCAACAAAACCTACAGAAATTACTTTAAGATTTTTTTTTCAGAGAAATGTCTCTTTGTAGTAATCAACTTAAAAATAAAACTCCTTGTTCAGGCTACTTTGACTGTTTTTAGCAGTGGAACTTTGTATCTACTAATAAAAAAATTTTATCAAAAAGTACCATTAGAGCTGATGACAGCTAAACATTGAATAAAAGCTTCACATTTAAGTGTTTCAGGTGTAATAACACCTTTTTTAGAATTGTCTCTGTATTTGAAAGTGATAAAAATGCTCCCGTTTCCTGGTCTCTTGTGCTTCATGACAATAAACTGATGATTCATGCTAACTTGCTGCTTTGGACAATTCATGTGTACTGAGCACAGTCCATCCTTGCAAAGGAATACAGGAGTTTTTATGTCCCTTTCAAACAGAGCTTTGTGTTCTGAGTAGCAATTGCAGCACTCTAACTCTTTTGGGCTAATAGAGATATGTTTTTTTGCTGTTCATAAGAGCTGAGCATAGAAACCAAAATATCAAAGTTCAGTTTATGAGGGGATACACTACATTTTCTAGCAGAAAAGTCAGCATTGGCAAAAGAAACCATCCTATTAAAAAAAAACATGTATGTGGTACATAAAAGTCCATTTGATTGTTGGATTCTTCCTTTTTACCCTTTTGTCAGATGCAATTTTCATTGAGAAAATAATCCCCTGAAGAAAAAAGATGGAGATGAACCCAGTGAGTCAAGAGTATTTAGGAAATGTCTTGTGCAATGTGAGTAATTCATTTAGATAGGTCCTTCAGGAGAAATCCTTAAAGACATCCATATGTTTAGAAAGACATTATAAACACCCGTTATAAAGTTGACACCTTAGGAATTTTTTTAAAGTTATAGCTTATATTCTTGCAGAGAGCACTCCAACTCATTTCCAGTTACTCCTGATCTGTATTACCACATTCCTAGCTAGAAAGTATGAGTAGGAGGATCTCTTTCCATAGTGGGGAGAGCCTGATCTCTACAGGAAGGGAACATTAGTGCACAGAGTTTGGTGCTCTCCTTTCTCCATCTTCACTGTCAGTGCAGTCCCAGCTCAGTTAAGCTGTACAGCACTCTAGATCAATTCCCTTGTGAACTCAGATGGACCATCCTGCATATTGGGAAGTGTTCAGTAGGTGAGGTATAGAAGTGAGAAATACAGCATACGTTTGCATGGAGCCTATCCATCAGGAGGATTCTAAATTCCACCAAGAACAATAAAAATGAAGAATTTAGGTATACATTTGCCTCAGGTCCTCAGAGTTAAATCATTACTTCAGCAAAATCGTAGGGAATTTTGCCATAAATCTACTGTCTCTAAGTAAAAGAAAAGCACTGGATCATCCAGTAAAATATAACCACCACTCATTCAGATACAGCAGCTTTGCCTACTGAAATCACAATATATCAGGACTTTTTAACAACTGTTTTAAGGAGGACATGAAATCAGAAATAAGTTACACAGCTGAAGAATGAATGGAGATGCAAACACTTTTTTTAGAGGACTATGATTTTAAACTCTTACTCTCATTTAGTTCCTGTTCTTTCAAGAAAGCACAAGAGTACAATATGTGTAAAATAGAAAGGATTTAAGCTGCTATATTTTAAAAACGAAAAGAAATGTGGATAAGACAGACATCTGCCTGGAATGAGATTGGTATGACTGACTTTGATTTTGCAGAGAATGGGATCTTTACTGAATAGCCACTTGATGCTCCTACTCACTGTATTTTTTTATGATTTCTATGAAAAATAAAAAAGTGAAGCAAACCTTAAGCAACTGCTTGCAGTCATAATACTACTTTACATCTGAAAAGCAGCTGTTCTAGTATTTGAATTACCATCATAAGGGACATTAATTCAAGAAAATGTAATATAAAGTCACCTATAACACAAAGGTTTTCCCTGGGAAAACCAGTTCCCATTTCTTAAGATATACTACTCTTTATTGTGTGTATGTGAAGTCTTTATATTTATTCACTGAATGTGATTTTTTTTTTCAAATTCTGTGGCCAAAATACTTTTAGGGAATGATAAGCTTGCAAATACATTTACTTGTATTTTGGGTACTTGCACAGAAATATGGGACAAACTGAAGTGATCTTATGATTTCCATAAAGAGTAGGTTACTCAAGCTGATACTGTAGGCAGCAGTTGCATCACTTATTATGTGTCATGCAGGGAACAATAAATTAATGCATAAATATTTATTATCCCTTGAAATATTTTAATTATTATTAACTATAACAAATTACTCACTAGAATGTTCTATTCTATTTAAATAAGATGATAGTAGTGTGATTAATTCCATTATACAATGAGTTTCATTATCCAAAACCACAATTAAACAACCAGTGGTGGTCCTGTAGGACTGAAAGATCTTGTTTGAAAAGCACTGCTAAGTCAGAGTTAGAAATCCTTATCCAGTAGTGAGGGGTGCTTAGGTGTTGAAGTTAATAACAACTTTTTCAGCCATTCCATGACTGAAGCTAGCCAGTCATAAAATTTCAGTGAGTGCTCAGAAACTTTAAATCTGTGACCTCATTGAATTCAGGATCTTAGAAATTGTCTGTGTTCCTAATACCAAATTCTGTCTCTATTCACAGGAATCAAAGGGAAAAAATCTCACCAGCTCTGCTACATGTGTCAACAAATTTCAATGCAGGTTGAACTGTAAGCAAATCAGTTTTCTGTCTGATTTCAAGCTTTTAATTCCTTCTGGAATTAGCAAAAGTGAAGGGGATTTCACAAAAAAGAAAGGTAGTGTCTTATCAAGCAGAAAGGACAGGAAGGGGAAAGAGGGAAGGAGGAAGAGGAAAAGAGAAAGTGGAAAACTGTTACCACCTAACTGTGAAATTTACATTATATCAACAATGTCTAGTAAAAAAATGATTTCGAGGAAATACATTTATCAATGTATTTTTAAGGCACTGATTTGTATTTTTAAGGTGTGATTTATTTTTTCACACGTGTCATAACATGGACTAGAATTGTTTGTCTTATGTGGTTTGTAAGAGAAAATGTGGTACTTAATATAAATTGACACAAAATATCTGCTCATAAAGCTGAATATTGTGTGATATTGTAAGTGAGGAAGAAAGTAATATACACCTTAACTTCCCACTTCCCCAATTTAGACTCATCTTTCTACCAATATAGATCTTAAATAGAAAGTATCACTTAAGTATTAGTATCAATCAAGCAGTATGACAATCTAAAAACACTCTGTACTTCTTCTATTACTAAAATACATAAGCACAATTATGTATAAACTATGAAAAAAAACCTTACCAAAATACCTAAAAAGTGGAGCTATTCTGCATTTTAATATATCAACTCAGCAGTGTGGAGAATAATACAAAATGAAAAAAGAATATAGAATTCATTTGTCAAAGTAATCGAAAACTCATAAATGAACATCAAAAAGAATATCCCTGTATTTTTCCCCACGGGATTTTCCTGTGTTATCCCGCAAACTTCTGGGATGCTTGTAAAGAAATAAAGCAATAGGGTGCCATGGCAGTTAAAACTTCACATCTTCTATTAATTCCAGTGACTCTGGAACACCCAGTGTGTCTCTGAGTAGGCACAAACTTTGCAGGTCCAATTGCTGAGGCTGTTACTTTTTAAGACCAGGTCTCTTGGCAGGTATATATGTCACACTGTGGAAAACATTAGTAATTTTTCATAGCTAAATGTGAATTTACAAAATAACTGTCCAGTTTTAATACATAGAGTAGAACTTCTGGTACCTTACAAAAACATTAAAAGCTCAGTGAGATTTACAGTTTGAAAAATATCAGCTTTCAACTCCAAGTTCTTTTTGCAGAAAAAAAAAAATCTTCAAAAATTGTGTTACACTGTGAAAAATCTTTTTCTTTACTTAAACTGAACTGGAAATCATTTGAACTGTTAAGTGAAATTGCACTGGGGCAATAAACATCTTAATTTTAAGTGAAACACATACCAAAAACATCCCCACAGACTAAATAATCTGACTAAAAACCTGACCTTGCAAGTGTATCCTTTGACAATTATGCAGACATTTTTCGGATCCAATTTAGAATATATTTTTTATTATATTAAGATTCTTACTGATTGAAATTGGACACTGCAGAATACTGCATTGGAGCTAAAGTGATACACTTTATTTTGAAGTTTAAATTAATGGAGTTTTGTTTTTGTAAGGAAAAATGAGCTTTGTTCAGTTCTACAGTATTTCAGGTTAATTTTCAGAAGTACTGTTTAAGTAATTGCACTGTAACAAAGCCTATGTTCTGCTTCTGACTCCAAATGAAATTTTCTTCCTAGAATAAGAGAAAGTTTTTCCAAAAAGCCTGAAATCTCTCCTAATGATTTTTTCCTTAGAGGTCATTTGAAAAGTTTTTGACCTCAAATAGTATCAAAGCCATTATTTTTCTTATTGCAAAAGAAAGAAAGAAAAAAAAAAAGAAAAAAGAAAAAGAGAAAAAAAAAGAAAAACAAAAAAGAGATTATGCTCTCCAGGACCTTAGCTATCAACGTATGTTGTGTGATGTTAAAAGGCTTTCATGAAAATTCCAATCCATCCAGTATAATATAATATAATATATAAATCATGCATAATCTATTACTTTCTGACAAAGGAAATATTGATTCTAGCATTTTATAGATGATAGCATTTTTCTTTCAAACATGCAGCATCTTTCTGGATGCATTTAGCCACAAAGTGTAGATGGTGATTATAGATAAGTTCAAAAATAGCACATAAAGGACATGGCAAAAAAACCACCAAACATTAAATTCTGCTGCATGGTTTTGAGGATAATGGGGAAAACTGAATGCCATAGCTATGTTTATGTTTTCTGCACAGCAACAGGAAATGGCAGAATGTCACACAGCATCACTGGAGATTCAGAACAAAAGTGTCAAAATGGAGAGAAAGGAGCAGAGGAAATAATTTCGAAAAGCACAACAATCTAGATAACAATCATAGTCAAGTCAGACAACTGTGAACCCCAGGTTCAGATGTTAGAATAGCTGAGAGCAGCTATTGTTCCTTCAATAATAAAGGCACTTCCATATACAGAATCTTGATGCCTAATGGCAATTACTAGGAGGAAGAGAAAGAACAAAGAAGTTATTGGTCCTTCAGCTCTCTGCCCTTTAACAAGCCAGTGGCTCTTCAGTGTGTCGATTATCAGAATGGCATTGCAGGGACATATTTCAGCACAACAGGGTAGTCTCCACGAGAAGGAAAGTAATCAGAAACTGATTTGACTCAATGGACCAAATCCTTCCCTCATGTTACTTCAAACTGCTCGTAGTTTCAGAAGAACCTGATGCACTAGAAATGTGTGTTCCCTCTGTCAGGTGAACATGGTCTACCTGCAGAAGGAATTTTCAGAGGCTTCTCTCAAAATTAATCAAGCACAAACCTCATGCCTAAAGAGTAGAGTTTTGTTTTACCAGGAGAGAATTTGAGATGACTTCCTCTTTCTGGATGAAAAGAGATAAACAAATTTCAGTCTTGCATAAGGTGAGGGGTGGGAAGGAAGGTGAAATGGCTGATTAGTTTATAAATGGTGCAATGAAGGCAATATGACTTTTCTAAACTCAGACAGGAATCCTATTAAACACTAGGCACTAAGTAGCAACTAAATACTTCTGAACTTGTGTTTTTTCCTGCTAAATTAAGAGCAGAGGTCTAATCATTATATAACTGAAAACAATTGGAAAGGTACAAGCACCTCTGCAAAACCAACTTTACAGATATTAAATGTAAATCACAGAGCTTTGATTTGGGGTGGACTGAACACATGCTTACATGTGAGCATACACCTTAATGTCAGATGAAACAGAGACATTATGAAGTGCTATATTTTTACTGGAAGTTAAACCACGTGGTATTATTCTGTGTGGGAAACAATCAATCCAAGTACTGCCAGATACTGTTAATGCTTTGCAATATATCAAAACCCCTTTGGTTTTATTTATAAAACCTAAACAATAACAAGAAAAGCCAATGCAGTCAACAAAGCAGCACACTTATTACAGGATATTGGATATATGGAATATATCTGTCTTGAAGACAGTTCTAGATATTTCCCATGACAAGGAAAGAGAGTCATATTGTAGGTATTAGTTCATATTTTTTTAATATTAAAAATATATATGCCCCTTATTCATTTGTTTATATATTTAAAGAACATGTCTACTTTGTTTCTACAACATATATCTAAATGTAAATATACATAATTTTGTATGTGTAAATGTATAAATGTTCATGTATATGTGTCTTATCAATTTTATTATATGTTCATGTACATCTTAATTTTGAATCATCTGGGTTTTAACAGCCTTTTGCATATTACTTCTCCTTAAGTTACTGATAATGTTTCCTAATTTTAAAACTAGTTTAATCTAATCACTTGTGAAGGGCAGTGACTGGAGAATTTGAGAACAGAATAATTTTTCCTTAATGAGCAATCTACACACAATGAATACAGAACACATCCAAAAGCATTATATTAGATAAAATATATATGAAGTGCAGTTTATTAATGATTGATCAAAGTTTATTTCAAATCATTGACCTGAATCAGGATATTGTTCTGGACACTAATTATTTAATACACTATTCAGCCCAAGACTGAAAAATACTGGCATGTTCATAACTACTGCTATACAAGAAATAACCTATAAAATAAATTATGACCATAAATAATATGAATATATTAAAAACTTGCCATTTTCTGTATTTGAACACATTAAGATTCGAATAGGTTTATTGTAAAAATTGTTCTGCATACAGTGTACACATCATGTGGGGAAATGTTTACAGAAATCCAAGTTCTATTTAGGCTACTGTGATTTTCCAAGGAAAATGTCTTCATTTAAATATATATATATGGATAACAGATTGATAAGTGAATAATTCAATTGAGAAATAATATCAAGCGACAATTTCAGAGCTCACAAAAGTCTGCCATATTATCAGACGGCTGATGGGTCTTACTGAACTCCATCTACAAAGCAGCTTTGTTTTCCAACTTAAATAAACCAAAATGAAATATTTTTAAAATAAAAGGACTCTTTATTATATACATTTCATGAAAAGACCCTTTATAATACAATATACTTTTGAAGAAAACAAATAATTTCAATAATTTTCCAGACAGTAGCAAGGAGATTTACAAAAGGGAGAACAGATATTTTGCTTCTCTCTTGAACTTTTCTTGCAAAATTCTAAAAGAAGGTTCCTTAAAGTCTTGAAATTCTTAAGTTCCAATCTATGAAAGGTTTAAATTACAGTAAGCAAATTCTCACAATTAACATCTTCCAGAAATCTAAAAACAATATAAACTTCTTGAAAAGTATTGCATACTCAGTCTTTACATTTTCATCTTCAATTTCTGCTTACAAAAGAAAATAAAAGGAAAGTAACTATCCAAGTGTGATAAAGAAGGAAAAATCTTACTTGCTTCTTGACTGAAAAACTAATTATAAGAGCAAGAAAATGTCCCTTCTCAGCCTTTGCCACATGTGGGCATACTCAGAGATTTTTAGCTAGAGTTGAGCCACCACTTACTTTATCTTATTTAAAGTGTCATTTGGGGCAGACAGGCTTTGAAGCCTTTTTATTTTCTCAAAATAGGGTAGACCAGTCTTCAAACAGCTACCCTTGTAAAATATTAAGCTTGCCAACCCTTGCCTGGCTGTAAAGTTATGAGGGCATCCTAAAATAAATGTTTCATCTTTCTGTATTTATTTAAAATTAGTACTAATTTTAATATTCATACAATTTTCAGAAACTGTCTTACTAGTGATAAAATTTATTCCATGTTTATTCCTAAAGTCATTGTTAATGATTTGGTTTGGATCCTTATTCATTTAGAACTAGCAAGTTATATTTTACAGCCTTGTTTAGGTTTTTGTATTAAATTTTGATCAATTCCCTTTATTATGGATTATTTTCTATCTCTTACTGCAAATATTTCCAGTGTGTTTTCAGTAATCAGAACCATGGCTGAACTATTCATCCTCTATGGCTTGCAACTGATCACTTTAATTACATTTGATCTCATTTCAAGATTGACTAAAAAGTTTGAAAAAAGAGACCAATGAAAAGGGAATGATTAAAAAAAAAACAACAAAAGAAGACTAAATAAAGGCAATAATATAAAAAAAACCAAACAAACCCTCGTGTTTGCATGAGAATATTCTGCTTTAAGATCCTTGTTGTTTACATTGCCAGCACGAAGATCACTGGTGCCAAAGGGTAAGAGAAAGTTCAGCTAAGATGCAGGACAAATATAATTTTATTTTTTTCCTACTCTCATACTTTCCCCCGCAGCCTGTGAGAAGCTAGACTCAGTGGACTAGTGAGATTAGACTAAGTGGAGCTGTGCTTTCACATAACAAATATTTTATGTTATGTTTCTGTCACTACCCATTCACAAACCTCTGTGGGAGGAAGCACCTATGAGATAAAATATCTCAGTACTCCTGCATAGCAAGTAATAAGTGAACAGTAAAACTGCAAAACTCTTAAAAATGGATAATTAACACCATTTAGCAATTTTTTCCCTGATTTAAAACAAAAAGTTTCATCTCCTCTGAATTCAAACTATTCAGTACAAATTAAATAATTTCAAAATATTGACAGGCTGATGGGAGATGAGCACTAGCCATGGAAGAAGCACAAATTATACCCTTTTCAAATTGTTAAAAATGTTAATTTAATAAGCTAGAAAACTGAATTTTCATATTTTAAAGAATTTTATGTTTTTGTTAGAAAAAAATGTTTGTTATTATCCTCTGGATGGTATTTCTATAGCTTTTGTTTTGATATTAAAGTTATTTAACTTGCCTCTTCTATTCTCATTACCAGAATATTTTATGGGTAAATCCACTTAAGGAACCTATTGTGCTTTCTGATCAAAGTGGAAAATGAAGCCAGGTTATAATAAGCAATTTAATTTTTAATGAGCTGGTTGAGACCCAAGGTCATAACAAAGGACACAAACCAACTAAACAAAAAAACCCTAAACAACAACAAAATTTCCACCACGAAACACTAATGATAGCACACTACACATGACCTGGGCAAAATAATATTTGGTAGAGTACATCTCAGAACTATTCTACTTGTATTTTTGATTTTCTTTCAGAAGCCTGACTAAGTCTAAGTAAGGTGTAGCATATTAAATAATACAGAAGCACATAAAAATGCATGAGACTTGTTTTCTGAAAAGAACTTAGCAAGGATGTTTATTGAATGTAAATTTCCCGTGCTCAAGTTTAAATGCTACAGCTACAAGCTGAATATTTAACCCTCTAACATCTTTAACAACACCTTAGAAGGTAGTTAACTACTGTCTTGGAGTATAACTCTGCCAGAATGCTGCATGCATCTTCCACTGGTGTTCTTGGGATTTGGCCTTTCAGCCTTCAGAAATAGGTAAGGAGAATCTTTACCCAAATATGGTGCCCTTGCTTTCTTTGCAGTTTGTAAATTAAGTCATTAAATTTTATTATTTTTTGAATAAAGCTTTGTTTTAAGATTTTACTTGACATATTCTTTGATTTTTTTTGACTGGCAGAATTTCTTACAGCTTTAGCAGCAGAAATATTTATTCCACTAAACCCTCCAGTAAGCACTTTATGTCCAAGACACACATCATTTTACCCTGACAAAACTGCTCTCTGCATTGCAAGTAATGTCCTTATGAAACACACTCTGTCTCATTAAAGGAATATAAAAATTTAAAATTAAATTATTTATACCTTTACACCTAGCAGACTATAAGCAATAGAGAAGATGCTAATGAGTTCTGCAGGTTCTACAGGTAGTCCATGGATCAAATCCAGCCCACAGGATGTTTTCATCTGCTTTACTTACTTTTCTCCAGGGAAGAGAAGCAACTATTTGAGTAGCTGATTGCTGCTGGCACAGCCAAGCACTTTATCATGGTACTGTCACTGCCTCTATTTTCCCACTGGGAAGGGAGAGGAAAGAAGCAAAGAGGATGGACAAAACTGCCCCCATTGAAAGATTAAAAGAACAGGTACCCCTGCAGAGCTCCAAAATAATTATTTCTAAATTGCAGTAGCACGAAACCCAGAAAGAGACACATGCCCATGTTGGTATCACCTGGCAGAGCCATGAACTGCAACTTTAATGAAAGTCAAAGAGTTTTAAGGAAGAAGTGAAGTCCAGCTCCTGTGGCTCTTGAGGAGACACAGACCCTGCTTGGAAAGTTTGCTCAACTCCTCAAAACAGTTTTTCTTAGCAAAATGTCCCTCCCTTCCTTGCTCTCCATTGCTAATAGCATATGCCAGCTCAGTTCAACCAGGAGCTGGACAATAGAACAAATATAAGAATTGGCTGTCTGCTTAAGTAGTACTGAAAAGATGTCGAATGTATTTCCTCCATCTTCAGGTTAAGACTTGAGGAAGACTGGAGAGCAATGGTCCTAAGTGATCAAGAAGCTCCCTCTGGACCACAGAACACAACTTGAGAACTGCTAACATACGTGAACAGTTATTTAAAAACTTAATAATATGAAAAACATTACAATGAATGTCATCTTATGCACAATTTTTATATTACATTTACCATTTCAGGTGTGTTGAAGAAGTGAAATCTCACTTGTTAGCTATATGGGAGGAAGGCATGGCCTTATCTTTCCTAGTAAATAAGAACAGCTTGTTGTAACAAGTGTTTATTCTGCAATTCATCAAACAATGTTTGTTTTTTTTTCTTTGCCTGGTGTTTTTCCTTCCATTTTGTTTAAAAAAACTTACCAGTGAGTGCCTCTGAGATTTTGTCCATATAATTTATTATTTCTGCTAAAAATGATAAAGAGGAGGAGTAGAAAAAATAGAAACAGGTGAAGAAGAGGGGCGGGGAAAAAAAGAGAAAGGGAAAAGGAAAGGAGAAAGAAGCAAGGGAAGTTGATTCCCAGTGAGGAGGGTTTGTTTGCAGAAAGAATCTAAAAGAATGAGAAGGGGGAATGGAAATTATTAAAAATATAAGGGGTAAGTATGAAGACGGGACTGATAACCCAGTGTCTGGAGATAGTACCAAGTTAACCTAAGTGTTTAATTTGTTGTTTCTATAGAAAGGATGTTGTACAAAAAGGTGATAGGATATAATTTTAAATATGGTGTACATATGCATATTATCCATTGCATATACATAATGCATGCATATTATACACACCTCCACTTGCACAGTGCAAGTTTCTTTACCATATTTTATCTGTATATTATTGTCATAGTGTGTGACCCTGCTGCACCTGGAAGGGATTTCATCAGTAACTCACCAGCAACAGAGTAACAGGACTGGAAGGTTGCTTCAATCTTCTGAAGATACACAGAGATGGACACATTGCTTCACACCTTTTTTGGGAAAATGATAGAGACTAGACAACTTCGATATAAAACATAAATGCATTTGCACTTGCCAAACTGGTATTAGAAAAGCTTTACAATATCTCTCCATTTGCATTTAAAAAACCTGTCAGAAAATCATTATTAATCACTTAGTTTCAAACTGTTTAATGCATCATTCAATATATATGGATGATGCATATTTTTATTTAAGTTGTGCCAGATATGCACTAATTATTTTGTTCAAATGTTTAATTGTGAATTAAAACTACATTTTCATTTATTTTTGGAGACTTCAAAAGATGAACCTTACTTCCATTTTTGTTAGTTGTAGTAAAATACTTCCTCAATCTAAAACTCAAAAAAACCCAATACACTGTTTGCTGTTATTTATCCCTTCAATTCCTCCAATTTACCCTGAGCAAGCACGTGCCAGTTTTTCAGAAACTATACCTCTGTCTTCAAATGCTGTTGTGGATTTTGAATTGTCAGCTGTTGTTTGTATTGAAAACACAAACAACAAACCAAAAGTGACAGGTAATAGGATTTGATAGTAGGACAAATTACATACAGGACAGATGCCCAAGACCATATTGGTCATGATGGAAGTAAGTGTTCATTAACATAGAATCTAGTCACAAAATAAACACACTTTAAATTAACATAAAAACAACATATTTCCGGAAAGCTCTCTGGAGTAACATTGAATCTAGAGAAATCAATACCATTTACTAGAGAAAAGAAGCTCAAAATTCAATCTGTACTTGTCAATATCTACCTATTCAATGCAATTTCTGTACCTGTAGTATATATTTCTTGCATAGGTATAAGAGTGACAGCACACATATCTTTTCACCTGTTACAGGATGTAACCACAACAAACTTAACACCATACTTTAGCAGTAGAAGTGTAGAGTAAAAATATCCTTAGTCACAGTTCTGAGAATGACAGAAATTTGTCATAGTCTGAAATTTGTAGTCTAGTGTGCTCAAAATGCCAAGACATCTTGTCAAATTTTTCAGTCAAAAACATTTCTTCTTTTACAAAGTCTTGACATTGAACCAGTACACTCAGTGACATTGTACAATACAGGACTGGAAAAGACATGGTGGCAAATTACTTTTGAAAAAGCAACACAAACACCACATAGTCTTCTCACATTATTATCTGAAAGGAGGAAGGAATTTCATGGCAATTCAAAGACACCAGCAATATCTATTACAAATAATCATAATGTGATAATTATTGTGGAAGTTCTGTTTTGTGTAATCTGTCTTCCCCCAAACTTGCATGTAAAGTTATCGAGGAGCACTACACACATGATCCTTTTCAAACAGTATCAGTTAAAATTATTGTCTTTGCTTGCTGACCATTGACCTAACTAAACATTTTGATAATGTGAATTATAGGGGACACTTGAAGCTTTTACAGATCCATGAATGCCTTGAAAATTGTATTTCAGTCTCAGTACTAACATGGTGGTTAGATAGGTAGATAGGTAGAAAATGGAAAGATATCTTTAATATCACAAAGAGTTTTTGACTTTTTTACACCTTCTCTCTACTGTGCAGATGGAAGCACTTTATGCCACTCACAGAGTTATATTTATTCAGTTTCTTACTGATGCAAGTTGTTCAGCCTGCAGACATGTGTGGCTGATTCCTTCATTAGGGATCTTCTTTTCGCTGATGACTCTGAATTGGTAGCTCACTCAGTCAATAACATTCAATTTACTATTGATGACTTTCCTTGGGCACACTATCCCTCTACTTTTCCTGTGAGGGTAAGACAATGGATGCACCAAACCAACCAACACACAGACACAAGCTCATGCAGTCACATTTTTGCACTTAGGAAAATCTTCTCAAGTCTATGGTGTGCTTTTCTAGTTTGACATCATTCTGATAGAGAAACATTGTGAAAATGCTGCCACATTGCATAAATCCTAATTTGAAATATTACAATATAAACCATGCAGCTACAGTGCCAGTCTCCAGATATGCACTGAGCACTTTCTCTCAGAACACTGCAATGTGTTCATGAGACACAGTTCGTTCTTCCCATATGGGAAATTGCACAGGTAATGTTTCTACTATACCTGGAAAACAGGTATAACAGCATAATCCCTAAATAACAACAAATGTTATTGTTTAAACTCATGTCCTGATCCCAAAAACTCTGCCATAACAATGATCAGACAATATGGCCCAACTCACAGATAGTTATGCTTATCTTTCAGTACCTTCTGCCAAGATAGTCAAGGCACACTACATGCAACATGATACAGGTATACTACGCAAATCTGATAAGAAGGCAGTTTACAGCAAAACAGATGCAGTATTTGTGGCTAATTCTATTTTACTTATGATGCTTTTCTAAAGTTTCATAATCATATTTTGCAGCAGAGTGCCATAGGCTTCCCTGTTCCTCAAATGGAAAAATGAATGAATTTTCTGCATTCACTGGGCTGACCAGAGCAAGGGAAGGTATTGGTGGGCTTTTAGTTAGCCTTGCATAAAGACTAGTGGTCCTTCCAAAGGAAAAGAGCTGCACACAAATTTGGAATGTCCTCCTCTCTTTTGCTACTATATATTTCCTGTGACATTGATGTAATTCACAGGCTGAGTAATGGGTTTCTTTTGGAACAGCAGGGATAGCCCAGGGCTCCTAGTGATTATGAGCCAAATGCCCAATCATATGTGAAAGAAGCTTGAAGTCATACAAAACACAGCACAATGTTCAATAGTTTTCTTACAGCTTTTCTCTTTCCACAGATCAACTCCAAAGCAATAAACCTTTCTGCTGAGGACAACAGAGCTAATGAGCTTTGCTACACCATATGTCCATCAGCCAGGCCATAACTACCTCCTGTGTCTCCTGGTATTAGTGACTACAAAGCAAGAAGGACCACTATAAACTTTTAAAAGGTTAAAGATTTCATTTCCTTTGGATTAACTTGGCTGAAATCCACACAAATTCTTCTTAGACATGTGAAAAAACTTCTACAGTCTAAATGATTGAAGTCACTGTTTCCTAAGGTTAGACCACTGATACTCCCTGATAAATCATTTTTATCCAAGTTTATTTCCTAACTCTCTTCTGAGTGATACAATAACATTGTTTAACAGCTCTCCTTTTTCTTTTTTGTTTGTTTTAAATAAGTTTTCATTTATTGTATGACTTGTTACATCAACCTAGTGAATTAATGAAAACCTAAATTTTTCTTTCAAGGAATCAAAGTTGTGTGTCAGTACTTTTAATTATAATATGACCCATTATTTTCAGTGGAATTAGGCCACTTAAGAAAGCACTGCTCCTATATATGAAAATTTCAGGTGCCTGAAAATTCCTGACCAAAAAGACATAGGTATGTTGATATTCTGAACATTACTATTGCTGCACTTACATTGTCTATCTCATCCATGTCTATTTATTCAGACTTTCAGATCCAATACTTGCTGCTTACTTCTTAAGAGTCATCATATTGTTTTTGAATACTGTTTTGCAGTACTCTTTTACACTACATTAAATGAAACAAAATAAGCAGCAGAATTTATATCTTCCACAGATTTCAGACATAAGAGAGACTGGAATTTGCACTTCACAAATAGTCAATACAAGCTGGTGAGGAGCATGTAAGGAGCAGCACTCCACAGAACTGAAGCTTTATTCATGCAAAACCATGCAGGAAATCAATAAAAAATCCAGAAACAGAATTCTTAGCTGCTAGTTCCATATCAGAAAAAAGCCATTCCATCCCAAAAATTAGGGGTTTTTTCCCCTTTAACTTTATTGAAGACAGCTTCTTTGCAATGGAACTTGCAATACACACTTCTTTCCAGAGGACTCTTAGCCAGATTCCCTGAGGATTTTTTAAATTTAATTTAAATAATGACAGTCTAAATCTATGTGAGGCTTCCTATTCATAGGGTAAGAAGGTATAAGTGAGTAAAGAAAACTCAGGTTCAATAGGCAGTGCTTGAGAATGTTCTACTGCTGCCTAAAGACATTAGAGAAAAATATCTTTCTGATTCTTTGATGTTTTCCAGTAAGGAAGGAAGGAAATTAAATTGTCAGTGCAAGGAGTTATCAAGCTGAGACTTGCCACTCAGGGGAAAAAAAACCCACCAAAAAACAAACCAATCCCATCACATTAAAAGAAAGCATTAAAAAAACCCTATTAAAACAGAAAACTAGAATCTAATAGAGCCTTTCTTATAATCCCCAGAGTGATAACAATCAGAAAGCAGACAAATAGTGAAAGAAACATGGCTCTTCAAAATGTGTTGCAAATATCTAAACTGAACAGGAAGTCACACCACAAATATTTGACCCACAAGTTATTTGGTTCTAAAATAAAATGAATATAGTAAGTGCTGCACCTTGATAATTTTTAAATCCATGCATGGTTGTATATTTTTTCTATATTCTGTTCTTCAAAAGTTATTGCATAAACTCTTCAATATTCTGCATGTCCTTCAAACTTTAAATCATAAAAATGTTTTGGCATTTTTTCCTGTTTTAATCAAATAGTTAAAAATAATATTTTTTTTTCCTTTTAGTTACTATGAAAAAAACAATGTCTCACCAAAAAGCAGAGCCAAAAAGACAAGGTATTAATTAAATGATAATAAAAAATATTTTCCTAATGACTTCTCATGCAGATCTGTAGCTCCACCTACAGGAGGAGTAAAAAGGAGAATGGAGATTAAAGTGTCCTAACACCTGCAAGTACTTGTTTTAAATCAACATTTTTTTATCCTTAATGTGTGATAGACTGTGCAATGTTCCAGTTCTGTGAAAAGAAAGAAATACTTTGAAAAACAAAAATTCCACTGGGAAGACAAATACATCTTTCCCAAAAATCCTAAGCATGATTTCAAAATTCTTAAATGTTCTTAAGGTTCTAAATGTTCTTAATTATTTGAATCTTTGATATTTTTGTAAATGATACAGAATCCATCTACAATTTTATTTAAAAGTAAATTTAAAAAGGTTTTAGTCAATACCATTTTATCTATTGATTTTGATTTTTTTAATATGACTTTGCCCTTTAGCCACTTTTAAAATGGAAAATGTAATATGTTAAACATATACACTTGTTTTGACATAAAGATAAATTATCTTATTTCTGTAATCTATCTCAGCCTTGGACAGACACAGGGAAATTCCTGGGAGGCAGACACTGGGACTTTGAGGCAACATGCAACGTTCTGAAAGTCAGAACACAAATAACCTTGATATGAGAAACAGTAATGGTCTCTGCCAATTTGTTAAATTACATCTCCTTTCAACTCACATAACTTCATTGGCCTGGGTTAAGCTTGAAATGGCTCTTCCCTCAAATTCTCATTTCTTTAGCATACTCAGGCAGCTAGTGACAGCTTTGTCTCTTTACAAAAAAACAGAGCTGGGTATCAATATATAGATTTAATATGAACCTCTTTTTTTTCCAGTGTCTTGGAGGTGTTGAAAATGTATTTTGAATTGGTAAATAGACAGGATCAATCAACATGTGACAGGTTTTGAAAGGATTCACACTTCTTTATTATCTTCTTGGAAAAAAAAAGAAGAGTAAAGAAAAAAAAGCATATGAAATATGAGGAAAAGCAGTTAGTTGAAGGATCAGTGTGTAGGAGAACAACAACCAAATACTACTGAACAACGACCAAATACTGGATAGAGTAGCTTGAAAATTATAATCTAATTTAAATAACAATCTAAAAAAAAAATTGCTAACTGAGATTGTATCATTATATTCTGCATAATCATTGGCCAGAGTACATTGCTTTTAGTATTTGTTTTTTTAATACATTTAAGAATTAGTTGAACAATAAGCAATACAGTACTCAGCACTCCAATTCTCCCACTGTCTCAGAGCACATCTAAGCTTTTCAATTTTAATTTTTGTTCCTCTTGTTCATGACAGATTTTTTTCAGACTTCGACACAGTGGAAAGGTGGAAAAGGACAGAAGGGGATAAAAGCAATTAACTTACTGAAATAAAATAATCAACTTTGTACCAAGCAGTAAGGGATTTCTTATACAGCTATGGCATTATCAGTACCTGAGTGAGGAACTCCTAAGCTATCTGTTGCCACTCATGCAAAACAGTGATTGTATTAAAGATGTATCCCAGATGCTTCACGTGGATGCAAAGCAGTCGTATGGAACAGTGCAGAGCAACTGGGACAGACACATGAAATGAGATCTCTCAGAGTTTGTATATAAATTCCTGTCTGATGGTAGCACCAGGAGTAGAACAACTACAGATATTGTTATTAGTCCTAAACCTGAGCCAGCTCTTTTATTTCCATTACTACCATGATTTCTTGATAGCATTTCTCATTGCACTGGATTAGGAATTATCACAGAGCCCGATCTGTAGAACAAAGCAAATCAACAGAAGGACCAGGACACCAAAACCTTTGACTAGGTTGATCCCAACAGCTGGTATGAACATTTATAGGTGAAAAGTTTAACAGTGTTGTGGATGCCATGCACATGACACTTCTGCAATTTAAATATTACATGCTTGCCTGGAGACTTTTGCAGTGACACTGGAAAACACAATTTGGAATTAGAGACCTGAAGCATTTATTTCCATGTTAACACATTTTTACCCGATATGATTGTTTTAGGTAGCAATACAATAGCATTGGATCCAGCCAAAACCTTAGATATATCTTAATTTTCTGTTTTCATTTTAAGCTCTACGCAAGAACAAAACATCTAAAAATTGCAAGAACTCTAAATACACACACATATATATATATATATATATATATATTTCTACACATATAAACATACATTTTAGAAGACCTTATATGCCTCACACTCATATCTTACTATATGAGTACAATCATTGCAGCAGAAAAAATGTATGTAGCTGGAACACACAATTAGTACACACAAGTTTTGAATTGCAAAAGGCAGTACAAGTAATTATACACAAATAATATACATAAATACTGTCATTTTCTTGAACTTTCCTGTGAAAACAGAAAATTATTATCTTGGTCTAAAATTTTATGTTTGAAGTAATTTATCAATTCAATTTTATATATTCTATTTAATACTTTATCTTCCTTGATTCTAAAGGATATATCACGTCCTAACAGGTTTTTTAGGTCTACAAGGCATAATCATTAAGTATGGACAATATTATATTGATATTTTCTAAAACTATCATAATTATTGGCACAATTACTGCTTTCCTATAAACTTTAGTCCCTATTTTTCTGTATATCAAGCACTGTCCAACAGGTGGAGAACAGCTCAATGAAAAAATCTTGTGCACGGGCCTATAAAGAGAATGTAGGAGATGAAACAGAAATTATGTCTGTCCCACAAATAAGAAAAAGGTATGACATTACTGACTTACAGGTGTCATTCCCCATAAGCAGATTTCCCTTAAATTCCCTTTTTAAATAGCAAATACCACACAAGGTTTTTAGGCCACAGGCAGATATTTTTCCTTTTTTTTTTTTTTTTTTTAAGCCTTCCAAAAAAGCTTTAAAATGTCATTCCATATGATCTATGGACAAATGTGGAAGGATTAGATTTGTACACAATCTCTTAAGGTACCCCACAAATTTTCACATAGTGATTCTGAATATAAAATATTTCTTTCTGAATGCAACTAGAGATGAATTTACCACTATTTTGCTCTTCTTTCCATAGAAAATCCCAAAGTGGAGCTGAAATAATGAAGTGAGTGGAATTTGAAATAAAAGTTCATCTGTTGTCTCCTGGAAAAGTCATATTACAAAGGATGTTCCCTGGCCAGATACTACTTCAGTCTAAGGAAAGTCTATAAAGTTATTGAATTTTTGTTAAGAATACTTAAGTACTATAAATCAATGAATAAATATACTAAACCATATGTTATAAGCCATAAATATACTATTTTCCTCTGTCATTGACAGATACAAGTTTTCTTTTATATAATTCAATCCTTCTTCCGTAGAAAGGAGCATAATTTCTGGCAGGTTAAAATGTAAGATGCAAATTAGGAGGACTCCACAGCAGACCATGAAAAAACATATAACTAAAGACATAAACAAATCTTGAAAGTGTAAATAAAGGACAAAGGAAAGTTAAGAAAGGACTGGTGGTATGGCTGGATTTTAAAATACAACATGGTGAAAAAACCGAAACTTTATTTTGTCACTTTTCTCCAGAGGATGGAATAAGTCATGTACAAATCTTCTGAACATTAGCAAGAAGAAAATAATGGAGCAAACAGATAAATTGAGAGCTGTACTTCATTAGACCTAGGTAGTTATTCACGAATTCTGCTGGAGCCTTGGTGTCATCTATCTGAACTGTGAACTCTAATGCAGTAGTTAAGAGAAAATGAAAAAGGCTGCAGGGTAGCAAATCTACTTACCTAGGCCAGCTATGACCCCAAAATCATGAATAACAGCAGTCAAAAATTATTGCTTTTTTAAAAGGGTATGATATAGGAAAATATTAAAAACCAATTAGTAATTTTTGCTCAATTTATACACTGAAAGTGCAGCAGGAATATCTTCTGCTAAGAAGAGCAAAAATATGTATTTTGACATTATATGATGCAAAAATTATATAAAGATACAATCATATTTTTTGTCTTCAAATGTTTTTGACAGTAAAACCTAGGATTGCGTGAGAGGAAGAGTTTTGTCATTGATTAACATGGTTAATTGGAAAGAGACAAAGTATAGAACTTTAGAAAATGCAGGACAAAGACCGTTGATGGGAGTAAGAAAGAAATACAGATAAGGCAAAGGAAACGATGATTTTACATGTGGTTGTTTGGCATCCTTGACTGTTCATTAGTGAGGGTGAGGTATCAGCAGAATAAAAAACATCCTTTATGGGGAATTTTGCAACTACCCAGTATGATATTTCTTGCTGATGGAATATAGAGTGAAAAAAAATCTTATGAGGATGATCTGATCTAATACTGTATATTTTATTTTCACATTATTCAAAGGGAAATTATAATTGTCTAATACAAGTCCTTGCTCTAAAATTTAAAAATGTAATAACTACCTCTCAATTTAAAACTTTAACATATCTATAAAATAATTTCGTATCCATTCTAATGCAATGTTAGAATATTTAGTACCTATTTTAATTTAACATTAGAATATATGGACATAACTGTGACCAGTTTTATACATTCATAAAGTTTAGAATCCTCTACAATCTTTCAAAAATAGTTAAGGGATTATTAGAAGGTGAAAGGTGAACATGAGGAGAAAATATTAGTGTTAGATATATCAGTCGAAGAAAAATGTGTTACATTCAAATTTGGTACTAAATAATGTGAGTTAGCATGTTGTCCACAAACCTGACTCATACAGATTTATTTTAAAGGAACTAAAATTGTATATTTAAAACATCACATGGAACAGAGATTCAGAAAGGTTAGAAAGAATCAGATGTATCATAGGCCCTTGTATTTGCCTCAGACTTAAATCTAAATGTTTTATTTGGTTAAAGCATAGTCTGCACCTAATTAAAAGGCAGATCCAGAGTCTCTTTGAGAACCTGAAAGGGTGCAGAATTTATCATTGTTTATTGCACTTTGTTCTATAGTTGATCTTATAATGAAAAATACCTACAGTATTTACACTGTAAAGAGTTTTAGTGACAATATTCAGAAAGGCTATGAAGTGTTTCTCCACTGTAAAGAAAATCAGACATTTCTCCAGTATCCAAGCACTTAGGGCTCTTTTCTATAAGTTTTATACTTTTTGGCTTCATTTTACTCTTTCAGCATAAAGAGGTGATACAATATTCTTTTATCATTTTTATCTATACTCTAGATGTGAACAATTTAATCTCTGTTCTCCTAACCACTACTTATTTCTTCATATAACAAATACAGAGAAAAACTCTTTTAAATGCAATGTGGTAGTGTGTGTATGTGTGATAGTGACTTATCTATTTTATGACCTTTTAATTATTTTGAGAATAAATATTTTCAAGGGTACAATCCCAATTTTGAAAGTGTTGCCTATGTATCTAATTTCTTAGCATAGGACTACTGAGGCAGCTGTACAAAAGCACTTACTTTTATCAGACAAACTTTACCATTCTCAAAGAAAGAATTCACGTTTGTTTGACGAGACTTTATCTTCCAAAAACTTTCTGCTTTGAATTCTAGCAGTAATGCTCTGCTCTCAAAGCTTTTGAACAGTTATGTATAGAAACCCACCTCACCATTGTGTTAAGTTCTCTTTTACAACACAGGTCACGTTGCTTAGGGGTTTTTGTTTTGTTTTGATTTTTTTTTTAAGCTTTAATATTACATACACTGCTTATAGGAGTTTCTAGAGTATTCCAAGATTACTGTAAAGTGAATACTGTACATGTCTACTTCTGAATTCAGTTCATCTGAATCAGCTGCTTTCAAGTATTCATCATAAAAATACTGCTTAACAATTTCCTTAGAAACTAATTGCTTGGAAAACACTTCACCATCGTTATGAAGTACAATGCACTCTCCTGCTTCTTTCCAGAAACAGAAATGAAATAGATATTGAAACCTTTCTTTTTTTCTGTCACTACCAGCAATTTAGTTTTCTTAAAATTTTAATGGCATCATTTATATATATATTTTTATATACATATACATATACACACACATATATATATGTGTATGTATGTATGTATGTATAAGTATATATATGTATATATGTATAAGTATGTATGTATAAGTATATATACAGGAGATACACTTTTTTGTCCTGCCTAATATAAGGCAATAGCTAAAACAGGGATTGTTCCCTGGTCTTATTTCCACTATACTTCATAGCTTCTAGTTAGCATCAAATATATTTTCCTGCCTACATTTTACACTGTGATAATATATATGTGTTTTTTCTAACTGGTGTCCTCATTTATTGCCCAACAAAGTTGAGGTTTTAGAAGCTGCATTTTCCAATCATGGTACAATGGCTATTTGGCTGGATACTAAGCATCCTCTTCTTTAATTTCCCTTTCAGTCAGAATCTCACATCTATTTACACTTAATCTCCATAGAACATAATTCAGAACATGTTTAACTTTGAGAAATTAACCTCTTTCAAGAATAAGTTCTCTATGTTAATGTTCAGGACCTTCCACTCTTAACCAACAGTAAATGTGAGCAACTAAAAAGCACTGGTCCAGTGGTGACTGTTAACTTTCATTACAATGTTTAATTCATCTTTATCTAGCCCAATAAAGTCCAAAGTGAAATGAGTGCATATAGAGTATCTAGTTGTACATCTCCTAAATTTAATTTCCAAATAGCAATTCCATTTTTCTTAAGAATGAAATAATTTTTAAAGAAATAAATACATCATATATTTTAGATTTAGGAGATAAATAGTCTAACCATCGTTTTTTTCCTCACATAGCTATAAAAAAATTGTCTAAAATACCACATTTCAGTTGACAAAAATGAGCACATGCAGAAATATTTGAAGACTAGGAAGTCAATGACCATGTAAGGGATTACTAGGATTTCACAAAGAAAGTGGTTTTGAATATCTCCATTAAAACATTATAGAATGTAGTTCATCTATGTGGCAACCTAGTAACTTCACTATATAAATATGTGGGTCATGTGTCTACACACAATTCTGCAAACAGTTAATTTTAACAGATATCTGTCTGTGCACACTGGAGCAATACAGACCACGTGTCTGAAAAACATATCAGTTTCAGATCCAACAGTGCTGAATATAAAATAAGGTGTGATTTCATCCCTTTATATGAAACCAGCAGATACAATAATTTCAGAAAACTAACCAAAATAAACTAAAATGAAAACTATACCATCTATTTGAAAAGTGGTGGAAATCCAAACATTTTCTTTTCTATTTATAAATGTCTAATATCTATCATTGAATCAAAATTCCAGTTGTGAAATGTATTACTTTAGACAAGTAATTTTAATATTTAAGTTCTCTTTCAGACACCTCTGTTAGAGATGAGCTTTCATCTTTAAATTTTGCTTGTTAACATAAGCTCTCACTATTACAGTGACAGATTTACAGTTTCCATTGCAACTTCTGGATTTCATAAGTTTATAATCCTTTGAAGCCTTGCTAAAGACTTTTTCTAAGAGTGGGGTTTTTTTCTAAGTGGAAGTAGTTTTGTAAGGCATTCAGGAGGGACATTGAAATTCCATTATGACTTGTAGAAGACATTCCAAAAACATGTAAAAGCAGACAGATTGGACCAAATCAAAAATATTTCTCACTCAACACCCCTCCTCGTCAAAAAAACTGTTGGCCATGTAGGGTGAAGTTTAAGCACAGACAAGCATATAATGACTATTTGCTTGAAAACTCAACATCTGGTACAAGGGTAAAAACAGAGTTTGAGCCGAAGGTGTTGTCTATGTTTTCGTATCCTTCACTCTATTCCTTCCTAAGAAAATTTAAGCACAGTTAAACTGCCAGCATTCATATTATACACATATATATATAATTTATTATATGTATGTATGTATTTGAATATATATATATTCAAATTGCAATATATATCTTACATTTTCAATTATTTCTCTGTTCCAAAGAATCAGAAAGGTTGTCTTCATCTTTTCTTCGTTGTTTACACCAATTAATCTTCTGAAGTGCCCTGCTTAACAGTGTGTATACTTGTACATATATGGGGGTGTGACCCCTTATATTCCTTTGTCAATGACATGGACGGTAGGTTGAGGGCACCCTCAGCAAGTCTGCTGCCAACACCAAACTCTGTGCTGCAGTCGACACACTGCAGGGAAGGGATGCACTAGGGGGGCCTGAACAGGCTCTAGATGTGAGACTGTGCAAACCTCCTAGAGTTCAACAGAGCCAAGTGTGTGGGTGTGGGCAATCCCAGGCACGAATGCAGGCTGGGCAGGGAATGGACTGAGAGCAGCCCTGGGGAGAAGGACTTGGGGGTGTGGGTGGATGAGAAGATTGACGTGAGCCAACAAATGTGCACTTGCAGCCCAGAAAGGAAAACATATTTCTAGGCTGCATCCAAAGCAGCATGGGTAGCAGAGCAAGGAAGGGATTCCGCCCCTCTACTCTACTCTCATGAGGCACCACTTGGAATGCTGCATCCAGCTCTCTGGGGTCCCCTACTCAAGAAGGACATGGACCTGTTGCATTGAGTCCAGAGGAGAACAACAAGATGATTAGAGGAACCGAGCACCTCTCCTATTAGGACAGGCTAAGAAATTTGGGGTTGTTCCACCTGGAGAAGATTCCAGGGAGTCCTTATAACAGCTTCCAGTACCTAAAGAGGACCTGCAAGGGAGTGGGGTAGGGACTTTTAACAAGGGCTTATAGTTTTAGCACAAGAGAGAATGGCTTTAAACAGAAAGAGGGCAGGTTTAGATTAGATATTAGGAAGAAATTCTTTACTGTGTTGATGGTGAGGCATGGGAACAGGTTGACCATACAAGTTGTAGCTATCTCATTCCTGAAAGTGTTCAAGACCATATCGGATGGGGCTTTGAGCAACCTGTCCAATGGAAGGTGTCCCTGCCCATGGCAAGGGTGGGGATGGAATTAAGTGATCTTCAAGGTCCTTTCCAACTCAAACCATTCCATGATTCTGTGATACTTCAAAAAGGATCAGAAAAACTTGTATAATCCAATGGACATCAGCTTCAACTTCAGACATGTTTTGCAGCAGCAGGCCATTCATCAACATGCTCATAAACTAAGCAGTTTGGAAGCTTTAGTGGTTCCAAAAAAACAACTCTGACTTGGGCAGCACTATCCTCTGGACAAATGTCAGAGGATTATGACAATTACAATATATTGTTGCAGTGAATGGTATTCAAGCATCCTCAAAATATACAAAATAGGTACTCTTCAGAGAACTCTTACTAATCACTCAATGTGATGCACACAAAGTGCATCTGACACAGAAAAGAAGCTCTTCCTGGTGGCTGAAGGACACTGGTGGCAAATGGGGCCACACAACTTTTTTAGAGTTACAATAGTAATAATGGTCCATTTGATATCCCTATCATAAAATAGAATAGTAGAATATATCAAGTTGGAAGGACACATACGATCATCAAGTCCAACTCCCTGTTCCTAAACTAAAGCCAAAACTGAAACCATACAAATTAGGAGCATCATCAAGATGCTCCTTGAACTTTGACATGCTTGCTGCTGTGACAACTTCCCAGAGAAGCTTGTTCCAGTGATGACCATAGTCCCAGCAAAGCAACTTTTCCTAGTGTCCAGCCTGAACTTCCCCTGACACAGCTTCATTGCATTTGCTTGGGTCTTATTACTTGCCAACAGAGAGATCAGCACCTGCCTCTCCACTGGACGCTTTAGGCAGTTGTAGACTGCAATAAGGTCAGAAGTTGAAGATCTTGAGTCACCAGGACAGAAACAGACAACTCCCACTAACAAAGGCAGCTGCTTTTTTCAATGTGGAAGCCATTGACCTGACCCTGTGGCTAAATTTTTCCTTAAAATAAATAATTTTCCCCTAACCAAATAGGGAAGGCAAGAAGTTGTTAGACCCTGAACTCATTATACAAATGTATTCATATCACCTGAACTTTCAGGTTTAATTCAAAGGGAAGCAAATCATCATCTTCCAACAAAGCAGCCTTTTCTTAAAAGGCTACAGATTTTCTTTGTTTTATCCAGTTGTATGATGTTTTTTCCCTATTACATACCTGTTTATTGGCATCCATTTTCTTTAAAATATAAAACATTAGCAACTTCTGATCAGTTTTATATATTCAGCATTGTTTATAGAAACAGTCCAGACTGTATCCTCCAGTAATCCTTTGACAGGGTATGGTATTTACCATGCACTGATTATTAGGACTGAAAAAGGGAGAATTCCTACCTTTTCTTGACTTTGAAATGCTCCCAGTAGTAAAATATTTCAAATTCTGGCTCGCTGAAAAATCTTTTCATTAAATCTTCATAATACAGTAATAATTAAGTAAGATTTCATAACATATTAAGTGTCATCCATCCATTAATTTAACATGCATTCATGTAGAATTCTTGAGTCTTTGTAACATGACAGCATGTGATTTTTGACACAAAAAAAAGCTCAAACTGCCCAATATATTCTTGCTAGTTTACTAACAGCTTTGCCTGACATATTTATAAATTGTGATCAAAAGCATTTCAGCTACCTGAAAAGAAATTGAAAAAGGAGTGGAAACTTGCTTGTTCAGATGTGGAAGAAAAATCCATCTTTTTTTGTAAAAAGCCTCCTACACGGATAACATGGCCAAGGGCAAAAAAATGCTTGTTTTGGAGAAACTCCTTACTGACTAGCTGTCTCTCTTGATATTTAACTAGAATTTGCTCAGATTTAGCTGATTTGAAGATAATAACCTGTGCATCTGAGATCGTCAGATGGATTTCTGAAATACAACATACTGAATGGGATGTGTATCAGCAGCCACATGCAATGCTAGCAGCTCTTTAAGCCCTTAGAAGTGCAATTTAAAGAGTCCAGACAAAACCCAGGCCATTATATGGGAAAATAAAGAAAGCTATTTTTAAGGTTGTGTCAGTGTTGGTGGGTGGCAGTGGGGGCTGCTATTATTAATTTTTTTTAGCAGTCTCAGTTTGAAGCCCTTTAAAACTCTAAAATGCCAAGTGTGAGATCACAGGAATTTAAGTGATGAAAGAAGCCAAAGAAGGCAAGTAAACAACACTAGATGAAATTTTAGGAAACTGAAATTTTATAGATTTGTCTTCCTTTTTCCTTTCTGTTTTTATTCCTTTTTTATGTCTCCTTTTCTTACATTTAGTTATTCATTCCTATCCATCTTACATATTTTTCAGTTTCCAGAACTGAGAATATTCTGCTTGCATAAATAGTCATAGTGAGTAGTCAATATATTAAGTAGTCACCAAAATTGATTATTAGCTTGACTTATTCAAATCAAATTTATTTTAATGTGTATCCAGCAGCCATTTAATTAATTTCAATGGAAGCTGATATAATACAGTAGTATAGGATCAATTTCGTTATGGGCTTTGCACACTGCTTCCTTTTCTTAGAATCTCTCTAAAGAGTCTTGGTTTGCTCATAATGAAATTGTGTTTTAAGATCTGTGAACCAGTAGAAATTTCACATGGTGTATTATAGTGTGTCAGACTAAATTTAACTGATATTGCTCAGTGTCTTCTAACTGATGTGCACATCCGTCATTACAGGTCCATCATTAATAAAGTAGTATCTTCATTAACCTCCCATATTTTGAAAATGTAGTAGTTTATTCCAGTCAAAGACACTCTGTGCTCTTCTGAACAAATAGTTGCTGAACACAGAGTTTACAGATTAAAATAACAGGTGGTCTACTTTTTAAATACTGCTCACTAAACGTTACCTAAAGTTGGTGGCATTCTTTTAGGCAGGGAGCACATTTGTCATTTGCATTTCATTGACCTTGAAGCTTACTGGTTGGAGATGAAACTTCACCTATTCAAAGCAACCTGTTTAAAATATTCAAATAGATTTTTTTTTAAGTGCATTTCACTTTTTAATTTCCTACTGTTCTTCTTCCATTGAGAAAGCACTGTCTGAACCCAAAGGGATTTCCACATCTAGCTTTCATGCTTTTTGTTGCTACATGGCAGTAACCGCTAGTTTGGCAAATAGAATAATTGCCTTTGAGAGATTTCTTTAAGGATATTAAGAGCATGAACTTCACTCTTTTAAAGTAGTTTCTTAAATAAATGCTTCAAAACAAAGTCAACTATTGATCCAATTCTTTGATTAAGAAGTTCTCCCCATCTGACAATAGCATTTACTACTGAAGACAAAATGTACATTAATCTTTCTAGTTTACTGTCTTCAGTTGACAAAGGTAGAATTACAGAGTTGCAGCACAAAGACTTGTACTGTCTGTTTGAAATGACAAATCTACATGAATTCATTCACTGGCTTAAAAGCAATCTTTGCATCTCTATGTCTTGTCACCTGAACAGAAATAGGGGTGTAATTTATGCTTTCTTTCCTAGTAATATTTTTTAATAACAGTTTATTTTCTAAGCATATTTTTTATTTCTGTGTTTGTTTATCGTAGTGATGGTTTGGGTTTCTCCCCACCCCCCCCCCCCCCCCCCCCCCCCCCGGAAGTGTTAAAGAATATCCAGAATGCCTATTTACTGCCAGGAGAGCAGGGTGGCAATTTTTGCCAGCAAAAACCAACCAACCAGATAACACACACACACACACACACACACACACACACACACACACGCACACGCACACACGCACACACACCCTTCCCAAATATTTTGAAGAGTTTGTACCAACTTCCCAGATTTTACACTTTTGTCCTCTTCCACTGGGATATGTAATTTGAAACCTACTTTGTAAAGGGAGAGGGACGAAGAGAAGACAAGAATGTCAATATTCTATCTGTCACGTGTGTGTACAGCAGTATAAAAACAGCCACTGTGGGACAGTAATATTTTTTTCCACTGTCAGCTGCAACGAGAACCTGAGCTAGGACGGATACTGCAGGAGAAGTGAAAGGAATCCTTCATGGAGTCTTACATTCCCAGCTTTTAACTTGCATTCCCTTTCCTTACAATAACCACAGTGGTGTACTTGGCCCTAAGGAATGGTCAGGTGAGACCTACTGTGTTGCTCGAGGATTTAGGGGACTGGGGAAAAAAAGGGCAACAAACCAGCAAACAAAGGTTCAGCAACTGATAAGACAGAGGTAAAATAAAGCTTGCGCTGCAGTGAGCACACATAAGCTTCAGCAAAACGGAAAAGCGCTGCACACAAAGTACACTGCGGCTAGCGAGTCTAGGGTCTCCTTGAAAGCAAACGGCGTGCAGCGTTACCAGAGACACACGCCCGCAAACACACACAGAGGGACTCACAACCCCCGGCTCTGCTAGTACGCGCTCACCGCTCCCGCTCCCGCTGCCGCACCGCGGCCGCCGGAGCTCCCATGGGCGAGGGCCGCACAACAACGCCGGAGGGATCCCCCGGCTCCCGGCGGCAGCAGCCCGGCGCTTGCCGGCTGCCCTCCTCCCCGGCCCCGACCTCCAGTCCTCCCCTGCTCGGCCACCCTGTCCCCGCGGTGACCGGCAGCATCACCCTGCCGTCCCCGCTGCCCGGCGCGGAGGACGGGGCGCCCGGGAGCGCCTCCCGCCCGCTCTCCGCTCCCGCCCGGCAGCGGTGCGGCGGCTGCCCCGCTCCCGCCCGCCTCCGCTCCCGCCTCCCCGCGGCGCGCCCGCCCCTCGCCCGGCACCGGCGCTGCCGCCGGCCGCAGAGCAGCCCGGCCGCCCGTGCGCCGCTCTGGGACCGGGGCTGGCTGCGCCGTCACGGAGGGGAGGGAAGGCCGGGGAGGGGGGAGGGAGAGGGGAAGTGAAAGGGAAGGGGGGTGTGTGGAAGGGGAGGAGGGGAGGGAGGGGGGAGAAATCAAATAAATAAATAACCTCCGCACCAATAAGAGAGGCAGCGGCTGCCGAGAAGGCTGGGATCGGATGGGAGAGGTCCTTCTTGGGCTCTATTTGTTTGTTTGTGACTGGAGCTGCAAAGTTCAGAGCCAAACGTGTTGCTTTCCGGCGGCGGCGACCGCCCCGCTTCACCTGCTCGGCTGCCGGGTGCCTGCCCCGCTGCTCTGCGGGCGCTCCGCCCGGCATCCTGCGTGCCGTGGGGCCGACGGACGGCACAGGAGCGCGGGGCTCGTCTCTGCCCGCCCGCCTTCCCCTCCGCGCCTGCCGGAGCCCACGGACAGGTGAGTGCTTCTTTGCCGCACTTGTGCCCTGCCCGGCGCGGAGGGTGCCTCCGCTCCGTAGTCACCTGTCATTGCAGGAGATGCTCATTTATCAAACTTTGCCTCCTGTCGGCTCCCACACCCCCTGTCTTGCCTTTTGCGGGAGGGCGAGCGCTCGGGGTTAATTGGTTTTGCGCAGAGGGATGCCGCGGGGGACGGGAAAGGGGGGGTCCCACTCTGCAGAGCACCGCTCAGCTTAGTCGAGAAGAGGGGGTTTCTCCGAGCCGCTCGCCTCTGCTGCCGCTCGGGGCTGCAGCCCGGGGCCGCTCTCCCCACGCGAGTTCGCGGCGCGGAGGCGAAGCGCCGGCGGAGCGAAGTTGCTTTCTGCCCTGCAGGGAGCCCGCGGGGCCCGTGCAACAGGCAGCGTCCTGCGGAGGGAGGGCGCCTCTCCCGCCGGCGCGGGGCTCCCGGCGGCCGCCAGCAGACCTGTGCCCTTTAGGTAATCCCGCTTTGTTCCCGCACCTCCAGGGGTTTGCCTTGCGGGGAGCCTGTGCCATGCGGCTGCTTGCGGAGAGCCTGGCAGCAGCCCCCGGAGGCACGCCGCCTCTTAGGAAGGAGAGAAAGTTGCCGATGCTCAGGAGGGACGGATGCGGTGCTTCCCCGGCGGAAGATGCGCGCCGGGGCGCTTTGCCCGCCCCGCGGGAAGGCAGGCGGGAGCGAGCGGCGGGCGCTGCGGGCGCCCGGCAGGTGGAGCCGTGCGGAGCGGCGGCGGGGATGGCTCATCTCGGTCTGGGCAGTGTAGGCGCGGTGCGAGGCGGCCCGGTCCGCACGGACCCGCAGCGCAGAGCGGGTCCCTCGGGCGGATGCGGGGAGCGCGGTGCGCCGGGCGGTGCGCGCCTGCTGCGGGCGGCGCAGGTGGGCACGGTGCCCTGCCGTGGTAGCGTTACCCCTGCTCACACGCCTGTCTACCATTGATCGTCATTCTGTTTGTCGCTGAGTGTTGGAAAATGATCCGGTTCGAGGTGTATTCTGTCTTAATTATCACAGAATGTATAAAAGCGTAATTGCTAAAATTATTCAGTAGTGGTGAACAATTAAAAGATTATCCCAGTACTCTGCAGCTAGCAAGGAACAGACTATACTAATTGGATAGTTAATGACATTTAAATGGGTGGGTTTTCTTAAGATTGGTAGCTCCACTCTTCCAGGCAGCTGGATGGAGTGTTAGAATGTTAAATAATTACATTACAGTGATGCAAGAGCTTAAGGTGTTAGCTTGGCCAGCAGCGCTGGGACAGCTTTTGCCCAGTTTTAGAGCATTGATTAAGAGAAAGCTGGATTTTCATCACTTTTCCCTTAATGGGTAAATATATCTAAATGGTGTAGAAATATGTGTGAAACAAATCAAAGAGGTGACAATATTTTGCATATTGTCCAGTGAAATCCTCTTTCATCGTCAACTGACATAATTTGACTGAATTGATAATTGAAATTGAATTTTATGCTACTAACCACTTAAAACTTGAAATTTATGTCTCTTTGTGCCACTTACACTGATGATAAATAATTGCTGTTTAATATTGTGGAGACTGGATATGGGATAGTGTAACAACATTTTTCTTGTCATACATTTGTAACTAAATAGTTAAAGTGTTTTGTTTTTTTTTAATAATAATAATAATAATAACATTCCAGGTTAAACACTTCACTAATGAAGTGATGAGTAAATCAAAATGGAACCAAACTGTACCCTTGGTTCTTTACATTTCTCATGTTTCTTGCACAACTTGAAAATGTTCTATGAGAAACTCATACAATGCAAAAACTTGTTGCATTTTGTTGTAAAAGTTGTCTTAACATAATAAAGTTGGCATAACAACAAGCAGCACAATATAATCTTACGTTTGCAGTATTTTTTTTTTCCAGAGACAAAATGTTTTCCATTATCTTAATCAAAGACATATACTTAAGGAAAGTGCCAGAAATTGAATTTAATTAGAGATTAACTTCGCAAATTAAATAGGATATTCTATATTAAAAACTACTGTAGAGAAAAGCACATAACTAAAATTGTAAAGTATATCTGAACTTTTATATATCTATGCTTTATTCAGTCAATCATGTGTTTTTGTCACCAGCATGGGTTTTGTGTTTTGAGGTGTAAAAATGCATAAAGAAGCTCCTGAAATGCTGGCCTAAATACTGAAAGGGCTTGGAGTGTGTCTCCCAAGTCGGTAAAAAAGGTGAGCTTCACAGGAGTTATATTTATAACTGTAAAACTAATTTATTTTCTTCTTGTCTTTGGTGCTATAGCTGTCACTTAGAAGTCTCTTTCTCTTGTATTCCAACCTTGCTCTTTTCACTACTATGGATACAGTTCTCAAACACTTCCTTTATTCTTGCACACCAAAGTATTCAAATATTTCTTATGAGCATTGTTGTTGACTTCTGAACCTGAATTCCAGTCTATGCTGTCCAAATGAGTGTTTCTAAAAAAATAAGAGCTATAGAACTTCTGGATTTTTCCTCAGTTCCTGTAAAAATGTTAGTTTAAATGAAGATGGTGTTTAATGTTAAGATTGGATTTCCTCCAGAACAAAAGTATGACTTTCCACACAGCTGATAAATACATAGCTGAATGTGTTACCAGAGATTTACAAAACACTGATGTCTTGACATCTGGATTTGTTATGTGTCTTTAATAAAACATGGGGTGTGAGAAATGCTGTAGAGGATTTTTTTTGAGGGAAAACGACCCACAACTCTGAGACAAAAGGAATAATAAAAAGTATTCTCCATGACATACTGGATAGTATAATGCTGGCTTGGGGGGGAGGTTATTTGTATATTTTCCACATATTGTATTAAAATGAAAGCAGCATACATTTTACAAGAAAGCTAACTCTGCTTTTAAAATCCTTCTAGTGAAACAGATACAAGTTTCTTCTGTATTACATGTGGATATTTTCCGCCTGATCTTTCCCAGTTCTCTTTCTGTAAATCTGTGCAAGAAGGTCCCCTGGCATTATTAAGTATATTCTTTTGTATTGCATCCAATTTGTAGCATTTGAAATCTTTCTTTAACCCTACCATTTGTTATACTAATGTTAAATTTACTGTCATTGCTAGAATGAAAGTTTCTTTCTGCTCTTCTGACACTACTAAAAAAACACATACCAGAGTTTTATACACAGTTTCTAGAAATGTATTTACTAAACTGACAATTCCATATAGATAAACCTGAAAATTTTAATCTTGGAAAATGCAATTTTAATACTGGGGGAAAGGGAAAGAAGTCCTTAAATGCTGTCTAATTACCATACATTGCTTGTTAAATGAGGGAATGTCAGCTTCTGGGCACATGTCTCTATCATAACAGTAAAATACCCTATGGTTGACTTGCAAGCTACAGCTACACCTCATACAGGATTAAACACAAATTTAAGAAACATGCAAAATGTTTGTTGATGCATTCAGACGAAGAGACTGAAATTCAGTATCTGAGAATATTTCTCGTGTAGATAGTAACAATAATTATTACCTGTGATGAATACGGGAATAAAAGTTGTGAAAGCCAATACTTATGGGGATTTTTAAAATGCAATGTCTTCATATATGCTGATTTTTTTTTCTGTTATAGCAGCATTTTACTTCATTAAATATAGCAATTGAAGTTGCAAACTAATGCATTCTATAGACTTAGCCAAGTCACAGTTTGCAAATTATCAAAATGACTAAAGCGTTAAATTATGCTTTTATTTGTGCAATAAATATAATTTCATACAAAACTTAACTTGCAGCTCTGTTAAGTCATGCATATGTTCTCACATCTGAAATTGTATTCTTTCATTCAGATCTGTACAGAAATCAAGCCTTACATGTTGACCTGTTAATTCTCGACTAGGATTTCAGGAATTCAATGATGGATTGACAAGAACTATATTTTTTGAAGACTGATGTTTTATCAAACAGAGGAAACTGCATGGGGTTTAACACACACATGCACTGTTGCATATCCAAGCATGCTTATATATGCTTCCTGTGTGGAAACCAGTCTTATTTAACTGATCTTAGCAAGAAACACTATCTGCTTTACAAAATGCTTTAGCAATTTAACTTATCTAGCACCTTCAATCCCAAGTAACTTGAATTCCATCAATTAAAAAATAAGACTGAATTTGCAAAGATTCTTTTAAAGCACAGGAGCTGTCTTTTACTGCAGCATGTGGAATGGTTGTAATATTTGCAAATACTTTTCCTCTAGAAACACAAATTGAGTCAAAGATAATTTAGTTTTGTTGATTCAAATTTTGACTGTCAAGTATTGCATGAAAGAAACTCTGCTTGGGAGCTCTGATGAAATCTAGAACTCTTGAGAATGTCTCTTCTAATGCTGTTAAATGTTCCAGTGTTAATCAGGCAGAAATGTAAATTGAATCAAATGTTACAACAGCATAATGTTCTCCTGTTGAACAGAGGTTCTATGCCTAAGCAAATATACTTTCAGCAAACAAGAATATTTTGACATTGCCTGTTCAATGGGAAATGTTTCTGCAAAAGTCCTAAATAGTGCTCTATAAGATGCCCAGAGAAATCTGGTCATCGTATTTCTGTTGCAGCAATCTAATGACAGCAGCATCTCTTTCCCTTCATAGAATGGATGCCAGGACAGTTTACAGAAAGCTGTAGAGTCACACACATGGTGACTCTCTGCTGCAGTCCTAGTCTGCATCAATGCCTAAGACCAGACCTACCTTCTGCCTCCTGCAGCTTTTACCTCCTGCCAGGTAGAAGAAAGCAAGAGCAGTGATCTGTGTTCCAGAATATGGCACTGTGACTGTTTGACAGTGCAGAGCTGCTGAGGGCAGAGTGGCAGCCCTCTCTCTATGTGATCTGGATCTCTGTGGATGAGCTGGAGTAGGAGCATTTAGAACACAAGGGGAAGTGGTCAAGTTGCCCTTCCCTTCCCCTAGACATCTATGCATTGACAGTTCTTCTGACAGTGTTTTTAGGAGTCATCCCATCTTTAAAGCACTGTTAAAAACCAAATTGATTTAGTCTCTGAAGAAATATATGGTGGCAAATCATTCTGGCTGAGGTACTGCTCCCACACCTGTTCTACCTTGTGTTGTAAGCCTGTTTTTCATAGGACAGGGTAACATTGAGATGTAGCTGTAATGATGTTCTAAAGAATATCAGCCGTTTCCAAGGGCAGGGAGCAGGGCACAGTCAGGAGAAGACAGCCAGCCAGTAAGGATTGAGGTTGTATTTATCCACTTTTAGAGCAAGTTGGGTGAGTAAGAAAGAAGAATGAAGTATATGGTAATTGACAGTAGATATTGCCCATGGGTCACAGCAGGAGTGTAGCTTGTTGAAGTTTGGACTGAAACACCACCGACTCAATTCTGAAAGACATTATTCCACTTTATAGAAGACTGACCATTATCTGTATGATTTCAGATGAAATAATTTGAACTGTTAGCAAAATTATCAGAAATTGCACTGAGTTATGTTATGAGTGAGAAAACCTATTCAAAATTTGTTCCTGCAGATGCTGCATACATGTTTAATCAGGTGATGAGGCCTGCTTTTATTTTTAGTGTTACAAATTGATGTGACAGGAGATACAAAGCATAACCCTAATGGATGCAAAATCTGTTTCATGCTTTTCTTTTTAGAAAAAAAAACTGTTTTCATTTTGGTGGGTGTCTACAATAAGTCCCACCTCAGCAACCATATAAAGTAGTGTTTCAGTTACATACTAACCCCTGTAAATCATTGGGATGTAGCTTGTTCTTGCACAGCAGAGATTACTAAACCTAATTTTAGATTGAAATAAAAGTCTATATTCAAGAAAAATACAAGTCTTACTACCATAATTTTTACGTATTTCTAACTATTTCCTACAGTGAAAAGGATAAAATACATGGATGTGAATCAGAATGGACTAGCTGATGGTCTAAGGGGAAATCAAGCTTTGAAGTGAGGAGGTGGTAGTCAATAGAGATTCATACTTTTTTTTTAATTTCGGCAAATCTGCTCATTTAGGGTGCAGGCACAGGATGGCCTGTGAATTAGGTACCATGGGTAAAAAGGTACTGTCCATTCACTTAAAAGCTACTTCTAATTTAATTGGATTTTTAGCTGCCTTTCAGACTAAACTGCAAATGTATTCCTGTTCCATTTCAGTAGGAAGTAAAATATGTTCATTTGCAGCTGCAAGACTAATTAATTTTACTTCACTTTGCAAAAGATTTACTGTGACTTATGTGGCACTGGGAAAAAGAATTGTAGATTGTTGTAAAGTGCTCAAGAATGAGGATTTTACTTTATTTTTTCCTAAAGATTGACTAGTCAGGGTTTACTTCAGCAATAGCTAGGATTAGCTACACTGAGGCTAGAATAAGGGTAAGGTGTTACCACCCTTCCTTAGACTCACTAGTAAGTGCTTGTAACTTAGTATTTTCTCAGATATGCTTTCTGATTTGTCATGCAAAAATATGGGGAAGAAACTACAGAAAGAGAATGAGAAGAGATTGCATGAGACTGATTGGCAAACTAGCACCAGCTGTTAAAACAATCAAGGGGGAGGACAAGTAGTTATTCTTTAGTAGGAAGTGAAGGAGTGAGCATTGGATTTAACATAAAGAAGAAAAGCAACAGTGGTAAGAAGAGAACAGAGAGGGCTCTAAAATACCATCTTGTCAGAAGTTCTTGGGGCAAAGAGGTTAGTCACCAAGGGGGGAGAGGGGGAGGTTTGGATTTCTTTCTTAAAAATTGCTTTCAGTTTAAAAATGCCGCCCCACTTTTTTTTTTTTTTTTTTTTTTTTTTTTTTTTTTTTTTTTTTTTTTTTTTTTTTTTTTTTTTTGAGTAAGATGTAGGTTTTGGATATGAAGTTTGTCTCTTGAAGACCTTGTGATGTGTTCTATGCAGTGAATCTCAAACAGAAGAGGCTTCTTTAGGTTTCAGCTAGGTGGGGTGAGCTGTTCTTTCTATGCACAGTTTACCTTAGGCTGTGTGGGCTTTGTGTACTTGGAAAACTGAGAGAGCTTTTAGGAATGTCTACAATTTTCTGCCCTAGTTTCCTTTTCAAAGTCGTCCATTCTACTGTCTTCTTCTCTGTCTTTGTTTTCTTTACCCTGGGATTGAAGAACATGAGGATCAGAAGGTGAAACTGACCTAAACTAAAAACTCCCTGAACCAGTAGAATTGACTGGTGCTGTGATCACACTCAATTTCACACTGCAGCTAGAGTCATGTAGAGTAATATTGTGAAAGATTCTGTCAATTTTTGGTTCAGATACTAGTTGTCATAATGGTAAAGAGTTACAGAGAGTATCTACAGGCAGTGAGTGAGAAATTTATTAGCAAAAGGAAAACTGGTATTTTTCCAAAGCTTTTTTTTTTTTTTTTTCCATTATAAAACTTTCACATAGAATCTTTTCTTTTCCTGACTATCTGTGGCTGTTTTTCAGAAACTGTGCATGACATTTGGAACCTTGATTCTATACACATTTTTCTTGATGGAAAAGTTAAATTCTTAAAATTATTTGGCTGTTCATTTCTGTTCTCTAACAACCTTTTTCAATTGAATTTTTTATAAGACTACACACACAACCAACCAATCTAAAATGAGTAATTCTGAGGTCAGAAAAAACCCCAACAAAAAACAACAACAAAAACCAAAAAAACCCCACAACCACACAAACAAAAACCCAAAAATATTTTCAACCATATTGAACAAAGTGGGGGTGGAGATGGAATCTACTTTAGCCACCCTTTTCATTGGAAGAAAGATTTACAGAACTTCTGCCTCATGCTTGCTATCATTTATATTCTGTAATCAGAAGGTTTTGTGAAAGCTTCATTATTATCTTTCAACTGCTCTCTTCTTCCCTGAGACCTAGAGACCTAGTCCAAGAGTAGGACAGGGTTCTTGTGCTACATGGCATGTGCATTTAATGGGTACAAATTCTGTTTTATCCTTGGATATAAGATTCCCCTGTCTTGTCAAACTGTATGTATTTATGTAAGTAGCCTATCTAACAAAACATATAGCAATAGTTTTTGCTATTTGGAATGTTAGAAAATATAAACTTTAGGCTTTCTCACTTTTATATTGGGTTTTGTTTTTGTTTTTTGTTTTTTTCATTCACCCATGCACCATTCTACCACCTGTTTTGTATGGGGAATTTCATGGCTTTCAGGTCACATACTGAGAATCCAATTTGCTATTTATGTATAAATAACTTTGTATAGAGTAAGCTGTGTGCAGCTAGCTATTGTAATTTTTTGCTTCAGAAATTTTCTATAGCTGCTCTTCTTTACTACAGTGATTTTCTCCAGCCAGCCAACAGGTCTTACCTCTTGGTCTTCTGTTTTGGTCACACCTGTTTTTCAGGTGTGACTGTATTCCTGCTATTATTGTAGCTATCTGCATTTACTTGTAATTGAATTCACTGTGGTCAGCCCTGAGTGCTGTATCCTGAGCTTTGTGACTGGGGTGGACTTCTTTTTTTTCTCAGCCTTTATCTGACTGTGTCATTGCCCTCTAGCTCCTCATAGAAAGATACCAAATCCTAAACTGGTATTTCAGGAGCCAAATCAGAGTCTCAGGCAATTTTTTTTTTGTGAATAACGTGTAAGTCTGGAAAAAGATTTATCATGAAACCTGCTCTTCTTTGTTAAGGTTCTCATAAAAGGAATAAATCATGAGGAAACTAGACGGTGATTTTCAGATTAAAACAGTGTCTATTGACCAAAATTGTTTCTTCATTAGTATACAAATCTGTTTAAGAAGCGTGCTCAGCAGTTACAGTTGCTCAGAATAACAGAAGAAACCTATTCATTTTTTTTTCTTTTTTTTTTTCCTTTTTTTCTTTCTTTCCCCCCAATTTTGAAAGTCAGTTTGAAGCCAGTAAAGTGTGTTAGCTACATGAAACACTTGTCAACTTACCTAGGAAAGATGCACACTGGGTACACAGGTATAAAACTCTATTTCATCACTGTCATGGTAATTCATCTCAATCTTACTTTTGGGAGGGCACTTCTAGGTTTAATGTCAATTTGCATTTCAGTAAATACCTTGTTTCTGTTTCCTCACTGCAGTGAAGATATCCTTGTTTATTATATGACAGCATTTTTGAAATGCCTATCATGTTTGTAAAATATCTGCAGTGACAAAGCATATGCAGTAAAATACAAGCTGAAGAAAATAATACTGCATACTGAACCTCCAGTAGTTTCAAAGAAAAACAAATGAAGTTGACAACAAAAAAACCCTCTTCTTGAATTGTTCTGAATTTTCATAACATTCCTTCTGTACTCTAAAGTGGTGAATAAATGTCTTTACATGTTTAAAGTCTGGATGCTGAGGGGACTCACAATAGAAGTTTAAATGTCAGTAGGAAATTATTTTGTTTGAAAGCCCTCAAGAACCATAGTAGAAACACTGCTGAATTGGGGGAAAATATGTGTCATAAGCAAGGTATTTCAGGAATTAGACATTAAAGCCACTATCATGAACTTTCATACAAAACAAATGCTTTCATCTTTGTGTCTCTGTGAAGAATACCAAACCTGCCTAAATTCTGCATTTACTGTTTTCTAAGGGTTTATGCTATGTAATGTGCAGAATTAATATATTGTTTTATACTTCCAGTTCCTCAAAATCATTTATCAGTCTTTTTCCAGTACAATATTTTTTTTCAAGGAAGCACAAGGGTAGTATAACACTGCAAAGTGAAAATTTCATGTACTTTTCTGTGATTTTGCTACTGCAGCTTGCTCTTTGGTCCTCAGAACTAACAAGAGCTGTCAAATATACTGCATATTGTAGATATTACAGTGATAGATACTCTAATATTTTATTATTGTCACTGCTGTGAAAATGGCTAAACATATGTAGGTTTTAATGGGAAATTAATTTTAATTGATTCCTTAAGGGCTTACATGACTTAAGGTTTGAGAGTGTGTATTTTGGCTAGGACTGCTGATGAAAAATTGTTGAAAATATAGTTTTCTTCAAATTTTACATAGTTATCAAATAGCTTGTTCTTTTCAGTTTCTTTCTCAGGACTTTTCTTCATGAAGCCATCTGTAGTTAAAAGAAATGCCACGTTTACCCTGGATATGTAATCCTTCACTTCTAATAATATCTCATTATTAAACCAAATCTTATCCAGTAAACAAAAAAGCCTTTAAAAAAATAATCCATGATGAAAATGCTGAATGCTAAACTACATCAGACTGGAAGCTAAAGTTTTAGTTTCATGCTTCACCAGCAATTTTTCTTCTTTATTTTAATCTTGTGAGAGTTTTGGGTTGATTATTTTTCCCCCCACATTTTAGCTCAAGTTATTAGAATAATAATAAATATTAAAGATGTTCTTTAAGTGGAATTTGGGTTTTTTTGTAAGTGGATTTAAATTTTCAAACCTTTTGTTAATGTTTCAAGGTGACAAATTTTAGATTCAATTATCAGTCTCTTATTGTCCTATCTGTATTCTGTGTTTTAATTTCTTGTAGTACAGCTGGTAAAAAACTAAATTTATAGGTACTTTAAATGGGTGAGGAATGTAACTTAATGTTTTAAAATAGTTTATTTTTTATTTAAAGTTAAGAAAATTTAGTATGCCAGTTTCTTATTACTTCAGTGAATTTTGCATCTTCATTAACATGAAGTCTTCATGGTTAAAGTTCATATGTAGCTGGTGAGAAAAATACTGTCAGTGAATTTCAGATTCAAGTAATTTTACCTCTACTGCACTTTTTTTTTTGTTGTTGTTGTTTTTGGCAGGGCATGTTGTGGGCAAGGGGAGAGCGAAGGGAATTAACTTTTGGGCAAAATGTGAAAATCTGTGTAAAGAATTTTATCCTTACTTAACATTCTTTCAATTTTTTGATGATTCGATACAGAGTGGCCAGTGGAAGCCTCATTCTTTTACAGTATGTTGAAAGAGCAAAATGTAACCTTTGTCACTAGCTCTGGAGAGCTCTTACACAAAGTAATTTTCTGCTAAATTGAAAGGTTCTCGTAGTCAATAATCACTTTATGTAATAGACATATATCTTACCTTGTAGCTAAATTATCATATAAAGGTGCTTTATTGTGAGGAATTTTCTCAGGCTGGCCAGTTACTTGGTTGAAATCCAGTAATGTGGTGAATCAATTCTTGGTATATATGTAGACAGGTAATGACTGGCTCTGTAGTCCTCCCAGTCTGTCATTGATATTTTTTCTATGGATTAATGGTAAATGTGTTACTGTGCAGGTTTGGGCAGCTAATTTAATCTGCTTTACAATCTGAATAGTTTTCCTGTTGTTTACCAGGTACCCTTTATTGCTTTATTATAATGAAATTTTTAATACTGATTTACAGGATATTTTGCTTCCTGACTTCCTTGCTGTCCTTGTTCAATAGCGTGCTGAAGCCAGTGTCCAAATGAGCTGAAAATTCTCTTTAATAAATGTATATTTGCTTTTTTTGTGTGTGGTTAAAATTTTTCTGGATATACCAACTATGGTCAGGCATGCATTTTAATTCAGGGAAATTAAGCAGTCCAATCTAGTTTGCCAGCCTAGTTAGAGCACTTCAGCTGTCTGTGCTTCATGGAGAAACTGTTTTTTGAGGTCTGGTCAGAAGGCTAGCTGCTCCTTTAGAGGCTGCAGCAAGCTGGTGAACAGAAAATGTCAGGTGTGCAGTGTCTTTTCTAAAATGTCACATCTCTTTAGGGTTTGGAAGACTGGCTTGGGGCTGTACATCAGAAGTGTCTTCATTCAACAGCCAGAAATCTCGTGTTGTTTTTATAGGAGTAAACACCTACAAGATATACAAGGTGTTTATACAAGTAAACACCATCTCTTTAAAAGGGCAGTAATAGAGATTGCAGGCACTTCTTAGTGCTTAGGTTTGTGCAGACAGGGGAGACACCAATGCCTCTGTCTGCCATCTTTAATTAATATAATTAATAACTCCTGTATCCTACAGAAACAGTAGGTTAGTGGTTTTACAATGCAACAAGTAATTTTGAGAGAGAAATAACCAAGAAATAATCACTCTAAAATGCTGTGAATATGGGAGGACATCCTGCATGCACCACTGGATTGCTTTTTTAAATTTTTTTTTTTAATTATTATTATTATATAGTTAACTGATAAATTCCATGAGCAGTAACTAGAATCTAGGTTTCAACTCAGTAAACTTTTAAAGCTGTTGATTGCTAAGGTTGTAGACTCAGAGGCATTCAATGTCAGAGATGGATATAAAAGCTCTGGCATTTAGGCATTGTTAGTGAATGTCAACTATTGTATTTGAAGAATGATAGCTTTAGAAATAAGTGTAGTGAAGTATATAAGCCACCTTTGTATTATCACAATATTCTTACACGCTTTACAAAAACAGAATGTATTTTTTTATTTAATGTGTCAGAGAGACTCACGGTTATAATTTGACTAGCAGAGAACTTTGTCAGAAACTTGACAGGTGTTCTAGGGTTCAAACAACTCTATCTTACTAGGAAAGACATTGTAGAAAGGTTTCTGAATAGTTTTATTTTCAAATGATAGTGTTTAGCAATCTGCTAGTGAAAAGAAATAAAATTAAGACTGTGTTGGGAGCCTGTATATTAGCAGTCCTACCGAAGACCTCAAAGTAATCAACTCAATTGCTTTAAAATAAAAGATACTGAAAAGAAGGTGTAAATCTAAACTCCATGGCACTAATGTGCCTCCCTCATACTCACACAGTGAGTAACAAATGCCTTTGTATTTCAAAAGTGTGTATGTAGGGGTGAAAATATATCTCTAGTCAGTTCTTATTCATGGCATATATAGTGAAGCATCTTACCTGATTTAATACGATATTTGCTGTATTGTATTTCTGTGTGCTCAAGCTTCAAATATAAAACAAGAAGCCTTTTGCTTAATTACCAGACCAAGAAAGGGGTTCAGTTTATAAGCCATAACAAAAATGCTAAGTACTGTTTATTTCTCTTTATAACAATAGGGGACTGAACTGTGGTTTTTAAATGAATGAGCAAAAGTCATTGTAAAATTCATCTGTCTTACTGAATGTGTGTAAAGTAAAATTATGACTTGTTTTTTGTAGGGAGGAAGTATTAAAGGAGTTTTGAGGCATTGCTATGCTATAACCAGAATTATAACTATACATAAGCACAGTGGTAAATAATTTTAAAGAGTCAAATTTGGGAGTCTAGAAAAGGGTTTCCTTTTAGTGACTCAGATTAAACACTTTTTCTTTATTAACATTACTCTTTGCAAAAGGATTTATTCACAGAAAAAGCACCTTGAAATGCAAAAAGCTGTAAAATATTACCACTGGAAGTGTGCCAGCCATTTTACTAGAAAGTAGTATAAATGTTTCACAAATGATTAGAAAGAACTGAAGAGATAGCATAGTGATTATTGCCTATAATCAATAGAGATCTATCCTGGATGTCAGTGGGACTGGTTACTACCAGAGCTCCCTGCTGCACTTTGTCTGAAGGGTGCCTTTGTCAGGAGAATTTCAAAAGTACTCTCAAGGTCCCTGCCTCTTTCACAGGCTAGCTGAGAGATTCAGTAAGGAGAGAATGTAAGTGAAGTTCTGTTACATTATAGGAGGAAAATGCTGAGTTTCTAGTAGAGAGAAGTCAAGTCAGAATCCAAGTAACAGACCTACAATTATGGGAAATTCTGATATATGTATTGTCACTTACTTTGGAATAGCCAGAATGTGTGTGAGTCAAAAAATCAGCTGTTATACTGCTAGGCTTATCTTTGATATAAATTTGTACATAGTATGGCAGTATTTGTGGTAATAACACCAAGTTTGTTGTTTCAGTATTTTACAATAGCTGTTTCATGTCTGTCGTTCAAATGCCTAAATATATTAATGTATTAATACACGTTAATACTGTGTGTTAATAATGACAACAATTATGTAATTGACATTTTGCACTTGAAATATATAAATATGGGTTATTGGAAATCATGACCTCTTAAACATGGGTAGATTTTTTTCTGAAACTTAATGCATGTTAAGATTGAATTCTGGCATGTCACTTAAGTGTCAATCTGTTTTATCTGAATATCCTAACAGCAGTTTTAATGGGTCTCTAAATTATTAGCAGAATCTACAGTTTTTGTTTGTGCATATAGTTTTGCTGTTTGAATGAAAGCTGCTCACAACTACCTCTGAAAATTGGTATATTGCAAAAACTTGTCCCATTTTGCATCATGTCTATAACCATTTTGGGATGCTCGTCAGTACAGAAAGCTACAGTTCAGCAGAGCTCAGGGAAATTAAAGGCTGGGGGCAAAAAGAGGATGGCAGTTTTACTTTCTACTTTTTTTGGTTTCTTTGTGCATCAGTGGTGAGCTTGAGTGAGTACTGAAGAACTTCAAAACAAGACAAATTTGTACTAAAAGTGTACCCTAACCTGTGTACTAGAGGAGCACACTGTCCTTATGGAGCTGGTGTTGAAAGGTTATGAAAACTGAAAAGAGAGAAAAACCTCTCTGGATACCACTGTCTCCACTAGCTCTCAAAGTTTTGTGTTTTTTTCTTTTGGTGGGGGAAGTTTTCTAGAAATTCAGTAATTCTGACTGTATAGTCAATGGGCACTGAGTGATCCTTGCATAAAGCCAACTTGAGGGATTCCTATGAAAATCTACCACTGTATGTATCTCTATCAGAATTTAGTTTGCTGCTGCTGCCTCCTACAATTTATTCTTGTAAATCTGTGAAGCAGAGTGGAGTGATGCAATGTCTTTTTTCTGATACCGTGCAGCATTCCTGGCCAAGTTCAGGAAGAAGCTTATTTCTGTCAGAAACATCCAGAGTGTGCACACTTAATCCATTGCTGTGAGAAACTGTAGTAACTCTCTCCTAAGAGATTGTAATCTGTATGGATTACAATTATGTCCCTCAGTTCCTGCTTTTCTAGGTCTTCAGGAATATGGATATCAGATATTTGACAGAGCTGTGTATTAGGGTCATTAGAGGAAAGCTTGAAAAATATAGGTTGCTCATCCAGTCCTGATTGACTTAGCTATTATAAAGGGAAAAAAAAAAAAAAACCTACAAAACAGCCCTATACTTAAAAAAAAACCTGAGGTAGTTGCTTAGCTGTGGTGGCATCCAAATTAATAGTAATATCTCAGCTAGTTATTAAAAGGTCACTGTAAAACTTCTGCTGTTTAGTAGCACTGTTACAACTTGTAGAGGAAGTTGGTTTACAGGAAGAGTTGCTTATTTAGATTGATAGAAAACCAAAAAATATTAATTGTAAATGAAAAGTATTTTTTAGAAGCAAGTAACCTTGAAGACCCAGAGAAAAATTTGAAACTATCCTTCTGAAGATACTAGTTTTATGTTTTTAAAGAGGGAAATATCATACAGAAAGATAAAGGAATTTGACATAATTAAGTATGGACATTCATTGATTTATTTGGACATGAAAATTAATTGAAAACTTGTTTAAACAATACTGTTTGTAATGCCAAACAAGAACACACCTTGACAAATGCATATGTGACTTACCTCAGTAATGTTGTTGATTTTAGTTGGAATTTTGAAAGACTTGTCTAATTGGTTGTATTTTCCTTTAAAAGGTAGAAATTAGCAAAAGTGTTCTTTGAGGATGATTGTTGCTGTGTTTATTTTTTAAGTGAACAGGAGGAATTCTATAAATACACCGGAAGCAAGCTACACTGGCAGGCAGATTTTAAGGGCTACTTAAAACTTAATTGAAACACTACATACTCTGAAAGGTAAGAGTTATAGATAGGTATAATCTATCTGAAGTCCTGGAATGAAAAATATAATGAAACTTCTGCATAGTTCTGTAGTTAAATATAAGGAAGTTATTTATATAACTCCAAGAAAAAATATTTGCAACAATGCTGAAGAGAATACTCAGAGAATATAGTCATTCTTGAGAGCTGCTCATGCTTCCAGATTGCTGTCTCTGGAATTACTGCTTGATCAATCAGCTGCACAGTCCTTGTTAGGACTAGAGCCTGCACTTTGTCCCATTGTATACAGTGGTGGCTTCTCACATCATAGATAAATGCAGAACATGAATAATTACAGAATAATCAAACACTTGTACAAAAACTGTTTGATTATTGCCTTACTCTTACATGAAGATATTCTCTGAGAATCTGCTAACATTTCCCTAACTCAGAAATTGCCAAGGACATGTCTGTACTGACCTGGTATATCAGTTTAGTCACTAGTAGCATCTAAGACCTTTTTTGTTATTCTTGCTTCTAATGTCATGTGCCAGGATTTCAGGAGAAATGAACAAGAGTATGGGAAAAATTCTAGCCCCACTAAAGACCTAACTTCTTTAAAGGTGGACTAATTTACAATTGTTTTTCTCCTGTCTGTTATGTCCTCACAAGAAATTATCAAAATATGAAGATAGAAATTCCCATGGAGTTACATAATGGACTTAATTTGGAGCAAAGCTGAACTGTTTTGATCTATTCATAATAAAGTTACAGCAGACTGCTGTAATTGTAAGATGTTTGAGTGAGGTAAACTAAATGCCAGTTCCAGTGAATAAGATGTTGCTATCTTCCATCTTTGCTATTTTCCTTCATCTTCTTCAGTTTCTCCCCTCCTTCATTCCTCTTTCTTCACTGGATTTGGCTTGCTCAAACCAATGACAGTAAAGTTGGAAAAATCAGAGGAAATAATGCTGTCTGTTCATTAGAAGGTGTCAATCCAGACATATGGGATTATTTTTCATGCATTCAGCCAGAAAGATCAATCGGCAGTTGCCAGTTTTTGCTGCCATAGTATTCTGTTTCCCCTCCAGATTCTATTCTGCTAAAACCACAAATGCATATTGTATTGTTATTTTCTTTGTTGGAAGAAATAAAGTGTCTGGAATGCCATTATAAGTTTCCTGGGAACTTAGGAAAACATATTTTTTTTTCAGAGAAGAGTAAGTTTGCCTAGTTTTTATTTTATTTTTTTTTTTTAATAAGTTAACTGAGTAGGAAGAAGACTTACTGGTTTATCCATTAAATAAGAGATGACACTTATGACAAATGATGGATATTTTTGTAAAGTAAAAGGGTTTAGGAAGCATACTGAAGTTTTTGGATTTTTTTTTTTTTAGTATACCTTGCAGGAGTAAAACTTTTCTCCTTGAAAGAGAAAGACAGGTGACAAATTTGATCAGTCTTTTGTAGCTCTTTGTTCTGTAAAAAAGAATGGGAGATGCCTAATGTTTTCAGATTTTGATCCAAAGAGAGATGTTCGAGTTGTGAATTGACATTGTTCTTGCAAGTATTCATCCTAGAACTGCCTATTAGAAAATCAAGATCCAGCTCCTATGAAAGGTCAGTCTATATAAAGGAAGAAGATTGCAGAATGCAAAAGTATGCAATACAAGAAGCAACTGGAAAAACTAAATGTTTCTCATAAAGCTGCTCTAGAAAGCAAAATACTTAATTGATTGAGAGTAAGGACTGTCTTAAAGTCTGTAGGTAAAGCCAGCCTTGCTGAGCACGTGGAATACTAATCATCATGTACCAGTAACAGTCCCACTTTCTCACTATGCGCTCTGATTTATTCACCTGATTTATTCATTTATTTCTTGCACCTCATCTTCCCACCCACCTCCATCTAAACTCAGGAAATAGGAAGGAAAGGCAGAACTTAATTATGATTATAGATTCTGATCACAACAGTATTTATTCAAAAAGACATACTGAGTACCCTTTTTCACCCACTCAAAATGTCAGCAAGTGATGCACAAATACATTTTTTTTCTTTCTGGTTTCTGATTTTTTTGCAAATCTTTTGAAATGGAGGCTTTTAACAAAACATAAGAAAAATTCCTCATTCTAAATTCTAACAGTAAAGATGGAATTATTTTCATACTTTAATAATTTCAAACTCTAAATGGAGTTTTATCTATTTAGTCAATGCTTACAGGATTAAAGATGGTTAAAATATGTGGTTTCAAGGAGGATGGTAGTGGTAAATGAAATTTTGGCAGTAATAAAGCACTTCATGTTGTCTAGATGCAATGTGGTTGATACAATATTTAGTCCTGCTAGGAGGATTTTTTGTAACTCTGAAGTCTGAATTACTTTTGGGCAGTTTTATTTTAAAATTGTTTTGTTTTTAATGTAGTGCCCATAATTTTGATAGATTTCTTAGTGGTTGGGAATTTTGCTTAGTATTCTAATCTAAATAAGTGCAGGATCACATTGCTGTAAATCTTGTCTCTGTAGAATGTTTCTAAAAGATGTGCTATATAGTGTTGGAAGTTTTGTTCTTCTGCCTTTGGGAGTAAATTGGGAAGCTCAGGCAGCAGAGTTTCCTTTCTCAGAGGACATAGCAGGCATTGATAATGTTCTGTAAGCTGTAATTCTGCAGTGGCATCAGACTGCAGGCTGGCAGCCCTCTCCTGGGTATGAGTGCCTGGGTTGCAAAGCTTTCCCAGTGAAGTGGCTGGGATCTTTAGAAGATGTGTTTGATTTCAAAGGACATTTCATTTTTCTTTAAAGATTAAAGCAATTTTGGCTTTTCTAATGCATAGTTATGACTGTACTTTAACGGTGAATAGAATTAGCACTCTAAGAGATTTATTGTTTCAGCTTAGTTAAGTTCATCGTGATTTCAATGTAATTGATACACCATGAACTTTTTTTGTGACTAGAATAGGCTGCCTGTTTCTATTAATATGAATTGAGGCCAAAGACAGAAAATTTTGACTTAAAATATTCTATCATTTTTGAGATTTTAAAAATGTTCTTAAACTATCCTATAGGCAGACTTCAATAAGAATTGAAAGACAAGTGAGATTTCAGTTGTTTCAGTATTATCTTAATTATTCTCTAAATTTAAGGGATCTTGTAGATGGGAAAGACAAGGAAACAATGTTTTAGTTGCTAATACTGTTTGTTCTTACATAGATCTGATAACAAATACATAATATATTTCATGAATACTTTCATTATTTTATTTGCAACTTAAGAAATTAAAATGACTGAAACACTACTGGACGTGTATAAATTATGTAATCAAATCTGAGTGTCTTAGAAACTAATGCACTTGTTTGCTTTTTTTAAGCTGAGACAAAGCAAAAACTAAATCAGTTTTACACAAAATTTTCCAAGTTTTTTTTTTTTTGATTTTTAATATCATAGGTCATGTTAGCTCATTACAATATCATCCCCTGTTTGCAAAATGCTTGATTTTAGGGGGAAAAACACTTCAACCCTTAGATTTACTTTGTCACCTCTTCTTAAATTATATTCTTCTTTATTAGGCACATAATTTTTCACCATGCTTGTTTTGTAATGTGACAGCAGAACTAGTGATTCTGTTAGTGGCGTTAAGCTTTATACCAGGTCTTCGGCAGTTAGGTTTTATTTTCAACAAGTATTTGTTAAGGTCTTTTAGAAAACTTTCCTCTTTCAAAAGATAATATCTTCATATTCTTTTTGCTTAAAAATCTTTCTTTTCATTTCTTTATCTATTCTCTGTGAAGCGAAGACACTTGAAAATTGAGAACTGCTGTTGTTGTTGGGTGAGGTTGCTTTTGTTTTATGTGGATGGGTTTGGGGTTTTTTTTTGTGTGTTGTTTTGGTTTTTGGGTTGTTTTTTTTTTGAGGGAAACTGTTCTGGCTTTTCAAAGCTTGATGATAAAATAATATTTAAAATATTTACTGTTAATATCTGTATGGCAACTGCTCAGATAAAAGAGCAGCAAAGCATAAGAGGGAAAAAGATGAAGAGAATAAATGAAACGCTGAATAAGAATTTATTAAAAGAAATCAGAATGTGGTCTAGTAAGTACTGGTTTCAGTGTAAACAGCTAGGATTTAATACAGTAAAATCTGAGAATGAGAAATCTCTTTTCTGATATTTAAAACATTTTTTTCTACTCTTTCAGAACCAGATAGTCTCTGAGTGTTACTTTTTTTTTCCTACCCTGGAAATGAAGAATTTCTTGTTACTGCTATATTAAGCTTCTCTGTTTCTTTCTATGTGAAAATTCTAAATAGAGACTATAGGGATATCAGTCTGCTCTCTATGTAAAATGTTTAGTCGCATTTCAGCTAGAGATATTTCTATAATGAGAGAAGAAATCAAATGATCTCTTCAAACTAGGTTTAATGTTTTATCTCTTTTTGTCCTAAAAGCTGATTTTTCTTGACACACAGCTAAATAGGAATGTATACCATTTCCTCAACAAGAAGAAACCAGTAGAGTCTTAATTTAAAGATGAAAACATAGGAAAAAATAGTATGTTCAAGACATTTAAATTGACTGAAGTTTACCAGTCACCAACTAATTTTTAGTTACTTATTCTAAAATAAATGTATGTATTTTTTGTTCTTGTTACTTTACTGCTATGCTATAAGAATAGAAGTTCCTACTTAGGACTCTGATCTTTAAGTTGATTGATGGTAGCTACTTTAAATGATCTGCCAGGTGAAGCTGTAACAATGTGCATGTCCACAGTGGTCAGGATTATCTGCATTTTCTGTGTCCTTTTTTTTTTTTTTTTTTTTTTTTTTCCCAATATGGGATGAATTAAAAGCTGAAGTTTCGGTACTGTAGGAATCATGAACAGTAGACGGAAAGGTACTCACTGGCATTTCTGAGCAATGGTATTTGTAATAAATTATTTCTCTAATCTAGATCCATGGACTAGTGAGCAACTTTCACATGTCTTATTCTTTGTCCAGTCTCCTCTTATGTATTTACAAAGAACTTGGTTTTTTTTGGTTTTTTTTTTTTTTTTCAAATCAGAAGATTTGTGTCCCTAGGTATCCATGTTGATCTGTTGCCAATGTCTGTTCAATATGCCACTTATACAGTGTTCCATGGGAACACTAAGGAACACCTAAACAGAGTTCCATATTCTTAAAGTTTCAGAGATGCAGAGGTCCTTCTTCTGCTGCAGTTTTCACTTATTTCACTGACCTGCAATCATTTATCTCTGAAAGTTTATATGGACTATGCCAGCATTACTAATTTACAGATTTGCTCTGCAATGTAATAAGTATATGAAAGTGCAATCACTGTGCTGTAATTGTTGAACGTGGTGGGTTTTTTTCTTCAGTTACTATATTCAGAAATTCATTTTTGCTCTCAGTATTTGTAACATATTTTTCACCAGTAGGGAGGAAAACTGAAATGGTTCTTGACTATTGAAACAAAAAAAAAAAAAAAAAAAAAAAAAAAAAAAATTAAAAGTTATTGCTAGATTACAGTCATGCACCTCAACATTTTATGAAGGAAGATGAAGCAACATCGAAAGCAGAGTCAAAGGCTTAACATTTTTAATGGTAGAAAGCTATGAAACAAGAATCTATACCAGAGAAGATACAGGAAATGCTCATAAAAAGTAGAGAAGTTATCTGTAGAGTCATGTTGTCTTCATCTAAAAGCCAGTATATTTGCTAGTTTCCATGTGGTAAAGTGTATGGAACATAGAGGCAACTTTCAGGATATTAAGCACAGGTTTATAATGTCTAAATGGGCTGTCATATCTGGGAAAATAAGTTTTGTCTTCATGTAGGTATAGAAGAGACCAGTTAAAACTTGTTGTATCAGTCCTTGAAAGAATAATCTATCAAATCCAATATGCACTGTTTGTTGTGTTACTTGACAGTAATTAGGATGATAAAGTAAAAGAAATAAAAATGCCTTTGCATTCTGCCAGTGATTATTAAATCATGTTACATTTTTTTTTTGTTTGAAGTATTTCTTTGCTTACAGATGTGTAATACATACTCTAAACTCTAAGCAATTATAACTATATAGGCAGCTTGAAAATGACTGCAGTTTTGCAAGCCCACTTGTAAGGGCTCTAATGGGGCTGGGAAAAGTGCTTTAGGCCCAGAGCTCTATAGGTCCATCAGTTGGAATTTGTGCCCACTTTAAATGAGAAAATGGAACAGTTTCTGTTAACCTTTAGGAATTCAAATGAAAAGAGCAGCTTGGAGGGGGCTGGACTAACTAGCCAACACAACATTGGGGGGATAACCATAATCAAAATGAAAACAATATTCAGCAATACTGAGTCGTCTTGAAGGAGGACTAAATTCCAGAAAAAGTCTGTATATTTGTCAGCGTATTTGAAGTAACCTACTAGTAAACACATATGAAGATTGAGTAGTGGGCTTTAAGATATCATAATAAATAGATTACTGAAGATGATGAATAGAATGTTTTTAATAAAGTGTATGGGCCAGAAGTAAAATGTGAAATATCTGAGGACCGGAACAAAGAAGTCCTGTCTATAGTAACTGTAAAACTTTAATCATTTTTGCTGGGAGAGATAGATGGATTATTAATGTGGAAGTTAACTAGGATTATGACTGCTTTTATTTTTTAAAAAGGAATTTAAACTTTATGTGAAAGGTGAAGAGAAGAATAAAAGTGAGAGCTAATTATGGAAGACAAAGATAAGGCTTGTCACCCAAATGACTGTAGTATTGTGTTTCTAATTTTGACTGGGATCTTTGAAGTGAAGTACATCTCATGTCAGGATGAGCAGTCAACATCTGAACCATGGTAATAGCAGAAGTACTCTCAGCAAAGCTCCTCATGGAGACTTTTTAAGCTAAGTGATGTGATACAGAGATAATTTTTGAGTAACAGACAGAACTTACAGAAAATTCAAATAAATGCTTTAAGATATTATTGAATATTTGCCAGGAGTTAGCACTAATGGAGGAAACCTGATATTAACCAGTCAATTTTCCTGCCAAAGTAAGTTACACTGTAGTGCTTTATCTACAAAATGGACAACAACTCTCTGGAGCATTGTCTCTTTACAATTCTGGAAAATAAGTGAATGAAGTGTAACCGTGACTGAAGCTCAAGACACTTTCTTGATAAGTTTGTTTTGGATTTCTGTTTCCTTTCTGATTTTTAGATCCTGAACTTGGAAGCATGAGGTAAATTCCAGGTGCCTGGGATGATGATGGTGAATGAATCGCAAATTATCATATGTTCAAAAGTCTGATTTTGTGTAGAAGATGGTTTCTTGAGACTTAAAGTGAGCCCTCTTTTATTACTAGTTGCTTCTATTATGTGTTTATAAATTTAAGATGTTTTCTTAACAGAGGTGATATATAGGAAGTGTAGGAATATAATTTGCATAATATATTTGCATTAGTACTTGTCCTCTTATTTTAAATAATTTATTGTATTACACAAAGTAAAATAAAAGGTGCACTGTAAAAAATATAAGCAGTCTGAAATAGTCAAACTGAACTGAAAGATTTTTTGATTAAATGCTTGAGGGAATATTCATTTTCTATGCATGCTTCTGTAAAACTCCATTTTTCACTGGCAGTTATATAGAAACAAAAAGCCTTTTTAGCCAGTATCTGTACCTCCTCTCCTGGATCTTTTTGCTTTGGCAAGTAAAAAGATACATCTGAGCCAGGGACTCTGTAACACTGTGGCTAATGGAATCTGAAGAATTGGAGATTATGAATCAATAAATATACCAAGTAACAAAACTCTTATCCTGCCAGTATTTTCATTGCTGTATGTTTTCTGCTTGGCAAGTAGCCATTGTCATACTGGGTCAATGTCTGTTACTCTTATTATTCCCTATCATGTATCTCTAGGGGCACTAATGTGATATCCTAACACTGGATAAATAATGAGACTCGTATTAATCAGTTATGATCTTTTGTAATAAAACTTCAGTGTGTATCAGTTAATGATATGATTATTTCTTTTTTTAGACTATAAGGATCCTTTCTCACTGGCATTTTACAAGTATGGCATATTCTAACCCATTCGGCACAGGATCAAATATGTAATAGTGTTCACAGCATTAGAGCTATGTCACCAATTTGAGTAGCACATCCTGCACTGGCACACTTGCATGCAACTTCCAAGAAAAGTAATGGACTTGTACTGGTTCAGTCTGTTTCATATCTCATCCCCCGATTTTCATATCTAAAATACCTGTTTTCAGGAAGTATCTAGCACAGCTGCAAGGGTGTAGGAATGATACAAGAACAACCATTATTTGCTGACTTTGTAAGTGAATGTCAATATCTATATCAGTCTGGGGCAGATACCTCTGCAGGTCCTTAAGAGAAGAACTAGAAGGATTTAAGTTAAGATTGTAATGGAGGAAAAGTGAGTAAGGTTTGGTCTTGACACATTCTGAAGTACAAAAGGGAATTCTGGCTGTGCTACATTGCTGTCCAGCAGATGAATTATTCACTGTTATATGCTGTTATATGCATTTTGTGACTCATATTTGGTCTATCTCTCTCCCTGTCCTCATTTCCCACTATGCCTAAGAACTGGTGAAAATGGAAAGTGATGTTATTTTTGAGCATATACTTTAAAAAAAAGAAAGCTGTCAGTGTGATATATTCTGACACAGTAGGATGTAGAGTGATTTTTTTTTTAAACCAGAACCTCTGAATAGTTTAAAACTAAATATTCTTCAAGACTGATATTTCTTGAAGGGGTAGAGACTTGATTTTTCTTAAGTAAGTTATGAGGATTGAGTCAGGTGATATTTTATAGTGCGCAAGTAAAAATGACTTCCCATATAATTTAAGTTGGGGTTTTTGGAAGGGGGAGGAAGGAGGGAGGAGAGAAATTTTTTAAAGACTAATGGTTTTTTTGTCACATGTTGACATGCCCAAGGACTCCAAAGCTTACTGATTCTGTAGATTGCTTGTCTTTGTAAACATTCAGGATGTTTAAATGCTTTAGGTCTGAGAAGACGACACTGGTTGCAGAGACCGTTATATCTGTCATTACATTTTTCTGGGACTATTATTGACTGTGTAGTAGTGATCCAAATTTGTTAAGGTAATTTTCTTCTTTCACAGATAAAATTTGAAGCGTATTTCAGGCATGACACTTAATGTTCTTAGGACACAACTTTGCTACACTTAAGTAGCAAAATATATATTCATCATTTGATAAGGTCATCATGGACTGATGCAACCAATAAAAGAAATGAGTCTTGGGAGTTTCTGGAAGCCATGGGGTTCCCTTAGAATTCAAAAATGTTTAAAATTAGTATTACATAATAATGTTAAGGCAATAAAATAGTTTAGTGAAGCACTGTACTTTAGTGAACTACTGTATTTAAGAATCTGCAGCATGTTGCAGTTGGCCTTGTTGAACCTCATGAGATTGCCATGGGACCACTCCTCAAGCTTGTGCAGATCTATTTGGATTCCATTACATTCTTCAGGCCTGTCAGCTGCACCACTGAGCCTGGTGTTGTCTGCAAACTTGCTGATGGTGCTCTTAATCCCATGGAATGAATAATTAATTTAATCCCTCATTGATGAAAACATTAGACAGTTCTGGTCGCAGTACAGACCCCTGAGGGACACAACCCATTACTGATCTTCATCTGTATGCTGAGGCAGACACTGCTACCTTCTGGGTGTAACCATCCAGCCAGTTTCTTATCCACCAGACAGTCACAGAATCACAGAATGGTTTGGGTTGGAGGGGTCCTAGATCATCTAGTTCCAAGCCCTGTGGCATGGGCAAGGACACATTTTGCTAGGCCAGGTTGCTCAGAACCCCGTCCAACCTGGACTGACATTTCCAGGGATGGAGCATTTACAGCTGCTCTGGGCAACCTGTTCCTGTGTCTTACCACTGTCACAGTGAAGAGTTGCTTTCTAGTATCTAACCTAGACCTACCCTCTTTCAGTTGGAAGCCATGTTCTATCACTGTGTGCCTCTCTAGCTCACTCATAGGCTCCTTTTAGATACTGAAAGCCTCCATTAAGGTCACCCTGGAGGCTGAGCAGTGTCCATCCATCAAATACAGATCTCTCAGAGAAGGGTGTTCTGGGGGGCCATGTCAAACACCTTGCAGAATTCCAGGTAGATGAGGTCTGTAGCTCTTCCTTTGTCCACAGCTTACTTTACTCTCATTCCAATAAGTACTCAACAAATCTCATATCAGGCATTATATTTATCAACTGAAGAAGAGAGGGGGTGGGAAGCTATGTAGTTTTCTGTACTTAATATTCAGAGGAAAATTAGACTTGCCTAAAAATATGTCTACAAAGAATTAAAAACTTTCTGATCTGTTTATTTTAGGAGGTGGAATTATCCCAGAGACCTTGTAATTGCACTGAAACCTTTTTAACCTTTGGCATGTTAAGTTTTTATAATAACTAAATGTCATTATCAAGATGCAATAGAGATAGTGACCTAGTAATGAGGCCTGGGCCACACACTGCAGTAGGGGATGAAGCAAAAAATCATCCTTCATGTGCTTAATATCGCTGCAATAGCCAGGGTTTTGCTAAAGTTCTATAAAACTGATAACTGTATCAAACAACAGGTTCCAAGCCCATTAATCTGCAAACTACATCTCCATTCCTATGCAATTAAGTCTACAGGAAAGAGTCAGTCTTACCTTAAACTTATTAAAGATATTAATGTGGCAAAAGACAGTAGCTGCTACACAAGATAAATTTCATACCTCTCAGAAATCTAGCAGATATGTCCCACTGTTAGGAATCTGGTACTCAATAGCAAAAATAGGCTTCTTACTGTTGTTCAAAACAAATAAAAAAAAAATCCAACAGAATTGAGGTTTACCACTGTGATCTTAAACTCTACCAAGACATAAATCTGTAGCAAAACTGGCACTTTAGGTAATACAAAATTAAGTGAATAACCCCACAATACTCATTCTGCTGTCTGTGGAGGAGACTTAATGCACCCAAAACACATCTCTATAAAATACATCTCTATTTGTCTTTAGCCTGCACAGAATAAAAGCAACATAGAAATGATATATTGTCAAATTATATGCTGCTAAATTTCATAACTATAATGTTGTGTACTGTGTACAATCTTTCACTCCTATACATTTAGCATCATCCAAAGTTATTTATTTCTTTATTATTTCACTGGAGATAATCCTTAGGGTAAGCTATGTCTAACTAATGACATGTACAATGCAAAGGAGGTGAGAATGTGTTAGTATTCTTGAACCATGGTGGGATATATCCTGTGATCAGACTCTTAGGAATGTAGTAAGGGAGTTGACCCAATTTAAGAGTCTGTTTAGACTTTGTGTTATGATCTTCTTTAAATTCCTCAAGCTAGTCTTCCAGTGTACATTTAAAAGTACATTATGTCTTCTGTTTTTATATAATTCCATCTTGTTTTGTAAACATTCTAGTTCTTCGTATTTCTGGTTTTTATAGATCTGAATCTCAATTGAATATTTTTTGAAGTAAACAAAACTTTTAGAGAAGTTAACATATTTTGAGGAGCATAATATGCTGCAGAGAATATGCAAGCCTTTGTTTTGAGGTTTTAGTTTAGGAATGGTGGTGCTGGTGAAGAGTTGGTTTACTTTGTGCACTTGCATGTAGGTTTCTGACCACTGCTGTATGCCAAATGTGTTTCTTGCTTACAAATATTGTAAGTCAAAGAGGAGTCAGAAAAGTTGAACTAATAATAAAAATATGTGTAGGAAACTTTAATAATCTGAGACCTCTGAGAAAATTGATAAATATCAATGGAAAACCTACTATTGATTTCCCTAGGTACTTATTACTTGGAATAAATAGTTTTCAAAGGCATATTATTTGATAAACAGCTGCTGTTGCAGTTATTTGTATGTAATAATATAATTCCAGGATATTGTGCTAATACTCTATATATCGTAATTATGTCCTTGACTTTTGTTTAATACTTGTGATAATTTATATTTTTATCTTATTTGTTATCCTGTTTCTATAGGTTACTAGCTCCCCTTCAATAAAACCCACTGGTATGTGTTCAGTCTAAATGTTTAGTCAAACAGATCCACATAATAGTGTGCATAATAGAACAAAGAGTTGCATTTTGGGTTTTTCTGATCTTTTGATTCTATCAAATATAAGCTTGGTGAAGTGTCTAAATATCCAAGGACTTTTTATTCACTGTAGACCCAGTCTGTCCAATGTATAGGATACATAAATACCCACACACTGCAATATATTACCTGAAACTTGATGTTGCAATATACTATGTACCATCTTGCAAATATCTTGCTCAAACCTATATAATATGATTTTCATCTACTGATAATATTGCAAGTTTTTCTATTTCATTTCAGCTGTAGTTGTAGAAACATCCCAAGTAATGAGGTAGGGAAATAATTAGTGGGAAAAGAAGTATTTTGGACAGAATATGTAAAACTCCATAATGATTTTTGGGCCTAGGGGAGAGATGAGGAGTCCAGGAAAGTACATCAGTGTAAAACACAGAACTGTTAGGGCATGAAAAGCAATTAGGAACTTGGATACAAATGTTGAAGCCTGGGGAAGAACATTTGTCTTTCATGGTGGATTAGAAGGGCTTCAGCCATTCACGTACTTCCATGTTGTTTTTGTGAATGTGGGAACTGATTGCATGACACAGAATATACTGTTTTATTGAAACTAAATACTCAGAGTTGTTAGAAATAATGATAATTCACACTATAATACAAATGTGAGGTTTCTTTTGGTTATTTTTGAGTGCCTTCTAATTTTTTTTCTCCTGTATCTAAATTGCATGAGTATACTCCGCTGCATTTAATCTGTGGGTAAAGCAAAACTGTCTTCTATGTTACTTAGAAAGTATCACTAATAATGAGTTTAAATTAAATGTATATTTCCAGCTTGCTTGGTGGGGTTTTTGGAGGTTTTCTTTTGGTCATTTGGGGTTTTTTTGTGACTCTGTGTCAAGTGCTTTATAAATACCAGTGTGTATTGTGAGCATCTGTGCTTGCCAGTTGGCATGATTTGTAGAGTTTATTCAACTTCTTAAAACAACTAAAAATTTATATGAATGAAATATGCTTAAAGCTGTATCCTACTGTTAAAAAAAAATGAATATTAAGAAATAAATATCATTAAGTTTGAATTACATGCTTTAAGCTGTATTCTTAAAACATAATTTTGCTCTGAGGGTTTGTCTAAACAAACAAAACAGATTTCAAAAGACACTTCCTGATTCTCTGGTTAATGCCCATAACAGTACAGTGGAAAAGATTCAGATAAGGGTTTTGCTGTATATCTGTCTCATGACCAAGTGCCTAGAAAAAAATTATACCAATAAAAAATTACAGAATTCTAAACTGATTTGCAGTGCAGAACTCCTACAGTGTGCTTCCTGAAAATTTGGTCTGTGTTATTTCAGCTTGAAACACCAAAATCAATAATCAGCTTTAGAGACCAGGATCATGCCTAAAATTAAGAAAAAACCCAGCAGACTTCAAGGTTAACTCTACAGTTTGGGTGTAGGTAGAATTTTTTAGTGACTTATATATTGATTAATTTTAGCAATTCTTCTAAAATTTGGAATGAGATGTATGTTCTAAACTAAAATTGATAAAATGTGTAAAAGGCTACATAAATTCATAATTTATTGCAGCATTTTGAGTGCAGCTGTGTCTAAATGTAACTGAAGTTATTTACTAGCTTGAAGTTATTTTAAAAAAGAGAATTATTTAATCTTTTTAGGACGTTAATAAAACTAAAGACTGAAAGAGGTAATGTGATGGCTTCTCCTTGTGTTATTTTGTGTTATTATAGGTTCTTTCATTAAAGCATGCTAACAGATGTTAAATTGAGAAGACTGCCTTTGGTATTTGGTGATCCTTAGCTAAGACACAGAGACTTTTGCTGCAATATTTTGCAATGATTTTATGATCTAAGTAAAGAAAAGTAAAGAAAATTTTAAAAAATAGGAAGCATTAGAGTACTGTAGACTGCTGGAGCTGTTGTCAGCACTCCAAGGTCTACACTGTCCTGCCCACATGCCCTGAGGTCCAGCTCCAGCATGGGTACAGCTGCCCAGGAGCTGGCACAGCTGCCTTGGGTTAGGCACTGTGAAACAGCTCTGCTGGAAGACACAACTGTGAGCTCATACCCATGGTCTTTTCTTAAAATGTGTTGTAGGATTCTACCTTGGCTTTTACTTTGCTTTACTGATCCTAGAACCACCTCACTGACCTGGTGCTAGATGTTCCTCATCACTGTGGACTAGTCTAGTGGTCACAGGGATATGATTTTTGCCCTGACTTCTTCCATTTTAGGTTAATGATACACAAAGATATTTGTATAAGTCTATTTGTTAAATATTTTCTTATTTACAATTCTGTACCTCACTAATAGAAAAGGTTTCTATTAAAATTTATTTTGGCCTCATGTCTTTACTGCAGAGTGTATGATGGCCCACTTTAACACTTCTTTCTATTTAGTTTTGTGTTACTAAAGGACTTATGCTAGTGTCAAGGTTTGTGTAAGAAAAAAAAAACAAACCAACAATAACAACACACAGAGAACCCCATGAAACCTGGATGTGCAACATAGAAGATCTTTCAGATGACTAGTATTTGTCAAGTTCTTAAACGGGAAAAAATTTGTAAAATGCTTTCTGTATCTTAAGCACTGGAATCCACTTTCTTGGCAATGGACAGTTAGCAGCCACAGGTCCTCAATATCCCTTTTCCACTCAGTGCAGCTGTGCTCTCCCACTGCAGGATAAAGGATGGATGTCTTGAGTGGTTATCTTCCCTTATGAGGGCGCAGTGTAGCAGGGTGCTGTCTTTTCTCTCTATTGTATATTTATTTAAGGAAGGAGGAGACCTGTTCCTGTTAATTAGAGAGAACAGACAATACTTTCTATATACAGTAACTTGAGAACAGAAAGACTCCATTTCATGTGGATGCCTTTTTCTTTTTTTTCTTTTTTTTTCTTTTTTTTTTTTTTTTGTTAAAGTATTTCAGCTACTTTCAGCTATGTCAGGGTCTCTGCCAAAGTTGCTATAGAGGAACAAGGCTTTGAAATGCTCTAAGAATTCTGGTACTGCTTTTAATAAATGAAAATAGCTATCAGTAATGCATTAGTGCATTATAGGACTTTCAAATCACTGCACCCAGACTGTGATGAATCACAGTATGAAGTGAGAATAAATGTGCTGAAAAACACAGTGAGAGTCTGTTTGCTCTTGCCATGTTAACTTCAACTGAAAATAGTGTTTTAGAAACGTGGAAGCTCTTGCCTTAATTTTTAAGATATGCTATTGAAAAGGGATTGTAAGTCACCTAATCTAAAGCTTCATTGTAATGATCAACCTGTCCTCTGATACTGTCCAAAAATTGATCAAATTTCCTTTATAGCTTTAATCCTGAAACCTTTGTACTGTGTACACATGTCTAAAGTATCCTTCCATCTATAGACTAACTTCATATCTTTGTGGCCACAGTACAGCAAGGAGAGTACTAGGAATTAATTCCTTTGTGTTGCAATAGCACTACAGAAGAGGATATTTCCTTTTTCGTGCTGGTATCCTGTTATCTTTCAAGTTCATAGCAAAATCCTTAGAAAGGAATTGTGATATAGTTTGTCCTCCATTGTCAGTGGTTCATCAGAAGGAATATGATAGATGCTTATTTGCACATTCAAGTTCTCATATTGACAGCACACTTAATTTTGGACACTCATGAAAACAACTTGCATGCAGATCACATTGCACATGAACCTTTAGATGGAGCTGGGTTTTCCTGATATCACAAAAATCTGGTTTAATACTTGAAGTTGTAGCTTAGTGCAAGGATTGATAAATCACCATAGCATTGCATCATCTATTAATAGTGCATACTACAGTACAGAAACATATTCATATTGAATTCACTATGTCTTGTTAGTGACCAGACCCTAAAAAAATAATTGTGATATCCACAATACCTAATTAAAATTACAAATTCATAGTGGAATGTATTTCCTACATCCTTGAGTATAAACAATTGTCTTCCTAAACCCCTCATTATTTAACAGAGGAAAGCCATTTGCTGAATTTGACCAAGTAATATATTAAAAGCAGCAAAGATGCCTTTTGACAGGAATACTGTCTCAATAATAATGTGGACATATCTGTACTAGCATCATATCCATGAAACAAAATATTCCACACTAAGTATATACAACTGACTTGGTCTTGTAGCTTAGCTTGGACAATTTTTTGTTTGGGGACTGATTGTTTCTGAACATGGAAAATTAATATAATGCAATATTTTCTGGGTGGCATTAAAAGTGGTTCTGTTGTTCTTGGCTTAATCATTATTGGTTGTACAAAAAAAGCAATGAGAAAAAAACCCCAAAAACCAAAACATAGAAATTACTGACCAAACAAAAGAAGGCAGCTGGAAAGCAATTACGTATATGAAACCATTGTAAGGATTATGAAGGTTGTAGATTACTCTGGGTTACACCACTCCATAAAACTGATTTTTATCTCCATATCTGTAACCATTTGAGGAAAAAAAGCCCCACCTGTAAAAACTCCTGAGTAGTTTCTATGTTTTGAAGAAAATAAAGATCCCTGACTGGGTAGCATTGTTTTTCCCAAAGCCATACATTTAGTGCTTTTCCATCAGAAAAGTCAGACAAATGGTGTGCAAGACGTTCTTCCCTACTTAACCTCTGCTAGCAGCAGTACATACTGTAAAAACTACTTAATGATGTTAAAGGGAAAGCACTTTGGTGTAAAGAACATCCTCTTTATGATCTCCTTTTTCATTTTGCAAAATCTCCTGTCAACTCTAAAAAAAAAAAATAAATAAAATAAAATTCTTCTTTCAAAAAGATTTGATAATACTAGAAATATGAAATCTCATAGTAACTCATTTTCAGTGTTAATGCAAATCACATCTCTTCCCAGGATATTTATGGTGCCCTCTTAGCTCAGCATTGGTTTGACCAAAAGTATGTGGTCTATTTTAGGTGCTGAAAAAGGAACTGAGGTAAGAGAGATTGATTACAGGTTCAAAGGTAGAAGCCCAGGAAATTAGTTCAGAATAGATGAAATACCTATTAAGTACAGCCAGTTCTCTTGCTTCAAACATCAATTAGAGATTTAATGTTTTCCCTAGAGATTGAAGTAGTTTTATTTTGGGTGCATTGATCTACTGCAACTGTATACAATTAACTAATACTGGGTGAGTAAACATCAATGTAGGTAAAATTTATAATTTCTATCTTCAGCAAGCAAATAGCAAACACAAGTAAACATGACCTGTTAATTTAATGTTTAGATTAGTAAATGTAATATAATCATTAACACCGAGTAATATTTATGTTTGGATGCTTAATATTTATTTCCATATTTCCATTTTTTTCATAATTCAGTCATGGAGAAATAAGTATGCTGGAGCAAAATTAAATACACCAAAAATGTGGAAGAAGCCATTAAATGGCTTTTGAAAAACTACAGTAAATTTTCTTAATGTTGTAATTTTAAATATTAGAATTGCCATACAATGTTAAGCTTCATTACACAGAACTGTAATTTTTACTATGTGTGGGTCTTTTGTTTTTCAGCATAGAAATAGAATTCACACGGATGTCATTGAGCACTTTAAAAACACTTGAAAAATATCTGTCAGTCAACTGTATCTCTTTAATGATTTATTACTGTAACTAAGAATTTTCTGTGGTTTAGAATTTGAGATTTGATGTTGTATTTTTTCTCTAAAAATACTTTATCACTATTAATTCTATGTTTTTAATAAATTTGTTTTATATTTAATGTAAGTAAAGTTCTGTAAAAAAGGCATGTATCAATGCATGTTCTCTCTTTTTAACGTTTTTTAATTTTTTTTAATATGGAGGAAATTACAGACTTTTTTGTTTGGCTTCCTTGTTGCTAAGAAAAGAGTTACTAGCACATATCTCTATGTTCAGGTAGTTTATCTCAGCTGTTTTATATATGTATATATATATATATGTGTGTATATATATATATACACATATACACACACACGTACTGACTTCAAATAGGAAATTTTTGTACGTAGACGAGAAAAAATAAGATACAAGAAACATGCCTCACATTCCTGCCAAATATTTGTGTTTCTTAAATAAATTTTAAATAAGAATTTATTTTTGTGAAGCACTGACTTAAAAGACACCATGAAATAATAATATAATTTCATTGAAGTTTAATTTCATTTTAAGTAATTTCAGGCTACGGTTATACATTTTTCTTTATGTAGATTAATTTACTGTACAAATTTTGATACTCTGTACTGACAAGAATACTTAGACTTTACTTTTCATGTGGACTAGTTGGTCTATGAAGTTTTTTCCACTGTTCTTCTCAACAGTCTATTGGATTTTCACTTACAAGTGAAAGTAGTGGTTTTCTTGCACCTATTTTTTGAATATTCATGTTCTTCAGAAACTAATGTGAGCAAAGTGTTGCTGTCACAAGGAAGAGGAAAATTCAGGGCACTGTGCCATTTAAGAAAATATAGTCACGCTATACATTTGCCCTGGTACAAAAAATGCTTAAAGGACCTTAAAGTAGTTTTCAAACAAATCTTCTTTGTATTTCCTCCAGTGCTCATCTTTTTAGTATTACCCACTATGGTAGGTTTAGATTGGGTTTTAGGAAAACTTTCTTCACTGAAAGGATGACCAAACATTGAATAGGCTGCCCAGGGAAGTGGTTCAGTCACCTTTCCTGAAGGTATTTAAAAGATAGGTAGACGTGGTACTTCAGGACATGGCCTAGTTGTGGATCTGGTTAAGTATTAGCTTTACAGTTGGACTTTATGATCTTTTGGGCCTTTTCCAGCCTAAATGATTCTGTGATTTAACTCCTACTTAAGGTAGAAGATCTCTCACTGTGAAGAAAATGACTGTTGAAATCATAGAGCAAATAGATCTGTACTGCTACCAGTATTCACAGAATCAAAGAATAAACTGAGTTGGAAGGAACCCACAAGGATCATCAAGTCAAACTCCTGGTCCTGCACACAAGAGCCCCAGCAATCACACCATGTGCCCAAGAGTATTGGCAAACACCTCTGGAACTCTCTCAGGCTTGGTGATGTGACCATGCAGCTGTAGACTGTGATGGGGTCTCCCTTCAATCTCCTCCAGGCTGAAGAGATCAAGTGACCTCAGCTGCTCCTCATACAGCTTCCTCTCAAGGGCCTTCACCATCCTTGTTGCCCTCCTTTGGACACTCTCTAGTATCATAATATCTTCCTTATATTGTGGCACCCAAAGCTGCCCCAGCTCAGAGCAGAGCAGGACAATCCCTCCCTGGTCTGGCTGTGATGCTGTGCCTGATACCCCCAGGACAGGCTGCCAGGGCACTGCTGGCTCATGTCTAACTTGTCACTGACCAGGACCCCCAGGCCCCTTTCTGTAGCACTGGCTTCTAGTATCTCATCCCTTAGTCTGCTCATATGTTCAGGGTTGCCCCATCCCAAGTGCAGAATCCACCACTTTTCTTTGTTAAACTTCATGTGGTTGGTGATTACTGAGCCCTCTGATTTATCAAGGTCTCTCTACAGGGCCTCTCTGCCTTTGAGGGAGTCAGCAGCTCTTCCCAGTTTTGTATCATCTGTGAACTTGCTTGGTATCCCTTCTGGTCATGTGTCCAAGTCATTTAGGAAGAGGCTGAAGAGCACAGGGCAGAGGATGGAATCCTGTGGAACCCCACTAGTGACAGGTCACTGGTCTGATGCCACCCCATTCATTGTGACTGTTTACATCTGACCCATGAGCTAAAGGAGACATATATATTGTACATTAACATGCTGGGCTTTGGTTCCTGGAGACATAAGAGATTGAAAGATAATGTGTGTGTTACTTAGCTATTGTACTTGCACATTTCAGAGAAACATAGAAGGGTGTGATTTGACAAGAGAAACCAGCATAGTAAAAGGATTTATTTTTTTAACATTGTTATTTTGCCTTTAGAGGACTATATTTAGCAGAGAAAAATTGAAATTTGTCAACCTGAAGTATTAATAAAACTAAAGGGTTTTTGAGAAGTACTAGAAGTAGCATTCCAAGAGGGTACACTGAACTGCCTGAAATCCTGCTTTCTGGAGCATTCATTAAATGACTCCCTTAGCAGATGGAGATAGGAAATGCACATTTATTGAGGGCTTTTTAAATATAAAGTTCTCATTTTTCAAATGTAAATATAAATTTTAATATATCTTTATGTAGCTGTATGTATAAAACATGTGTGAGTGTTGGAAATAAATCTTTTTTTGACTCACACAACAGGGACAGCATCAGAGATGTTTGAGACAATGAATGCAGAGTATCAAAGGCTATTCCCTATCCTCCCCTACTCTGTTTTAGGTGATTAAGTGCCAGGCTCCTAAGTACTCTTACTTGGCTGGATAGTGGCAAAGAAAATACAACATTGCTTCTTGCATTTCAAAACCCTATTGCAGTAAGAGGAAACTCCAATATATTGACTCAAGAAACCATATGAGTAGAAACTATGAAAGCTATTTCAGGTCCACAAGCAAAAAAATGCAAAACATAGATGGCCTTGCTTATGTTTATGTAGATTAATGGGATAGTTAGGCATAAAATTATTAATCTGCAGTTTACAGATTTATTATTTCCCATAATTTACACTATCAAAGAGCAAGAAAAGGAAGAACTGAATCTACTTTTGCTGCTTAATAACATGCCTAGAGTGATGTTTGCTTATGTCTCATGTTAAGAAAGAGTTACATCCTACACAATATTTGGAAATCTTCTAAGTATTTTTGCTCTAAAGTTGCCTCAAATCTAATTTTTATGTCAAAAGTGGTTATCAGAGTTTCATGTTTGCCTCTTTCCAACTTTTGAGACGGAATCTTTTTATTATCCACACTAATGTCAAATTCTGCTGCTGAATATTCGTTACCTCAAGACTACCTGCAAATTCTACAGACTGAATAATTGCACTTCTAATTTCTCCTCTCTGAACTGTGGTATTTTGGAGGAGGTGATCGATACTGTGTAGCCAGTTCCAGAGAGGATTGTATCCATGATCTCTGAGTGTGCCATCATGACATTTCCTGAGTAATTTTTCAAGTCATTCTTCATGCATTCTAATAGGCTCGTTGCTTTCCTAATCATACCCTAACACAGGAAAATTAACAAAAAAATCTATATTGCTTCTCAGCTTTCTAGTCAGTTAATTTAGATGCCTTTGAAGTGTGTTAGTTATCTAAACTTTTCCTCTATTAATTTTTAATTGACTGTATCATTGCCTATGATTTTGTCACAAAATATACTGAACTAACATGATCAGTTTTGGGGAAATTTTGAAATACAGCATGTTGGCTTCTCTGACCCTTATGTGCTGGGAAGCTGTCTATCAAATATTTAAAATAATTTTTTTAGGAAACCAGTATCCCACCAAAAAAAGACAAAAGGTAAAGAATTTACTTTCTTTTAAAGAAGTACTTTATTAGTAATGCCAAGTACATGCTTATTACTCATATGCTATGATGAAATCCATTTAAATTTTAAAATGTTAGAGTAAATAACAACCCTATTTTAGAAGATTTGCTGTTTTCTGAATGAGAATCACTGTTGGCAAAATAACAAAATAATGCTGAATGTTCAGTGTTGCTTTTTATGTAGATTGCCTACCTAAAACACATAAAACTGTTTGGAAATAGTCACAACTAACCAAATTCAGTGGACTGATCTGTGAAATGTTTAAGATGTTAATTCTAGGACATGTGGGATCCATGTTTGTAAATGCAGTTTGCTACTATTGTATCTGTTGGTCTATTTTTCCTCTAGCAATGAAGGTTCAGTTTTTTGCTATTGAGTTGTTTTTACCTCCTTAGTACTCAAAGTTAGCTGGCCCTCTGTAAGGGAATAATTTTTGAAAACAGTTTCTGTTTAAATATTTCCACAATTGTATGGTTGCAGACTTTTTATACAAGCTAATTGATTCTCCAATGTAAAATTAATTGAACCTAGATACATCTACTTCTTAGACAGTGAAAACCTAAAAAGGGGAAAAAATAAGGAATAGAGCTCTTGGTTATTTCAGAATGTAATTTGTAGATTAATTCAGTTTTTTTATTGTGTTTCTATTTTCTTTGAATGTTTTCTGTAATCCTCCTCAGATTGATGTGAAGTTGATGTATAAATGCAGCAAGTGTGATCATATGACTTAACAAATAATAACATTTTAGGCAAGAATGTAATACCCAGAGCAAAGATAAGGAATTTCTCATAGTTTGAACATTAATCGAAAAAAATATTTTTAATTTTAGAATGATTGTGCTTACTCAAACTTTTTTGTGGCTATTTATAGCCCAGTGTATATATTTCATATATTCCCTGCAGAATCCTGATTAGGCAAGTATATTTTAAGAGCAAAACCTGCCTGTCCTTAAAGAAGACTGTACCTGTCATTGAGACAACCAATTTTGCAGCTAATGTAAAAACTTCATAGGGATAGATTATAAAAAGAACAAAGATTCTTGTGATGACAGAGCATTCCACTAATATATCAAACCTGAAACTAATGATTAACTCCATTCTTTATTGGATAATTTTAATGACTTTTAGTATAGCTTCAAGACATAACACATACAGTCATTTTCAGATTTCTCATTTTTATAGCCATCAGCAGACTATATCTTAATGGCATTCTGAAAAAGAATGATAAAGGAGTTAGAAAAGTGGCTAAAATGGATTCCTTTACCCACAAACTGTGGTACATGTGACTGCAGTCTAAGGAGTAAACCAGAGTAAGAGTCAAAGGTCCATGGTTTAGAAATGGCCTATGTGATATAAGAACTCGTGCAATGAGATGGAGTGTTGCACAAATACATCACTTCAGCTATTAAATGTAATTTACTCTCCATGGATTTTATTAGCTTAAACAGATTACTTTGAATACTAAAAACATGAGTAAATTTAAACACGAGTGTTTTTTCTTCCAGTTGTGAAATTAACAGGTGTATTCAAACCACGTTCAGGTGATACCCACATTCCACTGACCAGCCTTTCTTTAGTTTTCCTCTTCTCATCATAATATCTTGTAATCAGAATAATTTAGATTTTAATCATATGACCTTTCCTCTTTTCTGTTTCAACTCTCAGCACAGTGAATCTGTGGTGGTTGAGGTGTTTGGTGTTTGGTCTGGGGCTTTTATGGGAGGGTTTCTTGAGGAAGGGGTTAATTATTTTGCTCTATTTTACATTGTTTTGTGTTTCAAATGTGTTCAAATACCCTGAGACATTAAGATAAGTACCCAGAATGAGAAGATGCCTAACCCACTGGTCTGTTTCTCCAAAATTACCTATGTCACTAATTCATTAGAAAGATAAAATTTTGTGCTATGTGCATTTGGGCTAGTGTTATTTCTCACTCAGGAACATCAGATATATTCTATCTCTGCTTCATTCTGTAGATTCAGTTTATAGAAGGGAGATCAAGAAGGTTATGTCAATACTAACACAGCAATCTATTGGCTGCATTTTAATAAATCCTTTCTTTTTTATGCCAGTAAAAAGAAGTGATATCAATGGAGAAACATAGCAGGAATTAGAAGAAAATATGTTAGATTATTATTGGCGTATTCTTTGGAGGAGAATAGTCAAATCAGTGGCAAACAGTTCACCTAAGTTCATGTTGAGAATGATAACGTGATTGAATGAATCAATGCTTATTTTAAATAGATTTGGGATAAAGGATTTTACATTCAGGAAGCTAGGCCTACCTATTTATATATTATTCAAGTGGTGGAAAGCTGCTAACTCAATTGCTTCCTGTCTTCCCCTCTAATCTTACTACTCCTTTTAAATTTAAAGGAAATATCTGGATTTCATTCTCCAAAAGCAGAACTGGTCTTCAACTGTTCTACCTTGTTAAAATGTACTCTTCCATAAAATGTCACATTTTTGAATTAAGCTCTGTAAAAATTCAGCCAACTTTGACTTGATTTGATTACTTCTAAGTTGAACAATGTGTAGGAAAATCCCCCTTAGCTGTGTAACTTAAATCCATCCAGGGAATAGCCCTCTTTGGGTCCTTACAATCACTCTTAAGGATGGAAAGAGCAGATCTGTCCTTGTACTCCTATTAAAAATGTATGAATTTAAATCTGGTAGGAAACTGAACATGGAATCACTGTTCTCTTTTCAGGCTGAGTTCTACAACAGGTGCAGGGATATGTTAAGAGCTCTACAGAAAGAGGTTATTCTTTTATACTATTTTATCTTTTTATCCTGTTCTCGTTCTTAAAACCCCGGAAAACAACAGAATGTTCTCATGAGTTAGGTTTAGAAACCAACCATTGCTGCCAAAAAGAAGTTGAGAATAGGCATTTTGCAAGCGTTCCTGAGACTACTTTCTTCAATAAAATTTAAAATTCTGATTTCCCAACATTGTCTTTAGTGCAGAAATGAAATTGCATCAAAGTTTAGGAGAACCTAGAAGAAAACAATATATATTCTGAATTAGCATGTAATCAATATAATGCAGATTACATTTATTAAAACTAAAAGTAAGTGTAGAAATTATTACTTGGTAATAAGATTTAGTTGATACAGAAAGACTGAAAAAATAATTGCAGAAATATCAGTAAAGGGATGCTGGAGATAGAGAAGGCAAGTGAGCAAGACCTGTGTTGGGTAAAATACTTTGGGAGAACACGAATACAGACAGAAACTCTCTGAAAACTTCAAGTTTTTTATGGAAGATTATTACCTGACAGTACTGCAGAATTTGCTTTAGCTTTTACTGTATGTACATTTGCTCTGCTATGTGATATTTGCTCTTTCATTTGGATTTTTTCCAAATGCAATATATGAATCCCAATAGTTTTCTCAGAATTAATATTTTGGTTATTTTTATTCTGAGAAGTGGTGTTCAATTTATTCTTGTTTGTCTCTCTCCTTCCTTAACTAACACAGATCTAGTACCTATTAAAACCCACAAAATAAATAAAATATTTTTAGGTCTGATTTTGAATCTTAAATCTTATTCTAATAACTTCTAAGGTTTTGGGGTTTTCTTTTGGTTTTTTTTGTTTGTTTGTTTGTTTGTTTGTTTGTTTTGGGGTTTTTTTTTGACTGCCTAAGTATTTTTTTCTAAACTTGGTAGTTCAGATCTTAAATTGTATTTGTTTTGGTGGGAGACTTTTCCTGTTCTTAAATAGTTTGATCGTAATATGCCAATAAATAAACAGTAAATGGAAATGTACCTTGAGTTCTAGCCCACTGTCCAAACTTGAGGCACGTATGTTAACAATCCTAAACTTCAATATCTTTCAAAGGTACTCTCTTTCCATTTCATGATATAGGGAATTTAGATGATCAATTTACACTCCCTCATATATTACCAGTGGTGTTAATACATACTATATAATACAAATAATTTCTGCCTCATTGCTCTTCAACAACTTGTTTAGAAGTTTTAGGCCTAAAAAAATTTAGGCCTAAGTTTTTTATGTGCTCCGTTTTTGTGGTAGATATTTTTTTTAAATTATTTTCTGAATACGGTTATTTCCATTCTGTATGGATGCAGTTAATCAATGAAATAATTAACCCCATTTTTTTTGCCAAGAGTTAATTTTCGTACCTGCTGGATTTCACTTCTTGTGGCAGCAGTTGCCATTTCTAGACCCTAAACCCTGGTTTTGTTTGTAGCTGTGTGTATATGTGCATGTGTGAGTGCATACATATCTATATCCCCCTGAAAAAGTCAAACTCCTGTGCCATATATGACAAAGCGTTCATTGAAAAAAGGACATGATGTTAGCATATTATCTTTACAAATGCCTTAATTACCATATGTCTGTGCATGCCATAACTAAATATCCACACTAAAATGCTATTGCTTAGCTTACAATAGCTGTTTCCTAAAAAAATGTAATTTTTACATAGTTTGAATTTTGGCTAGCTAGATCTCTCGTACTCAGTTACAATTGAATCAGTATTATTCTTTTCTAAAACCAACATGTGTCCTAGCCTTGTTACTAAGTTTTACCTAGGGATGTTTTCACCCAGGGTGAGATATCTATGAAATACAGCTGAGCAGAGTTCAGAGGGAAAGGAGAAACTCCTCCTGTATGTCTTTTCTGATGAACCACTGAAAGCAAGCAGATGTAGAGCTTAAGTTCTTGATAGGGAAGATGTGTGATAACATCTTTACTGACAGTTCTGTGGGTGAAGGTGTGGGTGTTAACATCTTTGAAATGGCTCCTCATGTCTCTACTGAGTACAAGCAGCAGCTTTGTTACAGAGCCCAGACAACTTGTCCTGAATTGGACAAGGGTGTCTGCACAAGCCTGAGTTTCTGAGCTTTGGGGTACAATTACAGATTCAAGGGGTCAAATGTGATAGGCAGTTCAGGAAGGCTGGACTTTCCCAGTTCCTCAGCCAGTGGGGAAAGGGAGGGGGCACCATGCAGTTGGGAGTTTAGGATAAAGGAGGCTGCACCCTCCAAACCGTGGAGAGAGGAAACCCTGCAGGTGTGTGCACAGTGGAATCTCTCCTTTTATTTGAATAAAGTTGCAGGACTCCTTTGTCTCCTTTATGGAGTCTGGCTTTTAGTAGTGTGGTTTTCTGTACATTTTTGTTCGAGACTCTTCTTTGCTGCCAATAGAAGGCAATGTTTTTTGAAATGTTGGGGGTATTCAGATTAATAAAAGGCTAAAGATCTGACTGTGAAAATGACCCTATTTATAAACAATATGATTAGTAAGGAATTGGTTCCCTTGAACTCCTAGAGTTTTGATTCCTTTGAGCAATATATCCCCATCATTTGCACTATCAGTTCCATTCACTGTCAGGCAGGTGCTGAGGACTCCATTGGTGCAGGTATCTCAGGCTGCAGGCTGAGCCCTGGCTGGTGAGAGCAGAGACCAGTGGCTGAGCCCCTGCCACAGAAGTGTCTGCTATTGGGAAGGCAACTGAGGGAGCCTCATGAGAAACTGGGAAGTTTCCTCAAAAGTAAGCAACACAACTTTCATCCTTTCTGCAAGCTTTACACTTCTTATATTCATGACAGAAACCTTTTCACAGTTGTCTGATATTGTATTGAATGATGCTTTTAATTTTAAAAATGAAATAAAATACATACATTTAGGCAAAAAAGGTATAGTCCTGATCATTTAGATAAAACAGATCATAGAATCTTTCCGAGTTCTATTTAAACTAAGGTGTTCGTATTGAGATTTGAACATTAAGGAAAGTATTAAATCATAGAAAAGTTGAAATGGACACTAAGGATCATTGAGTCCAACTCTGCATCTTGAGCTAACTAATAATCTAAAAATTGTCAATGCTGGATATTCTGCCAGATAGCTTTTTATCCAACTGCCACTGTCTCCATCACTGTTCTCATCTCTTCTTATCTTGGATGCCGTCCTCCCGATATTGAATGGAGAGCTGGACTGGATCCAAATGATCTGGTCCATGTAATTTTTTTTTGTAGTCCCTATTTTTGGTTAGTTATCTCTTCTTCAATCTCTTTAACATAATTCTGAATATTTAGAAGTCAACGTTGGGTCTAACTTGAAAATAATCATACAGCAAGCAGCACCCTGGCATTTTCATTGTTTCTGTTGTCTGATGGGAGACTTTCTCTGTGGATCTTATTTTTTAACTTCAAAATGGGTGTATTCAACTGATGGAAAAATGTAATTACTGTCCTTAAGATAATTTATCACCAAACTACATTTGTGACATCAGCCATTATGATGTCTAATGCATGTAATTGGCAAATGTGTTTGCATCGCATACTTTATTCTAATTGACGTCTACCATACTGCTGCTGACAGCCTTTCAGCCCAGATGAATGCTTTTTGCCAAGAGCTAATACTACTTTAGTCATACATGGACACATTGTAGAGAAGATGCAGAGTAAAACTCACTGTGTCTTTTTTTACTGCTCAGATGTCTAGTCACCAGTTCTGAATAGTGAGGCTTTGACATGCATCAAGTAGATTTGTGACAATTTGACAATGTCACTTCTGAGGGTTTGTAGAATACACCAGAAGAAGACCATTGAAATAATGAAAGGTTACTATGTACTCTGAAGCTCTGAGTGTAATTCATGCAAGGCAAAACTTTATACATTAAATCATTGAAGAAAAATGCATTACTTAAGAAACTATTAGATATTTTCTCTCATGTAATAAGATTACACTTTGTCATCAGGACTCATGCAAGAGGACAATGAAAGTTAATTTTATGAGTTAGTGAAGGCCATAAGAGACTTTCTAAGGCCATTAAATAGTCAACATACCTACTACAGTGGCATCATGTCAAACCATAAAGAGTAGCCTGTCAGTCTTGGTGAACTGAGTCGTGATGTACTGTTGCATGTAGGCAAAGGTCTTCAGTAATAAAGATAAAATAACTCGTGGTAGTGAGACGAGGAAGTTTGTATTTGGTGTGTTGGCTATAATTAATTCACCCTAAAATCTTTAGAAGAAAAGTTAGTGAAACACAGTATTACTGTATTAAAGTGGTTGTTCAGTTCAGAGAAAAGAAGTATATTAAAAGTGTAAATTACATGAAACTGGCACAAAACAGTGAACATTAAAACATGAAATCTAAACATTAAGCCAGTAGAGATATGAACCTAAAAAAATAGGTCTTTTGTTGCAATCATTTCCAGTACTCCTTTTTTTCCTATGTATTAAGGCATATTTTCTCATTCTGCCAGAGGTCCTGGAAAATTCTTGCTATATGTGATAAAAATCAGTCTGAATTGTAAATTTAGATTAAAGCAAAGTCTTAATAATTTGAAGGTGCTGTTGGTTTAAAGCATACTTTAAATTGCTTTTCATATTCTTCCTTGCAATTTGCAATAATCAAGAACTTAACTTTGAAAAAAAAAACTTTTTTTCATTTTAATGCACCTTTTAGATTCAGTAGCTAAAAGCCAGCTGGAAGACTACTTGAAATATGTTGTCCATGGTAGATAGAGTATTCTGGATTTGTTCAGTCATACTTGGATTTTATTAAAAATCTACCAAAGAAAGAAATGTCTAGAAACTTTCCTCCTGTTTTTCATAAAAGGTTTAATTTCAAGAAACATGTTTAGTTTTAATAAGCTCTAAGATTCTACAAGCAAGGATTGTTAATATTTTTTTTCTGGGTGTTGGGTAACAAGCATTTTTCACAAGTTCTCATATTATAGTTATAATAAGATATTGATTAAATTGCTATTGCTTTAACTCTCTTCCTAGGCAGCATTAACTGCATCATAAAATCATAGAATCATTAAGGCTGGAAAAGAGTTCTAAGGTCATGAACTCTTTTATGGTGTCATCTCATATACATGTCTCTTACAACATAACATATTATTTAAAAGCTCTTCTGTATATTTTTATAGTATCCATGTGTGAGGTGTGTGGGCCTCCAGAGACCATATACCACATGAACAATACAGAAAGTTTGATGGTTAGCTGTGCAGCAGTAAGGATATATAATTAGATTTTTCATAAACAGAATATTTTATATTTTCAAGCAATTAAGATGAATTTACTTTTCACCTTAAAATGACAGTTTTTTTCAGGTTCATGCTTCTTCACATCATTTTCTCATAGATCTTATTCAAAGTGGGCTTCATATTTTTACCATATCATTGGCCATAATTTTTCTAGAGATACCGTGCTTTTTTATAGCATACATTGTACAAATAAGCTGTTAGAGAAGTAAATAATATATTTCATATTTTATAAGGCAAAAAATGATAGCAACAATAAATAAGATTTATTAAACTCTGAAAATATGTTACTTATTCTATAAATGATACATCTGTGCCTGAAGATATCCTTAATTATCTTCATTGAAAACAATTTGAAAAACTTGTAAGAAATCATCAAACTAGGCATTTTTAATAAATCTAAGCAAATCTAATTTTTTTTTGTTGCATTTTGCAAAAATAAATAGCAACTGTTTTCAGATTTTAAATGACACAACTTCTCAAATTTGACATCTGCTTATTGTACAGTGCGATCCATAACCTGCATGGATCTGAAATGTGTACATTCCAGCAATCCCTGTTTGCATAGGGCTTTATCTTTCCATCTGTTTTAAAATATAATAACCATACTACATAGTTTATAGGGCACTGAGGTTGGTCTGGTGTGATCTGCTCAGACAAGAAGAAATGGCTTCTACAAATACCTCATCCACAACTTTTCTGGGACACAGTTAAGACTGACAAGCCCGTAGTTCCTTGGATCTTGCTTTTTGCTTGTCACAAAAAGGAGCATGGCAGAAACTGCCTTCGAGTCATCAGAAACATTTCAAAAAGGACAGGCAGTCTCACAGAGACACCTGCCAGCTCCATGAATGCCTCTGGGGATGCCATGCACCAGGGCCATGAGCTTACAAAAGTCTCAGTGGGTTAACTGAGTGATCCACCCCTCCTTCATCTCCTGCAGGTGCTGCTTCATGTCTGGAGAATCTCTTCAGAAACTTAGGGACCCTGGAGGCTTGAGGAGGAGCCTTACCAGTGGAAATAAGGTGTGGAATACCACTGCTCTTTGCACATGGCTTGTCTCTAGACCTGCTGTCCCATGGGGCAGTGTCTGTCACCTCCTGGTGCTGCCTCCCTGTCCCCGGTGCTCCCTGCAGCCTCACCCTCCTGTGCCCTCCAAGGGTTCACAACTGCTCCTGGCAAAGCCAGAGCCAACACACCTTGTCCTGCCCTGTCCTGCCCTGTTCCATACTGCCCTACTTCCCCACACCTCCCTTTCGCACTGCAAGGCTTTTAGGAGATTACAAACTTTTCTAGTAGATAGCATTTTGTCACAGAAAAGGAAATAATAGAGTTTAAAAAACTCCAAACTTGCAAAAAGAGTGTGTGAGGGTGTGTTTGGTACTGATATTTTTTTAACTTTTTTTTTTTTTTTTTTTTTAGGTTTTATTTATTTATTTATTTGATTTATTTATCTATGAGCTTTGTGAATGATGTTGAGTAGAAGCCAAGGCATGTGCTGCTGGAAGATAAGAAAAATAAGGCAAAAAAGGAGACTGGAATGAGCAGATAATGTTCTGACACATTTGATAGATATTCCTTATCTGGGATGCTATTATCATGGAAGTAGTAGAATTACAGGGCTGAACTGCTTTTCTTAGGGTCATTTTATATGTTAAGGGTGGGATATTACAGAGCAGAGAAACCAGAGAAAGTCCTATGAAAAAAATTAATCTAGTACTTAAAATGAGATACAGATGTTAACATAGTCTTCTCACCAGGGATAGCTGATATCTCATTGCTTTCATATGCCAAAGGGACAACTATCCCAAGGCTTTGCTTAAGCAGCACATTTGTTTTAGACTTATGGTCCTATTTTAAACTTTTCTTAGACAGTGGGCTATATTTTTGTTGATAATCCTCAAAAAGTGTAAAATGCTCACTATGGGTTTGTGGAAAGTTGAAGTCCCTAATTTCCATCTTAATATTAAAAAAAAACAGATTAAGTTTATAGGTAAGAGAGGATGAAATGTTGAGAAGAAGGGAACAACTGACCTGGAGTAACAGAGAAGCTGAAAAATATGGGCAAGAAAGGCATGTAAAATCATTTACTGCAGTGAACGTGTTCCTTACTTTATTCAACAGGAACAGCATCCTCCACCAGTTTCTGTGACAGTGCAAACAACTTGCTGTTAAGTTCAGCTCGTTAGGAAAATCAGCTGAGGAATAGGCTGTGTCATCTAGATCTTCATGAACACATGTATGCATGTGGTTAGCTGAGACCTCCCTGTATTATCTTTCCTGTGAGCTGGCCCAGGTGAACCTGGCCAAATGAGACATTTGTTTTGAGTGGTCTGAGATTTATCTGGTTTTGTCTTATGTGTTCTTCCCCATAATTAAAATACTTACAGTAATCTAATGTATATACTGCTCTATTTAAAGAACTTCACCCAGCAATCTAATATAGATGTCCCAAAACAGAAACATCCATTTTGAAAATCAGTTATATTTAAAAAAAATAACAGACTGCATATTCATTTTTAAACATGCTCAGAAATTTGGAAAATCCCTTCTGTGCATGAAAATCAGTGCAAGCTAAACAGCTAAAGGTGCTTTTAAAGGAAATCTTCACTGAAAGATCAAAGGAGCTGGTGGGACAAATCTACATACCATTATGTGAAAACTTTAGCTATCTCACATTCTGTTAGTGTCTTTGTGTGAGGTAAGAAGTGTCTATTCCAACCTAGTTAATTCTGTATAGAAAGCAGTGGAAGATTCATGGATAAGTATTGGGATATTGGATGGGTGATGTTAGAATCCAATGACTTTAGTAAATATAACAAATTAGTTACGCAAAAAATGATCGTTCATAAAAATAAATGCAAATTATCTAGCTGCAAGGTTAAGCTCAAATAGCTGTCTTTTTTTGGGTTTTAGGTGTGAAGATTATTTGATTTTTAAAGCCATAAGATATGCATGAAGGAATAAACAAATCTTCATGTGTTGTATCATAACATCATATTTAAGGATGGTGAAATTTCAAAAGCTCAGAAAAGGGCTGACAGTAAGACCTGAAGAAATATCCCAAGAATTGTGCATAATTTCTTACCTGAATTTCCCTGAGGGACCTGAAAATATCAAACTGCTCTTTGTATGCATCTGCAAGAGATACTGAGATGGAACAGTGTAGATTTCTAGGGAATAAGTCAGTCCAATTTTGTCTCTTCAAAAACTGCAGCAAGCCTTAAGGGTAAGGAGACATGACTTTCATTTAGTAAACAGCGGTTTTGATAATTACGCATGGCATTCTTTTAAGCAAGCTAGGGAATTGTGATCTAGATAAGATTAGACTGAAAGTATTATTCAAGTTTCTTTGTGTTTAAAAGATGTAATATTTATTTGCAGTCACTCTTTTTCACAGTAACTGTAGTGGGGCAGGGTAAGAGTGAAATTCTGTAAAATTCTGTACTGGCTGTAATATTATTCTATGGCACTGTTGGTAGTATTGGAAATAGAGTAGATGGTAATATTGCAGCGGTCCCAGGCTTAAAATAATCCTGATAAATTGTAAAAATACTAGAAAATAATAGACACTCAATTTGGTGAGAGCAAGCAGAAGCACTAAGTAGGAACATTAAACAGTACAAATGCAAGATGGGGAATTCCCTCTAATGCTTTAGGGAAGAATATGGGGACAGCATATTTACCATGTCATACTGCTACATTTGTGGCCAGTTCCAGATTTTTTTGCTTACACAAGTGTTTTCCTTCTTTTCAGTAGTAGTGGAGCTCAAGATGTGCTAAAATGCCTGGCAGACATTTTTTGACAAATCTAAAAGCACTTCATGCCTCTATCACCCTTTATGAATTTGAGGCATGACAAACATTTCTGTGTAGGGGGTTGATAATCTGTGGCAAAGGCACAAGAGATAGAAACTGATCCACTTGATCTCTACAGATTGTTAGAAGCATAATGTGTAAGGATCCAGTAAAACAATTTGAAGGCTCAAGCTGTCTAAGTTTCTAAAAGGATAAACAAAATGTACCTGGTTATTGATCATTCATTAAATTAAATTAAATGTTAAAGGCTTCAAAAGAAGACTGAACCAAGTTTATTCAACCTAAAAAATGAGACAAATGAGGGTAGCAATATATAAAATTATTAGTAAAGGAGATCAGCATAAACTGATTTAGATATGACAAGGGATTAATTTGCAGCAAAGCCTAGATGTAAGAGATAAAGATAATGGTTATCTCCTGGGGTATTTTTTTTTTTTTTTTTTATTTGGATGGTGATTTAGCTTTGACTTCAGCTTCTTAAAGAGAGTAGTACCAGCCCTTGTCAGTATTGGTTTGGATGTGAAGATCTATCAGAACCCAGCCCCCTTTGAAAAATACCAAAACAAGCCATCTTAATGCCTTATTTCTGGCTCTTTTGCTTTCTGTAGAATTTGGCCAAGTATGCAAATATGCTTCTTCTGTTTCTACTGAAAGACAAAAATTATGAATTAACTCTACTGTTAAATAAACATGACTGTTTACTTCATATATTCTATATGCTCTAGTTGTTCTACATGCTGAATGGAAACGTGGTTGTGCTGTTTTGGATGGCTGGACCAGTTTTCTCTGCAGTCATTATGTTTCTCCTCTCAGGCTACCGGATGGATGTTTAGGTGTAATGATAACATCTGTTTGAGTCTACTTGGCAGTCTTGAGATTGAAGAACTCTGGAATCATTTGGGAACTACAGAAATAAATGAAGACAAAATTTAAACTTTTGTTTTCCATAATTCCATATTGATAAATAATTGTATGGACTTTGTAATAAATTATTGTTCAATATATTCTCATTTTCTCATTTCGGATCATTTATATTCTGTATTTAGCTGTACTGACACTGTACTGGTTATTTCCTAGGTGTAGCTACAGAAAGATAGAAAATTCATCACAGGAGCAGAACACACTCTGGATTTTCTTCTGATGTACAGACTACATTGATTGAAGTATTGAATCCTTTTGCAATACCACCTTCCTGTAAGTAGGTTCAATCAGTTGGAAGCATAAATTTTTGTTTGATTTCTGTGTAATTCAGTACTCTACAAGGAAAGTGGCTAATTTAGTATTCTACCAGAAAAACAATTGCAAATATTTATATGCACACATAAGAAAGAACAATGTGAAACTTAAAGCTTGTTCTGATGTTCCTCCACTGCCTTTTCTGAAATTCAGATTGAGGAAGGAAAATCATGAGTCACAGACATTAGTCAGCTTTTGGGAATGGTAACTCTGTATACTGTAAGAGATGAAATAATGAGTTTGTAAGGCAAGAAAAGCAAGAAATAGAATTGTAACATGAAGGGATTATAGGGGTATCTGTATTTCTTCTTATCAACTTCTCTGTGTCACTAAGATAACAAGTAGTCATAGTATCTTCCAGGTAGAGATACACAATTTGAGCACTAACAGACAGTGTAAACATTGTCCATGGCTGCCCTTGGCTCTGTGCCTCATAGTTATTGTCAAGGGACACAGAAATATAGTTCTGAGATGGCCAGAGTGACAGTCTAAGGATATGTTGTGATTAGTAAATACTGAGTATTTTCTTTAATTGGATTTTATCACTACTACAAGCTGAGATATAAATTTCTGTTGTTATGGGAAGGAATGATTATTTTGAGATATTTTGAATTTATTAAGTATTCAGGTTTTTAAATTAAGGCCTTCTACTGGCAACAGGTATTTGGATTGAAGTACTAGTTTTCTGGATTCAGAGTTGTAAGTTCTGCATGCAAAGTAACAATTTTTTGAATCACTGTGATTTATAGATGTAAAGAAAATTTCTAGTTTGTTTTTTTTTTTTTTTATTGGTTTATTTGATAGGCTGCCTTTTTGTGCTGTTGAAATGTGTAGCTATGTGAATTCTCCTCGATAAAAACACATGGTGCTGATTGGGGAATGATATACCTGTATTCCTATGATATATCAAAATTCTTTAGAATTTTGACTCTGAAATTCAGATCTTAATGTTGACTGGAATATTCAGTGCAAAGGAACTGAAAAGGGAGTTGAAAATTATGAAATAAAATTTTTTACTGTATTGAGAATTTATCTTGTCATTGTCAAACATATCAGTGTCATTTGTGCACTTTATTTTCTGTCATATTGTAACACATTTGCATCTACTGAAACAGCTCTTGAATATTCAGTTGTATTGTTTTCTTTCATTTTTCACTTAAAGTTGACTTTTTTGCAGGGATCTAGGGAATGTAGCTTCCATCTGTTGCTTTGATCTCTGTGCATCTCTGCTGCATGGAATGGATAGCCTTTGTAGCCTGATTTCATGACCTGGCAATAGGATGTGATGCTTTGAGATAAGGCAGTGTAAGGTTACATTAGTGCTTGTTTGTATATCTGCACTCATTACATTTGACCCCTCTGTGAGGAGTGGCATTTGGAAAGAGGGAAAGGTCTCACTGTGGTGTTTCTAAAACTTCTATGCAAAAGAAAGGTTGAGCAGAGGGGAGGGAGTTGCAAACTGTCTGAATATGTAGGGTAAGCTTAAAATGCAGTAGATGAAGGAGTAAAAAATTACAGTTATCTCTGTTATGGAAGAAGCTCAACAGTTTCTCACATGCTGAAAACATTCAGCTGTAATTGCAGATATGTTAGAAAAGAGAAAAGGTTTCTCATGTTTTGTGAAAATTGTTGTTTCTAATGGCCACCATGAGCAGTTTGTAAATGTTTTCACCTTGGGTATTCAAAACCAGAGGAATGCTGATATATCTATAGACACAGGGAGATGCAGTTCGGGAACTGAAATACCTGGGTGAAGTAAAATGAACAAAGTGTTTGCCTCTTGTTCTCAGCTTTCTGTTTGGTGTTTTAAGTATGTTTGAATTACTTCAGTGTGCTTTTAATGGCAGAGTTGTTTTTCAGTGCTAAGCATTTGTGTATAAAATAATTGAAGTTCATACAGTAAACCATAGTTCAATTTACTTGAACATGTAAATTGGCTCATTTATGAGTCACTCTTGCATGACTAGTACAGCAGTATTCCACATGATAATTAAGGAAGTATACAGTAATTGGCATATAGTAATATTGAAACAGATTGCCCAATATATTTATTTCTTGGACAAAAACTGATCAATTTTAATTTGTAGAATTCTATACTGCTTTCTTTTGGAAGTGAAAGTATATTTATTAAAACAGCAATGACTATGAAGCCTAGTGTGGTAAAATTTGATAATTTCTTTTGTCAAAGAAGCAAATAATGAGATTATCTTGTTAAATTTAAAGTGCAAGGTAGTGGGAACACAAGAAAACCTTTATGATGAGTTTTTGTCAATCTGTATAATTTTTCAGTTAAGCAGTCATAAATCAAGGAATATTGTATTTTTTGAGGCTCATTAAAGAGAAATTATACATTAGAATAGTGAGGTAGTCAGCATAATGAAATGATGAATGCTTATAACTATCTGTATGTAAATGATGTGAGACAGATTTGCTGGTGCTACAGAGGAGAATAGCAATCTATTTGACAGTTCCCTGTAGGTGCTACTTCTGGATACAACTGACAGATGTTAAATGTAAACCTCTTCAACAGCAAGCACTTATTAGCACTCAGTGGGGAAAAAATGGCAATATAGAATAAGACAAATAGCAGATAATGCCATTTAAATAATTTTGTTCTTACGAAGCTTTATTGCCAATATGTTATAGTCTGGTGGATTGAGTTTTTGTTTGGTTTTTATTGACAAAACCTAGGTAGGCAAGAGAACATTTTGGAATTTAGAAAATTGTAATTTGAAACACTTAAGAAAATTCACTCAGTATTATAACTTGATGGAAGATCTATGTATCAACACCCTTATTTTGGAATATTTTTTGGTAAATATTTGTTGAATCATGATGTGATAAATGTCAGTACTGTGTGTGTTTGCTGACTTTATGAAATTAGTTTTAATTGTTGTTTCCTTTTTTTTTTTTACTCCCATGATAAAATAGAAAACTCTAGTCTTTCAGATTTGTCATTTTAATGGAAAAAGACCAGAAGTAGTTAATGAAACCTGGTTAGCAATAGCAAATACTTTTAGGACATCCTGTGATTTCATTTCCAGGCTATTTGTCTCAGTCCTAGCCTGAAATGCTACTCCTAGAACTATAAAATATTAATTTGTGTGAGATTCACAATAATACAACTCTTCAACAGAGATCAGCATTAAAGTAGTTCAGGAAACTATCAAAACCACTTGATTTATTTCTAATCCTACTTTGTAATAGATTAGGTTAGGGATTTATATTTCTTTAAAGTATGAATCTAGACACATGAATTGATTTTTCAAATTGTCAAGGCTTACTCTAAAGCTTTTTATTTTTTGAGATAGCCTGTCCTTAATGAATTTTTTTTCTAGCTGCCAGCCGAGCTGCTGCTTGAAAGGATAGAGATTAAGCTAACACTAAGAGTGATGCAATGTCTACATGTTTAGATTGCCTTATGTCTTTCAGTATTATGGAATCTCTGACACTGTGTGTGCTTTTTGCTTGTTATCTTTTGTCAACTGCTTAACACTACCTTGTGTTGCTTGCAGTAAATCTTTTTGGAATTTAGTGTTCCACTGCACCACTGCAGATCTGTAATCCCCTTTCATGGTGTTAAATTATCAGCCACATATGCACTGTGTCTAACTTAGTGGACATATTTATTGTTCCCAGGCTACTGTGCTTTCTAATTTGTTTCTTTATTGCTTTGCCTTGAATTAGGGAATAATCTCCCTCTCTTTCCTGAGTTCTTAAAGGAATAGATAAAGTTTATTCCCTTGTACTTTTTTTTTTTTTTGTTCTTAGTTTTCACTGTCACGAATTAAATCTAGATTATTTTCTTCATGTAGATAGATGTTGGTGCATGTTCATGTAGAGTAGCTCAGTTTCAAGAGTGTCAAATGTGAATATCATCTCAATGGGGAAATCAGAGTAAATACATTTTATGAGAGAATTTAAGCAATGATCCATGACTGCAACAGTCTTCTCATATAGCCAGAATTTGGAAGTAAGGAGGAGTTCATAAGTCTAGGAAATGTAGTATGATCCTATTAACCTCTGTTCATTAAATGATGAAGGGCTTAAAAGTAATGCTGAATTTTATCTCCTCTTTGCAACCTAATAGAGTTACAAACATTTATATTAGTAAGAACTTTCTATGCATTTCCTGGCTTAAGATTTGCTCCCTTTTCTTCAGTTCTTCTGTTCTCAGCTGTGTAATAATCTTTCTTATGTCAGATGCCACTAGCATTTTCAAAAGTGCCTTGACTATTTCGTTGAGCCAATCTCTGAAACATTTTGAAAAAAGTGAAAACATCTAACGTGCCTTTACATGACAGATAACAAAATTGGGCCATTTGCTGTATCTTAAAAACAAACAAAACAAAAGACAGTAACATATGTTCTATAGAAATCTCCTAAAATTACATCTGTTTGAACATTTTATATCCAAAAATATAAGAACCAAATTAGTCTTTTTTTCTTCAACCATTTAGAACCTCCATGTTGCCAAATAAAGTAACAGATCAGAGATTGCTGCCTCTGAAATTAAATACTTTCTGTTCCTCTGAGGTTAGTTCTATATGATCTAGTATGTTTCTTTATGATGGGTGTAAATCACTAGAAATGAGTCTTGTATGGTATTTCTGATAATTGCACTTATTTGATGAGTCAAGTTATTCACTAGTTTTAAGAATACTCTTAATATGCATATACCATTGTAGAGTTTATATGGATATAGTGCCTAAATATATGCAAAGTATACACAGTGTATTTAGTCTTGTAAATATAGACTAAATATGCAATATAAAAATTAATTTTTGATATATTTTTACTTTTAGGAAAACCACTACATGTTATTAATGTGCTGTATAGTGTAATTGCATCCAGTAGTTTGAAAAAATTGCTTTGAAATGTCTTAGCAAACATTTTTAACTGATAAGAAAGCATACTGAAATGTGTTTCATGGTCTAATTACCTCTGTTTAGACTAAAAAAAAAAAATAAATTTAGTCAATGGCATCTATGTAAACTGCTGAAGAATGATGGATTTCTCATTAAATATTATGTCTTATCACTAAGGAAAATCCACATCACTGAAAACTAATTTGAAAATACATGTATATGTTATGTTTAGAGTTTTATTGTGTTGTCATTGCATTTTAAAATCACTTTGCTTCCCTACTACTTCTACTTCTCTAATTTTACTTCAATTTGCTTCTAGTACTTCTAGAGTACTTGAATAATTTTTCTCTAAGCTTATCACTAGATATCACTAGCATTATTTGTTTATATATCAGTTAAATCTGAGTAGTAATCTATAAATAGAAGCATAATTTTAAATCTAGTGCTTTTTTTCAGTTACATTTATCTGAACGTATGACTTTTCTAATTGCCAAAGGATTGAGATCACTCGGATGTTGTTTCTCTTTTACTCAAAGAAATCCCTTTGCAGAATGTAATAGAGAAGTACTATGATGGTTGTCCAACTATTTCAGGTATTTCTTTTTTAAAACTGAATAATATGCTTAAATGTTATTGAACAACAGCTGAGTTCTGCTGTGTGAGTGTGTTAGTGGAGTACAAAATTGAAATATAAGCGCATGAGAATAATAATATGTAATTAATACCTGTTTCAAGTAACCAAACAATTAGATTTGTGATTAATTCTAGTGGAAGTATTTTAAAACACGTAATATTTTTGGTTAACTGAAGTTCTATGAACAAGATGCTTGTGGATTTGTGAAACAAAAGTAAAAAGAGTCTTATGACCCCATTCCTTGAGGCTTGGTGTCTCCAGCTTTTACAAAAAGCCTTTGGAATTTCACTTGTAAGAGAGCATTCTGACTGGACCAAGAAGTCATTCTTCACATCTAGTGTCAAAATAAAGAATGTTAGTACTCATCTGGGAAAAGCAAAGAATTTTTTTAGGCAACCTGTTATATGAGATAATTTTATTTAGTTTGTTTCTATTAAATATTGCTAAATTACACAAATATAGAAATTAGAAATCTATGTATGGATAAGCTTACACACAATGTCTTTGTTGAGGGTTGTTTGGGTTAGACTGAAAAAAACCCCACAAATGCATATTCAGCAGAAGATCCCAGTCCTGCCATGCTATCCAGCTGAAGGGAGCTTAAAATTTACACAGAACCACAGAACATCCTGAGTAAGGAGGGACCCACAAGCATCATCTGGTCTAGCCTTAAGTGAATGGCCCATAGAGGGATCAAACCCACAACCTTGGCATTATCAGCACCATGCCCTAGTTTTCCTTGAATAAAAAACTGAAAAGTGTTCTTTAGTCCTTCCAACATAAAAGCAAAGTTTCATGGTAACCATGGAAGGAGGCTCATAATGATTGGTTGATTCACCGATGCTTTTAAAATTTGATAGCCCAGCAGCAGGAGCCACTGTGTGTTCATTGCCTCACATTTGTCAGTCTGTACTTTGTCTTTTCAGCAGCGAGGACACAGTTTTAGAACTTCATTGCCAAGAGATGACAGTTAAAGCAAGGCTATAGAAAATATGCATATGGGAATGAGTGACAGTTTTATCTTAAGTCTTTTCAAGACTTCAAGAATAGAGTGTATCTATAAGCAGTCTCAAAGGAGTCTTTGTTTTTCTATTTCGAGATGTGGAAGAATTTTTAGCATAAAAACTAAGTAGAAAGACATAAAGATTTATGACTGGTACTGAAAATGATGTGGACTGAGCAACTGGATTGCACATATTCTAGGTTTCCTCTTTGGCCTTTGTAAAATGTTGACATTTGTAACTGAGAATGAAGGTGAAGAATTGAGGGGAAGAGAAGAACTAAAATTGTAACTAAATGCAAGAAAGCAGTAGGAAAGAATAAACAATAGGGAGAATGTGGCTTTGGATATCAGTGAAGAGGGCGAGATGAAAGGTTGCTCAAAATGGAGAAAGATAATGAGAACTTTCTTTCCCATCTTAATTTCAGACACTGCCATAACCTGAGGCAAACTGTTTGACATTGCAAAGCAGAAGCAATTATCTGTTTTACTGAAGTGATTTTCACCTGAAAGGAATGGAAATTAGTAAATGTAAGATGAAAAAATTTGGTGTAGGAATGCTGTACTAGTATGTGTTTAATATTTAGTAAATCCAGATGAGACGCATCATTTGGTAGTAGCAAAGCAAACATAAATATTAGTTCTCTAAAAATGTGTTCAAATAAAATTAAATATATAGATGTATATATTTTGGATCCTTTCTATATGTGTCTAAATACACATCTATTTTCATAGTTTCTTAAGCACACATCATTACTAACTGGGTTTTATTACCTACCTTCATTTTCTGGTGAACTTTAATCAAGTTTTTCACTTCACAATTGTATATTTTCATTATATTTAAGTGATAAACCTGCAATAGGTTTCCTTCATTCCTCCTCCATTGCAATGGAAGTGATTGCAGAGTAGCCCAGAATACATTGTATTTTCCCCTTGTTATCAGCTGCACCAGACCAAGCTATGCTTAACAAATACATAATGTTTTAGTTTTTTGAAATTAAATTGAGAGGTAAACAAGGACAGAAAAGATATCTTAGGTTAAAATTAAAAATATTGCATTTTAATTTCTGAAAGGAATAAAATAGTGTTTTCTACTTTTTTGCAACATGAAAGAGATTGCATAACCTCTCTAAGAAAAAGCAGATTTAGATGGACAAGAGTCTGGTGTAGATGTTTTACCTGAGCTTACTAATAGCCATTTCATTTTTAGTAGATATGTTTCTGTAATATTTACTGAAGAAAACAGGCTTCCCTCTTATACTGAGAGGATTTGATTCTGTATTTAATCAAGAGCACCTTTTCCTGCTTTTCCCATTAAGCTCTCTTTATCTCCACCCAGGTTTTGTGGCTTTTACCCTCTGATTCCCTCCCCAGTCCTGCTGCTGGGGGTGAGTATGGTGAGGGCTGTGTGGCACTTGGCTGCTGGCTGGGCTTAAGCCACAACAGGAGAGAAAGGCAGCTCAAAGAACTAGCACTTCCATAACTGACTCTAAGAGCAAACTTATTTTCGCTGATTGGAAACATTTATTGAATAAAAAAAAGAAGATCATAATAAGGAATAACTTGAAGTCTGTAGAGTAAGCAAACATACAAAAGCTGTTAAGGCAATGGAATTTTACAGATGTTAAACTGGATAAGGCATTTTATTTAGTGTGCTCTATGTTAAACACCAACATAAAGATAAATTTCATACAGCATATAGGCATGTTTGTGTTTCTCTCTATATATATAATATATTATATATATATATAAAATTAATTTCTCTGTGTTAAGATTTGTTTTGTGAGTAGGAAATAATCATGCAAGAAAAGACTGAGGTAGGGAGTTCCATTACTGTTATCATAACAAATAACCCCAAGAATAATTCAACCACACAAGCATCTGTATTTGTTTTACTTTCTGGAAGATAAAATCAAAAATTTTGAAAGTTAATTATTCAAAAATCTCACATTAAATAAAAATGTCTTGTTTTGCTTTTTTCTACATAAATGCCTTTCATCCTCATTAAACTTAGCTTCAGTCCCACAAATATGTAGAGATGTGGAAGCTATGAAATTTTTTTTTTTTTTTTTATCATAGCTGGTTTTTATAAGCTACTTTGATAACTCTGACTTTCCATCTTTTCAAGCAATTTTTTTGGTTTATAGCAGCAAGATAGAAGCTGTCATTTTATGTTAATACTAAGATTTTTAATAAAGGAGCTGTGCAATTGCTTGGCATAGTCCTGTATAAGGATATTGATCATATTCTCACGGCTTTCTGGTGACTTCAGTAAGGGTGAACACATGAACACACATATATGAGTACACACACTGAGATATTGTGTGAATTTCAAGATGTGCATGCAGGCACCATTTCAGTTATGTTTTCAATTGAGAAAGGAAGTAACACATAAATACAAAATTAAGATTACATCTCCAGCTAATAATGAGATTACTGGTGGAACAATGTTTTTCTTGTATTTAATTTTTTTTTTTGTTTCTTTTTCTTCATTTTTTTACCGAATCTAATTAAAATGTAATTCCAATTTCATTAGGACTTGTTCACTTGAAAATGTAACTGCTTTATACGTATGTGATTACATAACATTTTCTTAGAATTCAGTAGGACTGTTCTCTTGAACAGCAATCAAATAACAGAGCTATACAACATATATCACACATCAGCTCATTAAGGGAGATACTAGCACACCTTCTCACTCCATTTGCCTTAGCACATTCATAAAACTTTTATAAGTTCTCTTACTCTACAATGGTGTGTTTAAAGATTCCAAGCTATGTCACTTTCATTGTTTTCCCTTGAGTATAACACTTGGAAAAACTGATCTTAAAGTTCCTGCCAAAATTTACCATGTGCAGACAGTGGTTTCCTAGTCCTTTTTTTCTGTGCTCTTTGTCCTGCACTTATTTTAGATATTTTTCATCGTTTTGAAGGATTTAATCTAAAGCTATTCTTCTTTGTGAATGTAAAGTATTAAATTATTAAAATACCTCCAGAAGCTGCATATTTTAAATTGTAACAGCAAATGGCAAACAAATGCAGAATTTTTCAACAGTTATTTAAATATAAAAAATTCATTGCAGTTGCACTGTTAAATTCTTTGGCTAGTGATGCCCTACCAGAATGTAGCTTTCTTTTCTGCTTGATGATTGTCTGGGCAGGAGAATGGACCAAATTAATTACTAAGATTCCCTCTAGGCCTATTTTTTATGGTTCATTTTTCATGTTCTTTTCAGGCAATAATGTAACCCTTAAGTTTTAGCTTTTTGCAACTAAGTGGTACTTTCTGATTATAAAAATGATTGAATTTAATACAGATGGATGAAAAATTTGCATTTTATTAAGAAATTAATGCTGTTGCAATTAATTTTACTTTGTATTATATATATTATTACACAGGCTATATGAACCAAATCAAAAATAAAAGGTACTTCAAGGTCCTATTGGACCTCTTAGAAATAGGAGGTTTTGTCTTAATGGTTTGGAAATGTTATAACCTGAAGACTATATTAATTTTGAATCTATATGTTGATGGTTAACTACCACCTGCAGGAAGAGTTCTCAGCAGCCCTAGTACTTATAGAATTTCCTATAACTGGTACTTTATTTCTGATTCCATGGTACTTACAGGTTGGATTCTGCAGCCTGTCCATGATGATTCTCAATACAGCCAATAAGGGAAAACAAAATAACCTGCATTACCCTGAAAATTCAACAGACCTCCTTAAACCCTGTTCATCTTCTAAAGGGAGCTTCTGTTACTTGATTCCTCAGACTCTATTTTCTAGTTGAAATATATCACCTCTCCTTATGTGAATAAGATTAGGTAACTCTCTCTTTAGGGAACTTCTCCCAGCACAATGGAGTCTTGTGATCTCAGTGTGGCTGAGAAGGAAATGAAGGTTTAATGACAAGCAATTCCATCTTCAGGCTGTTCTTTATTATCTGTCACTTTCTTGTCACTTCATATTAAATGATGACAGTTTAGGTTCAGTGCTGTTACTCTATTTTGAATGAGTTTCTTGGAGAGCATGTTTGATATTTGAATAATCAAAGAAAAATTCTCCAGCACCTTTTTTCTAAGAGTTTGTGTGACTTTCATGTGAAGTGACCCAGTCTTCGATACTATGTTCGATCAAAAAACATCATTCTTTTGAACTTATGAGATGAAAAAAAGAGATTTTTTTTTTCCTTATTATGTATTTATCTAATATTTTAAGTAAACATTGGTTATGTTTGTTTACAAGCTGGTAAGCAGAGTAGCGAAATAAAATTTGAGATGTTCATAATTTTTATCTATACTGTTTGGAGTTAATCAAATGAGAGGCAAAAGTGCAAAATTTTACTACTTTAAACCCAGTCTTTTTTTTTCTGTGTATGCCATTTTAATCAGGCAAAGCACATTATAATTACATAGGATTTCTAGGTGCATAGGCAGTTTGTATAGTTGGATGTCTGGCTGTTTTCCACAGGCAGGATGAGAAATAAGATTTAAAGTCTAGACACTGCTGCTTGAAAAGCACAACCATAATTGACCTCACTGGGTGTAAGTAATTAGGAGATTAGCTACTAAAAGATCTTACAGATATGCTGGTTGGCCTACATGGATCTTCACTTTACCTCACTTGATCAGGGGAGGTGAACTCACATCTGGTCTCTGAAGGAATTCTGTTTATGTTTCTTGTTTTTCTTAGAACTGTACGTTTTAATATAAATACAGTTTTCCATGTGTATTTTACTGGGACAAGATATTTTTGTATTTTCTGCCACTATGCATTTGTAATCTTAAAATATAGCTAAGTGTAAGCTGATGTAACCTAATACCACATCATCCAGCTATTCAGTAAGTAATACATCTGGCTAAGATGCCAACAGGATGGTACTCCACTTGGAATGCACTTGGAATAATAATTCTTGTAATGTGGAGCCTTAAGGAGGGCACAGCAACATTCCTGTGGTTGGCAATCACAACTCCAGTGCATCTTTTGTGGGCAAAGGGAAGTTTGCTGACAGTTTTCACGTTCTGGTCATGCACCTGCCACCAGCAGTTGTTGTCTCTCTGACCATGGCAGTTTGCGGTGTTGGCTGTAGAATGACCAAGAGTTATGAGGTCAGTAGTAACCATTCCCACTGACCATGTAGCTGAAGAGCTTTCCTGCTCATTCTCAGGAGGAATGTACATTCTCCCTGACATTGAGATGCAGGGTGGGATTTTATATTTCATGGTTTAGCATGTAGAAGTTACTCCTGGAAGTTACCTGAGAGATTCAGACTGGAACTCAGTCCCTTCTTTATTAGACAAAGAATGTGTTTCTAATGTTAGCACAGGCAGCTATACACAGAAAACAGCTGGATTAATTTCAAGAAATTAAATTCAAGAAAGTTTAAAGGTAGCTGAGATATCTCAATACTTCTTTTTGGAGTATATGGATATATATATATATATACATACATATATATATAAATAAATGGTTTTAGGTACCCAAAATAGTTATAAAATAGAAGAGTTAACAAAGCATTTTTATTGTAGTGCTGTGTAAGTTGTTCAAAGATAATACTCTGCAAAGTTTAATAAATGCCATTTGGAACAGAAACACAGTGTGGATGCACTAAATGTGTGTATTCTGTTCTTGGATAGAATAACAATACTTCATAATGAACATTGCAGAATATTAAACCAATGGCTAATTGCTTACTGATATGTTTATATATTCCATCCATACATATATAAGCATATATATATATACACACACATATACATAAATATAGTTTGTGAAAATAAAAATGTGTTTTCTGGTGCAATGAAATGTCTAAATGGTAGTCCAAGAGCATCAAGGAGACAATCATAAATGTCCCCCTAAAACATGAAACATGGAAATGAAGGTTCTGAATCAGTTGACAGATTAATGCATCTACAAATTATGTACATATGCTGGATTATAAAGCTGCTGTACTGTTGCAAATACAGATTATATTATTAAAAAACCCTTCATGATTGCATGCAAAGAATATCTAAGATTTGTGTACTTATCCAAAATTTTACCTTTAATCCTTTAATGATTACAATTCAGTAAAGAATTTTTTTTTTTTTTTTTTTTTTTTTTTTTACCAGAACTACATTTTATTTTGTAATGATCAATGAAGTTCTGGCTTAAAAGTAATTTTTTAAGAGAGAAAATTCCTGTAGCTCCAAGGATAAACAGCGAATAATTATAATAAGGTAATCCAAATCCTAACCAGCTAATGACCTGTTGCCTTAAAGTTTTAAGTATCTATCATCCTCAAGTATTAATGCAAATTAATCTGTTCTAAATATCAGTGGATATTTATATTTGGTCTTCATTTCCTGAAGTCTGGTATAATTCACAGTATTTTAATCATCTTCAAGTGTATTTTTAGTAGGATTGAGTAAAGTAATTAAATCAACATATCTCCTTGCAACATCTTTTGTTTTTTCTAGTTCTAGCCAAATACTTGCTTTAGTCACAAAGAAGTATATTACCTTTAGGTACCATCTTTCTCAGTTTTAGGTATTTGCTGAGAATGGGTTGAAGTTGGGACGGATCTTTTGGGGTCTTCTGGTCCCACACCCCTGTTCAAGCAGAGTCCCACTAAGCTGGTTGCCAGGGGCTGTGGATGGATGACATTTGAATATCTCCAGGGATGGGGACTGTGGGCAGCCTGTGTATGGGCTTGATCACCCTCAGAGTGTGGAAATGCTTGCTCTTGTTCTAAGGGATTCCCTTGTGTTTCAGTTTGTGCCCTTTTGCTTTTCTCCTGTCACTGAGCTCCACTGAGGAGAGACTGTCCTCGGTAATTTCACTAATGATATTAAAATTTCTGGGTTTATGCTCAAATAATCAATAACAGGTATTAATTTTCTAAGTATAGTACATCATATCAGACTTCTAAATGTACAAATTCTTACTGTGCCTCACTTGTTTATAAAAACTTGCTCAAATGCATAGGAAACATATTTAAATTTAAAATAGGATTGGCTAAAAATTAATTCCTAAATCTATTTTAAAACTATCTAGGTAATTTAATTTTGTCCTAAAAATTCATTTAAATTTAGTACATTAACAGGTGTTGTTTGTGGTTTTGTTATTTTGGCTTTTCATTATCTCTTTATCACAGTGGCTCAAGAATTTAGATGCTTCAGAGACTGCTTAAAATTCTAATCTTGCTGCAGGCCTTTCAGACATTTGTCAAGGTCAAAATTCTATCCAAGCCAAGGTGATTGGTCAGGCCTGCATGCTTAATAAATGCCATATGACAATGAAGTAACTGGCATCATAAGGTGTTGTGCTTGATTACCTGGTGCTGATGACCATCCTCAGTTTACAGCTGAGTGGGAAAGCAAGCATCAACAGGAGAGAAAGGGGGGTGATGAGCCTGAGCTCATCAGATTTCAGTTATAACAAAAGGGTCAAGTGCATCTGTTTTTATAACCCTTTAGAAAATATGTAATCCCAGAAATTTTAGCCTAATTTTTAAGAAGCGTGGTTTAATAAATGCTCTTCCTATTCCATCTAACAATTTTTGAATTTATACAAAAATTTGTCATAATGAAATAGATGTCTTAAAATTGTTATGTTCCTTTAGGTTTCAAACAGTTAATGGCTGACTAGAAAGATGGGCCAGACATCTGAATTTGACAGTCATACCAGTCACAGACCAGTTTTACTTCAGACCAGCTTGGGCTGAATACCTGGTAACATTTGGAATGTCTTTAGTGCTTTTCTCCAGCACACTTTCTCCAGCACAATTTTGTCCTAAAGGATTTGAATGCACCAGGACTTTTCTGTCAAGGAAAGCAAAGTGTAAGAATTAGCTATGATAAAGAGACAAACTTCAAAAATCCACTCCCAATCAAAATTAAAATGTCAATGTGGATGCATGTAAAATATTTTAGATTATTGTACAGCAGTTTGTTTGTGTATATGAGGTACTGAAGGCCTAGGGTATAGTGATATATGACTCATAAGCAGTAAAAACAGATTCATGGGTAGCAAAAAGACATGAAGGGCTTTTGAGTACTTTGCACCATCTGAAGGAAAGGGCAGAGAACTAAGTGATATGGAATGAATGCTTGGAACACAGGAATTCATAGAGTAAGCTGTACATAGGGCAGTCTCCCAAACTGTTTGTAGTACCTTTGACCATGTCAGTCATGCTTATTTCCTGCTATCCTGGGTGGCCATGGGGTTACTCTTTATGTGTGTTCATTCTGTGTTCATGACAGTGTTTCATCTGTTATGGTCAGAGAGATGCCCCAATCTCCTTGTTGCCACAAAGAAGATTAAACTTGAATATGGCCTTACTTTCTAGTTATTGTGAGCACTCTGGGGCAGCTGCACAGTATACAAGCAGTAATGGCAGAAGTTCTTTCATGGTTTTAATTATATAGACAGTGTTTGAAAATCTTGAACATTTTATTTTGGAAAATACTGGTGGAATTGAGCTGTAGGTATTGTATTGATTCTACCCGTATCATGCAGTAAATTTAAGTTGTCCTACTTAACATTCTGTAAGAAAGTAAGGAAAAATAGGCTTTTAAAAATTAATAGATTTTTTATTATGTTAATTACTTGTGTACGTTGAAATTCTACTAATATTTACATGAATTGTATATTCCTTCAGGCATTCCAAGGCAATTTGTCAAACAGCAGCATTAGGAAAGTAGCAAATTCATTATACTTTCCTATAAGTCTGAAAATTATCATACTATCATCAAATTGTTTCTAAATATTTTGGCCTGTCCATCCTACTTTTATTGACTCTAAATGTGTGAATGTGTGGTGGCCTATTTATGCAGATTCCCAACTATGTTTTGAAATAGAGGTAAAAATGAGTACATATGCTATCAGCTTTTGTGTAAGAAATAGTTTATCTGAGAAACTTAAAGGGTATATTAGAAAGTCTGTGACTTTCTGAACCTGTAAATTTCTGGTCATTGTGGATTTAGTGATTACTGGAGGCATAACTCTGCTGATTTGTTGGTAGCAGTGACTATTGCTACTGAGTTAAGGAACAGGTTTTAGGATACATGAACAGTAGGCAAATGCTTTGATTTTGACCCAATATTGAATTATTGTCAAGATCCAATAATGCAGTCGTAATCTTTTGCAGCTGTAGATCTCATTCTATCATGTCATATTACAAGGTGGGTTTTTTTGTTTTTTTCTTTAACTGGTACGATTCTCTTTCTTTTTTTCTTTCCCAAAAGAGTTGTGAGTAGTTTTTGAAACACATTCAACACAGATTTTCCTGTTCATTTATTCATGCAAGTATGTTTCCATGGAGACAATTCTGATTTCTGCTGCAGTTCTAGACAGTCATTTATCTGTAGATCAGCAACACAAATCAACTTTTCTTCATGTTGTGACAATCCTAAGGCAATTAGTTCTCAGGCTATATCTAAAGTTTTTTTCCATGTTTGCATTTTTACATACAGAAGTAGTACACTTCTCCTTGAAGAAAAGCACAAAATCACTTGCATCTTATGGATTTAGACTTATGATTTAGATGCAGTTCCACACAGATTAATGTTAAGGAATGTTGGAGCACATCTGGTGGATGATCCTGGTCCCATATTAGCACAGGGATCTGAGGGTATACAGTTTTCTTTCACTTTCTGGATCTTTCCCTGACATCACAGCAGCATGCAGCAGGTGCCATGCTTTGGACCAAAGTGGAGAAGTTTGCTGCACACAGAACTTAGCCTGTGGCTGTAGCATTGCTTAAGATTTTAATCAGTGACTTACGATTTCCAGGTGACTCCTGGCCGTCAGGCGAAGTGGTGAAAAAGTGAGTGATGCTGCTCAATCTTCTTAAGAGCATATTGGCCACATCCCTTTGTAGTATCATGCTTTATAGTGTGCTGCTGAAAACTTGTGTTGCTTGATGTAAGTAATACAAATGCACCCTTTGCATTTGGAGGGTGTTTGAGAATATAAAACTTGCAGAAGTAGTAGTGGAGTATGCAGAATGTTACGAATGGGTGACTACTGATCTGTTCAGGAAAATGATCTGAGACACCCCCTTATAAAGCTCAGATTAGAATCATAAGATTCTTGTGTGTTTGGCAAAGTTCTGTTAATACCAGAAGGATTTATATTCCAGGCTTTATCAATACATGAGAATATTGCTGTAATATTTTGATGAGGTAATTTTAATAACTATTTTTTTAACACTTAAGTATTCGCAGATTAATAAATCATGGATGTAGTTTTAATTGAAATAGAAAAAAAATCTAAGTAAAATTAAATCTAGACATCAAAAGACTAAACACAGAACTGTAAAGTTTCAAAGAACTTAATCTCTTTGCAATTTCTTCAATTTTTCTTTTTAAATTTAGTAGAGAGTAAAAAGAGATCTATAGCAAAAGCCAGGGAGATAGCCAGAGCAATCATACTCTTAAACCTTTCTAAGTATCAAGAAGGACAAAACATTTTTGCTAGACCTAGTTACAAATATTTTGCAAAACAAGGATATTTGCAAAGACAAATGTAATGGAAATGACACTTCACAAAGAAGAAAGGAAACAATGCCGGCTGTGCAATTGTTTCTTTCCAATGTATTAATTATACTATTAACTATATTCAAGTTGGTATTCTAGAACAACTCTCTGATGGTCAGATGAAATTAAATTCCTATATACTACCCAAGGACAATTAAAGGGTTTTGTTTTTTTCATTTATGGATTCTTTAACCTTCTCCATGCATGCTTGTAGTTTCCAAGTACTCTATGAGCATGCTATACTTTACAGAAAGTGAAAATAAAGTTTTAGGGAAAATAATTTTATTAACTTGCAGTGCTTGAAAATGGAATTTACACGTACGTAGTAAATAAATAACAAGCCACAAAGATGAATTGACACCTTTAAGAGAACATCTTTCTTTTCCTCCCAATTTTCTGAATGGTTAATTAAATGGTTAATTATTTTTATGAACATTATTCTAAGGCTAACCTGTACCATGAATAAAATACTGTGAAATTTGATTTTCTTAAGCTCTCTCTGTTAAGCTTAGTTTGTAGATTTTTTTGGTTTCATCTATTATTTTTTAGGCATTTTCTAACTAAAATGTCTGAGGTTATCTTTTTTTCATTTTAAATGCTTAAAGGAAGCTAGAATGCTTTTGAAATCCATCTGTCTGTATAATTATACCATGATTTAAATTACTTGGTAATAACCAAGTATTAGTAGTCTTCATTCCTTGAGGCATGGATGTAAAGCATAACCTGTCTCACTCATGTAAAATTGGCCATATGTCATCATAATAGATGTCACATTTTTGTTATAGTCTTTGGGAAATTGGTTTCAAGAAAGTAAAGATATTCTTGTTGCTTAGTTTTTAAGATTTTAATGCATTTTTAGTATGGAATACCAAGTATTTTAATCCCATTTCAGATATTTGTTGTTTCTCCTAAAGGGTAATAATTAAATTCCATGCTTGATGGTTACAGTTTTTCACTTTCTTTCCTTGCTAATTTCCTCAAGACTGACAATAATCTTTGAACTTGTTCAAACATGACATTAAATATAGTTTGGTACAAAAATGAAGGGACAAAACTTATTATTTATCAATATAATTGAGTTTTGAATTAAATGACTAGTTTTATTTTAAAAAGTAATTGGGCAGTCCTGAGCTATTCATCCTGCTCCACTTTAGCTCTGTGATGAAGATAAAAGTCCTGTTGAAATGTTGGTCCTTCTGTCATTAAAGACTTAGAATTATGAGATTATGTTATTCTAGAACACTGGATGACAAAATACAAAGGCACACTTTGCTTAGCACTAAGAGCCCTAAGTAGGAAAAATAGTTGGGCAACACTAAATTGAAACTATATTTGAATCAGGAATTAATAATAATTCTTTCAAACTTAGATGTGTGATTTTAACAGAACAGCTAAGAATTTACTGTAAGAGTTCTAAATATTTATACAGCTTAAGCTAGGAGGCACTTGCAATCTGTATTTTTTAGTTTCTATTGAAAAAAATACAGGTGGCAACATAAAGGAAATGTGTTTAATATTTTCAAATATATGTATATATATAAAGTATTTGGGGAATTTTGAAAATACACTGAAAATGTGTACATCCAATGGATTATAATTTGTCAGAATCTGAGTGTTGAGATTCCTACATTCAGTTTTGTGGAAGAAGGTAATGATGTAGCAGATATATTGTATATTGGGATGGATCAAATCAGTCAAAATATTGAGTTCAAGTCAGTGAGACAAATGAGAAATGGTTAATACTTGTAAGGATTTTCTATCATGATGTTCTTTTTCATGAGGTATGCAATGAATCTGAACAATTAAGCACTTTTTCATATTTATGGGTTGGCCTACAGGATTACTAAAGTGTCTTAAAGGTGAATACAGCAGGATAGACACATGGGCTGGTATGTGAGGTTAAGGCAGTTGAGGTGTTGTAGATGCTGTGGTGGGTGCCTAGGAGAAGGGCATAGTATCATCCTCAAGCCATACTGAGATTCTCCTCATTATTAATGACATCTTCGCCATTTAATTTAATTTTTTTAAAGCCCTCAAAACACAAATTTTTAAAAGAAATATTTTTATTAACACTATATTTTAGCAAGGTTTCTTTATATGTTACCCTCAAGAGTTTTCTTGTTCTCAATGAATATACTCACTAAGATTTATGTAGTTTTGGCATTTAATGTAGAAAGCTCCATTTTTGTATAGGTTTTTTCTTCCATTGGGAAGATTAAACCAATTTTTTTCTAGTTAGGTGTTTATGAGGCGAGAGGAAACACTTAACAATAAACGCTTGGATGCACTACTTACAGGAATGTTGGACTACAGTTTTAAGATACCACAATGTGAGCAATGTACTGCAAGACTAGAAGAGACTAGACTAGAAGAACTCCTTATAATCATTCAGAATACTGAAACTGGGTAGAAGATCAAATGTATCTCCAAGAGCCTCATTGCAATCCTTAAATGTCCATTTGGTCATTTGGATTGAGTAGATGTTGAAGTTTTCTATAAAATTCCCTGCAGGGAGGTTTCATGGATGTGCTGTTGACAAAATGAGATGAAATTCCAATTTTCTGGGAGTGTGTAATTTTTCTCATCACAAAACCAAACCCAAATTATGAAGACAATGCCTAGTGACAGTTCATCTTGGTATTTCTTACAGATGTCAAAGAGGTGGAAGCCAGCTATCTGAGGGAGAGAAAAATCAGAGATAATGTTTTTTTCATATCTGAGATATTGTGGTATCGGAGTAGGTGTTGCACCTGTGGCAACAAAGTGAATATTATACACTCACATATCATTGAATAAAACCCATACTGAGTCGCACTGAAAGTCACTTACTCACTTTCCTTTTCTTCATGAATTTTGGAAATGAATATGTATCACACAGGCACATATTATATCAAAATGTTAAAAAGGGCAAAATGGTGAATTTTTTTGAAAAATGATTAATATAGGATTTTGGAAAATTAGAGTAGATATTGTTTTGAGGCTGTTCAGTTTTCTAACAGAGATGGTGTATTTTGAAGTAAAATAGTCCTTGAGAACCTGTACCTGTTTTTGTGGCTATCGTGAATCTGTCAGATGGCTGCTAATTTGGCAATAGACAGGGCTCAGAAAGGAATGGATTTTCTGTAGCACTCATATTGTTGGTCAGCAGAATGGGACAACAGTCACTGTTTAGCACTGGGCTCCACAGGGAGCTCCCTACACAAGGAGAATTGCTGAAGCCAAGCCACAGCCTCAGAATCTCCTTGCAAAGTTGGTATGGTTTCAAACACCTGCAGCATAGGTTTAATTGTATTTTTTTTTCTGCATGTCTAACCCACAAATTAGTGCTATATTGTTAGTCATGGCCACATATGTGATGCTGAGGTGAGTGTATGAAATGGAATCAACTGGTTGACCCAACAAAGGGTTCACATCAGAATTTTGTTGCAGGCTGTAGCATACTGAAAAAAGTGATTGCTCTGATAGCTTGAATCAGATATTTTCCCTGTCTGTATCAGAAAATGTCTCGATGGAAAGTATACTAATTCTATTCACTTTGATTGTGAAAAGGAAGACAAATTATCCAATTACTAAGTGCACACTTCCAGGAGATACAAAGTAACATCCTCATTGATCTATGCAGGGAGAAAAACTTTTTTCTTTATTTATGTTGAGAAATCTTTTGCAGATAAACACGGAAGAGAGCTAAATGAGTTATGTTGAGAAATCTTCTGCAGATAAACATGGAAGAGAGCTAAATGAGTTAGAAAGTGCAAGTTGAGTACTGGGTGTGTGGACCAGATGAAATTTTTACTAGAGGAAGGTCCACATTTGCTGAATAAAATTCCTAAAATTTTTACTTTAAACATACTTCTCTGTGATCATATTTATTTTGCTTGTTCATCTGTAATTCCATACTCAAATCCTCTTAGTTGAAGCCATGTTTATTAGTATTCCTTTGATCAATGCTCCTCAGTAAGACCACAGATTCAGACACCGTTTTCATACCACTCCTGTAATTAAAGATTTGAAGATCTTGTGGATGTTCTGGGAGAAGATTATCAAATTCAAGCCTAAACTGCAGTTTTCTTAAACTACCTATAAAAATAATAGTGAAAAGAAAGTTACCTCCTGCGAGTTCAACTAGATAACATATGCTCAGTTTCAATACAGTATTAAAAAGAATGCAACTCTTAAAAAAAACAGTATTTCTAAAGCAGTTTTCTTCCCATGTGTCTTGAGTACACTTTTTAAAATCGTCATTATGAATGTAGCTTTTGATAAACAGAAGGAAAGGAAATATGTCAATATCTATCAACAAAAGCAAATTTTGAAGCTTCAGGACCACACTGTATTTTTTTTGAAAGTTCATGCTGGGTTTCCAGTGAGTAGAAAAAGGCAAATGTCATTCCTATCCTCCTGAAGGGCAGGACAAGTATTGGAGAGCCACAGGCTGATCAGCCTCACCTTGATTCCCAAGATCATGAACAATTCCCAGAATGATCACAAATTCTCTTGGAAATAAATAATCTCTGGACATGTCAAAGACAAGAAGATGACTGGAAGCAGCCTGCAAAGATTTCACCTTTGTCAAATTTTGTGATTTGAATGAGGAGGGACCAATGGATGTAATTTTTCTTGATTTAACTAGGGCCCTTGACATGATATCCTATAGCTGTTGTACCCTTTTAGACAAATAGAAAAGAAATGGAATGGTTGTGTCAAGGTGTGTGGTTTTCTAGTGGCGTTGCTGAGAGCTCTCTACTGCAACCATTGTTATTCAGCACTTTTATCAACAATGAGAAAGATGGGATGGACTACAACCAGAGCAGTGTGATAGATGACACCCAACTGTGGGGAACTGCCATTCAAAGTAATCTCATTAAGCTGAAGAAATGAGTACTTGAGAAGTTGTGGAGTGTGATAAGGACAAATTAAAAATCACAGAATTAATTAATCTTATGCAGCAGCACAGCCTGGGGTTGGACTGACAGGTGTCCAGAAACAGACCTGAGAATCCTGAAGGACAACAAATGTGAGTCAGCAGTCCCCCTTTTTGGTTAGCACCATATCAGTATGCTTTGGGAGACTGTAACCAAAAGGTTTCTCATTGATTTTGCACTTGTGAGGCTGCAACTGGAGCAGTGTGTCCATGTTGGTCTCCCAAATGCCAAAAGATGGGTCCTAATGCACTCAGACCAACCAGTGGGAAACATGGCACAGCTTATTCAATTTATGAAAACTTATAAAAATTGAATTTGAAAGTGTCAGAAGGTAACAGGTGTGTTGTTTACACAACATATTAAACAGAAACTCCTTAATTTTGTTACCTTTTTGATACAACTGTGACAAAATCAAAATGCAGGAAGCTAGAAATAGCTTTTTATCACATAGTTTTTCTGTCAATCTTGTGATGGATTTTATTAGAAAATTATGTTAGAATGCAATTCAATATATATTTTTATAAATGTAAAACCCTTGAAAGTTCAGTTTAGAATGCATTAGAATTCTTTTCTAATGAAAATTCAATATATCCTATTTTTCTTACTTAATATTGCATTTCTAAATGTGTAGGTTTCAGGATCTGCAAGTTCAAATAACCTAAAAAGAACACTGTCTAGACAGTATACTCTGAAGATATGTTAGAAAAGCTAAAGAAAATATAGCAAAGAGAAAAACTACTCATGCAAAATATTACTTGTCATAGTAATTGTTATCATGTTAGTTATAATTTCAAGAATGCTGTTTCAATCCTGGTTGCAGTAATGATGATCTTTGTAAGAGTTTGATGATGAAGCAGCATCTTAGTATGTTTATATGCACTTGGATATGTCACAGGAACATTAAATGCTTATTCATGCTGCCTGTGATATTTAATCTTAGGATATTGTCTTTCTCTACTATTATTAGTGAGCTTTCATGTGATGTTGCCACTTAGTTATCATTTCACTTTATTCCTGCTTTTGGTCACTGAGAGTTGGCCTCTTTCCTTATGCAGCATCAGCACATCCATTGCATGACCTTTGGAAAAAGGTTTTGCAGCTCAGCCACTCCTTAAACTTATAATTTTTACTATACTTCCTTTGGCTTGCTCCCTTGGATGTAGTTACCAACAAATTCAAAAAGAAAGGAGTTTTACAAATTAGATGCAAGTGTTTTTAAGTGCACAATATATAATTCTAAGTATTGACTCTTCTGTGATAGCATATTATAAATATTTTACAGTTTTTTTAACCTCCCTCCCCCCCAAAAAAAAAACAAATTTATACATGATTATTAAAATTTGTATTTATAAAACAGAATTTTATATGAAAGTAATGTGAATGCCATGATTTTTACACCTTGTACATTAGATGTATTTATCTCCCTGTATGGAAAGTAAAAATGTTGTAATTATGCAAAGCACGAAATTGCAGTGGAAGAGAAGAGAATGGTGCCCCAGTTATCCAGGAAAATTGCCTTTCTAAGCTTAAACCCAGTTGAGAGTTCTGGCTCCACATAAAGAAGTGTATGCATAACAGTTTTATGTCAAAAGCCTATCATATTCTAGTGAATAATTCCTATCATAATATGATTACTGTTATCTTGGTTTTGTACAAATTCGAAATTACAAACAAAAATCAAGTTCTGTTTCACTTGGAAAGAAAAATATCTACGCTGTTATTTTTAGAATATGAAAGTTTAGAAATTTTTCTTACCTAGAACTTTTTGGTTATTTTTCCTTGCTTGAGTGTTGAACTCCTAGAGCAAAATAAATAGTGGAAATTATTGAAGAGAGTGATAGAGAGCAAGCCACAAGTCTGTGACAAATAATGGCAGCACCAAACTAGACCACGAGGCTGCAAATACTTGGCTTACACTGTTAAAACTTTTCCACCTCAGCACTGTTCAGAGGCCTTTCAATGGTGCTCACTGCTGCAGGGTGAATGTACACAATACAGTAGTTACTCATCCTTCTTAGGAGTTTCATGTTGAAAGGAATCAGGGAAAAGCATCCCTGTGTCTTCTTCATTTCTGTGGCACTGAAATAAATACTGCTCAAGAGAGGATAAATGAATCTGTGACACCTTTAATGTTGAAAGTAATTTAAAGAGTAAAAAATACACAGGAGCCTTAATTGTTTAGAGAAAATTATTGCTACTTAGCAAAGAAAAGAAAAAAAAAAACAAACCCATACCCTGTAATGAATGATAATGGCCTCAGTTGGGTGCAAACAGTGGTGTGCTAGAGTCTGTCACTTTCATCAATCTATGAGGCAATTTATTTCCAAGAGCATTAACTGTAGTATGTGTAAAGCATAACAAGTATTGCAAACTTTTCCAGTGTGTTATGAGATTTATTTTGCTCTAACACAACTGGGCCTTGGATAAGACAGTAGTCACTCAAGTGTCATTAGGTAACTCATATGTGTTGGGGAAACTTGACACATGTCCAAGAGCAGTGTGGAAGGCTTTTGCTGTAAATCTTTTCTTGATTTTTTTTTTTTTTAATGAGAGTTATTTTATGGAACATTTATTAAAATTGTGGGTTTGGACCATGATCCCTAAATAATCTCATTTAAATTCTTTATCTTTAAAAAATTGAATGAGTGTGTAGGGACTACACTGAGAAAGAACACCAAACAAACAATATTCTGGCTGTGCAATGTTGTTTGAAATTAGCTTTTCATCATACTACATTTCAAGCCAGAATTTTTTTAACTGTCTTCATTCAAAAAATATTTAATTTATTTATTATAGGAAAAATCCTAATGTACTGAAAATATAAATTTTATAAGTACAGTTCTGAAAAATTAAAGACCTATTTCCTACTGGTGAATATTTTTTACTTGGTAAAATATGTAGGTATACAGTTTTAACACATATGGACCATCATAGGCTTTTGAAATTATATTCTCTATTCTTGCCAGTTCATATATACAAAGGTTTGCAACTTGACACTTGAGGAAGCTGAAAATCTTTGTAGTTGCTTGAAACTGGACACAGCAGAACATTTTCCTTCCTGCTGTAGCAACCCATTAGGAGAAGGTTCTGAGAAAAACTTGGAACATTTTTTCCTTTTTTTGCATTGTTATATAAAGGAATTATTATCTTAATAGTAATATGAAAATTGGCAAACACGATGTATTGAACAAATTAAGTATTTTGCACAGCAAAAATATTTTTCCCTATGGTCATATATGTTCCATATGTTTTTAGTTCATGTTGCATCATCCCACCACAATCCAAAACTGTATGCAGGTTACGAACCCCAAACAGGGTCACTTTAGGATTTTCCCTGCTCTTGGGTAGGCCTGAGAGAGTCAGGCCATTAAAATCATGTTCTTGAAGATTTAGAAAGGTTATACAGCTAGGCAAGAAAAACAAGCTGTAGAAGCAACAGTGAGGATCCACAGCACAAACCCACAAAATGTCATAGCCCTGGGCGATGACTGGCAAAGAGCTAAATCCAAAACAGATTTTATTTTACCTAGCCATCACAGTTACTGCATAAATAGTTTTGTGCACACTTGTGCTTCACACATGGATGTAAATCTTCAGTTATATTTTGAGAATTTGTGTAGGTACAAATTTCCTCCAAGACTTTGGGTTTGGACCTAATTTTCTGAATTTAGCATAAAATAATGTAGTTATTTTATATTGAAATTGAATAAGAAAAAATGCACTGGAACTGAAAATTCCCCTATTATTTAGAGTCGTAGTTTGCTTTCATAATTTAAATAGAATTCTATTTGTATATTCTTGTAATTATACTAAGGAATTTGGTAAAGGAAAGCTGGACTGAAATTGCTAAACGTGCAGTAGATAATCATCTTATAATAGAGAAGAGTTTTTAAATTGGGAATAGAAGAAAACTTAGTTGTGCTGTTGATAGACTTTAAGTACAATTTTAGCATTTTTATGCTTAGTGCCTAGGTTTATCATAGACATTGCAACTCTGAGACTGAGAATTCAATGCAAAGTTTGCATTTTACCCTCCCAGTGAAGTTGACCTTCACTAAGTGTTTGTATTGCACTTGCATGGTTCATATCATACTGTCAGCAGAATCCTTTCACTGAAATACAAAACTTAATTTGATTGAGGTCAGCTATAATCTTATATACTCAATTTACCACATACTATCCAGGTTAAATCAATATTAATTGCCAAAAAAAATATCTAAATCCAAGTATATAACACATATGTTTATATGTAGAATATTAAAATTCTCAAAAATTACTTTAATCTCAAGATCTGGTGGGGATTTCCACCATAAACACAAATTCAAAATGTTTTTCTTAAATATCAGTAGTGTTTCGCACTCAAGTCTTTGCATACCCAAGATCTCTGAAGAACTTTGTTTGCTTATATAAGGCTTAATCCAAATTGCCTTGTGGTACCATAATTCCTTGAGACCAGAGTTGGTTGAGGAATTTATAGCTAAATTAGACAAATAGTGTATTTTAAGTACTTTTCTGCACTGAAAATTTATTTTTAGAAAATGTAGAAATTGTAAGAGCTGGTATCATCTGATAACTCAAAATGTTATATTTGCAGCTTAAGTCAGTTCAGCATCTTCAGCCAATGAGATCAAGATTCAAATTACATTCTAGATATGCAATGTGCATATTGAGGCAGCTAAATGAAAGCAAACAAACAAAAACAAAACCCCAAGCCAAACCCAGGTTAAATTATTTTTACACATATGTTGCTGTAAATTAAATCTTTGTACATAAGTTGCAGGTATAAGAGGAGGCTGAGGTGGTTGGTCCATCACACCTTTAGTTTTTGATATATGACATAATTGTTCAAGGAACAAAGTCATCTGTAAATGTCTGGTTAAGTTGAATAGTGGAGGAAAAATTTCACATTGTAATAGATGTAAAATCATAATAACTGTTCTTTTACTGTAGATTTTCCTATAGTGATAGTAATACAAGTAAAATCTACATTATCTCCAAGTACAAAATAGATAGCAAGTTGAAGATATAGAATAAAATTGCATGTATATTTGCTTCCTTTTTTAAGTTTTTTAGGAAAAATATTTGTCCACAGGACTTTTATTTAGTTAACACACTCTCTGCTGTTGAACTAAAAGCGTATTTTAAAAGTACAGTCAATTTAATATCTCTAACATAATTTCTTTAATTAAAAATGTGCCTGTATCTTTTAAATTTAAGCTACTTATTTAGGTTACTTATTTAAGTTACTTATTTAAATTACAGAGGACATCATGCAGCTCTTTTTATCACATATATTTTTTGTATGTGCATTTTTTGCATCAAAAAAAGTGAAAGCTCCAGACTGACATTTCCAGCTGTGAATCTTCAGGGACCTCCCTCTACTTTTTGCTTTTAATTTTCATTCCAGATGCTGTTTCAGAGATTTCCTTTTGTAATTTTCCTAGAAAATGTATCTTGTGGCTGAAAGCTTGTATTCAATTAGCTTTAGAACTATTTTTCCCATGGGCATAGTTGAATATATAATTAGCTATTTTTTTCTGATAAAGTAACTTCTGCTATTATTATGTGGTATTAAAACACTGCTGAAAATTACAGGAATATTGGATTTTAGGCTGCTAACCATATCTGATGATTTAACTACAAATCTGTTCTATGGAGTTGTATTTTTATTTCTCCTGTGGGAAAAATCCCACAGTATGTATTGAGTTCTAGATGATGAGCAATTTAGCCTTGCACTGTGATCACTTCTAGAAGCTGACCAGTGTGCAATGATGATTCCTGTTTTTTTCTAAGTAGTTACAGTATATGATAGTGCTTTATGTTGCTTTCAAAGGACATATAATGCAATAGAATAATTCACCTTATGTAAATGCAAAGGTTGTATGAAATCTCATATGACTGTTGGACCATACATATATGAGCCTACAACCTTGAAAACTAAATTTGCTTCCTCTGTCGGTGCTCAAATTTTAGGAAGCCACAAATCTACTAAATTGCATGCTCTTTGTTTACATAGCTTCCATTATTTTTTTAATTTTGTTTGTTTTCTGTTTTCTTTTACCCATGTATTGTCAGCTTCTGAATTTTAGGAAGAGACTAGTAGTACCTGAAGAGTGCTGTGGTTTTTCATCATTGTCTTTTTTACTGCTAGTGGCTTATTTCATCTTGAAGAGTAAAAACTTAGGATATTCTACAATCAACAGTGAAGTACTGCTTCTTTTTATTGCTGTGCATGTGGTTTCTTAGTTGTTCCTCTCAGTTCCTCAGGTGATGAATGAAAACATAACTTTGAGTTTGTTTTCTTGGACTGGAGTACTTTGTGATACAAAATCTCAATATCAAAAGGAATTTGAAATTTACCATTTCCTTTGCTGTTTGCCCTCTCTGGTCTATTTGTGTGTTACCTTTGTCTTTTGATTTTCAAATATTTGTGGTAAAGCTGAAATTACATTAAACTTTTTTATAGTTTATACTTCTTGAGACTCAAAATATTTTCCCATATTAAAAACATTCTATTAAATAAAAAAGGTATAATAATATAATGAGAATTTTTTCACTAAGCAGAAATTAAAGCTGTTTTTATATATACCAATACATTAAGTGAAACAAAACATAAAATCTCCTCTGCCTTTGTGGCTTTGTGGCTAAGCAGCTCATCATGAACATCAAAACTACTGCCATTTTTGTGTTGAAGAAACAAATTGATTTTGTGCAAAAACTTTTCTTGGAATAGGTCTCATAGTACAGAGGATTTTCATGTCACCAAGCATGGGATGTCCATAGGAAAAGTATACTGTTGGGACAATTGCACAGTACATGCACTGCATTATGCTTTTATTCCTGTATCTTATTATTACTATGTAACACCTTAAAAAAAGCTATCATTAAATTTTCTTTTATTTTAAAAGTTAACCAGAATCAATATAGAAAGCAGAAATTTAAAACTGTTGGGTTCCATGCATTTTTAAAAATTAATTTATGAGAAATAAAGTAGCAAATATATTCATACTCAACACTGCAGAGAGAACATGTACTTTGCTTCTATCACCCAAATGCAGGCACATAAGACTTCTGTATTAAAAATTATGCTACAGAGCTGTACAAAATTTGCTGACTTGAAAGCTGGCATGGAAGGAAGAACAGTAATTAAATCTGTTATCCTCTGGAGAAAGTTAAGAGGTAAAATGTATGTAATCCTTCTATTGTATATGGAATGGAGAAACATGGGCTTAAAGGAGATTAGAGAGTGAATGATGGGTAAATGGAATGACTAAAAGCAACAAGTACTATACTATAACTGATAGTTTCTATGCAAAAATTCTCATACATTTACATTCTGAATTTCAGCTTGAAATTTTCACTTACAAGAACATAGGACTTTTAAGCATTTGGGTAGATGAAACTTTTAAAATTACATATTTACACTACTTCTATGCAAAAGGATTATTTTAATATTTCCAATTTTTGCCATATTAATATACATGCTTACTTCATCTTGGTATCAGTAGCTTTCATAGCTTTATGATGAAAATGAATTAAAAATAGAAATATTAACATTTAACATTCAAGTAATTTCTTCCCTGCATTGAATGGATATCCTCTTTATCCTAACTTTTTGGTGCAAATACAGTATATGCTATTCTGTATTTCAGTCAAAATACTGCTTGTCTAAATTTTTCTCCTTTGAGATAATCTCCAGTTGCAGATCTAAATGCATGAGAAGTTATATGATTTAGTATTTGCCTGTATAACACAATTTCCTCAAGTGTTTTCCTTATTGAATGTCATACAGATATTTTCCATGTTTCAACTAATATTAATTTTCAGCATTATAACTGCTTTGTGTAGCACAGTTATATAAAGAAGTTTTGTCTCTGGGGAAAACAAACAAACAACAACTAACAGAATAAAACAAAACCCAGAGCCTAACTGCAAGCAGAAAACTTCTATTTTTGATGTCAGGTTTTTCTTTTCCAACAAGCTTGTTGCTAATATTCTTCAGAAGGCAAGCTTGATTCCAAATTGAAGATTATGTACATCACTCAGCTTAATCTAATTTGTTGCTCTTTTCATGACTGATTCTACTGGCATTGTATTCCTTATAATCTTTGCCAGACACTGTATAGTTCATTTATTCTGCTTGATAGTACTTTGGAGTTGATTTCAGTTGTTCATGGGAACAGGGATCCATGTAAAACACAGCCGGTTAAACAGGTTTAGGTATTTAAACCTCTAAAATACACTTGATTCTGAGTAGTCTCAGAATCAGTAGGCTCACCACACATGCCTGAATATACACTGAGAAAGCAACAAAGAAATTTACGCTCTTGTAATGCACCCAGTATCTCTATAGCAAATGATAAAGAACAAATTATCTAGTTGCACCATTTAGTGTAATGCAAAGCCTGACAATGAACAGAAGTAACAGAATAACTGAGACTGTAGAGAATGTTTTTGTAGAAGAGGATAGACAAAGTATTTTTCTCCTTGAGCAACTGATGTTCTTAGAAGGTGGTAGCAAAAAATGGCATTCTAGCATGAAGTTGTTGTGTAAGATGGAGTGAAAGCATTTGGAAGGCATTGAGGAACAATAAAAAACTGCTTTGTAATGCAAGGGTGTTAATAAGGGGGGGAGTCAGAGGTAAGATTGTAGCAGAGACCAGGCAGAAATATGACAGAAGTAAAGAAACTCTCAGATCTTACAGGAGTCAGGCAATGCAATGAATATTTTCTAACCATAACTTCAGGATTTGTGGTCATTTTGGTGTAGACAAAAATGTGTAATTTTGTGGGTCTTAATAAATTTAGTAGATGTGAAAAATCAAGATTTCTGGAAAAATACTGCTGCAAAAATATAATCCAATATCAAAGTGTTTTAAATGTTGTAAATCTCCTTGCTATAGGCATCTAGGAATGTAGCTGAATTATGTTTCAGTTGAAATGAAATCTGAATTCTACTGGGAAACCAAAATCGGATGTTTAACAATTTTTCACGTAAAAAACTCGACACTGTCAATATATATAGTGTATGTGAACAAATAGAGATTTAAAAGAAACAATAGTAAATAGAACTTCCTATAAAAAACAGAATAGCGTATTTTCTGCTATAGAGTTTGTTTAATTTAAATATTCATGAGGCACAATAGTTTCACAACAACTCAAATATAATTAAATGATACATTTTCACCACTTACAAAAGGTTTATTAAAGGTTTATTTGCTCATGCAAATTAAAGTTTTAGAGTAAAAATCCACATGAAACTTGGCACTAACAATTAAAAAAATATTGGAAGATTTCTCGCCTCACTAGAGTATTTTGCCATGTTGAAACTGCTCAGCTTGTCTTTTAGAATCTTTAATGAAACCAGGGAGGAGGCTATTTATTTGCATAATAGGACATAATTTGCTGTGGTGAGGTTTTAATTATTTATAGGCTGTCTAAAATATTTAAAATGGCATCACTAAGGAGCATGAAATGCTGGCTAATGCCTTCATTTCGGGTTTCCTGCCGATTCCTTCATGGGTCAGGCATTTTATTTGTATTTAGCATATTAGCATAGTAGCTTCAGAAACACAAGGAAAACAAATTTGTTCCAGAATGTTTGCAGCCTGAGTAATTCAAAACTGGCAAAGGTCATTGGGAGCAATCAAAGGTACAAAATGTGCCAGAGGGGGCCAGCCAGACTGATCAGGTGTGTGATACAGTTCTACTGAAGTACATCTGTATCAGTACATGTTTACTGCTCCACCTCTGTATGCAATTTTATACATTATTTGCCTTTATTTCCTCGTTACTTGGATACATTCTATTATGTAATGTATATATAAAATAATTTTTTTTTTAAATAGCAGGTTATATATTTTCAGTATTTATATGTTTTAAATAATTCCAAATTATTGATGCATTTTGAGAGATTTCACTCACATAATACAGAAAACTATGTGCCTTTGGTGTCTTCATTATAAAGTGTTGAAAGCAAGGACACGAGGGAGGAACAGGAGTTCTTGCTCCCAGGGAAATAAAATTATAGAGTTGACTTTCCTTGTGGTTTGAACATTCATGCAAATATACAGAGGGACTGTCAGGTGAAATGAAATACATTTTTAAAAGTTAGCTGGGCCCAATTCTCCGTAAGAGAGGCACATGAAGAGGCACATCAAACCAGACTATGGAGAAAAAAAATTAATGGCTCAGAAATCTTCATGGGATCCTTGATTCTTAGTAGACCCTTTCTCTTTTTTCAGAGAACTACTTAGGAAAAAGCTTCTCCATACTCCCAATAAACTTTATAGCAATATAAGATAAGAAAGCTGTGGCAAAACTTATTTTATGAAACTACTTGGTGAAAGACTTATCCAAGAATAAAATTCAAATTTTTGGAAGTATCCTAAAAATAATTTAACTAGAGAAAATCTATTATCAGTACATTTATTTTCAAAAGTTGTCTTTTGTTCCTCCATCTCTCTAGCATCCAAGCATCCCCAAATTAAAAAGTCTGAGACAAACTGCTAAAGTTTCTGGCTTTATCTTGGAAGCCTTGTAGTGTGGCTTTCTAAATGTTGTATTTCATCTTTTCTAATTTCACCTAGAATCTAGAATCTAGAATGAGTTTTTGCTCATTCTCATTCCTTTTTCCAGTTCCTTAATGACTTAAATATTACGTCAATGCAATATTCAATAATTAAATCTTTTAATTGTTAACTTCAAATAGAAGTGTTAAAACATTGTTTATTTTTTTTCACCTGCTACACACGCATGTCCAGTTATCAGCTGCCATCATCAAGCTATTTTTTCTTATTTTATTTATCAAAACAGAATCAGAAAAACATCCTTTTTGTGTCAGTTAGCATTAATTTTATGTGATTTTTTTCAAAATTCAGTTTAAGTTAACAAATGCCTCAGTAATTTTTGTAAGAGCTTCTTGGCTTCTTTGAATTACAGACTTGTCCTCAAAATTACAGTTGTTTTATAGCTTAAGGTAGTTAAACTTTCAATATCAGATTGCTCTAGGTGTCTGTCCTAACCTCTTGATAAACATCAGGTTATATTCTGGACTTTTGTTTTCATAACCTTTTCCTCTTCAAAGTAACACTAGTGTCCAGGTAACTTCCTCAGTGTCCATTTTCACCCTTTTTGAGAGAATGTCACCTGCTGGAGGAAGATTAATTATTTCTGTAATTTCAAGGAAATTTTGTTGTCTCTCTTCAACCACAAATTCTTAGGTTGTTGAGGGAGGTTGTTGATGCCCCATCCCTGGAAGTGCTCAGGTTGGATGGGGCTTTGAGCACCCTGAACTTGAGAAAGATGTCACTGCCTATAGCAGGGGGGTTGGACTTAATGGTCTTGAAAGGTCCTTCCAACTCAGATCACTCAATGAATCTGATTCTATGGCTCTTCTCTCTGTCAGTTGCTAAGAAAAACATGTGAGTCATTCCATTAATTTTCATAATAAAGCTATGGAATTCTACCTTGATTTTAAGCATTTTAAGGGAATTTTTAGCCTTTAATTTTCTTTTTAATACACTCTTCCTTCAAAGCCAGAGTTCAGAATCACCGTAACCACAGATGTGCACCAGAACTTAAATTTGGCAGTGCTGATTTAATGGGTTTTTTTCCCATACAAAGTAACAAATTTTGCCCTGGAAAGATCTAAGATGGCAATAATTTCTGTAATCATTTTTATATAGAAATAAACTCCTTAATTACTTACTAGTTCTTTATTGTTAATTTTTATTATTATTAATTAGCCTGGATATGTTTGCCAGTTTTTGCAGATCATGGATAAAATGCTTGAAACAAAAATTAGCTATTTTAGAGGATAAAAAAGAGCCTGTTTGTTGTAGCCAGGCAACTGACCTCAGTTTCCTAACTCCAGAAGCTCCTCAGTAGTCAAGAAATGTTTCAGAGTCAATTTCTTTCTTAGCTTAATAGCAGCAATAGTTTTGGCCAATTAGCTACACAAATTTAAGAGAAGAAAATGTACATCAGGCAATAGAGTTTATTGCTATCCATTTTTATTCTTTTAAGGGTCTACATAGCAGCACATACTCCAAGTACTGTCAGTGACATTTTTGTCATTACTCACAATTAAGAAAGTTGTGATTATCCTACACGTTGCTACATGTTTATTAAAAACTCCTATTACTTTGTGTATCTGCAGCCACTATAAAAATTGTAGACAGTCCTGAAAAGAATTTGAATTTTTCTTTATTATTAAAGCTGCTCTTCCTCTTAAAAATTGTTGTTTGTTACTTTCCATATGATTTTTCTTTCTTTTGCATTAATTTCCTTAGGACTGTCCCTTTTTCTTAGATTTTCATTCTAAGACTACTTGGGAAATTGTCCATATTGAATTATGGAATCTTTAATATTAATATATAAAGTTGTCCCTCCCCTTTCCCCTTTTCTTGCTTATCCACTGAGCATGTAAACCTATTTATACCACATCTGATAGGGAACAAAAATGATTCTTTTGAAATGCGAATCTCAGTGAACAACTGGATTTGACTGGGTGCACAACCTTGTCTTAATAGTAATTCACTAGGCATTTACAAATTTGTTAATAAAAGCATTTCTTTTTTTTTTTCCTTCTGTTGTTTGTCAAGCTATAAGGTTTACATGTCATAAAGGATATTATTCTTGTGTTGTGCAATTTTTTTTCAGCTATTACTCAAAAATATTGAGTAGAATAGACCATCAGTATTCTTGAATTTTTGTATTGAGAAATGGGTTGAATTACTTAGACCACACAGGAATAATAGAACATTGTGCAATTTATTTTGCATTACAGAAGTGGAAAGTTGTTCTGTATTTTAAAATTAATATTCTATCCCACACAGTTTAACTCTGTTGACACAATGACAAAAACTTGGAGAAAAATTGATCAGAATGGATACTTAAAAATATAAAAAATTCTAAGTTGAGTTCCAAAATTAGTTGACCTCACTTGACCAAAGGTCCCCTGTCAAGTTAATGAGAAATGGAGCAAGAATTTCAAACGTGCTATCATGCTATTTGCTTAACATTTAGGAAATAACACAGCTGGGATGCTAAATATTAGAATATTCAATGTGAATGGAGCACAAGTTTGCCTTCCTGGATTATTGTGCTAGCATTTCTCATTTATATTCTTGATTTATCTGATTTCTGTTTGTTCTTTACAGATTTACAGATCTATTATTACAAAGTAAAGTGCCACCATTATTAATATCTGATTAGGTGAATGTAAATCAGACCCCTATGGCAATTAGAGTTACCCTAACTCTTGGAGCAGATGATAAAACCAATATCCTGATGACATAAACCAATACTATGCCTGTTTAGAAAAGCTTTAAAATACCAGAACTAGATACCTAAAGAGTTATAATTAAAATAAATGTTAGCAGCTTTTACTGTTTAATGAAATGGAAGACATGATGCAGCTTTTAACTTCGTGGATTGTTATTCACAGAATTTTAAATCCAGTACTTTTTTTTTTTTTTAAGCTACATAGTTCATTCCTTATTCCAAAAGTCCACTACCATTTTCATTCCATTGTCACTTAGATTGTGCAAAGCACTATGTATGCTTTAAATTTGAGCCTTTGCAGTTAGCTTCATTGTATTCCTTTTTAAGGTAGATTCATTTATTGCTTAGGAGAAGCAATTAATTCTCCTAAGTAAGTGAAAAAATGACATTGAATTCCTTTAAGTTTACAGTTTATTCCAAGAGATAAATTACTGAACTTCCTTAAACTGTATTCTGAAAAAACACTTCATTGAAACGCACTTAGATTTTTATGCAAGCCTGAGAATTTTTGTATTAAACTGTTTGTTATGATCACATTGTAAGGTTGAAAAGCTTTGGCAAGTGTTGGATTTTCTGTTTTATCTGAGCAAGACCATTAAAAAATCCATTCTGCTTGAAAGTCCAGAAACAGGGATGAACTACAGCCGGAATTGTTTTGTTTAGATGAATCATAATTTGCAAAATATGAGAGGATTATAGAGGCTTTCTCTGTCCACAGCTATTTCTGTCACTTGGTGAGGAAAAAACATAAAAAGATGTTATTATTTTCATTCATATCCTTACTGAACATTGCACAGGGGCATAAAAATACTCAAGATGAACTAATGTTGATTGTAAGCACAGTACCTATTGAATTATGTATGTACCAAATTGAAGAGTTTTTAGTAGTTGTGTCCCTTTGCTATCTTCACTATTAATATCAGTCATATGTAATCTGGGAATTATAGGAGTTTTACTCAATTTTAAATTGTTAAATTTATGCAAATTCAAAATAGTTACTTCCCCTTCAAGGAAGAAAAGCAGATAATAACTGTCACAGAAGATTCACTAACCTCCACTGATCCCATAGCACTTGATTGATTGCAGAAAATGTTTTAGTAGAGTACAGGGATAGAAATTCATCAGGGCACCATTTTTCCTCACAAGAAATACAACCTGTTGTCAAGATAACACACTTGTAAAGTTTCCTGCTTTTTGGCTGGGCTAGAGTTAACTTTATTCACAGAGGCTATTATGGGGCTGTGTTTTGGATTTGTGCTGAAAACAGTGTTAAAAATAAATGTTTTTGTTATTGCTGAGGAACATTTGCACTGTATCAAAACCTTTTCTGCTTCTCACCTCACCCCAGCAGTAAGGAGGCTGGAAAAACACAAGGACTTGGGAGAAGACACAGCCAGCACGACTGACCCAAATAATATTCCATGCCATAAGGTGCCATGCACCATATATAAAGCTGGGAGAAGAAGGGGGAAGACAAGAGGGACTGTTTGGAAAGAGGGCATTTGTCTGCCCAAGTTAGACATGATGGAGCCCAGCTTTCTTGGAGATGGCTGAACATCTGCCTGCCTGTAGGAAGTGAATGAATTCCTTTTTCTGCTTTGCTTGTGTGCAGCTTTAGCATTCCCTATTAAACTGCCTTTATCTCAAGCCACAAGCATTCTCACTTTCACCCTTACAGTCCTGTCCCCTGTTGCACCAGCAGGCAATGCCCCAGCTGCATGTGGCTGCCAGGGGGTTTAAACCACCACAGCCCTGGCACCAAAAATCTTGTGGTTTGACCCCAGAGGGCAATCAAGTACCACACAGACTAGAGCTCACCACTCCTGTCCCAGTGTGATGGCCAGAAGAATCAGGAAGAATAAGAGAGTAAAGCTTGTTGGTTGAAATAAGAACAGTTTAATAATTAAAAAAAAACCAAAAAAAACCAAACAAAAACCAAAACCAAACAAAACAAAAAAACTAAAAGTAACAGTAAAAAAAGGACAGGGAGAGACGAAACTAAAATCCAAGAAAAACAAATGAAACAGTGCAACTGCTCCCCAGCAACTGACCAATATCCACTGTGTCCCTGAACTGCAGACAGCCTTTTCATGTAACTCTTCATGTTTATATACTGAGCACGACATTCTGTGGTATGGAATATCCCTTTGTGCAGTTTAGATCAGCTGTCCTGGTTATCGTGCTTCCCCGTTTCTTGTGTGGTTCCTCACTGGCAGAGCATGAGAGACTGATAAATCCTTAATTTAAGGTAAGAACTCCTTAGTAACAACCAAAACCCATGTATTACCAACATTATGCTCATACTGAGTCCAAAGCACAACTCTCTACCAAGAAGATTACTTCTATCCCAGCCAAACCAGGACACAAAGCCAGCTATGCCTTTCTCACACTACTATCACAGTGTCACTATAATTGCCCAAACATTGGCAACTATTTTTCCATAATTGTCTAAACAGCTGTCAAGTAATGTTCTTTCCCTAAGTAATTCAAAACAAGTTTCAGTATAGAGGTCTTTCAAAAAATTAGTTTCTCTTCTCTAATGATCATGTTTATTATAAACATCTAAAACTTACATGTGATGATATTATTACTGTATTATTTTGTGCTATCATCTGTTCCCCATCTCCTCCAATTTGTTTATCTCATACTGCTTTGACTGAATTTATTTCTTTTTTCAAAGATTATTGTATCTCTGCTCTTTTGTGTTTAAAGACCTTACGTCGGTAGCCAATGTTCCTCTAAAAATACTGAGTGGTATTCCTCTGTGTCTTAATGTTACAATCATATTTCCTGCAGCAATACTTATCATCTGTAGTTTTTTAAATAATGAAAGGTTATAACAGCAGTGAGGAATACCATGACAAAAAGATACATAACAGTTAGTCTTGGCAGAGTTACTGTTGGTAAGATCTTTTGAAAGAAAGAACATACCTAAAATAACTGTACTTCCTGAATATGTCCTAGAAATGAAATGAAGATAACACTAAGAAAAATACAGTGTTACCAATGTGAAACATTCAGAAGTCGTGAGTCCACTCTAAAATTATTCTAATTTTGAAATTTAGTGTATTATGTGTATGTATGTGTGCATATACTTTATACATATATATTTGTATTTGTGTGTCTAAGAAGTACAGGGTATCTTTAGCTTATAGAAATGTTATTTTTCCTTGTGCTATTGAGAAGAAGAGATACTTGAATCATGCTAGAAAGTACTTTTAAAGAAAAGCTAATTTTGGTAATGTTATGGCTCCAAGGTCTAGTCATAGCACAAATACCTCTGTGTTTACCAATAGTGCTAATATTGCTACATGAATGAGAGATTATCTTCTGAGCTCTGTGAAGATTGGAGTTCATTTCAATGTTCTTGAGAAAAATCTGCATTTTATACCATTATCCTAATGTTGTGAGTGGGGAGAAAAGCCTTACCAATTTGTAAACTTATTTCTGTGAGATGAATTCATATACTTCTGCTCCAGTGGTATACTGAAATACTAATTTAATTTTCCTGCAACAGGAAGGTTTTATACATCTCAGAGAACTCTTTGTTCAGGGAAGTTGGCTTTTGAATTAGAGAAAGATGTGAATTCTTTTCAGCCAGAGGCTAAAGAGGTAGTCCTGGCTGTAGAGTGTGCACAGTGGATATAGTCATTGACATATCTTGCAGCTGTCTTGTCACGTTCTCCTAACAGCTGGTGTGTTCTCCTCTGCATCAGATAAGGCCCTGTGGGCTGTTTATAGAAAATGTGTAGGATCTTTCTGTTGTTATGTCTTTCACATGCCCTCCTAATTCTGGTAAGCAGCATCCTGGGTGTAGACTGCTAATGGTGAGCAGATAATGTAGATGAGTGGGGTCCCCTGCCCTCAATTCTTTCCACTGCTGAACCTGGACCTTCCTTTAATGCACCTTTGCAGTAAGTTGTGCTTACCTGTTCTTCAGTGTTTTATAGGTACAGCTGAATGTGCTGTTGTCCACTGGTGGGGTGCAATCTGCTAACTTACCCACTTGAGAGATGTGATTCTGCAACCACAGTGTCAGAGTCTGTTTTAATCTCTCTAATTTACAGGACAATGTAGTCTGTGATTTAGGGTTTTGTTTTGTGAGCTCATTAAGAAATACAACAAGTAAAAGCAATGGCTCAATTCCCCTTTGCACAGATTAGTCTCCCCCATGAATTCACTTACCACTTAATTCATGAGGTTTCATAACTTACAACCCATAACTCTTAATTCATGCATGTGTGAGAAAAAAATGGTTAGCTAGCTAACAGTGAGAGTGCTGATTCATCCTCCTTTGTCATGATGCAGGCACTCCTCACACTGAAAGGCTGGAAATATTCCTGTTAGATCCAATTCTTAAAAAAACCTTTTTGAGTTAGTTGATATTTTATACCTTTCAGCTTTGAAATTCAGTCTATACCATTTCTGTAAATTACTAGATTCTGAGGAAACTGCCAGACAATAAATATGCAAAAACGATGGCTGCAGGTGACAGCAGTCTGCAGGTGATAATGGCTGCATTATGGCTTTTTAGCTCTTTCAGGCCACCTGTCCTGCCTACATGGTACTCTCAGTTTGACCTAATGGCTCTGCTTCCAGCATGTGTCAGCATGAGCTGCGTGGCCAAATCTGAGTGAACAGTCACTTGGCCATAGTTCCTTTTCTGCTGATATAATGAAACAAAGAAATCCAGTGTCTTCAGCTCTTTGAAGTTGGGTATCTACTGTCATTTCAGACACTCTGGAATAGCAAAGAATCCACACATGGGTATGAGAGGTGACACATTTTAAGGCAAATTAATTTTCTGTAATTATTGTAAAATGATTTTAGAATACAGTTTTGATTATTTTTAGTTTCTTCCTTCTTAAAAGTTTTTCTTTACCCTTGATCTCACTGTCTAAAACATTTAAATATGAGTTTATCTTTAAGCATACAGTAAGGTACTTCAGAAAATTAATATGTGGCTAGATTTTGTTGCTAACAGTAGGAATCACAAAAACACTAGAGGGAGAATTTGATATGTGACTTTATTATTCCTCAATCCCTTCTCAAATCCCTCCATCTGTTTTTGAGTATCTGAATTTTACTCCTGTGTATTAAATAATGTGCCCTGTACTTAACACACGTGACTGTAGAGCTTATATACTCATATGATATATACCATAAATCTAAGATACATATCTGTTGAATTATCTAGATTTCTTGACCTATACTTTAAAACTGTGATTCAGTTTTTTCATATTTGATAGCTTCATTTTATTGCAAATAAAAATATTTTGTTGAAATGTTAGTATACAGCACTTTTAAGCTGGTTTGATAATAAGTTTAAAATATTTTTGCTACCAATATGAAATTTGATTTCATTTTTAATCTCAAAAGATTGCATTAAGGCATAATATCTAACACACAGATAATAGACAAGAATAAATAATTAAATAGAAATACCTTTATGATTAGAAAAACAGTTGAAGTGATGGCATAAAAGTACAATTATGATTCACATAATCTTCGAGAAGTATACTAAATGTTAGAACTACTGAAGGAATACAGTAAAAGCAGGAAGTGCACATACATATGCATATGTGTTTATAAAAAATAACTGTTGGGATCAATGAAACACTGAATAAAATGTTTGGATTTTTATTTTATGCAATTTTACAATAAATAGGTTAATAAAAGCAATAATTAGGTTAATAAAAGCTTTATCTTTAAAAGTGTAAAGAGGTGTGGATGACAATATTATGAGAAAGATCAAATTATTATCATATGTATAAGGGATTAAGATATTTTTGTTTCACAGCTACTCAATTTGTATAATTCTATAGCTGTTAAAATGTTCTTTGTTCTCAGCATTAGTTTATAATGTTTTTGTTCTATGGCTATATGATAATTAAGGAAATTTATTCAGAGTTCAGTGACTGCCTTGTTAGAGAATTGTGGTTTATGTTCTGTTCTATTAGAGAGGTTTGGGAGTGCTTAGCTGAACAAATCCTAAGTAACTCAGCACATGTGTGAAAGTACTTTACCCTTACCTTACCTTATCACTGTAACTACAATAGGTAGGATGATAGTGTGATCATGGCTAAGAGAAAATAAAGATAATGTGTGTTTCAACAGTGATTAGAAGAAAAGGCAGACTTCTATTTTTATTACTTATTCATTTGAATGTAGTTAAATACCAGCTGATTTTCCTCTGTATGTCATTTTACAACTAAACCTCCTGTCTTTTGTTAGTGGTGGTAATAAGGGTATAGTTAATTTACATGGAATCCTGAGAAAATAATATTTTGCATTACAACCTTATCCTGATTTTTCACTGTGAAACTTATAGTTAGTTCTTTCCCAGTCATAATTTTTAAAAATTATTTAAGGACAAAATGCCAGACATTTTTCATTTGTGGGAAAATTGCTGTGTTAGGAAATGTAGACAGGCACAGATATTTCATACCAGAAATAGATAGAGTGTATGTGTTGGTTTTGAGTAAGAATCTGTTTATTTTCAATTACATCTTATTTTTAAGCAGTGTTACTTGCATGCACACAGAACCCAGTCAGTACATCTGTATTGATTGGATTGAATATTCATCCTGTCATGGCATTAGTAGTTCAGTCCCACGGTAGATCAGTGCACACAGGATGAAGAATCTCAGGAAATGGGGCCCTGAAACAAATCCATTAGGTAGACCTTAGCATAGAATACTCAGTATTTCATCCACATTTTTGACCCTGAGTGGATCAGTGTCCTTAACTACTGTTACCAATCTGAACAATCCAAAAGCTCTTCTTACTCAAGGTCACGTTTTAGTCTGTTCGTGTTTTTTTTCCAGAAAGATAATTTTGACTATTATGCTAGATTTTATAAAACCAGAGTGTTGAAAGACCACTGATAGCAATAAAATACAGTATGAGAAGCAACAAAAAGGCAATATTATAATTAATGAGCTAAGAAAATTCGGGCTTCTGCTTTTTCTGCTATAAGATTCCACATTTCTAGGCCACTTACCTCTGGAGAATATCACAGCTATCCAAGAGAGAGATCTGTCTCCATTGCAAAAGTCTTCCTTTAGACCTTGGAGGAGACCACTTCCCCTATAAACTTTTGAAAATTTATTTTCTTTGATTAATAATTGATATTTTTAGTAACACTCATATTGCTCCATTTAATGATTAATGTGAAGAAAATCAGTATTTATTGATGATTGCCATTATGTGATATGTTAGATACTTTCTTCCCTTTAAATATTGTAAGAAATTCTTGGAGTTACTGACAGCTGTGATTATATGATTCACACAGAGTTTTCTAAAGATATTATTTCTTTATGTGTGCAATATTGTACAGCTGAGTAACATGAAGCTTTGTTAATTTTGGCATAATCTGAAGCAGTTTCTGCCAAGGTTTACCACTGCTTGTTCTGACAGTTAGAATGTGCTGCCTGCTTATCAGAGACGCCTTCAGAAATATTACTATCTTCTATATAAACAGCTTTATTAAAATAAATTTAACCAGACTGAGAAATTGCTAGAATTAAATTTATGAATACCCTTATTTCAACTCCCCTGTGCATGTGCATTGCAGCAGTTTTTAAATACAATCCCTCTCTTTTTTTTTCTTTTTTTCTTTTTTTTTTTTTAACAAAGTTATTTATGTATGAAATGACAATGATTACTTCAGGAAAAAAGTATTCATTATTCAGTTTTTTGCTTTCCTTCACTGCTTATACTGTGTCAATATGTCATATTTATTGTTTATTATGTAAAGAATGATCTGAATACAAAATGGTTAATTCCTTAATAGGAGAAGTGAGGCTGTTGTCATGCAAGTTCTGGAGTACTTCATGGAGTTAATAACTCTGTAATAAACATAAACATTAATAAACTCAGTACTTAGGAGGCTAAGGGATATTCTATTTCACAAGTAAAGAACAGAGTAATAGGGAAATTAAATGCAAAACCATATTCCAAATTTAGTTAATGAAATTGAACTGTATAGCTTTTGCTTTTTTACATTACCTAACTTTATATATGGCTTTATTTTTTCACAGTAAACCTTCTGTTGACACTAGTTGCTCCTGTGTTGCATGGCAGTTTCTCAGAAATTAAAACTCCATCTACCAAATGCACTCTAAATGCCCTGAACATAGGAAGTAATAAAAGAAATAATAGTACTTAATAAATCTTTACTGCTACAAACTGTTTCAATGAGGAGATGACTGTAAAGCTCAGTGCTAATAATTTTCCTAGTCATGGGCACCTGCTGATAAAACTCCTATCACTGATCATTCATTTGTTCAGGTAGCTAATGCTGTGAAAGAGTTGAAATGATTTTTGTAAAAGATTTGAAAATGCTCCCTAGTGAGCAGGCACCAGAATTTTATTGTATTTCTTTTTTTCCAACACATTTGTGTCTTGCACATGATTTGGGCTGATATTAAGTGCTCTAGCATCACATGTAGATAATCCAGTTCTCAAAAGCCAGTAGCTGAGTGCTAATACTTGAGGACTCTCAAAATTGAAAACAGTTGACAGTTATGACTGTGTGCAATGGAGTTTCTGCTCTCTCCTGGAAAACACAGAAATTTGTTCAGGAGTCTTGGGACAATTTGAGCAGCTCAGGTTTGACCTTGCTAGTCTTTTGAAACTGGAAAATTATCTTAGAAATCTTACGGTGACCAGGGTATTATTTTTTCCCTGTACCTTATGTTGCATTGTATTTACTGGAAAGAGATCATAGAACTCAACTTTTATTAAATAGAAACTCTATCTGTATATTAAATTTTTAGCTAAGGATATGATTTGAATTAAAAATATTGAACATTATTTTCTTTCTTGGGTTAGCAATGAAGCATTCTATTTCAGCTATGAGTGGGAGGTTGCATTAAAAATATGGTGATTTTTGGGTTTTGTGTTGCCATGTAAATGACTTCATCACTATGTCCCTTTAATTACTTTAATCAGAACATAGCACTCTAATGAATTTTCTTACACTTGTTTTCAAAAATTCTGGCTATAAAATACCAGTATAATATACAGTACATAAAAATCTATCTCAGGAAGGCAATGAATAATACCTATCCTGAAATTCAAAACTTAAAAAAAAATTAAGTTATGTGCTGTATGTATTTTAGCAAGATTATGTGGGCTTTAGTCTTGAGAGAACAACTGGGGCATTTGAACTTAATTTTCTGCTCTTCCTTCATGTAACTATTAAAACATTTTATAAAATACCACAGACTTTAGTCATGGGTGTGGGTGTGTATGTGTTTGCTTTATTGAAGTTCAAGCTATTTCTTTGTCTGATTTACCTAGATTTTCTAGATCTGTTCGGCTCTATTTCTACCACTTGTAATGACATGATGAAATGTCAGATGAGAGCTAAAAGATCAGTTAAATGCTTAATGGTGCTTAATTTTTATAATGTTTATTTTTTTGTAAAAATTGCTTAAATCTGCATTGCTCTGAAAGTGTATATTCATACTAGTATTTATAAGGTATAGATGTTACAATGGAAGGAATAATTTTCTGATACATTTCTGGTAACTCAATTTCTATTCAGATGCCTGCAGAAAGATGTGGTAGAAACCAAAGCAGACTTGTTTGGTTTTTTTTTGTTTTTATGGTTTTTTTAAATTCACATTTAATTATTAATTTTCATGCTGCTGCAGTAAATAAACAGAGTAAAAAAGTGCATATGGTTTTGAAATCTGAGATTCTGAAATATAAAGCCCATTCCAACAGAAAGCAGAAAAACTTTAGGACTGAATTCAGACTTCCAAACAGGTGGATTATTTCAGGTATTGTGTCAAAGGCATATAAATTATAGTGAATAAACCTTTTAATTAAACGGAAAGAAAACACAAACAAAAAAATGCTGATTATGCTAAAGAGTCTGAAACTATTTCAAGAATTCTTATTTGTGTGATATAAGTATATTTTAAAATAGTTTGTTTAGGCAAATGTGCCCACTTAATTGAGGTTCATTTTTATGTTAATTTTGTGGTTTATTTAAAAGTTACAGTATCAAGACATATTATGCATTCATCATTTATGTAATTTCTAGTGCCATATTTATAAGTTGTTGTGTAACATTATACTGCAAATCATTACAAAACTCCAGTGGATAATTTATAGATAATATTTTGGTCTTTGTGACACAAATAAGTTATTATAAGAAAAGTTAAAAGAACATCAAATCTTCAAGTCAAGCACTCCAAAATTAGAAAATACTAAAACTGTGGTTTTGTGGTTCAGCTTTTTTTACATGTCTCTGTGTGAGGTAGTTTCTATCCCTATAGGAAATTCTCTACTTGGTGAAAAGTCTAGGTTTGGGAGAGACATATAGACCACAAAAAATCTAGTGAGAGCTGTCACCCATAGCAGTCTGAGGGCACCTCAACAGCTGAGGCTGTGACTGGGTATTTCAGTGCTGAAGAAAACAGAGCAGTTTGATTAACTCCAGCTATGTTGGAGTCACCATCCCTGGAGGTGTTCCAGAGTGACTGGACATGATGTCTGGTCCTGTGATTCAGTTGCCAAGGTTCAACTAGATAATCGTGGAGGCCTTTTCCAATTTAAAATATTCTATGATTGGACAAGGAGGAATGGCTTTAAACCAAGAAGGAAGAAGATTACAATTAGAAAGGTTTGAATCAGATATTAGGAAGAAATTATAAACTGTCAGGGTGGTGAGGCACTGGAACAAGTTACTCAGAAAAGTGGATGCCCCATACCTGGAAATGTTCAAAACCAGGCTGGAGAGGCAATAAAGAACCTTGTGAAGGTGTCCCTGCCCATAGGAGGTAGATTGGGATTAACAGATCTTCAAGGTCTCCCCCTGACCAAACCATCAATGATTCTTTGATTCTATGATTGAAAATAGAAGAAAATATGAGACATATTATGATGAGTTACATTATTAAAAAATTAGCCTTTAAGTTAGGCTTCTAGGAATTCAGAGGCATCCCTTTGTCATTAGTTCATAGAATTTAACTTTTCTGTCATCTTGGGTGAGCTGTCTTTTCTGTCTCAGACACCTAGACTGAACTTTGATTGAAAGTTACATAACTTCTGTAATTTCTGCATAAAAATCTTTTCTTATTAAAGTCTGGGGTTATCTGAGCAAAACTTCTCAGTTTTTCCTCTTCCCACTAATCAGAACATTTATTTCTGAAGTATGTATGCACCTAGAGTGTACTCAGAGGGTACATGCCAGTCACACCCCCTCAGTTTTTCTGCTCACCATCTGTATCTGGGGAGTTGAGCCTTCTGCCTGCAGCCTTATTTGTGCTACTCAAGCCTGTGTGGTATTTTTCTCAAAAGCCATCATACCTTTAGCAGCACTTGTCAGCTTCACCATCAGCTAAAACTCTGTGCAACTTGCCACCTCACTGAAGGGAAAAAGCTGCATACAGGATTATTATCAAGGTAGTACATGAGTGGCCACAGCTTCTGCTGCAGCATGCAGGCATGTAGGGATAATGGGCTCCAGCCTGCAGAACAGGGGCAGTGTCTAGGGCCAGTAGTTTACAAGCCACTTAGGTGCTTTGGAAAATATTGGATTTTTTGTTCTTGAAATTGTCATTTTTTTTTCATAAATGAATATCTTCAAGAACATCTTGTATCCAGATGTATATTTGGCATTTGCTATGAAAATAATATAGTTACAGATTATCTAGTGTGCCAAACTGCTTCTGGCTGTTTTGAATAAATTTATCACTGATTTATGTAGAATTCCTGATTTCTGTTGGTTTGAGTCACTATGTAAAGACAAATTTCTTGAGGGTAAAACAAGCACATCCATCCATCTACACACACACATATGTATACACATATGTGTGAAAATAAAAAAATGTTTGCAATTAAACTGGAAAATCAATGAAATGAATTCTCAAGTTCTGCACTGTGGTTATGAAGCAAGATTTCATTTCAGACTATGAATGTATATTTGCAACTTAAAATCAATGCTAAGAGATAATAGGTATTTTAAATGCTATTCGGTGGAGTAGATAATGTGGATTTTTTCCAACTTCATAAATTTAAAATAAGTTTTTGACATTAATATGTTTCTAAATGATGATGCCTTCAATATATATCCCCACAGATTCATATTGCTAGCCCATTTTAATATGCCTATGGTAGTACCAAGGTTTTAGGAATTTTTACTTTTACTGGATGAGACACAGAATGATAACTTTTCTTTAAGAAAAGTTATGGAATCAGTTATGCAACTTAAGTTAGCCTTTTGGAAATATGTACAAAGAAAATACATTTATTATATTATTAAATTTCTAAGAAAATTGAGGAAACCTGCTGAATCATTTAAGTCATGAAACTGAAGACAGAACACACAAAATTTCAGGAGTGTTGTCTCAAGTGCATAGTTTCCCATTGTTCAAATCCCTGATTAACCACTTTAATTTCTGAATTCAATGTATTAAGCATGGTTACACCCATTTTTTATGTGTTGTGCATGGAGGATGAATATATTACCCTATCAGGGAGCACTGAATTCTGTAGAACCACGTCTTTGGAAGACAAATGCAGTTATTTCTTCTGTCTGATATGAATTCAGATCTTCATCAGATCTTCCAGACTCATGCTTTTGGATGTGTGGTGGTCTCACAATAGAAGTTTTGCTTTGTTTCACAGAAGTTGCATTTTGGCTTCAAAGAGCATAACTTTGTATTATGAATTAATTTTTGAAAGTCTGTTGACATGACTTCATTATGAAGTTATGACTTGCATTACTTCATTTTTCTGAAACATTTTACTGAACTTTGATAGAGATGTTTGCCAGAAATTATTTTTCTGTGAAAATAATATACTTTATCTGTACCTCAGACAAAATTTAAAAGTGAAAATAGGGCCAACATAATGATTATCTTTTTATACTTAAGAAAACTTTTATATCCACATCAAGCTTTTCAAAGAAATTCAACAGAAATTCAAAACATCATAATCAAAAACCCAAATAGTAACATTTGGTGAAAGAATTTGTTATTTATCCAGCTGTACTGAAGATTCTCCAGCTCAAAACTAGTCACACTGAACAGTTTAGATTTCTGAATGAGTTTGTGAAGAAGGCAGTCATCAGACAACCTCATTAATGAATATAGACAAAATGTGATTTATATACCTCAGCTTACGTTTATGATTCAGATTTTCTTAGTTTATTATGCTCCCTGTAACTGAGTCTTTTCTGTGATAATTGTAATACTGGTCATTGTTCCTTTCAGAATCAAGAAATAAAATTAGTGGTTATTAATTAGTCTCAGATAATGGTTAATAAAACTTGATCTTAGAGTTAAAAAAAATCTTTTGCACAAGGACAAGTAGACTAAATAAATTATGAGTGAAAGGAGATTGTTTCCTATGGTGTTAGCATAATTTTTTATTCAAAACAAATGCAGAATCTACCAAAAGGCATTCCATTTAACTAGATTTCCACAGGATTTTGACTAACTTAGAGTAATTAAGACTATCAAGGTAATTTGCAATAAAATACATAATTCAAAAATATTAGTCAGTCTTTACTTGGGTCTCCTTTGTTGCTTCAGTCTCTGATAAATCTGATAATTTTTAGCTTGAGTGGTCTACTTGGTCTTTGCACATCTCTGTTAAGCTCCTCTGATGCTATCTATTTCACTGCTTTTCCCATTACCTCTTCTATATTTATTTAAGTTCACTTTCTTTCTGCACTATATTTTAAGCCTTCAAGTGCCTACACCATCTACTAATCTGCTACTGCAGGGATGCCAGCACAGCCCACCCTTGACAGCAAATGTTTAGGCAAGGATGTGGGAGTGAAGGGGAAAACCCAAAACTGTCTGAGGGGGTGTTTGCTTAAATGCTAACCGGGAAACTCTGAAGAGATTTCTGAAATAAACAACTCAGCTTTAAAAGAAATATGTAAAAAGAGAACCTGTGACAAGTGGGAGATATCTTGCAGTGGAACAGCGGCAGCTGAACCTCCTTCATGCTGCCAATCTTCCATCATGGCACTTTGAGACAAAACAAGCAGGGACTCCCACCTCAGGTGTGTGACTGTATCCTCTGTTCGTGCTTTCACACTGAAATGTGGATTAGCAGCCTGTGGGAGAGGCACAGCTTCACACAGAGCTAGAGCTCTTCTGTCTCTCACACAAGGGCTGTGTCAATTGGGTAGCCTGCCCTCCCAGGGGAGAGTGGTGTGCTTGTAAGCCATATGCTGTCTATCTTTCCATAATTCTGTGGTGTGAGTGCCCTTAGAACTCTGTGGGATTGGGTAGAGAAGGGTTTAGAAATTAAGAGGTGTTTCTCAACATTTTGTGTCTGCTATTGTACTTTGTCTGTTGTGGTGTTAATAATGAATGCAAAATTCATTGATTGTTAGTTCATTATTTCTCATTACTAAATCAGAAAGCGGAATAAATCCTGATTTGTACTATGTAAATTGAACAGTTTTTCCCTGAAAATTTACCAATTTTTTTTTCATCCCAATTACATCCTAGAAACAGTTGCAAAACAATTTGCAGAGTTTTCATGTCTCAAAATGAGCTTTACATGTGAAACCGAGAGGTTTTAGTCTAATTACGGGTCTTAACAATCTAAACAGAGAATTATTAGCCCATTCACAGAGATTCAAAATTCTTATAATACAAATTATTCTGTTTTTAGAGCTGGTTTCTGGTAATGCAATTTTAAACTCTTTTCTGGTATCTGTCCATCATCTCTCTGTTATGCTCAGGCCTATGCTGTTTATTTTGGTCCTGAGGCTGCTGGCTTGGAGAGCTGGGGAGAGGGAAGAGAGTTGATTATAGGAGTAATTAGAATTTTATATCTTTAATTGTGATTGTTTTGGAAACTTCAGCTGTTCTTAGAACAAAACCTATGGCTTGTTCCAAGACGTAGTGGCACTGTATTTGCTAGGCTTTTTGTACAAGGCTACCTACTGTGCGGAAACTACACTGAGATTTATTATTGTCTTATGTAATTCTCTTCATCTTTCATCACTTTGTAATAGTGATGTGGACCTCCAGGAGGTGCTGTTATCTTTTGTGTCCAAACTTTTAAATTTAAGTTTGTGCTATTGTCTTTGACCTGGCAGAAGGTCAAACAGGGTCTGTTTTTTTTTTTGTTTTTTTTTTTGTCTTCTTGTTTGAAAGATTTCTGATGGTGGTAGAACCAGCATTAATGGAGCCAGATAATTGTCAGATAACCTGATTGTAAACATCTTGTTTGAACAAGCAATTCTTCTGTTTTAAAATGCCTTATCCTGTAAATTGATGTTATCAAATAAGGATCAAGTTTCATCCCTTGGTTTGATAATCCATATTTTTCAGCATTATTTAGATAGTTTTGATAACATTTCCATGAAACTATTAGATTGAAATGTAGGATAAATTCACACTTTCTTGGAAAAAAAAAGTAAATTAATAAATATGAAAGCTGTGGTGGAGTCCTGTTATTAATCTATCCAGTGTAGGACATGTCTTTTTACAATACCTACATAGTATTCTCCAAAAGTGCTGTGTTTAGATAGTCAGAATAATAACTGATAGCCATCCGATTCTTCTGAAAACGTAGGTAGTACCATGTTGATATCAGTCCATGTGTGCAACTGTTCCTAGAGTATATGTGTGCTACATCAAAGCTGTCTTTCCTGTTTCTGTGTGATATCATGGCATTTTCAATATTTACGTTCATTATGGGAGGTTTTTTTCTTTTTATGTTGTCTTGTCTGCTTTCTTTCATTTACTTGTAGACAATCAGACTACTTTATTATTCTTGTCTCAGCAATGCTAAGTAAAATATACCTATATTTTTTCAAATTATTATTTCAGCAGCTGAACTTACCTTCATCATCACTTGGACATTCAGCTGCCTCACATCCAGCTGCACCTCCAAAGTCTTTTCTGACGAGTCACTTTCCTTCCACTCTGCCCCAAGGCTGTACTAATGAATGGGGTGGCTGTGACCCAAGGGCAGGAGCTGGCTCTTGGCCTTGTTGGCCTTATTCCATTGGTTCAGCCTGTCCAGATCCCTCTTTAGAGCTTTTCTATCATCCAGCAGATCAACACTCCCACTCTTGTGTTGTTTGCAAATTTACTTTAGGGTGAGCTCGATCCCTATGTCTGGTTCATTGACAAAGATATTAAACCCCCTGGTGCCCTGGGGGACACCACTAATGACCAGATGGTAACTAGATTCAGCACCATTCACCACCACTTTCTGGATCTGGCCATCCAGCCTGCCTTTAATGAATACCTCCTATGAATTTTGCTGAACATACTAGCAAATAATGAAGTTATATTCCTGTCTTCCAATTGCTTTCAGAAAATAACAATTCAGATGAGTAGATTCTCTAGGGAAAAAATGCTTCCTTGACTGCTTCAGCAAGACTCATGTTATAGTTGAATCCTAAATCTTTTTCAGAGAAGATACTCCACCATTTAGTGCTCTTTTTATTTCCTACTTAAGAACTGCTGAACTAAATATTGCTCAAAGCACTAATAAAGCTGTAATAGAAAATGTTTTATGTATTTATTTATGACAAACATGTTAATTTGCAGTTAGTATAACCTGGAAGTGCAGCCAATTCCTTTATTTCTTAAGAATTAGAAATCTAGTAGCAATTACCAAGGCTAATAGACAAATAGGTAACCATAAGGTAAATGACTGTAACAGGCAGATTACTCATTTTTTTAAACTTAATATAACAATGTAATCAACAAATTTTCCAAATGCAACAGCAGTAATTAAATTAGACCTTTGTTTTTTAATGTAGTTAACAGTCTTCATTGACACATCATACATTTACTCTGAAATGATGTCAGCAGTAGCTGAAGTAATTTAATTTTTGTAATGAAGTATTGATTATTAATTTTGGGTAGATATACAAATCATGTAGTTAAAAAAGTTTGAGAGTAACTGTGTCTGCAGTTGGTTTTTCTAAATTTTACTTTAGACCTACTGTACATATACACTATGGCTTAGGTAACTCTCATTTCCCATCATGATTCTTTTCTGATTAGTCTAAGCATGATAGGCTATAGTTATCCAAAATACAGTGGCAGAGCAAAGAGATATGGTATTCAACTCAAATAACAAAAGAAATATATATGACTATTCAAACTGGACAGAGATAGATAGATAGATAGATAGATAGATAGATAGATAGATAGATAGATAGATAGATAGATAGATAGATAGAAAGTAAAACTATTTTTTATCTTGGTGATTCAGCTGTGATCTTAATGGGTTTGTGTGCGTGTCTAAGTTGCTCAGCCTTCTTTGGCTTACATTTCACAACATTTAATTTCCTCTATTTCACTGTTACTCGTGAGATTACATGGGGAGAATCTGTCACTTAAAGGCAATGCCCACCTAGACATTTTCAACTTCACTTGTCTCATTTTTCAGGCAGAAAGAAGTCCATTCTGCTTGTGCACTGAGCCGTGAAACCAGACAGCTGCAATTAACCCAGCAATGAAATGGAGTATGATATCTTGGGCTCTGAAATGTGATAACACTCCGTGGTTTCCTTTGGCACAGAGTATGAATGAACACGCTAGGAAAACTGTGTAAACATTCCCTTAGATGAACTGTGTTGTAAGATTCTGAAATCCTCCACATCTGCTGGCCATGCAGAACTCAGAAGTTCACTGAAGGGAGAAGGGGTTGTGTAGAACTCCATAATTGAATACTTACCTAGGCATTCTGGAAGCCAAGTATGGTGAACTGAACCAAACTGGAACAAAAAGAGGGTCAAGTTATCTAGATGTCTATAATCATCTGCTTTTGGGGAAGAAGTAATGGGTGAATGGTAAAACAAATAAATTTCTTCTACATTTTCTAGTATCCTTCCCTGTTTTGCTACTTGATCTTTATATTCAGGATTTTGAAATAAATCCTACATTGGTGCTCTCTACATCATCGTTTAGGGTATGATTCTTTTTAGGAGATATCCAAGCATTAATACCACATAATGTGATTATGGGGTTTGGTTTTGGATTTCAATTTGAAATGAAAAGGTTAACTTTCTATTTTACCCACTTTAATTAATTTTATGATAAAAAGGTTTCTATCAGTAAGTAAATGAGGATAAACATTAATTATTAAATATGTGCCTCCTCTGTGCCCTCTTTTGGTAGGAAAAAAATTGCTGTCCTGAAAGCAATATTTTTTTTAAAAATTGCATCTGTGATTTAGGTTTTAATTATCAATTGGTAAAAAAAATCTAATAAAAGTACCACACCCAAAAACTGTCTTTGCTGGGTACAGTACTGAGGTATTTACTAAAAAGCTTCTGTTAGAGATCACAAAAATCTGATTTTTTTTTTTTTATTTTTTGATAGAGTGTGCATTTGGATGTCTAATTACTTACCTCTCCAGATTCATGTTCTTAAAACTACATAAAACATGAAGTTTTTTTGCTGGTTTTCTATATCAGAGATTAAATAAAGCCTCAGTTGATTACAGTTTATAAATTGACCACATGCCAATTATACAGGAGGTTTACAAAAGGTAATGAATAGCTCATTGACTCTGTCTGTTTACTGTGCACTCTGCATCGATTTCTGGTTTGTTATAACATTTCACACATCAGCACTGGAACCACTAGACCCACCATTCTCAGAGGGACCTGAGAGTGCTGTGGGTCAATATCTGGACCATATACTGCACATACTCTACTTAGTTCAAATTAATCATTGTGGCCCAATTTCAGTCCTAATGTAAGTGGATAGAACAGCAGGCTTGTTTCTGATACAGCTTTATTGATATACTAGTATATCTTCTTGGAAATTTGTATCATATTTTGCTAGAATTTATGAAAAAGTTGGAGTTGTTCTTTTGTATTCCTTACATTCTAGTATTTGATAGGGTCTCCTTTTCAATCAATAATTGTTAATTTCAAGTTTACTTTTGGATTGGAATGTTAAAATTTTGATGAACTGAAACTTTCCTGGAGACTTACTCCTTGTGCTTATCAAAAAATTCAGCTTTGCCATACATGGTCAGCCATGATAAACATGATATTCTAGGCAGTCTTTAAACCAATGTATTATATGGCTGATCTGTAAAATATTTATCTGTTTATGAGAGTATTTATTAATTTTTATGTCAAGTGCTGGGAAAAAATTTGAGCATTTGTATAAGAATTAAAGTGTGTCATAGGCAAGAAAATAAAATGCAAGAATAAAAAAATATATAGCTGATATATAACATGAACTAATTTGTTAATGTTTCTTCTACCTTAGTACTGTATGTTTTATCTCAGACAATTGTCAAAAATGCAGCCACTTAACTAATACTTCATTGAGAATGGAATTACTTTCTTTGTGATGCTCCCTTCTACTTCCAGCAACATCAGTGAGAGATTTCCAGAGCTGGAAATTTATCTGCACCATACATGGTAGTTTATAGCTTTCAACCGGGATGTCAGGTTTTGAGAGATTGTCCAATAAAAGGGCTGATGTAACTGAAAAAATACATCACTACAACCAAGACTGGCAGTCACATGGATAGCTGCTCTGAAAAAAAACAACATTTCTTTGTGGCTGGCTCATCCACCCTCAGGTGGTGAGAACCTTAGAGTTCTTGTAGATTCACTACCTGCAGTTATTCAAAATACTTATCATACATTTGATTTGTAAAACAGTTTAGTTAAGTATATACACTAACCATTAGCTCAGTGTTCATCTCTTCTCATTATTTTTCCACTTGCTACCTTGACTGTACTCACAATATCCACTAAATGTAGGCTAAGCTACATCCATCTAATCATGTAACCGTAACAAGGACTACATTTTAGAGTCAAGTGTTTGAGGGTAACATCAAACCTCCCTTAGCTATAGCTGGATAATTTTTTTACGTAGTTATTTTAAACACATGTAATCTCTAGCTAGTACAGATTCTCTGCAAGTTTTAGACTTTAAAAACATCAATTTCTGTATAGTTAGATTTTTAAAGTTGTTTATACTTCTTAAATTTGCAACATATTATGGCAGTTTTGCAAAAGCTTCTAAATCACTGCTTGCTTTGAATATTTCTCAACCTCAGACTGTGCACTTGTTTTATTAAGCAATAATATTTTCATATTCTTATTCCTGCCCATACTATTTATTTATCTCATACATTTCTTCTTCTGGAAGTATTTAGCCTAGAGAAGAGGTGGTTCAGGGGATGTTTCATTGGTGCATGTAAATATCTGAAAGGAAGGGTTCAAAGAAGGAGGAGTCAATCTCTTTTCATGGGTGCCCAGTGACAGGCCCAGAGGCCACTGAAGCTTCCTTCCTTTCGAAATTGCCTTTCTTACTGAGGCACATAGAATTGAAAGTAAATAAAAGAATGCAAAGGATATGAAGAAAAACATTATTACAGTCAATAGAAAAACAAAAAAAACATGCAACTGTTCCACTTATGGAAACACCTAGAAATACCTTGGAAAATTTAACAGTAAAGAGAAACTGGTCTGCGTACCTAAAACAAAAATAAACTATTTCAAAAACATGCTCTGAACTTGAGGAAAAAGAAAGAAACACATGTAGCTAACAGACTTCATCTAAAACAATCAATTGTATTCCATTTAGAAGCCATAGCAATTATGCAAGTCATGAATATGATACAATCCCCAAAGCCACAGTATACCCTTAAAACAGAGTGAAATAGAGTTATCAGAGTGTTCAAACTATTTAAGAGATCAATACAAAGAAAGTTCAGATTATCTTACGGCATGATGTTATAGAACTCTTAAATGATTTGTCAGTATAAAAATCTGACCAAAACAGAGATGTGCCTGCTGCTTTTTGTGAAAAATTAAAATTAACATATAGTTGGTCCCTTATTCTTTCTAATTAGTTATTGGTAGTAATGGTGTCTAGTGCCTTTGACAGCTTCAAATATAATGACTGAAAACATTCAGTCATTAGAAATATTCCTTTGTCCATTTTTCCTCAATGACAATATAGTCAGTATTATCTGTTTTGATTATGAATTCAGTAAGCAGAGATGTTGTGTTCTATAATCATCCAAATTCAGTGATTCCTTATTCACTTCCTTATTTAATAATTCAGGGATAAATTTACTAATGGGTGGCAAGTGAGTTTTCCTTACTGTCTCTGTTCTTGTGTGACACTCATTCTGATAAGAATTGTATCTGTCCCTTTCCCTGGTAGGCTTTTTGTTGCTTCCTCAATTGTTCTTCATTTTTGTGTATTCCTATTATGTCTGTGTTTGTAGAAGTCTTTTACTGAATTCTTCTTAAAATCTTTCACTGATCATTCTTAGTTTCTATCAGCCTGATTGGCAGTCATATTCCCATTAGTATATATTGTTATATATTGTTATATAGTATATATAGTTATATAGTTATATAGTATATATTATATATATATAGTATATATTATATATTGTTATATTAGTATATATGTTATATATTGTTATATATTTCTCAAGAAAATGCACTCAGTTTTCTTGCCAAGTGAGGTGCCAAAGTGAATCACCAGGTGAGGATGACCATCACTCATCACTGAGTTGGTCCTCACTAGTGGCAGAGGAGTGCTTTCAAATGACTCACCAGTTGTTCTTAAGGAAGCAAGAAAATCTCTACATTGATAGGAAACAGTTATTTTCGGATTACCATAGCAAATCATAGGAAACACAGAGTGAGATGTCCCATCACAGAAAAAGAGAATGTAGTACAAATTCACTCTATGACAAAAAGGCAGAACAGTGATTAGGTAAGATTTAAACAGACTTTATATATGTCCATAGAAGAAAGAGTCTTTCCCATATTTTTCTTCTGGTGGTCCTTGTGATATTCTCTGGTTTTATTCTGTTTCCTAAAGATGTTAATTCAGGACATTATTTTTGGTGGTTTTGCATCTCACTACTTTGTTATTTTTCCAGTCAGAATTAAAACCTAAGGTGCATTGTAGAAATAATTTCTTCCATGTAATTTGGGTCTTTATGATATTGATCATAGTCAGATGCTCATTTCACTTTTCCTTCTGCTTGACATAGTCTTCCAACTGCCAAAATCTAGTTTTCTTTCCTACTGAGCAGGGCTTAATGTACATAATGTATTTTATGGTACAGTGACAACTTCTCTCAGTTTTCTTGTTTTACAATTATTGGTCACATGGCAATGATTTCAATGTTATTTAAATAACAGTGTCTCATGTTGACTATGCAAAATGGATTTGTAATTTATGATGTGCTTCAAAATTATTAAGGAATCTGCACCTAAAACATAGTGGTATTTGAATTAGGGATATGAGTTATTATTTTAATATTTTGATAGATGCTGGTTGTACTTTTAAATTAAGACTGACAAGATGAAGTGTACAGAAAAACAGAACTCTGGAACATCTTCCAGAAAATGGAGCTGAGTATTTTCTAGCTCTAAGGTGTAATGTGAGGAACATATGTAAAATAACTTTTTTTTTTTTTTTTTTTTTTGCTTCTTTTTTGACGCAAGTCCACTTGATTCACTTGAGGAGAATTTCTAAAAAGATGTTTTTCTTTCTTGCCTTTTTTCCCCGTAGAATATCATATCTATGTTGTAGTGGTCAACACATTATACAGAAATAAAAACTGGCATATATAGAAGCCAAGTATTACCAGTGTATTTTATAGGCTTGTATTGACTATACAACACAAGTGAATAGACCAAATTCCTTCTCTTAATTTAACCACTCATCATTTCTGTCTTGGCTTGTTACCATGTCTGTATACAGTAAAGTTTTTAAGGTGTTCCAGCTTTCCCTCATTAGAAGTTTTATTTCTTCTTTTAGATCTCAATCTTTTAGTCTCTGCGGAGGTGAAAACTTAAATTTATAGAGAGCACTTTGGGTAATACTGCTGCCAATTAACCAGAGAGGTTTACATCTAGTACCTGCCAGCTTCTCTTTACAGATAATTTTTAGAGGGTAAGAAAGTAGAAAGAACATTGAGGTAATCCTGCCTAACTGTTAGCATAAAAGTGACTCTGCCTGTCATTTCAATAAGAGCTCAGTTCAAATGTGGCTATAGTTTTTCTTGTAGTTATGCTTTTGGAGAAATATCTGTGTGATACTCCACCTTTAATGCAAAGAAAATACATGTTCAGGAGAAAGATTTTCTAAAATAATACATTAGAAATATGACATGAGAAATCTGATGTCTTTATTTGCCTTGGGTGTAACTACTGCTTTTTCTTCATTGAAATTTTTGAGGGAATCTTTGAAAATTGAAATATAATTAGATACTGAAATATTAAAAAATAAAAAAATACTTTTCTATTTGGTCATTAAGTGGGTATTTCTCTTACAGTTAAGCTATTCTCATTTGTTGAAATGCCAGTTCTTAATGTAGCTCATAATGTCTGCTGGAGGATGAAATTACTCACAAGAGACGGCCCTTAGAGAAGGATCAATGTTTTTTTATTAATGTAAATTACCACTGATTAATGAATGCTGTAACCAACAATGATTTAATTCGTAACTATGTTCCTTTTTTGGAACCTAACCTTCTTGTCAATATTTAAAGTTAGTAGTAAGATTAATTTGTCACGTACAGAAAACAGTAATAATATAAACCTAATCAGTAGTACTTTTTCTATGAAAAAAAGTGGTTTTTTGGAGCAAAGAGTAAAATAGAAGTTAAGGATTGTATTTTGTCTTTCCAAATGAATGTATATATCATTTATAGTATGTATAAATATATATAAATGTATAGGGTGTATAGAATTCATAGCATCATTTATCCATATCACCAAAATAAATCTTTGTATTTATGATTAATTTTGCTGCATACTAGCTTTTCATCAGTACCTATTTAAGTTATATTCACTGCAATATTAGAAGGGTATGAGCTCATGAAAGTTGTTACTCAGTGTTTAACTGCTATGTCTATAATTTCAAAACCATAGGAAATTAAAATATTCTGGAAAGTAAAAGAGAAAGGCAAAAAAAAATCTTATTTACATACACTTGTGTGTCAGTTTGGTTTTCACAGAACTCTGTGCCACCTAAATTAAGGAACACCAAGTTGTTGGCATGTGTATGTGTGCACCGCTGCAATGACAAATGTACTTGATTCCTGTGCTCTTGGATTGAAACCAGGTGGAAACTGTGCAACAATGTATATTTAACGAGAAACTAAGACTAAAGTAGCAAGTTGCAATACTGTGAAAAAGAAAAGGAGAACAAAGACTTAGTATATGTCATGGAAAAATGCAGTTTGACAACTACTTTTTAGCCATCAGACTAGGAACCAAGTCCCAGAGCTCCAGAATGGAAATACTCCTACTCATACTGTGAGGCTATCAGAATAGAGAATGCACAATGCATGCTCCTTCAGGTATATTTTTGTACCAAATGGAGTATTATTCTGAAAATCTCAACCCAGATAACAATCTCTTTATCTGATGCCTTTTTTCTTGATCAAATCAGAAGGCAAGAACTGGGGTCTATAGTATTGAAAGCATGATTATGGGAAAAATATTCCCTGAGAATGTGAGAAACCCTCATCCTCTGAGGGTCACACATGTATTCTGTAACACATACTCTTCCATAATTTTCACTAACAAATTATTTTTGTGAGTGCTAAATAGATATGAGTCATAAGACAGATAGGTAAAGCTTACTTTATCATGCTGTATGACATAGTGTATGTCAAGGATAAGTACCTTGGCAAAACATATTGCTTAATTCATCAGCAGCCAACTTTTCAGTTCTCTATCAGTTTGAGACAGAATATCTATTAGTCATAAATACTCTCAAAAGACTCTTTCCTGTACAGCTTCTTGAAGCATCTAATTGTCAGAATTTCACACATACACTTTTGAATTTTTGTCTGTGTTTTCTGTAGAGGGAAACAATGCAAGTACTGTGTGATTTGAGTTTATATGGTAGTCAGTTTTCTGCTTAGTATATTAACTTTCAGTTCACTTACTTCAAAATTATTTTCATGCAGTACTGCAGACTGTATCTGCCTGCAGACTACAATGGGAGATGCATAAACCTATTATCACTTTGCACCCACAGTGCATATGTGGTTACATACACACACTCATAAAGCCAAAACCCATAGAAATAATAAAATTAGTGACAATTACTTCATCTCCTCAGGCTGTTACATTATTGCATGGTATTAAAATAAGTTCCAGTGCACATGGTTGAGAGAACACAGAAATCTGACTGATAGTATCCCCAACAGATTTTCAATAAAACTGCAGGAATATATCTATAGTGTGGTCTTTCCTAAATATTCTTGTCTCAGTTGGGCAGTTGAATGTGTGAGTATAGAATCAAGGAGTAGTTTGGTTAGAAGGAGCATTAAAGGTGACCTAGAAAGTTAATAAAAAATTGGGTTTAAGTATATGAATGAAAACCAGTGACACTCTTCTATTACTTTAGTGATTAGAATGCTACATTATTTGTTTGACCATATATTTGCAAAATTATTAAATGGCTAAACTTAGCTAGAGGACATTAGTTCACATGTGTATGCGTGTCTACATATTGCTAATTATGTGCAGCAATAAGCATAAGTAAGGAAACAGAAGCTAAGATTTTTGGATGCCTTTCAATTGTATTAGGAAATAATCTGTAACAAATAAATACCCTGATCCTCAGTTGCCCTGGGAAAAGAAGCCATCTGAGAAAGAAAGTAGTGAACCATTCATTTTATTTTAGGCATTTTCAATATTACTTGCCACAAATCTCTTGAACATTTTCCTAAATAAAACTTTGAATTGGCAGATGAGGTGAATTTTGTTGTCTTGAAGATGATTGGACTAAAGAAGAGTGCACAGCAATTAAAAAATTCATATTTATTGATAGCTGAGGGCAAACCTTTTTTTCCCATTATATTTTTCAGTCGGCTTCTCATTAAAAGTGTTTTGAACTTTCTACTTCCCTTTGACAGTTACCCAGGCTTGTTTTACTCTATAGGAAAGGAATATTTTCTGTGTCATTTAACATGCCCCAGTGCCTGCTTAGAAATCACTACAGCAATATATCCAGTGAATACAATTATTAATTATTATTAATTTATTATTATTAATTATTAATGTGAATACTTTCTTCTTCAGTACCCCAGAATCTGTATTTAAAACTTGCTCTGTATTTGTTTAAACACTGGCAGATACTTTGCTTTTTGTTAAACTTTGCTAAATGTGACTTCTGTTTCTGCCTTAGAAACAGAGGGTGATGCTTACAATTTCTGTAGCTATATTCCATATCCTTACCTCATAACTGCAATTGCAACACACAGGACATTACCTTCTGGTGATAAGAGTGGTAAATGTAGCTTCAATTCAATTAGTTCTTAATATTTTCATTCTATTTACACTAGAGTCTCAGCCTTCATCACACATTCAAACCATGCTTATGTGTAAAAGGAAATCCAAGGTCTGCACTGAAATGATGAATCAATGAAGGAGAAAATGTTTTGTCTGTTGGTTCTTTCTGTGTGCACATATCACATGACTGAGGCTCTGCATGATCCAAAAGTGAATTTTTCAGGAAATGTCCACTACAGTGACTTCTGATTTAAAAAGAAAATTTTCGCTTACTGAAGGAACATAATTTCTCATAATGTCTTGTATAATACATAATTAATTTTTCACTATTTCATTTTTCTCAGAGCTTCTCAAAGCAAGATCTAAAGAATTTTGGAGTTTCATATTTGCATATGGAACAAGATTTTTGGGAAACAAAATGTTTTGTCTCTCAATTATCCCATCCTTTTTTTTTTTTTTTTTTTTAGCTGTGTAGTGACAAGTAGGAATAAGCAAAATCATTACTTTGAAATATATGTTAGTCAGGAAGCAGTGGTCCTTTGTGACAACATAAAAATAGGGAAAAAATCAAACACATCAAAAACATGCATTATACACTGCAATAGTACCTGAGAAGAAAGATGGACTTATGCCTATTTTCCATAAAAGATATATACCATATTTTATGAACTTGGAGTGTAGTTTTTCTGTGATATACTAAGCTATAAGCTATAGTTTGGGTTCCAAGTTTATACCTTTTGTGCTGCTAATTTCATCCTTTTATGTCCTATTGTAAAAATAAACTTTTACCTTAACAGTGATTTTTTGAAGCCACGTAGAGTCACTGAAAGCTGTAGTTTTTCAAGGGTGTGAGCAGTAACCTTTTGAAGCAAAGCACAAGATCAGTGGACCAAGGCACTAAAAAGAAGTTCAAGTTAGTTTCATAACTAAAATCAATGCCTTTTACATATGAAAAATGTCATACGTCATTTTGACTACAAGTTCAGAATCTTAGAATCAGAAGTGCTGAGCACTTAAACTGCATAATTAAATATGCAAACTGCATGTTTAGTAATAAACAGTCTTTCTTTCTTTCTTTCTTTCTTTCTTTCTTTCTTTCTTTCTTTCTTTCTTTCTTTCTTTCTTTCTTTCTTTCTTTCTTTCTTTCTTTCTTTCTTTCTTTCTTTCTTTCTTTCTTTCTTTCTTTCTTTTTTTCTTTCTTTCTTTCTTTCTTTCTTCTTTCTTTCTTTCTTCTTCTTTCCTTTCTTTCCTTCTTTCTTTCCTTCTTTCTTTCCTTCTTTCTTTCCTTCTTTCTTTCCTTCTTTCTTTCCTTCTTTCTTTCCTTCTTTCTTCAGTTACCTGACAGATTGTTTTATCTGTAGTTAAATTTACAAGTAGCAACTTAAGCTGTCACTAGCCTTTGTTTTCTAATTCATGTCAAGACCCAAATTAACATGGTTTCACAGGCCATAACTGGATTTTTACTCTGGGTAACACAGCTCTCACAAGTCAATAAGTTCAGCAAATCTATAAGGAGAACTAGAATAAGCTGTTCAGAAAGATGATGAAACCTCTGTCCTTGGTGATGTTCAAAAGCAGCCTGGCCATGGTGCTGGGCAGCTTTCCCTAGGTGTCCCTCACTATATGGGGCCATAGACAGTAATGACTTCCAGAGGTCACTGACAATCTCAGTTATCCTGTGATTCTCTAGTTAAATATTTCTATCTGGTTAGCAGTATTTTTTTCACCACCTAGAGGGGATGAATTTATACCTCCAGTATATCATAACTTACTTTCAGAATCCTTTGTCATTTCTAGAGCTTCTTCAATATTTAGTGCTCAATCTTCTGTGCTTTTTCCACAGTTCCTTCTCCATGTTTACAGTCATGGTGCTTTCCATATGGTATGAAGGAATTTTTTAGAAAAGATGGGATTTGTCACCAGACAAATTTGTGGGCATTGTTTTTCTGTTCCATTATTTGACTGCTATAAACACTATTTGACTGCTATAAAAACTCATTTGTCAGGCTGAAAACAGATAAATATTCATAGTGCTGATATTACTAGAAAGACATATATGATCCATATTACACATGACATAAAAGCTCCCATGACTAAGGACAAAAAGTTGAATAGAATAGACTTGAATGAACTTGAACAGACTTGAATAAAATAGAATGAAACTTGAATAGAATAATGAATAGAATTATGAATAGAATTATGTATAAATACTATTTTTAAAGTAGTATTAGAAATCCTTTGATCTGTGGCAAATGGGCTATCTAAAATCTTGTACCGGAACTACTTTTGTTTGCATAGCAAGTCCTTTGCATCAACTCCTGAATATTCAAACATGCTTGTAAGTAAACTGACTTGTTTATTTTTTAAACAACAGAACTAAATTTTTCCCTCACATGAGGCATTTTCTTGGGATGTACAAGTTTTGTTTTGCACATACAAGCCAATATTTAAAAACAAAAAGAGTTGGCACACCTTTTTACTCAATAATATGGGTTGACTACTCAGAATCACTCCTCTCCAGGGAGAAGCTACTTGTGCTTTGAAAGAGTGCAGTTGTTGCTACACAAAAATACATATATATTTATTCTAGCTATTATTATTTAAATCTTGTAGTGGCAATATTTAGACATACCTTAAGCAGCATAGAAGCATAAAGAATCCTTTTTGAGGTTCTACTGCCAAAGTTACGAATCAATAAATATTTTTGGGGCTCAGTGGGGCTACACACCCAGTATTCTGTAGATCTTTTGGTAGTGTAAGTGTACAAATATTCTTATTTTTTATTGTGAAATAAAATCTAAGGAGTTAAAGCATTGACTCAAGGGCAGCTGGAGACCCTCTGATAGCTCTGGGAAAACAAACTGAATAAGTAGCCCAGTACAGAAACCACTTTTAAGTCCTTATGAATGGCCTGAAATTTTCCTGTAGACTTTAAACAGTGGTGGGTCTTGTGTGTTGGAGATTACATTCCATTCCAGAATGGATGCATACAAAAGCAAAAAGTTTCTATATTCTTTTCTACTTTCATGCTTTTAACTTTCATATAGGATAACGTATTTTCAGTTTCACATGAAGTAATTTTGTCTGTGATTCATCACTGTAGTAAGAGATTTGTTATTATCATGTAGTAAAAGTCTAAAAGATGGGTGACATACTTGTCCTAGAATTCTGAGCAAGCAAATATAATCTTATTAGGTTGTATTTGTTATCCTGGCAAGTTGTTGGACTGGCAAGAGGCGTGACAGCAGTAAAATCCTGATTGAGCTCTCCCTACATGTAACCTGTTATTTCAGTGCATTGAAAATGTCATTAGTGTTTTTGTGTATAATCTATGAAGGGTTTTCAGATACTATCAAATAAGTCTGTTCTGTCTTGTAAGGTAGTATATCATTTTATCCTGGTGTTCATACAGTTAATGAAGAAATCCATCCTTCCTGTGTTGAAAGTAATTTATCTTTTGTACTTCCCAGTACAATTCATTTTGCTAGTACCAAGGTAACTTCATTCAAGGTTCCAGTCTCACTGTCACTGGGTACCATAATGAATACTTTACATGTTTGTATTTTATTTTTAGGGATTTTTTGTTGATTTCTGAGATTCTTTGCTAGGTAGTGGGCAGAATGTGGGTGAGATCCTAAGCATCTACCTTGGCTCCTGAAATTACTAGATAAAATTTACTGGTTTTTCGCTGTATACCAAGTCATAGAGAAGAGTAGCAACAATACAAAAGAGTACATTTTTATTGAAAATGTAAATTCTGTTTAACTTTATGACGTAGAAATCAATATTGCCTTTAAGGCAGGCAGTTAAGTGCGCAACAAATACTAAAGATTAAAAAAAAGTAACATTTTTTAATAGATACTGGAATGGTCAAATTTCATTATAAGCATTATATATAAGTATTTTATTAATAAAATAGACATTTAAGCTGTATGTAATTGTAAGCATTCATTCATACACAGTTTGCCAACTCTGAGAATTTATTATTCACAAAAAATTAGATTTAAATTTCCAGAACAAATGGCCACTAATTATCAGTATGCTACCAATAAATATAATGACAATGTGCAACTCACCTATCATGGACATAAATCTGTTTCTCAAGGTGAATATTGACGACTTTGAATTACTAAATAGCTACATAAGAACATGGACTGTCTAAAAACTGGAAATCCTTGTGCCAAAGGATATTCTGTCTGTCTCTGAAGTACAAATTAGCAAAAAAGTTTTGTGAATTATTTCTGTAGGCCACATTTTTGGAACACTAACTAAACTATCTGTCAATACCTTTATTAATAAAGAATGAATGATTATACAGCTATATCAATCCATCCAGGTATCTCCAGATTTACGAATTAAATTCATAAATGCTTTTCATTATGTGTAGATTTCAGAAAAAAATGCCTTCACCTCAAATAGAAATGGAACACATTTCTTGTGTATCTCTGTTAAAGTACTGCTTTAATTACTATGCACAAGGTAATAAACAAACCTACCATATGCTGCCAAATTAGTCAAATGCCAGGAAAACCTAAATATAAAAATGGAGACAAACTTTTAATTACACTCTCTGAAAACCTTTGCCAGTAAGTAATATTCTTTACTTGGCATTCTGCTTCAATGTGAAAGGGCAGAAAATATGACTAATATACAAAATGTTAATAAGAGAATTTTCCAAAAATGAAGGAAAGAAAAAATCTAAGAACAAAACCCCCACACAACTAAGCTGCTATCAAATTTTATTCTAAAATTATTTAAAACCCTGCACAGCTCAGCTGCTATCCAATTTTATTTTAAAATTATTTAAATAAGAATTGACTTCCAGAATTATAAATTAATGATCCACAGAAAAATAAAATTAAGGATATGAGTTTTAAACTAAAGAATTACTTATTCCAAATCATATTGAGGAACAGCATTTAACTCATGTTAGTTTTGGACTCTACAGAAACAACAGCAGTCTTCGTACTTTGAGGAAAAAGATAAACAAACTGGAAAAACAAAGCACATTGAAGATATAAGTTCTTTCCCTGCCAAATGGCAGTAGGGGATGTTCCTGCCCTAGAAATAGTCAGTGAGGTGATGAAGTCTGACCTAACCCCCCTTCTGCCTTTTTACTTCACTGTATTGTACAGAGAAAATAGATTGTATATCTATTTCACAATACCACTAGACCAGTAGGTAACATGGTCTTACAGGTAGCAAGAACCAAACTCCTTCACACAAAATAAAGATTTTCTCCACAAATACAGATTTCTCCCAGCTGCTAGATATTCAGATGACTACTGTAATACAGAAAACAGTGTTTCACTTCCCTCATCTTTTTCCACATTTATAGAGGAAGACTATTAGCTAAATGTTTAAATCAGACTTCACTAGATCTAGTGATCTGCCTAACAGCTTGCTCCCTGTTATTGTATTTTTGTTTCTTTTAACGTAAATGTGCTCTAAATGACTGTGACATTTAGAAATAATTACATATATGCCATATTGCATCATAATCTACATCTAGTACAGAACTCCTCAGTGGACTACCCTGATTTTTTATACTGGTTAATTTGAAAGACTGCTTCAACAATGAGATCAACAGTACTATTAAAAGATAGCTGTGTGTAGCCTGTCTATTTGGAATGATTTTGCACCCTCTTTACCCTGTACTATCCCCAGGAATGGCTGAGAGTGGGTCTGTCTGGTCCAGGATTCGAGTGCCTACAAAAATTTACAGATGTACTCTATGTGCTCATGGTTATGACTGTTGCTTATTAGATTAAAGTTAGAATAAAACTTACATTCCCGATGCATTTACATTAATGACATAAGTACTGTTGGCATCAATAAAACAAGTATTTCAGAGCACTAAGAGAATCTGTAGGAAAAAAATGTCTTCTAACATAACAGGTTAATGCAATTGCATGTGCTATCTTTAAAGCATTTCTCTGCACTGATATGTGAGCTGTCTCTCAACACCATATTTTAAAAGGTAACACATTTGAAAAATACTCTCTTGTAGAAATAACTTCAATTGTGAACTCCTAGTCCTTTAGAAGATTTGGACACAATTTCTGCAAAACTTTAAGATTAACCTTTAATATTATTATTTCACCAATGACAAGTCACTCCAACAGAAGTTTGCACAGTTTGATAGCTGAATTTTTTTCTTTGGAGAAAGTGTTATGCCTGAATCTTGGGATTCTTATTGCTTATTCTTTATTCTGATAGTTTCTCAGTGAAAGTAATGCTTTATTCAGTCCTGATTACATTATGTCAATGGAAACAAAGACTTGGTAAAGTTAAGTAACTCTCAAAATACTACCTAGTAAATGTAATTTGGTTTGTCCACATTAATGTAACTAAACTCAAATAATAGAGAAGCTGTATTGTAGGTAAGTAAACATCAAGAGAAAGCTTATTGCTTCAGACTGGTTTCTTAACATTATTTTATGGAACAAAAAATGCAGCGTAATCATCATACAGCAAGAGATGCAAAAATGAATAATAGAATTGTTTCCTTGAATGCCCTTCAATGGTACATTATTTGAAATGCACAAAATTATTGCTCCTTCACTGCTGTCTAAAACCCATTAAGATTATAAACAATACTGCAGCTGACTGGGCTGTTATCTTAATAGGGTATTCATCAAAGTCTTTGCAGATTCGCAGTGTAATGTTTCTCAAACTGAAACCAGGGTATTATGATGCAAAATTTTAATTCATGCTTTATAAGAACTATTTTGAAAGCATAGAGCGTTACTTCGATTTTTTAATTGCTTTGTCAGTGTGATGACTTGGAGACACATTATATGTGCACTGTATCCTTTTCCTGTCTATAATTTTACCTACGGATTAAATTACTGAGTACTTTTTCGACCAGAAGAAAATGTTTCATATAATATTTAAAATTTATTGTTGTTATTCATAGAGAATTCCCTCTATTATTATTATCTTACCTTCTACAATAGATTTGCACTTGCCATTCATTTGGACTATAAGGAGATAAACTGAAATTATTTATTATGTAGGTGTATAGGATTTCGTAGGTGAGTTGAAGTTCTTCATCTATGAGGTAGAGGTGGATCAATTGAATTTATGGGCAAAATTACCTTGCTAGATATATGTGTGTGATTCTTATTGATTTCCCTTGTAAGCTAGTGGTCTGTATGAGTAGGACAGAGAGAAGCCTACCCTAAACCTGTAGTAGTAGTTATCAAAATTTAGTTTTTCCACCCCAACACAAACATTTTTGCATCAGGGCAAAATTTCCCCTTCAGTGTTTTAGCAAAACTTTTCCACATGCTGAATATTGCAATTCTTTTTTACCAATAAATGTTAGTTATTTTGATAAGCTATTATGTACAGAATAGGTTTGACTGATACTGATTTATTTTGCATAAGATATTTCTGGACCTGAAGTAGTCAGTAGTCACTAGACAAAGAACACTGGCATAGTTTAGGCCCACTTCAAACAGCTTTGCTAATGTAATTTGGAACAGAATCAAATCTGGGAATCTCATTTTTCATATTCACGTGCATCCTTTCCTGTATTTTAGTAGCCTTCTGTTACAGTGTGTTGCAGCTACATTTATCAAATTTTATCTTACATTACAACTTTAAATGCAGGCCATAAATAAATTGTTTGTTATCATTCTTTGCCTTAGGAACAGTCTTTGTGTCAGTGATAACATTGACACTCTTATTACATTTCTACTCTTGTCCTATATGTATTCATCTGTAGAGAAAAATACGATTTTTACATCTTAAATTCTGTAATTATTAATTCTATAGCTGTTATTATGCAATAGAATTTTAGCAAGCCTACACTGTCAGTTCAATACTGACTATGTATAATTTGGAATTATATCTATTCAGATCTCTGGAACAATTATTTTTAGACAATACATTATTTATTTGGTTTTTTACATTGGTTAATTTAGAAAACCTACTCCTAAATACTTGCAATTAATCTCTACAGCATATATCTGTATGCCATCTTGCATATTATCCCATCTTCCACAACAATGCAACAGGATCATAAAACCATATATTCTGCATTAATATTGGCTATTGACTGGTTGCACCTCTTTGCCTGAATTCATTATGGTTGTGAATTTTCTTAATATGTTAAAACAAACACAGATGTTTTAGGTTAACCAGCAATTTTCTGTTGTGATGAACAGTTCTCATATTGCTTTTTGCAAGTATATATTATAATCTTGAGACAAAAATTAAATCCTATTCTAAAAATTCTAGTTAATTATTCTTACCTGCCTAACCAAATCTTACATATCTAAATGATTAGTTACTTTACAAGAAATTGCAGTATCCCCCTGTGGTCATATGACACTATTGGAATATGTTTTCATATATAGTATTGAAATACTAATAAACCTCCTGCATGTAATTTAAAAGTTGCTCAAAAGTATGAAGCAGTAACTTAGGAATGAAAGCAAATTGGTTTCAGTCATTCATAATTATTCTTCAGTATGATGTGGAATACAAAGTTAATGCAGGCACAAAGAATGCTGATTGTGGTCTTGAATTTTATATATGTAAAATAATTCAGAGTTATATTAAAAAAAAAAGAAACAAACAACAAAACAAAACAAAAAAAATACCAAACCAAAAGCACATTACACATATTTAGCAAAGAGAAAGGATGCTTCCAAGGGCAAAAAAAGCTGTTATCAACATCATAACAGCTGCTTTATCCGTAGTTTTGAAATTTCTTATATTACATTCTTGAGATGAATATCTTCAAAAACTCCTCCTTCATACTTCTCAGAAAACCAAAAGCAATCAAACAGTAAAAAATGGGTTTTCTTTACCTCTAATGTGGAGGTAAATGTTGGAGCTTTTCCCACGGGGTCATAGGTATAATTCAAGAATCTGTCATTTATATCACATAGTAATATTAATATTTTTCTTTTTTTAGTTTATTTTTTATTTAACTGTTCCTGCACCAGTGTTAGAGTTTGGGCTTGTTTAATAGTGCTGAGGTGGGATTTCTTCTGTTTGGAAGCTGTGAGTTGCTATAAAATCGAGGTTTTAAATATGTAATATAGATTAAGTAATGACTCAATATTTTCTAACCAGAAATCACTTTTCATCACCTCAAAGCTTGTAGGAATATCTGATTATCAGCTATGCTTTAGGGTGCATAGAATGCACTTGAGTGCATAGAATAAAACAAATTTATATGGAACTGAATTTAAGGATAAATAGCTCTTTGTTTTTTTTTTTTTTTCAAAGGGGATACATTTTAAATCTTAGGAAAAATCAGCATTACTCAGGTGGATTCACTTTGCTTTCTTTTCCTACCCCTTAATGAAAACAAGCTGGGTTACCTTATTTCTTGTGAGGCAGAAGGGAAGATTATTTTCCCTACATAAAATCAAAAGAAAAAAAAACAACCTGAATTGTATCCTTTTACTTATTGTCTTGCTTTTGGTTCAGCTCACCACTGCAATTTAATTTTAATTATTTTCATAATCTCTGTAAAAATGTGTGAACTACAATATTTATGCATTAAAAATATGCAATTATTATTTGTTTCAGTAATATTAAAGTTTCAAAATAAACTGATCCTAGTAGCAATTGTTTATTGCAAAAAAGTTCAATGTGCTTCTCTTTTCCTGAAAAAAACATGTCAAGAGTCACATGTTAAGAATCATTCAGTATCTTTGCAGACTTGTAATTGCAGAGATAAATGATTTACTTGAAGATGGAAAATATATGTATTATTCATCAGCATTCAGTCTCTCTGTGTGTGCTGAGAGGGATTTGAGAGCTACCCTCATCAGGAGACTGGAATTGAAATTAATATGCTTACATTGATTTCTCTGTATTCCTTTTCATTTTTTCAAGAATGTATTACTGGATTAAGCATAGATTTTTTGGTTTTTTATTTTCAGATAGTAAGAACCATGATTTTCTGATGTGGATGAACTATTAGAAAAGTATTTTGAACATAAAATCAATTTATTTTCTTCTTTTGTAGTTTTGGTCCACATATTTTTGCATGCTTTTTCAACAGGACATAGGATCAGACTGGAGGACTTAAATTTTCCTCTCATGCCTCCTCTCAGTTTCCTCCTTAAATTTCTTTTTCGCTTTATTTTTCACCTTTTATAAAGCAGGAATATCACTTTCTTCTCATTTTATATTTAGCATGTTTTCTGATCAAAATGTCTTGATAATGGTTTTCACTTATTGCTGTACACTGTAGTTGGGAAGATTGTGGCAAAATCCAATTTTTGAAGATACTAGAAGGCAAACAGTGTCTCCTGAAAGGAGGCAGAGGTTGCTATATATGTGTGTGTAGTCTCTCCAGAAGCTCCATTAACAATAGAATTAGTTGCTTTCTTCCAGAACCATGATATGTGCAGCTATAACTTGCCTTTTTCTATGGAAGGACAGAACAGGTTTTTGTTTTGTTTTGCTTTTTTTTCCTTGTTTTTCTAGCAATTAGTGGTATTTGTTCCCAAACTGACTTTTGCAGCCCCTAGTGTCTGAAGTCCTTGAGATTTGTTATTCCAGGCTGATTTGGATGGTCTATTGCAAGGAAGCCATAGGTCTGTGAGCTTAACACAAGTCTGTTGTAAATATTACGTTGGCATGAAAGGAAAAGTTTGGGGCTGTAAAACTGGAGAGAGAGTGCTATGAGAGAAAACCATAAATAAGAGGTTGAACAGTTAAAATACAGCTGACTTTTGCTCTTATCTCTATTAGTCACTTCAGGAATAATTCTTAGACTAAGCACCCAGAGGTTAGACTGCCTCAAAACAGACAAGTCTTAAACAGCAAAAGTGATCACTTTCATTCTAATTAGGCATAATAATCATCAGAATCCATCTAAGCATATTTAATCTTTAAAGCTGTACCAAAGTACTTTAAATTTCCTTATATTTGTAAAATTTGTTGCCATAGATTAGACAATGAAATGATGTTCTTGATTGTAAAGCTGATAAGTGTACAGATTTTGTGATCTTTTTTTTTTTTTTTACTAGATTTCTCTATTCTTTATATGATACTTAATTGTTAACCTTTTTTTGTTTTGTTTTGTTTTTTTCATGCTGGAGAGTATAAAAAATGTTCTGAAATATTTTCTGGCCTGATGGCAATTTACCAATTCCATATCACTTAAAGAACTTGCTATATTTTTGCTGAGAAAATACATAAAAGTAATTTCTTTGTCACATTTATAGTAACATTACAGTACAGCAAAAGGCCACACTAGTACTGCAAAAACCACTAAACAGTTTAAAGACTTTTGACAATAACCATCTTTTAATCTGTTTTTGTTTTCTTTTACTTGTGTTCTATGTATTAATATGACCATGAGTCATAACAATTTTAAAAAACACAGTTATTTTTTTTTTTTTTTCATTTCATCAGTACAGAAAGTGGATATATGTTTGTTCTGTGGTCTATTTTAGATATGTGATAACTGTCCTTTATAAAACAGGAGACAGTAATTTTTATTGCATACCCTCAACAAATTCAGTGCTGAACAGGAGAATCAGAGTTATTTTACTGTGGAAAACTTAACAGTTAAAACTGTAAAAGTGATTTGAAGTAAAAGTCAAGGAGTGCCTTCCAAAAGTAAAGGCATCTGTAAAGACTTCTCATAGAAATTGTTAATTGCCAGACACAATCATTCAAGAATGCCTGATAGTCAAGTTCACTGCTGGTAAGATTTTTCTGAGAAGACTGGAAGGGAGTTTACTGCTAACAGGTCAAATGTGAAGCACTCTGGCTAAAGAGATTTAAGACATTGTGGAAAAAGAGTTGAACAGTTTGTTTAGAGGACAGGGTGTAGGAGTTTCAAATTCTTGTAAATGATAATTCTGTGCTTTAAAAAAACCAAACATAATAAAATTGTATCAGAAGAAGGAAGAAGTTGTCCATGAATGTTGTTTCTGTCACTATCTTCATGTTCTTCCTACTCTCTTATAAGGTCTGCATATCAGAGAAGCAAATTCCAAACACTTAATTATTTCCACATGCTTATCAACAATATTTATTTATTTATTTATTTCATATTCTAATAAAACTTAACTGTATTTAATGCATTAATAATCTTGAACTGAGTTTCATGACAATATAATTTTTTAGAATGTATCTATACTTAAAACTGATCATGTGATTTTTTCAAATCACAATTTCTTGTGATCAATTTATCACAAGATCTTGTGTTATTTATTCATTATCTGAAGAAAGGATGTGATTTCTGTAGTCCTTAATGAATATGAAGATGTATCTGGTTACCCAGTACCAGTGCTGCAATAATGTTTTAGTATTTGGTGATAGTAGTACATTTGTTCTTGTTTGTGTTCCAGACAAGGAATGTAGCCAGCTCAGTCAGAGTAATTGTGTCATTTGACTATGATGGCCATTTTGCCTACTTTGCTAGGTATTAGTTTCCTTATTTCTTTTGTTGGCTGTATTCAAGCCAGCATTTCCAATGTTTGCTTTCAATCATGCATCTTACAATGTGGCACACAATGTGCCTTGATTCCATTCTGTGATCCATCTTTTGATTCATGTTTCTGCTTTCTTTAAGTAATTGTTACTTATTGATTTGTGACAAAATAGTTCTGTCCTAATTGTCTTTCTCTGTTGTTTCAAAAAACTTGTTAGCTACAAAGAACCCTTTCTTTAGAAAATAAACTTCAGACACAGACTTTAAACTGTACTTATATCACACATAGTGAATGTCCTTGGAATCTTGTGTGCAATGTTTTGCTTCTGACAGCCTTGTATCCCATCAGCATTCTTTTTCCAACTCTCTGTAAATGTTAAACTTCAGAAAGTCATAAAAATTTATTGTCTGATTATTATATTTTTATTCTGGTGAAAAGTAAATGCATTGTTAACAATCTTTACCACAAGCCACTTGTTATATTAGATTACACAAGAGGTCAAGGTTCATAGTGCTAAGCAGTTACTGCTCACAACTAGATTTTGCATGCCTGATTGGGAAGAAGAACTTGATATTTAATAAAGAATCTTGTTCAGGTTGAGGGCAGCAGTTGCTTTTCTCATTAAAATTCATTCATTTTTTAGCCTAGTTATAAGCTGTAAAAGATCATGTGGACAGTTAGCCTCATTTCTCCCCTGAAAATGACATAAAATGAGGAAAAAATGTGTGGAGTTGACCAGTTGTTCAACAGAAATAATAAATGTGTCATCCTTTTGCTTCTTGTTGAATGAGGTTTTATGGCCTTAGTAGAGAGGAAAATTCAAAATATGCATACTTTTATGAAGACTGTCCAAGAGAGAAATATTTTCACACCTGGAGTGTGTATTGGTATTATATCCTATAGTCAAGTCCAATAGTATTAGTAGTTCCTTTTTAAAATTTATTTTTAATAACAAACTAGAAAATGTATATAAAATAATTCTCCATCCACACAGTTTTGTATTTAGTAAGAAAATAAAAAAAAAGCTCCACCACAGCACCACAGATGTAATGTCAGAGAGAAGTTCCAATAAACAATATTAAAAATAACACATCACTAAATTTTCAAGGAAGTACCAATAAGTTAAGCTTTTATAGAATATGATACCTAGGCCACACAAAGACTATAAAACAACTATATGGACTCTATTCCACTCAGCAGAAAAGATTTATTCTTGATACTAAGTAATATTAGTGTTTACTATATATTTTTGATACCTCTTTTTTTTTTTTCCCCAGGTACTTTTTAAAGTGTTTATTTTGTTACAAAGTTAAAGGAAAAGATAAATAAAACAGAGAATGACAGAAAGACCAAACAAAACAAAACAAAAAAATAGCCAAATAACTTTAACTGGGATAACATTATAGCTGTATTTTATTATAGTGGGTTTAGTATGACTTCAAAGCATTCAAAATGTCTACATGAAGATTACATTGAAGTTAATAACTTATTTCCTTCACTCTTCACTTTACAATTGCTTTCTAAAGAGACATTCATTTAAAGCATGTTTCTCAAATAGTAGTAGTTTATAGCAATTAAGTCTTCAAACTGGTTACTTTATACTGCATGTTAATATCTAGTCTGTTCCAAGATCAGATTTGCTTACTAAGCTGGTCAGTGAGTTTCAGCAGTGGCTTAATTATTTGTATTCTATTCCACTTATCTTAAAAGCATAATTGAGATATGATTGGAATAAATACTGAGTATGCCAGTTTACTAGAATGATGAATCGGGAGAAAGTGATGTTATAAACATGCAGTTAATTTTAAATGTAGTCCTAAAAGCATTATATATAATACTGTTTCCACATTTGTAAGATATTAGCATAGAATTTTTTTTTTTTGCTATTTGTCAGATTGAAATAAGATTTTAAATTATTTTATATTTATTTTTATGTATATATGATGTATAAATTAATATTTGTTTTTTCTCTAGAAGAAAATAAGTGGAATGTAAGGTATATGCTTCTAATGTAAGATATATAAATTTGTGAAAGTATTACATTATTACCTACTCCTGCCATATTCTGAGCTACAGCTGCTACTTCTGAATTCATGTTAAAAGATTGTCCTCTGTGTGTGTGTTATCTGAGAATTTCTTTTTTTCTCACTTTCCTACCTGTCTCCATGTAATCTTAATTTTAAAATGGATAACATCTAAGGGCCACTAACTTAAGAAAACAGATGGAAAAGAAAGAAACAGTTGAGAGAAAAGTTGAAAATCAGTGAACAGATACCAAAAAAATAGTTTTGGATTGCAAATGAATAAAAGAAATGTGCAAAGATTAATAGACTGGAACAAGCAAACTGCAAACACAAAAATAACCATAAAGGAATTCAGAAAGGAAGAACACATTGTGTCTACATAGAATACATAGAATATAGCAGCACTTTAAACTCTGCAGCAGAGAAATTAAATCCAATTGTTATTTCTCAAGTCATAGCTTCTGTCACTGCAAAAATGAAAAAAAGATGGGAAGAGTGACAGTGAGTGAAATACAGAATCTACTGCAGAAGAACCTACAACTTTACCAGTAGGTTAAAAACAATCAAGAAGACTTAAAATGAAAAGCCTTTACATATTTCTACAATTCTTAGCTAGGCAAGTCTATAGGAAGGAATCCTGATTTTGCTTTTGCCCTTTTTTCCCCACAAATAACAACTTCCTCAAAACCTGCTTGCATTCTCTGTTTTTTGTCATTCTGATGTCAGAATTAGATTCAGTCCTCTGTTGACATAATCCCATGTAAAATAATCTAGTAGACAGTTAATGAGATTCATACATTTTACAACATGTAAAATCCTTCAGAAGAGATAATTTTTTTTCATTTAAAATATGATACTGCATATTACCTAATAATTTTTTATCCTAGCATTTAATCACTGGGCTGAGGCAGAAATTTTTGTAAGCTCTCTATCTGAAGTTTGTGAGTGGCCTTTTTCTAGGGTCAGCTTTTAAAAGCTATCAAACATCCACAGTTGTAACTAATTCAACATAAATTCTGAAAAATTATGTTACTGATTACCAAGTCTGGAAAGGCAAATTGCACAGAAATACATGCAAAACTGTTCCTTTCAACATCACAGAAATATTTAAAAATATATTGTATATATTAATCCATATATAATGTATATATGTACATATTTATATGTATATATTGTCATATATATGTTGAATATATATAATGTACATGTGACATATATTATATACATTTAAATTTCAGAAAGTCTACAAGGTTGAAACTGTAATTTATTGTGATTCTGTGACATTTTAGAGATTCAGAAAGTACTCTGTTTTGCTTGTGTTTTATAGTAGGAGGCTGATCAGTTTTGAGGTATTTTTGAAGATGTTTGAATAAACATTCTGCTTCAGTTTGTTCCCTAACAGCAGAATATCACTTGTGGACAAGTCCTATCCCCAGTAAGCACTGGTGCAGAGATGTTCAGTGGTTGTAATGTATACTGAGCTGATTTATGCCAAGCACAGTCTATTTCTTGATGATCTGTTGAAAGTAATTTTCCTTCTGTCTAAAATTTCCTTAATTTGACCTGGTGCACTTTGATATTCAGCAGATGTTCTTTTGGACTGAATGGGATACCTTGATAGCAGCAAACTTTTTTGACAAGGATGTAGTTTGGAGATACTGTAGCCAGTTTCATGGAACTGTACAGAAAGGCATGCTCCATGCTTAAACCTTACAGTCCCTGGTCTTCTGGGGTGTGTGAACTGAAGAGTGAGGTGGATTGAGAACTGTTTGAGTGGCAGAGCCCACAGGGTTGTAATCAATGGCACAGGATCTAGTTGGGGGCCTTTCACTAGGAGTGTTCCTGAATCACTGAATGTTTAGTTTGTTCTTCAGTGACTTGAATGAAGAGGAAGATGCCTCTTGAGCAACTTGGCTGATGACACAAAGCTGGGAGGAGTGGCCAATAACCCAGGGGGCTGTGCAGCCCTTCAGATGGACCTTGAGGGGTTGGAGTGATCAGCAGGGAGGGTCTGAAGTTGGGCAAAGACAACTGCAGGGTCCTGCAGCTGGGGAGGAAATATCAGACGGGCTGATGCCAACCTGCTGGGAAGCAGCTTGTAGAGAAGGGATCCTGATGGACACCAAGCTGTCCATGAGCCAGCAGTGTGACCTTGTGGCCAAGAGGGTGCATTAGGAAGAGCATTCCAGCAGATCAAGGAATGTGATCCTGCCCTTCTACTCTGCCCTGGTGAGGACATATCTGGAGTGCTGTGCCCAGTTCTGGGCTGCACAAGACACACATGGAGAACCTGGAGTGAGTCCAGCCTAGGATGACAAAGATGATTAAGGGACTGGACCATCTCTTTTATGAGGATATGCTGAGAGAGCTGGGCCTGTTCAGCCTCAAGAAGAAATTTCTGAGAGGTGACCATCAGTGTCTGTCAGTATCTGAAGGGAGGGTGCCAAAAGGATGCAGCCAAGCTCTGGTCATTGTTGTTGAGCTAAAGAACAGGAGGCACTGGACAGAAACTGATGCACAGGAAGTTCCACCTGAATATAAGGAAGAGCTTCCCTATTGTGTAAATGACTGAGAACTGAAACAGATTGTCCTGAGAGGTTGTGGAATGTCCCTCACTGGAGATATTCAAGAAATGTCTGTTCCGTGTGCTCTAGGATGATATTTCTTGAGTGGGGGTTTGGACTGGATTGCCCCTTTCTAATCTGACCCATTCTGTGATTCTGTGATTTAACTTCTGGCTACCTTTATGATTACTAAACACATTCATTAACTAAAACCAGAGATTAACAGCTGGAAAAAGGGTATTTTACAAAGTCTACTAAGGATGTCCAGTTTATAGAGATATTTAGTATTACCAGGATGTATACCATACACATTTCTAAAAACAAACTTTTTAAAATTAGAGTCCTTGTAAATATGTTACTGATGTGCTCTTGTTGAGCAGCTCTGCAAGAGGTGATGATAAATGTAATTTCAGAATAAACATCCATGATCGCTATTCTAATGATTAAGAAAGAGAAAAATATTTATCTATAAAAGTTTAATCACTGAAACTTGAATGTAATATAACATTCTAAGTAAATGCCTGTCATAAATAAGTAATAAATAACATTATAATTTAAAGGACAATATTAAACAGAACCAATTAGCACAGAAATGTCGATCTGCTCATCTCTAACATATAGTTCTTCGTTATATGACATTTAAAGTTTCTGTAACTTGACTCTCAAGTATAATACGTCAAGACCATTCTCATTAAAACCATCTTCTCTTATAGCACTTACAATGTTGGACTCCTACGGATAGCATAATGAGGGTAGAATGCATTTTGATTGAGTTACCACTAGGGAGAAATTTAATTTAATTAAACTGGTCTTCATTAAAGTATTACATTGAAGTAAAGTAATTATAAAAGCATGTACAGTATTAGAGAAATCCTGCTGTTTAAATGAGAGAGAAAGAGTTCATTTTAGAATGATCATAATTTTAAAAAATCTTTGTTCCAGTAATTATCTCAAGACTTACAAAGTATTCATACCTTTTAAAATCTGGTGATACATATATATCACTTAAAGTTAATGCTATTCCATCTGCTTGTAATTTCTGCCAGTCTACCTCTGAAAACAAACTTCTGGAGCACGACTCTGCTTTGTACAAACATCTATGAAAACATCAACATAAAAATGTAGGGTTGAATATAATTAGATGTTTAAAAATAGATACAAACAGAAGGAAACACAACATTTTTGAAGATTAATTGTTTCAGCTTTTAAAAATATACTCCAACACATGTTTTCTCATAGGACATAGTATTTTTACTTATGCTTTAATTTGCCATAAATATAATACCCCTGTGCAATTGTCACCCAGCTAATAAATGCTTTAAGTGCCAAGCCAGAATTTGCATGTCAAGAAGTTAATAAGGAGATTTGGGTAGTTTTCAGATAGAGTTCAGATTGACATTCCTACACTTTCATTCTTCTTTCTTTGTTTTCTTCTCAAGCACATTCACTACTGTTGCTTTCTTATTTCAGTGTAAGTATTCCCACTTGATTCATGTGACTTTGTTTTGGCATTGTGTCTGTCAGTTTTCTAGGGCAATAGCATAGGCTGGATTTTGGATATTGCATCTGCTCCAAGAGATAGTAATGACTTTCCTAAGCAGTTGGGTTAGGTCCTTGTCATTATGAAGGCACGTTGATGATTGTGGGTCATAATTCTTTTGCCCACCAGCCCAGGAATCTCAGCTGTCATTGGCTTCAGCCTGGAACCTAGGTACAGTAGGCACCAATTCCATCTTTGAATGGAGGCTGATATTTTTTCTATTTAATTAATTTTTGACTGGAATACTCCATATTAATTTGTTGCATCCTGTTTCGAAGGCTGTATATTGCATTTTATTCCAATTCCAATTTATTCTATTGCATATAGATCTGGAGGTTTCTTTTTTCTTCTTTATCTGTTGTAACAGTTTCATCTTTGTTGCACAGCTTAAATATAATCCAACAAACTTCACAAAATTAAAGGCAGAATTGGTACTGCTGTTCCTTTTGCTTACTGCTTCATGTCAACCCAATCTCTGTCGCATATTTGACCTTCCTGCTTAGTCTAATAGGATGGATCTGGAGATTTTATTATAGTCTCATCAAGTAGCAATCATTCAAAATAACACATTTTGTCCTTTTGCTGGATTCATTACCTTGAAACCCATTCCTTGTGTTTTATATTCTACATAATTCTCAAATTGCTTAAAAGATTTACTGCATTCCCTAAATAAGGTACTTCTAAAATATTTCCTGATTATGGATTTCAAGTCTGATCCTTCATTGTCTTGCAGTCTCTGCAGTAATATTACACGTCCTGTGTGATTTTGTGAAGACAGACTGGGTATACAATGTTATCAAATCAGAATATGACCCTAAGGTTTGGGTGGTGAGAAAGTGCCTTTATATATTTGCTAAATTCTGACAACAGGGAGGTCGTTGCTGAGCTGATTCCAGGCCTTCTCACAGTGGCTGCTACTTCATTTTGGGAATTTATTATGTGGGATTTGTGATTACACCTTTGATAGTAAAGTAAACAATTGCAGGGATGTTCCTGGGCACTGGATTTTATAATGAATATTTCTGGATTGTTATGATCCCCTCTGGAGTATTTTCCAATTATGGCTTTTGACTTGCACCCTTGCCCTTGTTCCAGATGTTGTACCAGAGGCATAAGGCTCTGACCACTGGTCCTGCCCCAAGGGCTGGCACTTATTGTCACTCACTCAGGTCTGCCTGGCCACTGGGACCCAGTTTGCCATACTCCTGTTCTCCTCTGGCTATGGAGACAGGCCTTTGCAGGATGGATGGATGGATGGTGATGGGCCTTGGAGGAGCTCTCTGACTTCTCTTTGTTTTCCTTCTCTCCTCTCTGCGTGTGCAGATGAGCTTTTACACATAACCTAATGATATTTTTGCATGATACAGAGCATTTGTTGTGTAATTTGTTTCAGAGACATATATGTGTGCAGCATATAAAAGATTGAAGGGACACACAAATTAATATGATATGTGATAATATGATATATGTCAAAGTAGTTTGAATTTGTCTTAAACATGTGGTCTAATTTACCGGTTTTCTATGTTTTTTTTTATAGTAGTGGCTGCTGGCATTGCTAGATTCGAGATACAATCATAGCAAGATGTGAACCTTTCTTCTGAATGTAGAAAATTTATTTCTCAACATACAGCTGTACAGTGTTTTTACACAAGTGAAAAACTTCATGTCATGCCTCTGGCAGTGGCAGATTCACAGTGGGCACTTGGTTAGAGTATGAAAGTCCTATATCTGAACTATGTATCCCATTGGCTTCTCTGTAATAAGAATTATTTTCTTTAATTTCGTTATTTGAACAATAGGAAAAAAAATAATTATTGCACAAACAGAAATACACACAAGCATTTATTCTCTCTACCAAACCAAGACTGCAAATTTTATTTTAGCTTTCAAAACCTTTCATTTTCTTGTCATTTATTTTTCTTTTCTATAAGAATTTCTGGCAGTTTTACTCTAATGCATATTTACAAAGATCTCAGATGGTCAACATGAGTAGTACTTACGTTGGCAAATCTTAATTATATAGTTACAGATAGTACATAATGTAGAAGTCAAAATTAAAATCATTGTCTCTGAAAAACAAACATAAACCTCTTATAGATGTTATGTTATGATGCTGCTGTGATACCACAGAGAGTGTATGAATTTTGTTGCTGAAAAACATGCTAACTCAAATGATGCAGTACTTTATTATAGCCCAAAATAATGTCAGTGGTCATGTACATTCTCAGGAGAAAAGTACATACTGCATCTTTTAGACTGAGACACCTGAGGATACTTGGTTTAGTACATTCTTCCTCATTTAGAGATTTCCAAGGTGTTCCTGTTGTCTTCTATAGGCATTCCTGAGAATTTCCACTTTTTTCACATCAAAAATTCAATGTTTTCTCATTTTCCCCTTACCATGTGTTGTCTGCATTCAAACTAAACTCTATAGGGAATGCGTTGAAAAATGAGTTGGAAAAGATATAGTGCTAGTTAGTTTCACTAACAGATAAAAAAATTGCTGCCATCAGAGAACTTCTGGTTACTTCATTTAGTAAACATTTTCAGATGAGTATATTGCAGTTCCAGTGGAAGAAGCTCTATGTGACTTGCTGCCACTCGTTATGTGTTTTTTTGGGTATTGTTTTTTTATCAAATAGGATTCTGCCTACTGATGTGCACATTTGCTGAAAGCTTAGATCTCATTTAAAATAATCAAATTCTAGTAAATATATCTAAACTGAACTCTAATGCAAGAGTGAGAAAAAATATTTTAAATAAGTGATGCAAACTATTTTTTGCCTGTGAGATGCACAAAAATATAAGATTAAAAATTACCAGTATCTATCTGGACTTGTCTAGGACCCAACAGGTGCCTGATATTATGCAAAAGTTTCAGTAATTGTAGAGTTATTACTACATTTTACATGTAATTTAAAGATGTTGCTTACCATGAAAGAAAGCTTATTTATTCTTTCATGTTCAATTTTCATGTAAAGAACCTCAATACATTTACCTTCCCTCATAGTACAATAATAAACAATAGGAAAATAATCCCTTCAAATATCTCAAATTACATGCCAGAAAAAAAAAAAAAAAAAAAAAAAAAAAAAAAAAAAAAAAAAAAAGCCTTCAGAGTGTTATACTATCATTAGTACATCTTTATGAGTCTCAGCTGTTACTTATGGTGCATCCTGTCTGTTCTCCAGGCAAAACAGTTGTGTCCTTTCTTTCTTCCTGTTTCCAGAGGAGTAAAAGTCTCCCTGTGCTATACTGTTGTTTCTCATGCTAGCACGTATGGGAATTGTTAATCCTGATTTATAAGACTTCTGAACATGTTTTAGAACACAGCAATCAAACTAAAATACCAAAGCACAAAATAAGAGCCAAAGCAATAGGTGCTAGCTGAAGTATTTTAATATTGCCTGGATATAGGATATTAAGCCTATGCAAGAGAAGCAATTTCAAGTCTGAAATTAAGTCTTGTCTAGAGTTTTTTGAACCTTTATTTCACCTTGTTTCAGGGAACTGACCCTTTGTCGTTTTGTGTCTTATATGACACGCTCCTGTTGTATGGTTTGGTATGGTTTTTTCTTTGGTTTGGTTTGATTTTTTCCCAGAGTGACATCACGTTTTTCTTTGGTTGCTTCAGTGACCGCTTGTTTTCTCTTTCTTGTTGATGTAGTCTGCATTACATGTCTCTCAGCTTGTTGCTTCAATTAACTTCTCAATGGACCCCCTGGTAATTTGCATTGTCTCCTGTTTCCTATTTCCCTGCTGCTTTTTATCATTTTGCTTGTATTTTGGTGATCACTAACCGGCTGCTTAGGCAGTTGTTTGGAGCAGTAGTGATTCCCTGCTGATTTTAGCACTTACTCTGTGCAGATCTTTTCTTAAACTTGTGTTTTGTTCTTTATCCAATTTTGATATTGGGTTTCTGTCTGTTAGACTGTATAAACTAAATCCAAAGTACCCTTCCCAGAAAAGATCAATCTATTTACAAAGAAATTACTTTCCTTTGATTTTCAAACATTGAAAGTGCTTATATGAGGCAGAAGAAATATCCAATTAAAAGAAATAAGACTGACAATTTTACTTTTTGACTACGTTCTTCCTGGTTTTTTGCATTTTATTGTCATTTAATTGTAAATTATATGAAGTAAACTAGTAAACAGCACTGCATGACTTCTCTGTTTCCTGTTCAAGACACAAAATGTATCTGTCCCTACTTATAACCTCACTTAATCCTTTATAACTTTATTACTCTATTTAGTATTTTCAAAAATTTTCAGAGAAACTTATTATCTCATGGGAAAGTTAGACTAATACTATGCCTAAGAAACCAGAAGTGAATTGTGTATGCATCGCAAATATTTTCACATGAATTAAACAGAGCTATCACTTTTAGCTGCATGGGTATGTACACAGGTGTATTCGAGAGCCCAACTTTATTTTTCTGGTAAATTACTTTAAAAACTAACACTTTATATTTCATTGATGAAAGAATGTATCATAATTCCACCACAAATCACTCTCTCCCTATTATATTCAGATATTAAAAAAAATAATTTGGGAACATAATTTAAACACATGAAGTTCACAGGAATACCTATAGTGAATGGCAATGGTCTACTGGTCCTGCACAGGACACCCTTCAATGAAACTTTGTATTTACACAGAGACATATGGCAGTATGCAGTCTGCTTTAACATTCTAAGGAAGAAAAGGAAATTAGGGAGTATTTTTTTTCAGTATGAGACACATATTAACTAAAAGTTTGCACTGTATCTTAGCAAAATATATAGAATTTGCACTGCACAAGTGAAATATCACATGAGAACTACAAACCTCAAGATTGGTAGTAATTACAGGTAGTAATTTGTGCACTACCTATGTTCTACATAGGTTGGAATGACAACAGTTTGGATCTGAAATTCTTCAGTGAACTTAAACTGAAGGGAGGAAATACTTGTAGTGATTTCAATCTCCTACCAGTTGAGGCTGCTCATAAAATATGAGCTAGCCAGTTAGCAGAATTCTCCAGTGTTGTTCTGATGCGGTAGTCTGTCTGAAGTTCAAACAGGATTTTATAGATTTTTTGTCAACCAGTATTCACAAAAATGCCTCTGGTTTCTGTGATTATGACTTGAGAGGGTGACAGTATTTTTTACTAAAATATTAAAAAGCAACAATACTGTCACTGGGGAAGGACACACCTATGGAATGAAGAAAGCTCAGTTTGAGAATAAGCAGACAGTTTGAATTCTGTCGATAGAACAACATATGAAAATGAGAAGCAATTTTTTATATATACCGAAGTGACTCCAACAGTTTCAGCAAACAATAATCTTAATTACTCTCAGCATCTGTTTTCCAATCTCGAAAATAGAAATTCTTCTGTAAAATATTAATGAATTAAACTGACTCCCCAAGTTAGTGACATAGAACTTATTCTGTATTTTTAAATTTAGTTTATAATAACAGCATTTATAATAAAGAAGCTATTCATATACAATATTTTATGTGAAATTAGTATATATTGATAGATACAGTTTCCCCTATTTTCAATATTATGAATGGTAACTGATATGATTCAAGTACATTTTATTCAAGACAGAAGGCTTTTCATAAAATTGGATGGGATTTTCATGTTTTTCTGTGAAACAAACATTTTTTAGCATCAAAAAGATACATAATACATTGTTTTTTATTTTGTAGATATCTTGAAAATATTAATCAAATGTGAAATCCAAGATTATGTTAGTTACGTGGTTATTTCATGATTATGCTCATATGCAGAAAAACTGACTTGCCACGTTTAAACAGGACTCACTTATTCCAATGTGCAGTTATCAAACCTAGTGTTCCAGTAGAAAATCTGAGTCTAAGCTATCATTGCTGCTATTTCTTGGTTAAACATAGAGAGTGAAAAATAGGGAAATTACTCAGAATTTGCAGAAAAAATAAATTATCTTGTCTACACATGTTGCTGCAATATGATCAACATTAGTAACTCAGGTCTAGATACAGCCACAGTAGTAAAACCTCGAGGCTAAGCATGTACTTCTTGTATAATCTAGCAATAGATCAATGCAGCCAGTTTGCATCCAGCCCTAACAGATTGTATATGAGGTGCTCAGCTAAACAGATTTACTGTCAGTTTAGTGCATTTCTGTGCAGATACTCATACATCAATAATGATCCCTGTCTAAAACAAGTAAATGTCAATGTGTTTAAGGTATATTTTCTATCATCTACTACTATCAGCTATTCCTGTTGTTACTTGTTATACTTCATTTTGATTTAACCTTGTTTGAGAGTAGACTCTACTCTGTAGTATGCATAACCACAGCACTGAGGAGTCTCAGAATTCAGACCCACAAAATTACTCAGAACTCAGTTTGATGAAATTTATTTTCTTCCTATTTGCATCAGTAAAAATGCTCCCTTTTTTACTGCAACTGAAATTAATTCTCCATCATATGTTTCCTATTTGCATTTGTTCTCCTTGTTCCTCTCTGAGCTTTTCCCAGCACCCAAATATTTATTACAAATTTAAAGAGTGATGAACACTTCAAAGAAATAGAAGCCACAGTTAACAGGGACTCAGAGTCCTGCAGTTATGACTATGTTTAGTTAGAGAAGAGTTTGAGATTTCATTGTTTTTTGTTCTTCTTGAAACTATGAAAATGGATATTAGAAGAGTAGATTTAGTATGAATGTCAGCCTGCATTGACATTCATTAACATGACATGCATTAACACAGCTACAGTGATAATTGTTCAGATTTTACTTTCACAGTAAATAATAAGTTTGGAATGAGTCCTCTAAAAGAAAATGGACTTAAAATAGGTTTACACCATTGATGAAGGTGAGGTTAGAATATTTATTATATTAGCCAGTTAAATCAGGCTCAACATAAAATAGGCAAGCATGTGGAAAGGGAGAATTTCAGATTTTCTCCATATAGCTTAAATATGTCAAAAGATGTGTCATAAAACTTATAAATGCATTAATGCTATTGGTGCACTTTACATTGTAACTTTACTGTAAGAAACATTCTTATATTCCTGTATTTTATTTTATTTTAAATTAGCCAGTAGGTATATACTTCATAGTAGCAATATTTGCATTAAAACATGTTGGTTGCATAGAACAAATTTCCCTCATCATAAAGAGAAAATAAATGTTAACATAATTCTGATACAGAACATCATATAGGATACAAATTAAACAAATTGTATATCTCTTTTCTATGGCATTGATTATAATGATTTTATATTTATTTTAATAAATATCAAATTATATTGATAATTATATATATAATATTGATAATTATTTTATATTTATTTTAATAAATATCTGTCCCAGCATTGATTCTATCAACTTAAACAACAGTTGCTCAATGCATATTTAGACTTAGTCTGAATAAATGTTCCTAATGCAGTTTTTAATAGAAAAAAAAATTTTAACAGCAGATGATGTTGAATCACTTTCTTATACTGAAATATAAGAAGGAGTTAAAACGTGATCACAACTAAACTTCACTATGTAGGTATACCACCATAACTTGAAAACAGTATTTTCATGTAATTAATGAATACCTTGGATTAATTTGGAAATGGTTATAGTTGAGAAATAAATTTATGCTTTAGTAAAAATAGACAAGTTCTAATTGGTTAGTAATAGAGGTCATATTCAATCTTTATACTTGCTGTGTCTGTGTAAGTGTTGCAGAACTGTTGCCAGGAGTCCTAAGTTATATTTTAATTATTATTCTTTGTGTCTTGTCCTAGAAAACCTGGTTTTGTCAAACAATAGCCACTCATTTCAGAATTGCTGATTTCCCCTTATAGTTTTAAAATAAAATCCTGAGATTCTTAGTCCGGTTTTCCAGACTAAGAATTTTGCAGTTTTTCCAACACAAGTACAGTGTATGTTGCAGGAAGAAAAACAGAAGGTGAGGTGCAGGCAGGTGCTACTTCTCCTAAGGAAAACAGACCCAAGGCCTCTAGTATGATGCAAATTCACAAAACTGAGAACTTTTTTTTTTCTTCTTCTTATTGAGTAACTGTAGAAACTTGCAGAACAAAGGCATGATACTCAAATTATACTTTTATTACAGTGAGAGCAGATGTTTGCATAACCCTAAAGAAAGATCGAACTTAGGCACTCAAGAACTCTTTTGTCTGTGAAATAGAACATGCAGAGAAGCCTCTGGTTCTCCCCTCATTGAGCTTCTACTTCTGTCAAGATATTTTCCTACATACTATGAGATGAATCTCATACTTAGCCAAATCAGCAATTTGTCTAGCTCAGAAGGTAGGGTTTTCTCTTTTATTTTAACTAGAAAAGTGTTTTCTTAAGCATCACCTGCTTTCTCAGATAGTCTCATTACTGTAGGAAGACTCTCCTCACAGATGAAGAAATGGTACAAATGCCTTGCCAGGACCAAGCTGAGTTGAAGATATATATGTCCTTCAACAGTCAAGCTCTTCTTAAAAAGCAGCAGATATTTGAAATCCTGTCTTTTGTGGAAGGATATAGCTCCAGCTCAAATATTGTCACTGCCAAAAAGGATGTGAGGAAACAAGTACTAAATTATGTACTTTTGGAGTTTCCCTCAGTGCTTTGGTGAATGCTGTAGGAATATCTTTGAATTTAATCTGAACAAAGCTGAGATGACATATTCAATCTTTGTAAATGTTCGTGATCAAAATTCTGTGGAACTGCATTGTTCTTTTAGGCATGTGGTTGCACAGTAAGTAGTAACACAAAACACAGTTCAATGATTTCAACAGAATGTCTTTCCTGTATCAGTTTTGTATCTGGAAATTAAATAATCCCAGATCATGTCATTATTTTGCTTCACAGACACAGGGAAAGTAAACTTTAGGTATGTTTCCTTTTTTATTTTTTTTCTTTCATTTTCTTTCAAGTTACTCTGTGCAAAGATATTTCTCATTTGTATAGCTTGTAGGTAGACAGAAATAATCTTATTACCTTTAGCCTTTAACAATGTATGGAATATAACTGATATTCAGTTTCAGTGGTAGGAATTGCTATAGCAGATCTAACAGAAGATTCCAGCTTTTATTACAGACAATCTTACAGTATAGACAAATCCTCCACTACTAGTTGCCTTATTGTATAGTTAACACTGTGTTAATTCTTTCACAGCTTCATGAAAAAACTGTAGTCCTGCTTACTACTTGAATATATCCTTTAAAACTTCTGTCAGGCTAATGGTCTAATGAAAAAATCCTGTCATCCTTATTTAAACAACCCAGTAGTAATAAGGTTTATTACTACTTATCACCAATAAATATTATATTTATCATTAGATAACCTTAAAATCATTGCAAATTTTATAAATACCTCACAGCAACCCACTGATGTGATTACAAATCCATTTGACTCATAGGTCTTTCCTGTGCTTCCAAATACAGATCCGGTGAATATTTTATTAGGATATTTGGAGAAGAATTAATGAATGAGGATGAGACCTTACTGTAATACCTACTATGTGCAGTTGCACATTAAGAACTTTTATAAATAAAAAATATGTGAGAAGGAAATTGAAGCAGTGTGAGTTTGCGAGGGCGTAGACTAAGTGCATTGGAACAAAGGTAGGTGTTGGGTGGGAAAAGAGGAATGCTGCCCCAGGAAGTGCATATGCCTTGCCTCACAATCACAGTTCTCTGTGCAATCAGCTTGATCTTCCTTAAGCCTCCCTCATTGTTCTGGAGTCATTCCTCCACTTCCCTAATTCCCTCTTTTCCCTTTCTATGTCTTTTACCACTTCATTTGTCCTCAGCAGTGCTTTTGAGCTGTTACCAATCCAGGTTTGCCAAGATCTGCTCACATCACTTCTATAATGTGTTTTCCTCTTCCTCTTTTGCTTCTATCAAATATTCTTGCTTATCCTTCTACAGTGGTTTTTGACTGCAAGGGGTATGACCACAGAGATCAACTTTGAGGCATTTCTGGAGTTGGCTGTCTTCTAAGGCTAAAAAAACAGAGAGCCTCTTAAAGCACTGATCTAATTTTCCCTTGTGACTCCCAGAGTAATACTTCTATGCTGTTGTTCTGTTGTTTCTCTTAAATTGTATTCATGGGGTCATGAGGTCAATTATGTGATTAGGATGAAAATTAAGTTTAAACAGCAACAAAGAAATCTTCTTGGGTGAATCAGCCTCTCAGACACAGGCATGCAAGTGCTTACCATGGGAGCAGCTAGAAATTCACAGTTGAAGGAAAGAAGAAAAACTGTTTTTTATACTTAGTATGTTCATGATTTTAAGAAAATCAATTTGATTCATTTAGGCCTAACAATTTATTTTAGCCTTGATACTTTCCTATGAGAAATTATGCTTAATAAAATGAAGAATCTGCAATTCCCACAGGGCTTCAAGCACAAGGATTTGGTAAATAAATTAAGCCTTCCTGTCATCTCTAGAAGGGCACTCATAAGAGTGTAACATATTTAGCATACAGGAATGCTTTTTCTGTTTTTACTAAATTGTCTTTGAACAAGGAAGCTTGTCAAGAGAAGTATTGTACTACTACAAGTGACATTATCCTAACTGAAATTTTAAAGTTGTTGAAAATAACCTATTTTTGTTGCCTGTTAAGAAATTCAATCAGATTCAGAAAAAAAATAAAAATCTCTGTTGAGGGTATATTATCTAGAGTCCAAGAGATGCTTAAACCCATTTAAAAGAAATACAAGAAAGAATGTACTTTATGTACTTCAGTACATTTGTGTTGCAGTGTAATTCATGGAAAATCAGCAGAAACTCTTGTGATACTAATGTGTTAATGTAATAACTTGGGAAATAAAACTTCATGTCAACATGAAAGACTAAAAATAATGATCTAAGTGATACATAATTGGTGTCATAACGCTACTAGCAACTGAAAATGATGAAGGAAAGCAGCCTCCTGTCTAACATGGCTATGGTTTTGCATTAAATATATTTAATTCATATTTAGCAGGGGAAGAGTATGAGGATTCCTCCCCCTTAGTAGGAAGGATCAAAAGACCCAGCTTGTAATGACTGACCACAGCCCCCATTCCCTGTTCCCCTGTGCCACTGACAGGGAGGTGTTGGAGAAAATTGAGAGTCAAAGAGCCCAAGAAGAAGGGAGGGGTGGAGGAAAGATGTTTTTAAAATTTACTTTTATTTCTTATTATTCCACTCTGATTTGATTGGTAATAGATTAATTTCCCCAAGTCAAGTCTGTTATGTCCATTTTGGTAATTGCTGACTGATCTCTCCCTGTCCTTATCTCAACCCACGAGCCCTTCATCTCTTCTATGTCCAGATCAGGAGAGGAGTGATAGAGCAGCTTTTGTGGGTGCCTGGTATCCAGCCAGGATCAACCCACCACAGTGTAATTGCACTGTTTAAATAGGTGAAGAGTGCTATACTCTATACTGAAAACTAAGGCAGGGAACAAATATATATGTTTTGCTGAAGAAACAACATTTTACGTTGCTGCAATTCATATTAATGTCATTAATCTACCTGTTTTTTAATGTAGTTAAAATATCTTTATATTACTGGAATTAAAATGATGTCATTTATAGATTGAATATATCTTTGTACTTAGAGTCTGTCAGCAGCAATGCAGATTCAAGTTGAAAATTGCTTTTTCCAGTTTGAAATTTTGCCCATGGATTCACTTTCTGCTTTTATTTCTGACTTCACACTTAACCTTTGAAGGTATTCAATCCACTTCTGATATCTGTGCACTTATTTTCTGAATCCAGAAGGTTTTTTTCTCAAATTACTCTCAAATCTTTGAAGAATAATAGTTTTATACCTTCAGTTGCCATTCATCTTAAGCATTTTGTCTTCCAATTTCTTCCTGAGAAAACCACATCCACTGTTAGTTAGATGCTACTAACAGTAACACTGTATTTACTTTTGTATTTTTTATATAATACAGTGGGACACTGGTATAATTTTCTTGTATTTTAGAAGAAAGATGCATAAACCTCTGCTATTTGCCTAAACAGTAGAGTGAGGGGCAGATTCCCTTCTTTGCACAGGAACCATGGCAGCTGCATTATCCCACCAATATTCCTCCTGTAATGGGTAACTGAAGATATTATAAAACTGGAAAGGGCTGATGTAAAACTCAAGAGACATCAACTGAAGTGTTCAATAAAGATTTAATATCATCACTGGAATAATGTGATGCATTTTAGAGCATGAAGCAATTATTTGTTTCAAAAAAATTTGGAAAAGTGTTCATGTTCACACTGGTAGGATATAAGAAACTGATAATTGTGTTTAGATTATCTGTATCCAGAAATATTGTTTGTCTTGATTGTGTGTAAGCTACTTTAGTATCTCTGATAATGAAATTTCAAATACATTAAACACATCAGGATGATTCCTATCATACTCATATCCCTTGCACTCTTTTACAGACATTATTAGACACTTTAACAGATCCATTAGTTTTGAATTTAAATACAATTCATCAGTTTTCACAGAATCATAGTTGGAAGGGACTCACAAGGATGATTGAAATCCAATTTCTGGCACTGTCACACCATGTGCCTGAAAGCATTGTCCAGACACTTCTTGAGCTCTGTCAGGCTTCATGCTGTGACCACCCCACTGGGGAATCTCTTTCAGTGCTCAGTCTTTGAGTGAAGAGTATTTTCTTCATATCCAACTTTAACCACCCCTGACACAGCTTCAGGTCATTCTTGTGGGCCCTGTCCTGATCGCCACAGAGAAGAGATCAGTGCCTGCCCCTCGACTTACACTCATGAGAAAGTTGTAGATTCCTTTAGTGTTTCTGCTCAATCTTCTCTTCTCCAGACTGAACAAGGCAAGTGACCTCAGATGCTCCTGACATGGCTGTAGACCCTTCACCATCTTCATCATCCACCTTTGGATGCTCTCTAGTGGCTTAATATCCTTCTTATATTGTGGCACCCAAAGCTGCCCAGAGTACTTTGAGCAGAATGGGCCAGTCTTCCACTGGCTGGTGATGCTGTGCTTGATGCTCCCCAGGGCATGGCTGGCCTTCCTGCCTGCCAGGGCACTGCAGATTCAACTTGCTGTAGACCAGAACCCCCAGGTCCCTTTCCACAGTGGTTCTTTCCAGCATCTCATTGCCTGGTTTGTGTGTACATCCATTCCCCATTTTGTGTGTTCACCCTTTGCAGCTATTTGCCAGCTGTTACCTCCATAAATTCCAGCCCTTCCATTACATACACCACCACCCCATCTCACCACCTCTGCCTAACCCTCCTGAAGGGCCTGTAACCATCACACATGGAACTCATGTCACAGGATTCATCCCACCAGGTATCTCTTATGCCAGTGAATGGGCTCAGGGCCTGGGCCAAAGCTTCAAGCTCCTCTTGTTTGTTCCTCATCCTCCTCATGCTGTTTGTTCCTCATGCTGTATAGAAACATCTCAGCTGAGATTCTTTCTAGCCAGTAGCTCCTCTAACAAATTGAAGGATCTCAGTAGAACTCAGTTTTGGTGTGGTCCCTTTGCACCTTTCAATCTTTAGCAAAAGGTTAGAGCTAAACAAATTCAGTTTGCAGCTCTCTCAATATGCCCTGCTAATTCCTCAGCTAAAATATTTTTTCTGCTTTAAGACAGGTGGACTCTGTTGCCAGCAGGCTTGGTGTTGTAGAAACTGACCCATTATCAAAACCATAAAATTCTGCTGGCAATACCAGTGTTAAAACCAGATGTTCATCTGCACAATCTTCCTGTTTCTTGCCACATTATTCCCTGCAGCTGGCAGAACAGAAGAGGACAGAACTTGTTCTTCACCTCCCTTGACCAGCTATTCCAAGGCCCTGAGGTCCCCCTTGGTTGTTTACAGCCTTCTTGTTGGGACCTCTCTGCTGACTACCTGGAAAACGAGGAGAGAGTAATAATCAGTGGGCTGTACCAGGCTGGGAAATTCCTTTTTGATGTTCCTAACCTGGGCTTCAGGGAGCTAACACACCTCCTGTGTGCTGGATTCAGTGAACTTATTAGACCTCTCAAAAGTGACTTTCCAGTAACTACTACTCTTCTCTTTTTATTAACTGAGAAGATCATGATGGTTGGTTCTACCAGTCAATTTCCTCCTCAGAGTCTCCAATACTTCCTAGTTGTTCCATTTCATCTCAGCTGCATTCAGGCAGTTGTTGTACAGATGTTGATGCAGGGCTCAGTCCCTGCTGGCACCTCCCTCACTGGGACAGAGCTGCCTCTCAAGCCGGGGCTCCACTGCCTCCCATTTGGGATGGGGAACTTCTTTCTGCTCTAATATCCAGGTCTTGTTAGGTGGGAAAGCTTACCTCCTTCTCAGTGGGATCCTTGGCTCCAGAGCACTTCTGTTGGTGCAGTTTCCCTTGGAGTGTTCAATGACACTTTTTATCAGAATGTCAAACTATTATCAAGACTGATAATTGCATCTTGCGAATATCTGTCTTGTCACCTATATTCCTATGAAGTCATCTCTGACATTCCTTAATTTCTCTTTTTAATATTTTTTGGGGTTTTTTTCCCTCTGTGAGTAGTTCAAGAAATTATCTTACTGTCTCATGCAGAAAAGTATGGTTCATTATTTTGTGTCTTTACCTGTGTACAGTACAAATATACTTTAAAATTTCTATGATTTATCAATGACATTATGCACCCTGTAAGTTAAGGAAATCTGAAGTCAAAATGCCAAAAAAAAAAAACTTCATTAGCTCAGGGCAAAAATTAAGTTTTACTAGTTTTCACTAATAGTCTCAGTGAAACTGATTTTGTACAAAAGCAAAATAGAACCTTTTATTTTAAGGATGCAGTAAACATTGACTGCTGATGCAAATACACCACAAAACTGGAAAAGATTGTACACAAACATGTGCCATACACATTTATAGATTTCTTTTTCTTATTCTTAAATAATTGTTTTGTTAGAATAAGAATTAGATTTGTAACTGCTTCCCCAGATAGACATCAGACATTGAGTTCCAGGGATAAATAAAAGGGGTTTTATGATCTTCTACACCTTATACTTTTAGAGAAAAAGTGTCATTAAATTTATGGCTGCAATATAAAGCTAAAACCTATAGAGAAAATTTACATGAGTATCTCCGACCATTCATCCATCTATTGTCTATTATCTTTATCCTTTTGTTCTTTAAGTCAAGTAGAACTACACATCTTCCTGTAAGTTACCATTTTGCTGCTTAAAATACTGCCTTTTGGTCATACAGTTTGTAATACTGCTTCTGGACATAGGAGATTTCTTGCTATTATTAATGGCTTGGGTTTACACAGCTGTGTCAAATTTCAGATTCCTCCTGATAATGTGTAGACTTTTTTTATTATTATTATTTCATGGGTTTTGCATTCTTGAGAAATAAAAGTCATTAAGTTACCCTACTGCATTGTTTTGATCAACTTTTTCATTCTGCAGTGCATAAAACATGTTTTCAAGAAAATTACAGGGCAGCAAGTGAACATTGGATTCCTAATACAGCAATTCTTCAGGAATTCAATGCAGTAATTGTGGCCGTGACTCTATGGATCTGGTCTTACTTCTGCTGAGAAATGTTACAGTAATTCCCACGGTTAAGACCTTTACATTTCAGACCCTTACTGAAATCTTTTTTGCATTTTTTTCTTGATTGACACTTGTACTTACTGTTCTTTAACATCATTTTCCTGGTGAGTACATATATATTTACACAGTAAAGAAGATAAATTAATTTCCTGATATGAAATTTCACTAAAGCAATGGTTGTTGCCCTGTCAAAACTCCATGTTTATCTATGAATTTTCTGAATTTCAATAATATGAATAAGCCTGATGATTTCTTTTTTTTTTTTTTTAGGAGTTTTAAAGATTGAACAAGAAAAATCAATTTAACAACACATTTCAAATATTTAATCTATATTTATTCTTTCTGATCACTTTGTAGAGTTTGTTTTTTTTAACATAGTTCTAAGTTTTATGTGGAAAGTTTGAAATATGTATGCAGAAAGATGATTGGTATCTATTATTTTCCTAAAAAGTGTTTAGGGATTCAAATAGCTAGATTTCAATTTGCACTCAGTTTTGTAACTAGATACAAGGGAAGTTATCTTTATGCATTTATCATATTGCCTTCAAACCTAAACTTTCCTTTTGAGTAATTCCCACGGAACAAATTTTGCTTTATTTTTAGTAAAAATTCAATGTGCATCAGCAGGAAAGTGATGACAGAAGTTTAATTTTCTGCAAGTATGGACTTCACTTGGTAACGTGCTGAAAGGTGAAGGAATTTGCTTCTTCAGCTTCATAAATGCCCATCTATTCCTTCAAAACTACCAAAACCAAAAGCAAGTTATTACAGGCATGTGAGAATAGCCAATGAGTTTGATTGAAGTGGGAAATAGAGCTATGCTTGCCTAAAATATCATTCTCCTAATTTATTTAAAAATAGGATTAATAGACACGGAAAACATTTTAAAAGTACATTAGACTGACATTGTATGCAAATACATGTTGTTGCTTAGATCATTTTTCTGAAATGCCAATCAAGATTTTTCTTCTGATATACTTGATATCTAAATGTTTTAGGACAGCTGAAGGTTTAAATTAGGGACACAGCCATTTAGGAATTGCAGATATCCATGATGCTTTTGCCCAAAGACAGAGTGACATAGCAGGAAACAAGGTTGGACTTTCTTGTTTTCATGGCGAGCCTATGAGGCAGCTATCATGCTGTGAAACTAAGAAGAAATAGCAAAAATATCTCTTGGAAGGGAAATTTCTTTATAATATGAGAGTGTTTCTGGGAATGATAATTGCCATTCTGGCCTTATCAGTTAAGCACTTAGAGCAACTAAGCTCAAAAGTTATGTTTACAGTGAAGTATTTGTTGAGTGGGGGCTTCAGCAGGTGGCACTATTCATTCAGGATAGTTTAGTGGGAAATTACATAGTTTAATCCTTGTTTTCATTCAGTGAAAATATATAAAGTTTAATGGAGATTCTCAGCTGGTGAGGCTGACAGAGCACCATTAACTAGGGTTATGACACAAACTGTCAAAGGGTGTGCTTGGTTTTTGATTTTGGGAACTGGGTGGATTACATAATAAAAGCAAAATATTTTGACATTTTCAAAGAATCTGGAAATCTCATGTTGAAACAACCTGCTCTGTCAGTTTTAAGGAAAAAAATACACTTTTAAAAGATAGAGAAATTCCTCTCAATAAAGCATATAATATTTAGGAGTGTATCAATAGAAGAAATGTTTTAATCACCATGGAATTTTCTGTTTAAAGCACCATTAACCGTAAATAGTTGGGTTTGTGTCCTGGAATTAATGTTATAGCTACTACATTTGTTTTCAAAGCCCTTGTGTTTGCAATATTATGTAGTTTTATACGTGCTCATATCATATTAATGCCTATCTAACCTTTTATAAATATCTGTATACTGTAATTTTGAATTCCCTGTTCATATATCACCTTCTCTAACTTCTGAAAAAGAAATGAAATTTTAAAAATCCACCTAGCCATATCAAAGAAGTGTGACACTGTAATTGAAAAAAAATAGCATTTGCTTAATTTAAAAGGATTAGGTTTGTTTTTTATTTTAAATATGAAGATTTGGGGTTTGTGTGTGCCATTGCACTTCTTGAACTTGTGCATCTCTTAATAATAATAATAATAGCAATAGTAGTAATAATAATAATAATAATCTCAGGCTGTACTTACTAACCCATTTGAAGAAGCAGCTTAAAATATACTTTTTCATTTGAGCTAACAAAAAAACAGGGATCAAAATAGAGACATTTAGTATATTGACCTAATATTGAAATTTTGCACGAGCGCTTTCTAAGTCAGTAATTGCAATGTCTTTGTAAAGTATATGGCACTGTATTGATTCAGAGCCCATCACTTCTGTCTACTCTGGCATTTGAGCCTGCTGATGATAACACTGACATCCACAGCAGGTAAAAAGCCCTAGAGAATATATGGTTTCCTTCTGGTTTCTAGCTTCTTGATCTCTTGATAACTATTTTAGTTGTGTGCATTTCTGTACTGTCTTGAGACACAGAGGACTCTTTCAGTTGCAAAGCAGTTTGTTAAAAATGTTCTCATTTATTAAGATTGCTAGACTGAAATGATACTAAGTAGAAAAGTTTTATTTAAGGTACACTGTGGAGGATAACTGTGAAATTGTATTTAATGAATGAAAGGCAGCATTATAACATAAAAAAAATAAAATAGCGAATTCATATAAGGATATTATGCATACTCAGTTCAGCTTTTCAATTCATTTTTGAGGTAGAATATGCATAGTTAGTACTGTCTAAAAAAGATTTTCTTGTTATTACTTTATTAGCACAATTAAGTTAATGTCTTCATTCTCACATGAATTTGTATTTTAATTGTATACAGTTTGTAGCATTATGATTGGGTGGTCACCATTTCCTTGGCAAACAGACTCTGCCTACTTGTAGACAGGTAAAATATTTCTACATGTGCAATATTTTGTATAGCAGCAATGAAATAATTTAAAAAGAAATTATCTTTTTGAATTTGTGCCACTGAATACAAGAGAAAATATGTTTGTAAATCTAGAAACTAAAATATTCTAGAAGAGAATTTTAAAGAAGTTGAAGGGGAAAAAAATGAAGAATTACTACAGCATTTTTAAGAATCATACATTGGCACTCTTATTTTTCAGTCTATTATCAGATATCTTCTGATCAGGTTACACTATGGTTTTCTATGATACTTGATAAGAAGCCTTTGCATGTTTTTGAAAAAATCCTCAGAAGAGTTTGTAATGTAATATGACGTACATTGATCTGTGAAAATTCTTTTGTATTGCTTTTTTCCTTTTCCTAAATGTCACTTACTCTACTCAGATCAATCATGAAATAAATTAGTAAATTAGAATATATTTTAGAAAATATGATGATATTATGGCTAAATTCAAAATATGATAAAGTTCTGCCTCTAATATTAAAATCTAAATGACAGATACTTATAGATTTGTGTGTCTGTTGAAGTGTATTTAGAAGTATGCCTTAAGAGTAACTTTTAGATATTTTTCAGCATAGTTGGATTTTTAGACCCAAGTTGTCTTACCATGAGTGAATAAAAAGGTCCATTCATGAAATAATATTAATTTATATGTTTATATTCAGTATTTTATATCAACTTAGTTCACAACTTTATGTGAACAGAGATACTTAATACTGAAATGTATACAGAAAGAAATTGTGCTTTTTACAGAGTCAAGGAATCATTAATAGTTGCATACAGTAAATGGCACTTAGTCTTCCATACTTACACTTCCAGAAAGATGATTATCCACAAGTGCAGAACTCCTTCTAAATACCTAAGGAAGAAATAAGTTTTGAGGAGATTAAATGAATCTAACTTCCTCACAACTGAAGCAAAAAAAAAAAAAAAAAAAATGTATAAGAGTTGGCTACTTAGCTATTTTCTTCAGAGAAATGCAACCAGAAACAGGAAACAAACTGGAAAATAGATTTCTTAAGAATGGAAGTCAAGAATTCTGCAGGTTGCCAAATACTGGAGCAAGAGGTACCTGATGCAATTTTGATCTTTCATCACTATATGTAATAATTTGCTGTCAAGCAAACACCAGAATTCACATTTTGCTTTGGTTTGACTTATTAAAAATGATGTCAAGACAAATGGCCATTCTTTCCCAAAGATTAGAGGTTAGGAAAGGTTCAGTGGGAGCACATTTGAAACCAAGATCCTGCAGAAAGGCTTACACTTCTTGCAATACTGAAGCTTTCCCGAATGCATGGAGGATCTCTGCATCTAACTGCCATTTTATTTTTTGGGGTTTTTTTCTTATGGCAGCCTAACTGTTGTGGGAATTACCATCACCCTGGGCTTTCTGCTTACATAAAATCTCCATGGCAGCAGGGTTCCATAATAGGGAAAGGGACTGCAGGAAAATTCCCCCTAGTCTGAAATAGAAGGTGCCCTTCTGCTGGACTACAAGTCTCATTTTCCCAAGCTGTTTCCTAAAAATGATGCAGACTTTTTCTCATTAAATTTGTTTTATAATGAAAAGTACTTGTATTTTGTGCTACTGTTGCTACATCTATGTCACACATTTTACTGTAACTAATGAGATGTTGTAATAGATCTTGCAGTTTTCTCTAGCAAGTCATCTTGACACCAAAAACTACTGTTATATTATAGTTCTTGCTGCCCTGCAAATATAGCGTGTAACTCTTGAGTTTCTCATTGGACTACAGAGTCATAAAAGTGGGGGAAAAAAAAAAAAAAAAAAAAAGTAGCTAAAATTACCACATAGACTTTAACTGCTTTCTTTCCTATTTTGTTCATTTTCTCTTGCTTTTATACCAGTTGTAAGAAACAGGTAAACTTCAAGTTTAGGGACAACAGAAAAACAGATTGCATTTTGATGTTGGTTGACAAGAAATTTGAAGCTTTTCCTTGGTCAATAGCATGTCAAGAACAAGCCATAGTTCCATGTGTCACATCATGGCAAGAACTAGTCAGTTTCCCTATGTCTCATTTTAGTTCAGACTAACATTAGAGCTAGAAAGTCTGCCTACCTCCCAGAAGCACTTTAAAACCAAATAAAAACCCTATAATATATTTTGATATATTTATAGAAATTGTATCAGTGTTGTTTTTTTTTTTTTTTTTTTTTGAAAAATGATAAATTAAACTACTTTAATATGAAATCTATTTTAAGTAAGACTCCATCATTAATTTTGTCTGAGGAAGAGCATAATACTCTAGATGCAAAACATTTAGGTATCCATTCGGTTCAATAAGAATTTCTATTATCCTGTCACTCACAGGATTTAAATCAGGATCATGACCTTAGAACTCATTAACTGCTATAAATAAACATGCTATCATCACGTACTTTTCTTTTGAGGATGAGATTATTTTCACCTGCTTAAGGACATAGACATAAATTCAGTAACCACATATCTTTTCTCCTAATGAAATTTACTTTTATGAAATCATCTACTATCCAATTTCAATGACCGTTGTTAGACATTATAATTGCATTGAAACCTTTGTTTTTTCTCCCAATAAAAAAGTTGTCTTTGTTTTAGATTTTTACTGCTCTGACTTCTACCTGTATTTTATAAAGGTAGACATGTTGCCTAAAAAGCCTTACCACTTCAGTTAACTGCAGGTGATATGAATCAGAATATTCTTTTCTTCACTCATATTTAATATTTAAGTATATTTGCTAATACTATTTCCATGCAAATATTTAGAAAAACTCAACAGGCACTTTTGTACACTAAGTTTTATTAAAGGGTTCCCACTCTCTGTAGTTTTCCCTTTTACTAAGTCTTCAAAAGAGTAAAAGTTCAACCATTAGTTGCCTATCTCCTAGGTGCTGAAAAAAGCAAAATATTTTCCTCTGAACTATCAGTGTCCTTTCCATTTTTTGATATTCCTCTTTTAGATCATGTTCTTTGGAAGGACTTTTGGAGCAAATAGGTTTTCTATCCTCTACAAGAAATCCATTAAATCTCCTATACTGGTAAGATTTTATGAGATTTCTTTTGGCTCATGATGGTTCTTCACTTTTGAAGTGTGACATTTGCAATTGATCTTCTATTCTTTACCATTTCATGTGTATGTGGAATAGAGTTGAAGTAAGGGTAATTGAGGAAACAAAGACGGAGCCAATAGGCAGTAGAGTATTTTGTTTCAGCCATCCTCCACTGTTTTGTTGCCCCTCTAACCTTCCCCACAACAAAATTTTCTTCCCTCTCAGTCTATCCAACTTCTCCACCCCTCCTTTTAAAATGCCTTTCTGCTTAAAATACTGATCAACTTTTCTCACTAGAAAAGTTACATAGTAAGGATTTTCTACAGGATGCTGTGTGTCTTTACTGGGCTGACTCTATGTAAGAGCTATTTTGCAAGCCAGCTTGCCCTATAGTCTCAGTAGCAAGTACTTGGAAGTAGTAATAACCCACAGTCTCAAACTCACAAAGGAAGTGAGACTCATTTTTTGAGTCAGTTTCATACATGTTTTTCATAAATGCTCTAAAAAAGTACCTCATGTCTCATCCTGCAAAGTCAATCCTCTGTTTAGATAATGCAAAAATCATGGCCACTAAAAAAAACCCCTAAAAGTATGAATATGTGAGGTTATGAGTTTTTTGTGCTGTAAAAAAAAAAAAAAAAAAAAAACAAAACAAAACAAAAAACAAACAAAAAAAAGCTTTTTTTGGCAATAATTTGTGTTATATCAAAGCATTGAAGGATTATTATAATTTTAAAGTATGAAGTGTTTAAAGATGCATCATAATTTAAACTGACGAGAGAAATTGCCTTGCTACAAAAATAACTTCTGGGATAAACTTGCATTGTAAAACATCTTTTGAAAAAAAAAACCCTGCTAATTTTAGTAGCCAATATTCCCAGTAGCTCATCAGTTAAATTTTATTTAGGACTGCCCCACATATAGATCAAACTTAGCTTAGCTGAAACATTAAAACAATGTCATATCCCTATATTTTACTGTTGCTGATATTTCTGTATTAGCAAGTACAAAGATAATGATACTACTTAAGTCTTGTTGTAAATCTTGATTTAGACAAATGTCTCCACCACAAGAACTGAACACAAAAGATGATGTAAACAACAGTTGCATTTGCTAAATTCATGGTAGCTATCTAAAAATAGATGTATTGTTTCTTATAATGTAGTTATGCAAATTAATAGAAAAGAATGGATAACATTTTTAAAAGATGTCATACCCTGAAAGTAACAGTATCTACTCCTTTTGAAAGTATCAATTGCTGCTTCTGTTGCAGAATTTATAAAGTAGTTTCTAAAGCTTCTGTTGTGCTCAGAGGATAAACTTCTAGTATAATTAACAGCTTTGGGGGAAAAAATTACTATCTGCTTTAATTTCTCACAACTCAGGAGATAAAGGTGGCAAACCATTTTTTTTTTTTAATGCTTTTTGTGAAACTGATGTTGCTCTGCCACGAGGCATTTCTTTATCATAATATGAAATTAAAACAATAGAGGGGAAACTTTAGTTCATTTTGGAGTTGTATTGAGTTGTTAAAATGGTACAAGGTCCATTCTTTCTCCAGTCATTGCAGCGTTAGGATGAGCTGTTATCTGGCCTCCCATCCTGCCCCAGCTTATTAATAGATCTCCAGAGCACTACATCTTGCTTGTGGAAGATATATTTAAAAAAAAAAAAAAAAAAAAAAATTTTGAACTTGTAAACATTCCCCTCTCATGTAAAGCCTAAGTGGATATTAGCAAAGGGATTCTTCTTCACGATCAATGGGCAGAAAACTGACAAAGTATTCCCAGCTATCTTCAGAGGATTCGCTTTCCTTCATTTGTAACTCTGCATTATTTCTGTGGGAAAAGTACTAGCAATGAACACCTGCCAGAAGGACAATCCCAAATTACCTTGTTAGACTCTAATCTCAGCCTAAAATTAATTTAGATCTTGGACACTTAATAAATCTCTCTTTCAAACCATCTGTTTGTTGCTCCCAAACAACTAGGGGTATGCCTGCACTGCAAAAATTGAGGTCCCAAAACATTTAACCTAGAAGAGTTTTAGTGAAGAGCTTTAGGCAGAGTTGTATTGTTCTTTTTTTCTCGAAAGCTAGTACAAGAATTTACTGAAAAGTCTAGCTCACTGATAACAGCCCTGAAACCAGTCGAAATATATATTCAAATTATTATTGACTAACATTCCTTCTTCACTGCTGCACATCAATGAGGGCTAGTTACTTTTTAAACACCAACACAGTTTTCGATTTTTGGGGAAACTTTATCATCCAATACCGATTTTAATAATGTTGTGCCAGTTGTAATCCCCAATGTTTTTTTCCAAACCTTTGCCTTCATCCATTTCAAAATCATGACAAAATTACTTATATTGTCACTCCAAGGCCAGTGTTTCAGGAATTCACATTTCTTAACCCAGTTTTTGACAAGAATAGTCCACTGATTATTTCCTATGTATCTATACATGTATATAATCATACACAAATATTTACATACATATGCACATTTTAAATATGATTACATGTTCAAAAATAGATGTTAAAATTGTGTATATATTATGTGCACCTTTTTATTTTTTCCCTTGTTGAGAGCTCCTTTATCTAAGTGATCTGACCTCTTTCTTTAACTATGGAGAGCAGAAATTTCAGCTAAAACATACCCTGTAATAAGTCTCATTTGTGTACTCAGTTCTCCTCTGTAGAAGAGAATAATGCATAACTTGGAACTGAACATCCTCAGGGATCACTGACATTTTTCCCAGGAGGGATATTGCTATATGACCCACCAGTGTTCAGAGCACAGAATCAGCATTCCTTCTGCAGCCAGATGTACAGAAATTTCTTTGCCATTAATAACACATAGTTCATAATTTTGCATTCCATCACTGATATTGTGTGAGAACCATAAGCAAATATGTTTCATTCTACATAATTTATGCACCAAGTAGCTACCACACCTTGTGAGTGCCATTAGTCTTTTTAAAATACCTCATGTTCTTGTTTTTCACCTCTAGTTCAAGCTACATGTGATTTCTGGAAAGCATAACCTTTTATTAACTAATTGATTAATTGATTTTACTAATTCTTTATTAATTCTTTATTAATTCTATATTCTGGCTATTTTTTGTTATACTGGAATATATGTGTTAACTCAAAAAAGAGTCCTAATACTGAGCAACTGTACTGATGCTTATACTGCTATACCTTCACAGTTTGATTTATACTGGTTTACACAGCTGAGGCTTGATTCTGTTATTTTTGCAATCAGGTAATGATTAACAAGAATTCATTCAGGAAATAAATAATGAATTTCAGGTTAGGAATGAAGGTGAAATCAAAGTTTCTTCTCTCTTACCAGTTTGAAAATACCTGCATATTTTAAAGCTTTGTTCTAATATTGTTATAGTAAAGAGCAAGTTAATTGTAGATGAAAGGTTTACTGTTACTATGAAATGCTGTCATGAAAAGATGTCATTTCTCTTCATGAAACCAAGCTGTATATAATCAGTTTTTAAATTCTGTTAAAGGCTCAGAACACAAGTCAAAATATGCCCTGCCTGCTCTTGGGCTGACAGTTCGTGACACCAGTTTCATATGAAGTGGTGTTGAACTCAATGATGTTTTCAGCTATAACTTGTGGGAACTCAGCTAAAATGTCTAAATATTTTAAGAGGAATTAACTGATCATCTTTAATATGTTTTTAGATATGTTTTTGGCCAGATAAATTACTGCTTCCAGTACTTGTTTCTATGAAAATAAATAATTTCATATTGACAGAAGGCCTATTTCATAGCAGAAAAATAAAATGTTGGGAAACAGTGCATTAAAATTGTTTTTTTTTTTTTTCCCCTTGCAAAGAAGAGTTGATTGTTAACTTAAAATAGGTAAACAATTAACATGTTATCATTAATGTGGTTGTTAAGCCCCTAAATAATATAAATTGTAGTGCATTTGAAGAGAATGTTTTAAGAGCAAAGAGTAAAAGCTGCAAGCAATAAAAATATTAAATTCAATTTTAAAGCAATTTCCTTTAATCTTAGACCACTGGGATTGGACTTGCTTTGGAAAGACATTTTTTCCTATGTCAGATGTGTATTAAAGTATGAATGTGAGCAATATTTGGATTCTTTGTCAGCATACCTGTTTGACATAGGAAAGATCTTACTGGGCTCCATGACTGGGACATATTAGTCATCAGAGTGTCTATTTTGAAAAAGAAGCTTGTTTTTACAAAGGTTAACCAAGTGTGATTGGAATTAAATTCAAGCTGACAATGCTCTAAGGCACTTCATTTGATTTTGCCCTTCATCAGCCTGTGAATCCTGTTTAGAAAACAGCAACACATTGCAGAATGCTGTAAATGTAGAAACAGCAATTTTCAAACAGTGAGTACTCAAATTGACAGTTGCAACAAAGATCTTCTAAATAGTACACAGATTAAGTGGAAATAAATGAATTGTTTACTAAATAATTTTGAGTAGGGAACACTTTTGGGAATATCAAACATTTATTTCATGGACAATTGACAAAGAGAAGGAACACATTCTAACAATTTGAATTGCTTCTGAGTGGATACTTTGAGCCATGAAAAAATTATGTTTGGTATCCTTGTGGACAAAGTATCTTTTATATGAGAATTTCTAGTGTTCCAAAAGATAGAAGAATATGCTTGTTTAGTAGGACTGTTATTACTCAGGCTCTGTTAAAAAGTAAAATTTGCAAGATTTTCTATAGCAGTGCTTGTGCATCATTCATAATGTACATTAACCACATCTATATTTTATTTCTGTTTCACTTGCACTTTTTGACAGCTTGAAAATTTTTACCTTATCTTAAAGTTTCATTAGGAAATATCTGCAGGCTACAGGCTGATAGTCAGAAATAAGAGGAGCCCTATCATTCTGACCTTATCAGGCTACTGTGGACAATTTTTCTTCTACCAGCAGTACTTGATACTTTTAATCTGATGGTTTTTATATTAAAATTTAGCATATCTACTGAAAAAGCAAAGCTGTCTTGAAATAAGAAATGTTAAAGTAAATAAAAATTTCCTTTTATTGTATAGTATGTATTTAAGGGTTAGCAAGATAATAATTGAGATATTCTCAGCTGCCCTGTGGGTACTCTTAAAGAATTTCTGGTTATTGACATGCCTTTTTTCTCTAGTGATAATAGAGTAATATATGCAGTACAAATTAGTCCTTTTCACAGAATTGTGTGGTGGTGGGTCAATAGAATGAAAAGCATGAAACACTTCACAATTCCTCAGATGGAAAGACAACTGTAGGGGAATGATTGCTGGTTGCGGTGTGCATTTGCAAGAGCATATTCTCAAATTATTGGATTTCTTTCACTGGAATACTCGAAATTAACATGCAAGGGTTGTGTGCTCTTTTTTTAATAAATTAACAAAAGTAAACCCATTCAATACAATTTAAAACAAAAACTGTAGTAACATGGGCTCCTTTATGTACAAAATTTCCATTAAATTCACCAGCATCAAAATATTTCAAAGTTCTGTTTGTCAATTTCTTTTTTCTAATTCATGTTTTAGTGAACACTGCATGCTTTGGAATCAGCATAGATTGGAACTGTTCTGATAACAGAGCTGATAACAGATGCCTGTGTCAAGGACAGTAGACGTTTCAGATGCAATTGAATAAGAAGCCTGAATGCATCTAAAATGCATTCTGTGTGGCATTTCATTTTTTACAACATACCTTTCTAGCCCCCTCCTCCACGGTCATTAGAAGAAATCACCAACAAACATTGTCATAGGACTAAGAAAAGGAAGAAAAATATCATGTTGCTGTTGCTTGCTGAAGTTTTTAGTGTGCAACTTTAGCTGAAAGCTAAAAAGACTGACTTATGCATTTGAGTCCTTTCTATGACTAAGAAAAATTTTCTGAGAAGCTTGAACATGGATTTTATTGTCAGTATGAAGTCACTGATTTCAGGAAGATCATACTAGTAAAAAAAGACTGATTTAAAACATTTCTTCCAAAGAATGAATGCATTTTATATCAAAATTTACTATCTACTTCGTGGCAGTTGGATTTTCTTTGCAGTCTTTGTTTGCGAGTTGTTTTCCACAGTCAACTAGAAAACTAAGAAGAGAATCCCAAAATATAATTTCACAAATATAATATTCTAATAAATCTTTACTAGGAAGAAATGTACATCTATCACAGTGAGCATTTTGTTGAAAATGCACAAAAATAGCATTTTGTTGAAAAATATAAAAATAATGTAAACTTTATATCTTATTTTAAGAATAAACATGTAAATGTATGTTGGTCAGTATCAAATTTTAAAAATCCTGAAGATACACCCTAAGATGCTGATATAGTGCAAAGAGTAAAGAAATAGGACATTTACATAATAATTTTTGTTTTTTCAATACTGAAAAAAAGATGTAATTTAATTTTTATTGTACTTTTTATAAGATTTTTATTTATCCTTCCTTTTGGCCTTCTATCTCCAAACATACAGTGCCTTTTTAGTGCACTAAAGACTTCTAAGACTTCCATTTTGAGGCGCTATTTCATAACAGACCTGCAGTTATCTTGGAAGTGCTTCAGTAATCCTTCAGTTTGGTTCAGGACAACTCTGCTCTTAAGTTAGTTCAGTCCTGCATCTGTTGTATACACTGATTTTCTAAATTTCTTACCAGACAATGCTGAAATTTAGTAGGAGAAATATCTTTGTTTGATGGATACCAGAAAAGGTTTTCTAATTGGATTAATATTTTTTAGATTTGTCTGCATAAAAGGGTTTTGAATAAGGGAATTGAGGGAATGAAAACTTTGTGTTGTGTTGCTGAAGTGTAGTGAGTAGGAGCGAACATTGGTAAGACATGTGAATGCAAGTGATGTATTTTGTCCTGTAATCCAAGCTGGACATCTGATCTGTTCTGTATAATTAGATTTTAAAAGAAAGGATGGCTGGTAGAATTCATTTAAAAATGGACAAAGCACTTCAAAACTATCACTCACATTCATTTTGGTATTCAAGTGGTGATGTAATGACGGACACTGTAAAGTTAATTTTTAAATACAGGTTATCAATTTTTTATATAACTAATACCCAGATTAGGAAGGAAGAAACTCTGACCCTTTTTTTACATAATTGATATCATAAATATATGTTCTGTAATTTAATTTCCTCTGTAACATTTTTCCTTTTGTTGTTGTCATTACTTACCTCAGAATACTCCCCCTGTCAAATTCTAGAATTCTGTATTCATTACCTTACAAGAAGACAGTGATCTGTTACATAGGCAACATGAGAGAAAACAATCCTACAGCAGCACATAATAAAGCACAAGAAATATCCTGTTTACCTTAATGTATCATATATTATATTAAATTATCTGTTTATTTTAGAGCTACTAGAGCTTAGCTATATCAGAAAATGATGAATGACATTACATTACGGCAATTACTCTAGGATGGTATTAACTTAAAAAATGAACAACCCCCCCCCCTATATCTGTCCTTTGCTAACAGAACCCTTATTCTTTAATATATTGCTTTAAATTGAATATTTAGGCATTTTCTCTAGACAGTTTTCTCAGTGGCAGGACTTTGGTCTTTATAGTTTATTTCAACACTTTCTCTGGAATTCCCCCCTCCCCCCCTATTTCATGCACTATATTATATCTTTTTCTGTTTCAACAGGCCTTTTTTTTATGAATGCCAATTTTTAATTTAGGTTAGAATAATTCAGCTGCTGTACTGAAGATTTAAGTTCAAGACTTAACATTAGTCCTACTTTATAACAATATTTCTGTCATTCAGAAATAAATCAGGTCACCATTATCTGCTGGCCCGCAGGTGTAAATTTTATATATTTTACATATTTTACGTAAATTTATTAAAAATTAAGTTAGGGGAAGGTCATTCTGCTGTGTGGGACTGTAATATTGCACTTGATGTGCTACGTGAAAGCCAAACAAATAATCATATTTTCCATAAAAATTAATAAAACCTTTTAAAAAAGGATGGCAACTTAAGGCAGTGAGATTACAGACATATTTTTCATATCTTGTATCTGTGTAGTTATTTGCAAATAACACAGTAAGAGTGCAGAGGAATTACAGAAGTCGTAGAAGACACTGGGTGCACTTGGAGCATGTGTTGCTGTCCTTGGTTTTCTCTGGCACTGTACACACAAGTGTGAGAGAAGCAGCTGCCTTCAGCCATGTGTCTTCATCTCTTACCTCCCTGCCTTCCCCATATGCTTTACAGATCTTGCCATCTCTCTGTGCCTCCTGACAGTTTCCTCTCCACTCTTTCAGCACTCCTATTTTCTTGTAACCTAGTGAAGCTGAAGAGGAACAGGGTGATCCTTAGGCATTGTGTGTGTCACTGAGTTCCTCTGGTTCCGTCTCTTCTCGTGTCTTTCGACTGTCATCTGCACTAGGGCTGCAAGAGAAGGGAACCAGGAGAGCAACTGGCTTGTGGAAACCAGCTGCTGGTCCCATCCCTTAAATTAGACACTATGTTTCACATAGACCACATTTCAAAAAGCCCATACTTGCAAAAATCTATCTGCTAGATTAAGGCTTTATAGAAAGCCTTCATTTTCCCTGTAGTTAATAGAACTAATATATCCTGTCAGGCTTATTCTTTTTGAGCACTGTTTATCAGTCACCACCTGATTCCACTGATTCAACTGGATCAACATTGAGAGAGTAGAAATGCATCTTTCCTATCATGAGACAAAGGACATTCATATTGTAGAAGCTGTAATTCTGAATAAACTCCTTAATGTTAGACAGACTCAGGTGTCGTATTGCATATCTCTGTGCACCTTTTTATATTAGAAGATTAAAAAAAATATATATATACTCAGGATTACCCACAGATATTTGCTCATGTAACTGTTTTTGGGGTAGCTGTCATCAGTTTTGTGAAGTGATTTAATATTTCTGCACTGAATAACTGCACAGGATGGAAAACAGACTAATAGCAATGAGATTATGAGTACAAATGTGGTTTTTAGAATAATAGATTACTCTTGTTATCAAATATTATTTAAAGATTGAGACCATCATTGTATGCATCATTTACCTGTATAGCATCTCTCAAGCCAAACCTCACAATTTAGGAACTCATGTTTCAGATTAAGGCAGTGGCAATATCCTTTCATAATAGTGTGGATGAGGAAGAGCAATACTGTGGGCATTTCCAATGGCAGCACAAGTCAATGATTCTGAAAATGTCCTTTCAGAAGGAAGCACTCAACCAAACCAACTGATCTCTGGGTTTCTTGGCTGTTGTTTATTCAAATAATTCGTTAATTTCATATTTGTTTTTCTACTACCTGACTAACAGGCTGAAAGGGCTTTACTCTCATGAAGTTGTGATGTGTTGACTGTGGCCTGGAACTGGGAACCCATCAGCTGTTCACTTATTCCAGCAGTTTGGGGAAGAGAATTGGAAAAACAAAAGTGAGAAAAATTAGTGGGTCAAGATAAATATAATTTAATGAATGATGGGAATCAAAGAGGAAAAAAAAAGGTGATGCAAAAGCAGCTCTCACCAGTGCTCACCACTTCTGACCTGCAGACCAATGCCCGTTTCTGTATCCTCTGCAAAGGGATAGTCTGTCAATCAGCATGGTATGTTTCATTAATTGCATTTCTGAGAGAAAATGTTGGTGCCAACTTTCTCATTGCACTTTCAGCTATTAGTACAAACCTTGTCTCACAAAATAATAGTCATTTAATTTCCAATTCCAATTACCTACAAGGCCTTTTGATGGTCTTGTTTTTTCTGGCTTAGGTACTGAGACCAATAGCTTCTAAATATCTGGTCTATGCTAGAAGCACTATAAACTGCCATGCTGCATTTGTACTTTCCCTTGAATATGTTGCTGCTTAGTGAGTTTAGCACTTAAGATATCAGTAAATTTCTTTCAGTATATTAGGCCAATTTTTCACTTCAACTCCAAGGTAAGCTGAAAGCAAAAATAACTTTCACTGCGGAGATCATATCTGCTCACTGGAAAACATTAAAAATGTTTCAATTTCTGAAAATGTTACAATAGCTGACCTCAATATTTTCTTGTTTTATGAATTAGAAGACTGTGATTTCACATTTTTATTTCTACATACTTTTTTTTTTTTTGTGATAAGAGATCTTGCAGCCTAATAAAATGGACTTCAAAAGTACCTGCATACCATTTACTGAATTGTTTGTACTGCTTTGGCTATCACCCTTTTATTTTAGCATGTTATGACTGCTGTGAAATATATATGAAACAGAGGTTAGATGCTTTTCCAGTTAGTATACTTTGCCTTCCAGAAACATTCAATTGGTGTCAGCAAATGCTGTAGAGGTTACATGAAGCCACAAGAAAGAGTGTGAAATCATATTGAATCAAATTGGTCAAAGCATTAATAGGGTGAGAATGATTAGCTTTTAACCCTAGTTGTATTTTGAGAATCATATTAAAACTGGTATGTGCAACCACATTAAATCTTTGGAGTGAAGAACTGCACTGTGAAAGAAAATTTCTAGACAGAATGGCACACTGTATTGCCTCTTAAGCCTCCTGAATCCACGAGGTTTAAGATAACTTCATGAAGTCCTCCCAGTAGCTCAAAATTTTAAGGATGCTAGATTGTCTACTTAAGGCTGAGAGAACTATGAAAGATATTTCCAATGCTACTTTACCAGGCAGTTCAAGCCTCTCTTATATTTATTTTGAATCCTGCACAGCAATCCTACACAATTTGAAGAGAACCAATTTAACCAGGTGCAAGCCAGACATTTCATAATAATTCAGCAGTCATAGCAACAGTCTCCCAGCTGTGGCAAAGAATTTGTCTTTGTTATCTTGCTTCAAAATATAGCCTAGGAATCATTAGCTGACCTCAGCATCTGTATAAAATAATTAATAGAGAAATTAAAGATTTTCTGGGGGTTTTTTTCCCCATGATTTACAGCACTATTAAAAATAAGTATGTGATACAAGTCCAGATGCAGAAAAATTGTTTAGGCTGTAATTGCTTGCAATGACAGAAATATTTTTTCTTGAATTATTTAAAATTTAATTTTAAAAAAGATCCTTCAATTTACAAATGCTGTAAAAAAAAACTCATTTAGTTTAGGTCTGTTTATATATATATATATATATATATATATATATATATATATATATATATATGATGGATATGTGCATATATTTTAATTTATTATTTTGGACTTAAACAATATTTTATTCACCGGTTTTCACTTGAAGAAAGTACTTTCTTTTCACTAATTTCATGTACTGGGTGTCCTGTTAGTTGATACCTGTAATTCTTAAGCACAGGCATATGATCCACTTTTCAAAAGATTGATCTTCAGTTCAGACTGGTCATCTGCCACTGCTCAAACAGAGGATCATTTTTGAGTCCCAGTGTGAGCAATAGGAGGGAATAACCATAATACATTTTTAAGAGAATTTAAAAATTGATTTGCATTAAATTTTTGAATGCACCAAGCATTTTCAGTGTTCTGGGAAAGCGTGAGCTATAATTTTATGGGTTTGCATGGCAAGTATTTGGTAGCGAGGGGGACAGGGGTGCTTCTGCGAGAAGCTGCCAGAAGCTCCTGCAGTGTTCAGTGTGACCGGCACCGACAGGGATCTGCTGCTGGACAAGGCCGAGCCCGTCAGCAGCATGGTTATCACCTCTGTGATAGCAGTGAGGAAGAGCTCCAGGCACCAGAGCTGAGATTCCCTGAGAGCACCAGGGCAGGTGATGCCTGGAAGATGCTGTGACCCCCGGGGAAGCCCCTGTCAGAGCCTGCAGACCCGTGGGGAGGGCAGCCCACGCCGGGAGCAGGCTCCTGGCAGGACTTGGATCCCGTGGGGGACCCAGACCGCAGCAGTCAGCTGCCAAAAAGCTGCGGCTGTGGGAGGAACTCGCAGAGGAAAAGTTAGTGGAGGACTGTCTCCCATGGGAGGGACCCCACACTGAAGCAGGGGAAGAGTGTGAGGAGTTTTACCTCTGAGGAGGAAGGAGCAGCAGAGACAGCGTGTGATGACCTGACAGCAGCCCCCATTCCCTGCCCCGCGTGTGGCTGAGCAGGGAGGAGTTGGAGAATTTGGGAGTACACTTGAGCCTGGAAGAAAGTAAGAGTGGGAGAAAGGGTGGCTTTTAATATTTAGTTTTGTTACTCATTGTCCTACTTCAATTTGCTTGGTTGTAAACTAAATTAATTTCCTCAGCCATGTCAGTTTTGCCTGTGACAGTGAGGGCTGAGTGATCTCTCCCCACCCTTATCTTGATTCATGCTCCTTTCATGATATTATCTCTCTCCTGTCCTGCTGAGGGGCAGAGGGATAGAGTGGCTTTGATGGGCTCCAGTAATCTGGACAGGGTCCACCCAACATTATCATATGATTTTAGCAATTTTTAAGCAATTTTTAAGTCACCTCCCCTTTTTTTTCTTTGCTTTTCTTTTTTTTCTTTGTTGTTGGTTTTTGGTTTTGTTTTTGGGGTTTTTTTGTGGGTTTTTTTTTCCTGATAGGTCAATCATTAATCTTCTGTTATTTACACATCTTACATTTTCACCAAATCTTTAAGATTTTAATTTTAATTTTCACGCACTCCAATTTGTTAAACTAGCACCAGAATCAGAAGACTCTAATACAGAAATTCCTTACCTTTGTCAAAGTAAGACTGAAAAATATTTCCTAGATTAGGATGATCCATCAGTGACTTATTTAAGAATAAGATGAAAAGTGAACAAAAGGTCAAAAACTTTGACCTTGGCAGAAACTTTGTTTTGATAACTAGGTATTTAACTAATTGGCATTGCTCCAATGAGTGCTTTATTAAGTTACTACACTTTCACCAGATTTCATTCCATTTTCCATTTCCAACTTGATCACCAGCTACGAGATTACGGTTGTGCTTTGTAGATTCCTCTCTGATAAAATAAGGTGTCCACCAAAGTTGGTAAGCTTCTTCATATAGGAACCAGAGAACATTGTTTCAAGATCCACAAGCTAATGCTTGAAATGTTCTGAGGCAACTGGATTCCTGTCTGCTCATTTCATGTAAAGCCACAAAGTCAGATTTTTTTCACAGATTTTCCAAATAGTTAGGATTTCAGCAAGTTCCATGTGTTTGATCTGTACTCTAGCCTGGATTTATAAAAAACCAAATACAAGGCAGTTAGAGTCAATGTTTTTGCTGGAGTATCAAGCCATATATTACTGGCTGTGTCTGGAATATCCTGAATTTTTTGCCCTGCCCATGTATTTAACCTTCTGGTCTAGGAAAATTGATGTGCCGGTGCTTCCAGGGACAACTTTTATTTAGCCTCAGAATAAATTGTATCAGCACTGTATCTTTTCTCTGTCTTTAGAAAGATCCAGACAGGGTCTTCTTTCACGCTACTGAAACTGTGCTACTATTCAGGTTTGGTAATGGATAGCTCTGAAGTCTCTAATATCCCTAATGTGTCTTCAGATCAGTGGTTAAATGCTTGAAAACTATGAACTGAAACAGCTTGTGACAATGAGGTTTAACTGAAAGCAGGCCTGCCCCTGTTGAGAAGGCTGTTTGTTTAAGGTTGGTTTTGGTGTTATCTTTTGACAAAGGTTAAGCAGCTTCCTGCTAAGTGTTGGCTTTTAGAGACCACATCACTGAGGAATTTTATTCTTCCATTACTAACACAACTGCAGAAGAGAACCACCTAGCTGCCTAACTTGGACACAAGCATTCTGCTAGAGACACAATAGAAAGAGTTCCATTCCTAGATAATCAGTGAACAGGAATTCAACCCAAAGAGATTTAAACAGGTTTTTTTCAGCACACTTAGGAACACTAGAGAATTTTTTTGCTAATTCACATATCTGATACTTTTATTAATTTTATAGATATTTCTATTTTTCAAATACAATAGATGATGTTTTCACTATATATTTAGAAATAAAGCTGCTCGGTTTATAAAGCACTTTAATATTAGACAAGCATTAAAAAGAACTATCAATAACTATTAATTCTTATAAATCCCTAAGGAGTTAATTAAAATTACAGTAATGATTCAATTTTAATAAGAATTCTGCTGCTGTCAATGAGATGAAAATATTTGGGCAGATTTTGAGCATCTTACCTTGGTGCCCAGTGGACATAACAACAGAAATTAAGCACACGTAATTAATACCAACAGAAAAAAAAATAATTGTTAAAAGCAATAATTGCCATCTGTTCTTGTCAGTATTATTAATGTGCATAGAATAGCCTTTATTGCAAAATAGCTTACAACTGTAGTGTTGACAAAACTTGTTTCTTCCAAAGTAGCTGGACTTGCAGTAAAGAAGGTAAGGTGAACAAACAAATTCAAAATGTTAACACAGCCTAAGAGTATTGGTGTATCAGCCAATTTATAATTAGTTGCAGCTTGCAAGGAATGCAGATCTCACAGGAATAAAACCACAATAAAACTTGTGGATAAGGTGCTGAACCATTCATGTGTTATACTTTGATATCTTGTAACTGTTAATCTGGCAATTTGAGTTTGATTCTTATTTTCTGAGGAAAAATTATGCCTTGTTTCAGTTTCCATAGTTACTAGTGTTCTATTGATGTATTTGCTATGCAAAAATAAGCCTTTTTTTTCAGTTTTATAAATTTAGTATACTCTATATTGCAAGACTTTTGAATAATTTTCTTGGCCCAGAAGGAAAAATTTAATGCAGTAAAATGATATTTTGCAATAAGGTATCATTAGATTCTCTTCTAACATAGTTTCCTAAGGTTTGTATGTGTTCTCAGATTATTGCCAGATTCCTACAGTCTCTTGAACCTCTTCAAATCTGGTAGCTAAATTCTGCAAGTTGGCAGAAGAGTAGAGGTATATTTATCTGAGACAATAGGTTCTTACAAGATTCAGGTTTAAGTAGAAGAAGTGTTATTTATGTAAAAAATTTTGTTTGGGTAAAAATAACACGACTTTACTCTTTTTTCTCCGTAATTCAGAGGGAGGATGCTCTGTGAGCTGTGGCAGAACTCAGAGCAGAGTAAGCCAGTTGTGAATGGCCTGTGCTCACAGAACATCTTTTGTCTAGCCTGAAAGAACCAAATGCTGCCAGTTCCATGGATTGCTGAGGAACATGTGTTGGATTTTTTTTATGGGCACAGGATTCAAATTACAGTTACTCTTAGTTTGTGGAGAAATTAAATATACATTGCCATTCAGAGATGTATAACTTTAGCTAAATGTTTATACTCAGATTTTCCCATGATGAAAAATGTTTTAAATGCTTTCTGAACAGAGGCAACAGAAAAGTGTTTCTTGAGGCAATGAGCTCTGCAACTTACCAAATTGATAGACAAGTTCAGAAAGGTATCAATTTAGATGGTGAAACTGAGAGATTTGATGCTATCTTAGAACAAATAACAAAATCTGGCATTTTGCTAGATTTGAACAGTAATGATTTTTGTTTCAAATCTAAGTGCATTTGGTTTGAATTGTGTTTCTAAAGTGTTTGCTGCTTCATCTGTTTCTGTATACCCATTTTGTTATTCTGGTCATGTATTACTGTCATTAATTACTTTCTTTTTTCAGTTGAATTTAATTTTGATACCAGTAACTCAGAATAAATACTTTTAAACAATAGGATGTGTAAAAGATCACCAAGTGTGTCTTGAAATCAACTCTCTTAAACCCTCCTACGTGTTTTGATTTTCTCACAGTACATTTAAGATTGAATTTTTCAAATTGTTCATCATTGGGAAATTACTATCCATTTCTATACATGGATGATGTAAGACAGGAAGGTTTTTTTCCTTATAATTTTCACAGGGCTTTCAATTGTTGTTTCTAAGGCATAGTTTCAGAAACATTAAGAAAACTATGGTATTTTAGGTTCAATTAATCTGAAAAGAATTTCAGATTAAAAAAAAAATTGAGTTGAATATATAGAGGCTGGTGACTAGAGAAATTCAATACTTCTAGAAATATTTTGTCTTCATACAGTAATTTCAACCAAAGAGATAAAATGGCAAATTTCATGCAAGAAATAGTGACATTTCTTAGTTCAGCATTCAGAATCACTGGACATAAATATTTTGCAGATGCTGACAAACTATTTATATATTCCTTTTATATTTTTTATCTTCTAAGGCAAAAGTAATCAGTCACAGCAGTTTATAATTGTTAAAGCTCTGATTTTAAATCTCTTACCAAAAACTTGCCTGTAATGAAAATATCTTAGAAAACTTCAGCTAATTCGATAGTTTTGTGGTCTGGATGTCCCCTTGGTCTGGAATAAGGGGCTTTTAATTATCTTCAGCAAGAAACACATTACTTAATAGATCATAAAATAAATGCAGACAGAATGTTTCTGACTAAATGACATGAGAAGATGTCAGTAGACTCACTGGCCTAACTGATCCTAATTACAGTAGTATGTGTACAGGTTATCCCCTCTACCATGGGATTGCAATTAACCCCACAGTTATGTGCAGTAATTCTGTAATATGATGCTATACTAGTATCTTTAAACATATGACACTACTAAGTAGCTAGATTTTATAAGTTCATAAATCCATGTACTAAAATCAGTATAACTATAAATTATCTCAGTTTAAAGCATAGCCAGCACAACTAAAAAATTATTAAGTTTAAGACATATACTGTCTTCCTGAAAGTAAGAATATATGTAAGGGGAAATGCCCAGACTTGTGACTTGGAATTCCATTATAAAGTTTTTTTTCCCTAAAAGCTACATTCACGTAGATAGTGAGTTTTGTGTTTAACCTCTGTTCTTTAAAGTAATTCTCTGATAGTGATATTCTCAGGAATATCACTAGATGATCATACGAAAGAGTCTTGGTTTGGATGGCCTTACAAGGTCATCTGTTTTTAATTTAAAGAGTTATGTCAGTAGATAATTTCTGAACACTGGGCCAAGTTCTAAATGAAGAGAGAATTCCTCGATCTTTAGCTTCCTAAAGAATTAAAAATGCTAGACCAGATTAATGAAATTTATTAACCCACTCATTATCAGACCATACTGTTTGTTTCTAATACTTAGCATAAGCACAAAAAACAAACCAAAACAAACAAAAAAAAAAAAAACAAACAACAAAAAACCCAAAAAACAAACAAAAAAAAATATACTTGCTTTTGTAAGCTAGGCAGTCCCTAGTTTTCTCCAGGAAGCTGTCTTGTTGCTTGATGCCATTGATAAAAATGAAGGAAAACTTATCAAACTTTTTCTATTTACTGAAATTTAAAAAACAATTAAGAACCTCTATTTGGATGTTTTTGCTTCTGCTATCTGAACTGATCAATGGGTAAACACCCAGGAGGATCCATCTCTGAAGAGCACAGCAATTTTGTTTGTTGTCAACTGACGCAGATGTTCATTTAACATTAATTTTCAGTGATATTCAAACAGCTTTCAAATTAATATAATCAATAACATTAATGACCTTTAAAAAGCAAAGGAAGTATTAACAATGGAATATTAAATATAGAAGCCTTCTGTATTTGATATGAAGTTGTCTGTCAAGCTACAGCTATTTCTAAAATGGTGAGAGAGAGAGAGAGATATTAAATTTGTTAACCAGATATTGAAAAACCACATGTATGTCAATAAAAAACTTCTTCTCTTCATTTCTTCATACATACAAATTCATTCCCCTTGTTAGCTGTATGCACTGATACAAACATCTTTGATCATAATTTCTTATGGGTAGTGTGTGAAAATACTTTGCAGGTGCTGGACTTAAAATTGTCACTTCAGCTACCATTCAGATGGACACAGCAATGCAATTTCATCAACACTATAAATCCTTATGCTTCCATTGTCTATGCAGCTGTCTTGAGGACCATATGTACGTGTAATTATATAGCTGTACTACACATAATTTTTCTTCTTGTTTTCTTTGTTTTCTTCTTTTTAGTATGGCCATTTGTGTTGCAGTCACTTAGTTCTTTTTTTCTGATAGGTCTCTGTACAAACTAAGGCATGGATGGAGGGAAGATATGATACTGAAACAACATTGGAATATCAGTTACAGAAAAAAAAGTAATGACCCATTACTTAGATTTTTGAAACTTATTTTCTTCATTGTCTTATATTTTTAACATATGAGTAGTGTTTTCAAAGGCTTCAGAAGGATATAAATAACATAATTACAACACTATTTCTGTAGTACAGTGCATGGGCCAAATTATGGTGGTGGTGAACATCATCACATTTGGCTTCCTGTGAGATACCACTTATTTATTCATCATCTCTGACACGGATATTCTAATTGTTTAAGTGTTTAATGCATTTTTAATACATAGGCTATGACTGGGTTATAATATTTGTGCTATCAATAATGTATAGGTAAATTTTTCCTGTAAGTCTCATCCTCAACAGTTCTATACTATTTTTCTGTGTGTAAGTTAAAAAAGAGAACAATAACAATACTAATAAACAACCTCCCAAAACAAAAACCCAGCAAATAAATAATCAAAACCAAACACAAAAAAGCCCACTAAAAATGTTGTTTTTCAATGTGTTTAGTAATGCTTTATTTTTCCCTATTTCCATTGGAGCTAGGAGATACTAATTTTATTTGAGTTGAAAAATTAGGAGATGGGCAAGAATAACTTTAGTGGAAATATTTTCTATTTCTGGTAACTTTTTGGTATTGTTAGTGGAAGGGGATGTGGAGTTTTTTCTTTTTTTTTTTTTTTTTTTTTTTTTTTTTTTTTTTTTGTTTGTTTGTTTTTGTTTGTTTGAGATTTCAAATAAAAAGCTGTTTAATATTAGTTGTACCATATTGTACCACTGCATGTGTTATGTTTCTAGGTTTTTTTTCTGAGGTGATAGTTGTTCCTCCTTCCCCCCTGCCCCAAGCTGCAGTATATAGGAATTGCTTGTCATTCTCTTAGTTTTTCAATAATCTAGACAGGTTCAGAAAAGTTCCCTAAAGTTTGTGTTGTATTTAAGAGTAGGCTTCTTGTGCTTCTCTAAGGAAAAACACGCAATAATTTGTACCTTATATTTATCATTCTTAAATTTTGTTTTCCTTTTAGTATGTAAACCATTTTCCAAGGGGAATTATAATTTAATTCTTTTGCTTTCCATTTACTACTTCATTTCAGTTTTAAGTCATCAGTGCATTTGGCAATTCTACAGCTAGTTTCTCTGTTTTAGTAATTTATGCAGATTAGAAGCAATGAAGATCTGAAAACTGACTCCCCTGTGGCCCTTTTCAACACTTTACTTTCTAATCACTTTACTTTAATCAGTTCTTTATCTGTTCCCATGTTTAACCTGAATCTTTCCTGCTTTCAGTTTAAGATGAAGACTATCATTTGAGACATTATCAAAGACTTTATGTAGATCCAAATTATGGTGCTTGTACTCCTATTATCAATTGTATTTCCAATCTTCTCAAAAAGAAAAGGTGACTGGTTGTCAAGATTTAAATTTCTTTAGAAGTATTATGAAGGTAAACTGTATTTGTTTTAAATTATTCACAATTATTTAACTCTTATCATCTTTAAATGAGTGGCATGCTATAGTGTAAACTAAAAATTTTTAAGGTCAGTTCTCTCACTTATACCCTTTTAATGCTGGCATGGGTCAGTGTGTGTGTGCACTCACACACAAATATTGGCTGTAATGGGGCAGGCAAAGGAGAGTATTAATTTTGCAGTTTCAGCATATGCAAAGCAAATCACTGTAGAACTCTTGAGGGCTTGATCCTAATAGATCAGATGAGACTGACGATTTCAACAGTCAGATAAATGAACCTCAAAGATTTTCTCCTCTGCTCACTGCCAATCTTTATGTTAGAAAGGTAGTAAGATCATTGCAGATGTAAGTATCTTACTGGACTTTGAATGTGAGTGATCTTTATAGACCCTAGGTCTGTGATTTTAGGTCTTAATAACCTGACCTATTGCTATTCATTAAATTTTTAATTTTCAAAACCTATTCTAAACCTAATCATGTTTAGAATAATATCTTATTTAATACAGTTATTTTTCATTTATAACTGAGAAAATTTATGATGGAAAAATCAGAAAGCCTAGGGAAAAGCAGAAAAAGTAGGAGCAAAAATTACATCTATGTATTCAAATTTTCAGTCCAGTGGTTAGTATTTGATCTATCACAAAAGGATTTTTATGTTGGCAGCTGCTGAAGCAGGTTGACACTGATTAGTTCTGAGTCACTTAAGTTAGATTTTCCTATTTAATTCTACCATGAGTATAAAAGAACTAGTTGGATGATGATCTCAAAGGTATTTTCCAACCTGACTCTTTCTGTGACTCTGTGTTTGTGCGATTCTGTGATCAAAATTATAAAGGTTTGTTTGAGAATCAAAGGATAAAATTGAAGATATTGTTTATGCTTTTCTGATTTCGATTGCAAGTAAAATGAAATGGAAGAATGGGCATGTTCTAGGAGTTCAGGATAGGCATTTAATTAAGATATGTTGCCACTTGCATAAATTAATCTGATAGATTCAAAGCTAAAGGGAATTTAAAATTTAAAAATTTAAAATTTAAAGTTGATTCAGTATCTGAAGGGAACCTACAAGAAAGATAGGGGTTTTACAAGCACATGTGCTGACAGGAAAAGAGAGCATGGATTCAAACTGAAAAATAAAAAGGTTTAGATTAGATACCAAGAAGAAATCCTTCACTGTGAAGGTGGTGAGGCACTGGAACAGGTTACCTAGAGAAGTTGTGGATGTCTCATCCCTGGGAGTGTTCAGAGCCAGTTATAATGGAGCTCTGAGCAGCCTGGTCTAGGGAAAGGTTTCCCTGCCCATGGCAAGGGAATTGGAACTAAATGATCTTTGAAGTCCCTTCCAACCCAACCCATTCTATGATTCTATGGATCACTGAAAAACTATCAGAATTGTGGTATATACATTGAAAAGGTGCTTATAATCAAGTGCAGGTTGAAGCAAAGACACTGACAGAGTTTGAGCTCCACTGTCTCACAGTCACCTACACAAAAAACTACCCTGGGATGCACCCTGAAGATTAACAGTTAAAAAAACTCCCACCAAGTAGCTCAAGTACTAACTGTAGTTCAGAAACTGACATTAAACCAAACAGATTATCTTACACTTGTAGGAATGCCTGAGTTCCTCGATGTTTAGAGAGGCAGGATAGAAAATCTGCATTCTAAAATACATTAGAAAGCTTTGAATTTCACAGTAAGTAAAATGAATATATTTGACAAGAGTATTACAGATTAACGCATTCTGAAATAACACTTCAAAAACTTATCAAAATATTTAAAGACAGAAGAACTTGGTAATGTTTTAGAAAGGTCTTTTTGCTCACTGTGCTATGATACAGTGTACAGTGAGTGGCTACCATGGTAACATACTTAATTTAGCAATCTTCAGATCTACTCTGGCCTCACTTTTATGAACATCTTTTTCAAAGAGCAATGCTAGAATAGATGTTTGCCACCCATAATTATAGCTATTAATCACTTTAGATACTACAAGGATGTGTCAGCTCTATATTTACCCAGTGGCATATGCTTGTGTGATGAAAAGGCCCATACAATCAAAAACATATGTTCAAGTTTGGAACAGTCATATTTCGTTACTGTGAGAATGGCAAAAGATTAGTCAATATTTACAGTTAAAATATCCTTTCTGTTTGCTACAAAATCAACTCCAACACCCCCAAACAGAAGAACATCAATGACAGTATGAAATAGTAAAAGAAACAGCAGGTGAAAATATATGGAATTTATTTTTCTTTTAGTATGCAACGGAACAAAAAGAGGAGGTAACTTTTATTTGTAATAAGAAAATGGACAAAAAGGTGTGAGTTTCCTAGGCTATTTTTCATCTTATGTTTATGTGATTTTATCTTTCTTATCTTTCAGACTACAATGCATTATTTTAGCACCCTTTGGACAGAATTTTGCCACTTACAGCTGAGAATGTGTGTAGCTATCTCATCCTGTAGTCCTCAAAATAAGCAATTTATGCATTCTGCAATCCCCAAAATAAGGAATTATCTGCTCAGAAGCCATTTCAGATTATCATTGCTAACACAAGGAGAATTTGTAGGGGCAAAAGATGATTGCTTTTAGTCCATAAACAAGCACAGTTTTTTCAATAATAAGTATGTAAACTTCATTAAATATGCATAATCCGCAAATTTCTGAATTTGTTTTTGTAAACATTTCTTTGTTTTTTTTAAAGTTTACGTGCAAAAAAATACTTGATTTAGAAATACATGGATATCACTTTCAAAATGGTGCCTTAGATCCCAAACTATAATTCTAACACTTGTCTTCATCATTTGTGCATACCTGAAATTTCAGCTCAGTATTTTCTGTTTATTTTTGAATATTCAATGGCAGATAATTACGGTATTGCAGTAAAAATTTATATTTATGTCATGAGCAGGTTTTGATTCTGAATGTTCTTTTCCAAAAATGGTTCTCCAACTTTCTGAGCAGAGGTGGAAACGTAACATATCTTTCCATGATATTCCAATTAGTAGTCCAGTGTTTTACATGAATCTTAACTCCTTTTTCTTATCTATATTTCTCAGTGTTTCATATTATAAAGGCTGACGTACTGACACAGTAGTTTCTACCCTATTTTTACCCATTGAGGTAAATCTGCCCCATTTTTACCATAAAATAATTTATTTGCTAAAGATTAGTGACTTATTTTTTTAATAAAGTTTTAAATAGAAAAATATTTTGCTGCAGAATGTCTTATAACATAAATATGAAGGCTTACAAGTGTAGTAAATAGTATAGGAAAAAGTAAAGAAACTTTATTCTTTTCTTATTTGCAAAAAATATTTTTTCCCCACTCCTCCTTGTATTTTCCCACTCATCTACTATTTTTTTTTTTCTGGATACACTGACACTAAAAACTTTGTTCATGGCAGAAATGAAAACAGCATGTTTTTTACTCCTTCTGAAAGACTCCTGAAAATTTTGCTATTGAAATAGAGTGAAACACTGCTATCATCTGCATATGCCATCTTGGGGGCATTATTTCATGTTTTCACATTGAAGGCAAAAGGAAAGTTTCAGTTATCATTACAGTACTTTTAAAGTGATGAAAAGAAATGAAAAACAACAGATGCACTGAAGTGAGACAATAAATGTGATGTGTTCTTATCAGAAAGCTGCATTTATGAGACTTCCACTCTGTTGGGATGTGCCTCCAAATGCTACAACCTAACAGGAAATAAGGCGAGATTTCTATGTATTCTGTGATCCCTGAAGTCATGAAAAGAATGAAAAATTTGTTGATTTTAGCTCTAGAAATGGATTTATTTCTTTGTGTGTTCCTGAGTTTGCAGCTCAGAATAAATTATTTGATGGAGAAAATTTAATGAGCATTTAAAAATAGATTACTAAATAGGTAATACAAACAATTATATGTTTTTCTTAAGTCTTGTATACACCATACAACAGTACCATATGCTAAATTGCATAGTATTTCTTTTCATATCTCTAGTGTCATAATACCCTCTGAGTCAGAATGCTGTTACACAAGACAATATTCAATTAGAGAAATAAAAAATGACCTTGATCCATCAGAACTTAAACCAGAGGGGCTAAACAAGAGAGAACAAGTGAAGAGGAAAGGAAAAAGATACAAAAAAATGCTGGACTATGAAATTCACTGTAAGCATAGTCACTTGGATTTCAGATACTGTTGAAAATTCTGTCACTAGCACTTAAAAAAACCCCTGAAACATGCTTAGACTAATGAAGGTGTTTTGCCCATAAATGCAAAAATAAGTGGGAGGGCAGCACTTAGGAGATACTCAACTAACATTGAGATAATTTATTTTAACCTTTCTGCAATTCTCCAAGCGTATCACACCCTGCAGCTTCCTTGATGAGAATCAGAGAAATATACAGAGGGGAACATAATTAAGATTAATCTATATATATTTAACTAACTAATGAATGTGGTTTACTTGCACTGTGTATTCTGAGATATCACTAGTAATGCCTTATCTTCTTTGAACAGGTAAATATCCTGTTTCAAGACTGACAAAAGAAACTTCAAGAGACTTCAAAGGTAAGGACCTTCTCAAAGATACTTCAAATGATCATTTCTTCTGGTTTGTCAGAGAACAAAACGGAGAATATTGATTCTTTTTTACTATCTGGCTAATAAAGAATTGCAGTTGGCATTAATTGACATAGATATCCTGTTTGTGAAGCTGTTTACACATAAAAGAAAACAATTCACTTTACTCTTGATTAAAAGGATAAGATTAATTAATTTGCTAACTGCAGAAACAAAAAGAATTCATGTGTGAAAATAAAATATTAAAAGCTTGTAACATTTTTTCCATATTTTTCCTTTTACAATATTAAAACAGTACTGCTAAACTACTAGAAAATTAAGGTTAGTGCTTTATTTCAATATGAAAGCTTTCTAACTTCACTTTTAAAAATATTTTATGTGATACAATTTTCTTTCATTCCTCTAAGAAATATAAATTTGAATTTAGTTTCAACGATTTTATTAATTTTAAGAGATCTTCAGACTTAGAATACTTTTGGTTTTCATTCAGTTCTGGGGAATAATTCAGTATCATACTGTGTTCAGAATTCTATTTGTGGTACTTCATTGTTCTTCAGCTACCTCCCTGTAAAAAATAGTTGATTTTCAAACTCTTCTGTCCACACTTACAGAAAATATTCTTGTCTCTCAAGTATGTGGGTAACAAAAGACAAGTTTTCACTAAACTTGTTGTTTTTAAGTCATCAAGTTAGAGAGGATGACAAGGATGTTGTGGTCTACCCTAAACTTTGATTTATTAACCAGGGAGAAAGAAAGAGCAGTAATTACTGTTCTAATCATCATCTCTGTGCCTACTTTAAATCACTGAGTATTTTAAGAACCTGTCACGTGTCATTTATGTATATGTTTTAGTGCATACATTGATAGGATAAGAAATCCTAATCAATTAATATTTAGCCATACTTTTCTAACCTGCCTTAAAAAAATGTCCCATAATTTATTTGTCTTCCCAAAACACAGCTTATTAATCACACATATTAATGAAGAATTTCTGAAAATATTCCACAAGTTTTTTAAAAGTGTACCAGATATCATCATGAATACTGGACATTTATGGGACAAAAACATGTAGGTGGAATATCTAAGCTGAGGCAAAAGGTCAAAGACTCATTTCAGAACATATTGTAATCCTAGAAAAACCAAGGACTTCAAACATGGTCTTATGTCCCAGAAGAATTCCTGAAATATTCCGCCTTTCAGTATTTTGGCTTTTTGTTTTTTTTAATTTTTAAAATTTTTTTATCCCCCTTAATTTTCTTTCAAAAACTTTTTGAAATTACTTTTTTCTTCTAGATTGAAATTCCAGGGCATTGTGAGATATGGGCAGCCACTTTCCTTACGCCTCAGTGTTCTACCTAACCCTCTCTTTGTATTCTTCCCATACACCTGCAATGCTTTGATTCATTCCAAAATTCCACATTTTGAATGTCTATTCTACTTTGGAAATTATGAAGCAAATCATATCATAAAATGGCTGATGTTTTTTGTGTGTGCAGATGTGTTGCCAAGCTTGTCCTATTTTTTTTTTTTTTTTTTCAGGTCTTGTCTTTATATAAAAATATAATTGATGTGATAATTTGTTACTTTTCCAAGTACCTGTGGTAGACTTCGATCATGCCAAGATTTAAATAGTATTGGCTGAGTGAAAATATTTCAGTAAAAACAGGAAAAAAGGAATCTTAGAGGTGAAAATTATGGTAGAGCTAAAAAAAGCATGCAAAAAAAAAAAAAAGCACAAAGGAGGGGAAAAAGAGGGTATCATGCTCCAAGGTCCTATTTGAATGCCACTGAGGCTGCCTAGGAGAATCATCATTGAAGGACATAAAGTATCAGGATGAGAAAACACATGTCACGTTTCTGACAGGTACATCTAACTATGAAATAAAAAAAGCCCTATTCAGCATAGGAGGTTAAAGGAAGAATAGAACTAATGACATTACAATCCTCTTGAGAAGTCTTGTTTTGTTTATTAAATAAGCCACTCTAGGAAGATAAGTAAGAAGAAATGCTTAGTCTGGCAGTGTTAATTGATGCTGTCCTGGAATTTTATTGTTATGTATTACTCTTTTTGTCCTTTTATGTAAAGATGTCAGCACATTGTACCTGACAGGATGTACTGTACATTATGAATTATTCTAATTGGGATAGAAAAATGGCCATCAATTCTTGCTACTCTGTATATCTAAGGCATGACTTTATTTTGTGCATAATGTTATTTCCCAAGTATGAGGTTTATTTCAGGATGCACTTTAAATGAGTACCGTTTATATCTGTGTCTTCAGATGCAAAGTAGTTTATTCCATCCAGTTAAGTTTTGACACATATAGATATATTTCCCTACACAAATACAGTGAACATGTGTATACAACACGTACATGATGGGAAAGGAGGACAAGAGATAAAAGGAATACAGCCTTTCAAACCTGACAGGAGATGCTTAGAAGAGAGTTAAAGAGAATCTGGCACTCTTTCTTGAGTACAGCTTGTATTGACAGCAGGGCTAAAATCCAATGACTGGGACAGGAAAGGGCAAATATCAACTTTATTCCTTCATATTATGTCATGAGTGCGTGGATGGGCATATGGTATCTTCTACAGCTGGCTATAGCAATCTGAGTTTTCCCCTTACTTCTGTAATTCTGGGGCATGTAAGGTTTATTAGATAATTCAAAGCAAAATTAGTTCATTTCATTGCAGTGAATTACTTCAGGGATGCTAGTTGAATCCTGAGAGAAGTTATTTCCAAAGAAGATAGCTTTATATCCTTCTGAATTCCATTATTATATTCATTGAATCACAGAATTAACTAGGTTGGAAGAGACCACCAGGGTCATCAAGTCCAACCCATACAAATAACACCTCAATTAGACCATGGCACCAAGTGCCGCATCCAATCTTTTGTAAACACATCCAGGGATGGTGACTCCACCACCTCCCCAGGCAAAGCATTCCAATACATTATCATTCTTTTCATGAAAAACTTCTTCCTAATATCCAGCCTGTGCTTCCCTTGGTGCAGCTTGAGACTGTGTCCTCTTGTTCTGTTGGTTGCTGCCTGGAGAAAGAGACAAACCCCACCTGACCACAGCCACCTTTCAGGGAGTTATAAAGAATGATGAGGTCACCCTTGAGTCTCCTTTTCTCCAGGCTAAACAATCCCAGCTCCCTCAGCCATTCCTCACGGGGTTTGTGTTCCAGCCCCTCTCCAGCCTCGTTCCCTCCTCTGGACACACTCAAGTGTCTCAACGTCCTGCCCAAACTGAGGGGCCAGAACTGGACACAGCACTCGAGGTTTAGTCTCACCAGTGCTGAGTAGAGGGAAAGAATGACCTCCCTGCTCCTTCTGGCCACACTGTTCCTGATCCAGGCCAGGGGCCACTGGCCTTGGCCACCTGGGCACACTGCTGGCTCATGTCCAGCTTGTGTCCATCAGTGCCCCCAGATCCCTTTCTGCCTGGGCACTGTCCAGCCACACCATCCCCAGCCTGTAACACTGCACGGGGTTATTGTGGCCAAAATGTAGGACTCAGCACCTGGACTTATTAAACCTCATCCCATTGGACTCTGTCCATCCATCCAACCATCCCAGATATGTCTGTAGAGTCCCCTCCTGCCTTCCAACAGATGGACACATGCTCCCAGCTTAGTGTCATCTGCAGATTTACTAAAGAAAGACTTAATACCCTCATCCATGTCATCAATAAAAATATTGAACAGGACTGACCCCAGCACAGACACCTGGGGGATACTACTGGTGACTGATCCCAGCTGCATTCAGCACCATTCACCACTCTCTGGGCATGGCCATCCAGCACAGAGTGCTCCTGTCCAAGCCATGGGCTGCAGCTTTTCCAGGAGTGTGCTATGGGAAACAGTATCAAAGGCCTTGCTGAAGTCCAAATAGAAAACATACAGAGCCCTCCCTGCATCTACCAGGTGGGTCAGCAGATCATAAAAGGAGATCAGGTTGGTCAAATACAACCTACCCCTCCTAAACCCATTCTGGCTGGGTCTGTTACCCTGGCCATACTGTAAATTCTGCATGATGGCAGTGAATATAAACTGCTCCATAACCTTACCTGGTACTGAGGTCAGGCTAACTGGCCTATAATTCCTAGGATCCTCCTTCCCACCCTTTTTATAAATGGGTGTCATATTGACCAGTTTCCAGTCATCCAGAACCTCACCAGTGTGTCAAGACTGTTAGTAAATGATGGATAGAGGCTTTGCAAACTTGTGAATATTGATGCAACTTGTAGCCATTTCAGTATATAAAAGCCTGGGAGAGATTTTTTAACATCTTAAAAAATACTAGTGGGGAACTTTTTTTCTGAATTTCAGTAAAAAAATGAAAAATAAAAGTAAGTGCTCTTTTCAATGCTGTTTCTCTAACACAGTTGAGCAATTGTGTGTGTTCAGTTTTGGGCCAATCCTGTCTATATTGGATACTTTAAATATTGCTCTTCCTGGTAAAATGTGATGGAAGTGCCTTGAGGGTATGTATGCTAAATATTTATTTATTGCATGGCTTATTGCCTACGTTTTTTTCTCCTTAGAAGAAATATCTTAAGTACTAGAGAATTTCAGTTGAATTATTTTACCTATACATTAGGAAGAATTATGAATTCAAGCATGTATCATCCATTTTGTTTAAAACCTCATTTGTCAAGCAGGTGTGTTTCTATTAGGAGAAAAAATACAGTTCCCACCACTAGCATTTTCATCTGTATGACTACTTCTCTTTCTTTAAGACAGAAATAGCTGTTGTGATGAAAAAGAAATGAGGGTCAGGAGAATCTCTTCAGAGACTTATATAGTGGTTTTCAAAGGACTGAAAGACTACTTGGAAGGCTAGTTTCAAGAAAAATCAATGCAATTTAGGAGATGACATCATCCAGCAGACAAAATTATTTCAGGCAGGATCCATAAACACTTTTAGACATTGCAAGAGCTAATACTCAGAGCCATCTGTGGACACCTACAGTGCCTATATAGTGCACAAAAAAAGTTTAGCCCCTTTGAATGATATTCACAGTCGTGAATGTATGGACCAGACATTAACCTAGAGTTAATCATTAGGAAATCCTAAGTTATGGTGAAAATGATAGGCAAGTTACATGATTTCTAATCCTCTCATGGTTTAGGATTAATGCTACTTCAAGTGAATAAACCTTGTTCTTGTTTCTTTCTTTAGGATATGGAACTGAGGTTACCTTTTCAGAAATGTAATAGGAGATCTGTCCCTGAAGGACACAATTAATATGCATTCTATTTACTCTACTCCAGAATCCTATGATTGACTGTAACAGGACCCTGGCAAGTTTTCCATGCAAATAGAAATTCTTACCTTTCATTAGTGAGAGTCATACTCATTATGTGAGATTTATACCAGGCAACACTAATTTCTTCCTGCCCATTTAAATTGAAATTCCAGGCACAGCAAACTGAAAAGAAAGAACTGGTTTATGCTCAGTGGTTAAATCTGGAGAATAAAATTAGAGTTCAGGTCTATTGCCATACACATGGATTCAATGTGTAATTTACATGAAATACATATTAAATTACATAAATATTCAGTGATTATATAAGTGTACTTCCCTTGGTTTGTTCTTGGACATTCAATCCTATTTAAAAAAAATAGATTTACAAAAAATCAATTACTTTCTATTTGTGGTATGTTTATATGCAGACACTACATGATTCAATGTCATCAGTCTAAAATATGCACAGTTAAATGGTTTTATCCTGACTCATTCAAAGAGAAGAAATATTCAGGGTTATTTTTTGCTTTTGTTTAAAGAACTTAGCACAGTCTAGCATCATACTAATACTGAGAACAGTAGAAAAATTTGTAAATGTTTTCTCACTCCTTATCTATTAAATAAAGCATCTTAGTAGGAAAATTACTTCTTCTTTTGGAATTTTATAAAATTGGAATAAATCCCAAAGCTTCTGCTCCTTTTTCGATTTGAGGGATTTTGTTGGGTTTTTCTAAATGTAAACTGCTGCTTCTGACAACTTAGTCCCATTAGTTGGATTTACATAAATCCTCTACTCAGGAACAGGAATTGACTATAGAAATTCTCCTGCTAGCCTCACTTGCCCAACAGTAAGAAGAGACAAGAATCTATTCTGCCTTTTCTTGTTGGCATTTGGCATGCCAGTTGAGAGATTAAAATTAAAATTTCCATAATGCATTGGGAGGAAAAAGTAGCAGTCTCTGTCAGTAAGCAGAGTACATTACTGATCTGCTCTGCTTGGGGTTTTGCTTATTTAATCTCTCTGTGTAATTATTGCCACCATCCCTCCTATCTTTGGGATTCAGGATGTGTGCATTTTCATAGAATCCTGTCTGAATCTTGTCATGTGCCTGAGTTCTAGCAAGTGTTACAGAGCAAACTACTTTGGGAGCTGCTGCATATTCCAGGCTTAAATTTAAAACTGCTTAAATCTCCCTCCTCTTTTGTTTTTTCTACATGAAAATAGTTGTCAGGCTCTGAACAGGGTGCCCAGGAAAGTGGTTAGTTCACCATTCTCAGAGGTAATTTGAACATGTGTAGGTGTGACACATGGTTTAGAGGTGGGCTTGGCAATGTTAGTTTTGTTGTTGAACTTTATTATACCATTTTTTCCAACCCAAATGATTCTATAATTCTTACTGAATGCCACTGAAGTGGGAAACTCAGCAGGAGATGGAAAATCTCTAGCCTCTACTACTGGAATTGCACCCGAACTGCTTTCCTTTCTAAACCCTTCCAACATCTTCATTCCTCCCCAGCTCGAGGTACAAGATTTCAAATTTATATTTCTATACAGAATATCCCCTTTGCTGTTATTTATCTTATAGAGTGAGGATTTATTTTTGAAATGCTCTGCTATTCTCAGTTACACATTACACATGTGTCTTGGATCTTTCTGTTATTTCACATTTCAACCTTATGATGCACCATTTTTAAGATGCTATATACTAATTTATAGAAAAGACTTGAGAAAATGAATGTAATGTGTTTCAAATTGATGCATAAATTGTGGCCTGTAGCTGTTAGTAACCTAAGAAAACAATAATATATCAGAGATAAATTACAAACTTATGCTTATTTTAATAATTTAACATAATTTAGCAGTTGAACTCTGAACTCATTTAAAGATACTATATTATTCTACCTGGGAAAAAAAACCCAAAATACTAATATTAAAAAGTTCTGTGATCCAATCAAAGGAGATTGAATAAAATACCAAACCAAAAAAGTTTACTCCTGCCACTCTTAAAATTGAGATATGAATTTTTGCCAAAGCAGCACTGTTATGTAATTAGACACTATTTAATAACAAAAGTAATGCAGCAACTGTAACTTTGCTGCATTTCAACTGCTACATTTTCCAGTGTATTTCTTTAACTTCTTTTTGCAGGAGAGGATTTTTGCTTGCTACCCCAGATTTGAATTGGTAAACCAGACAAGATTAATTATGCATGCCTGAGATATTTTGGTTTATAGGGTTTTGACATTTGATTCTTATGCTATCTTTTCTTATTCATTCTACCATGTTTCAACTGAGTAAAACAAATTAAAGCTGAAAACAAGCTTGCTTTCCCCTCTCTTGTTGTTAGCATCTGGAGGTCCTATTTTCAGAGATATGTCTGTTTTGGAGATAGTGCATCTCTGCTCCAGTGGTGGTTGTAAGAACAAGTTGGCACACTATGTAAGCTGTCAAGGGTGTCTGTCAGGAAGAAATGGAGCCATAATGCATTACTAAATGTGAAATAAAAATCAAAGCAAAACTTTAGACATAGGGTAGGATTTAAATTCTCAAAGTATCACCTAGATATGAGGTTTAGTCTATCATTATCCTCTTGCCTGCCCCTCCCTTCCTCTGATTCTAATTCTGTAAGTTCAAAATGGTACCTGCAATCATTGTAGCTTCTAAAACAGTCTTTTTTACTTCCTGGTATCCCAGGCACATTGCTTTTAATCAATATTGTGGTTTAAGATTTGGTCATCAAAGTGTCTATTAAATTTCACATTTCATTATAATTTATGTCTCTCAAGAACTGCTTTCTGTAGTTGTATTGCACGGTGCTTCCTTCTAGTAACTAAGAGGAAATGTTGTGCATAGCATCAAAATTCTTGTCAGCTTGTTGTTTAACGAACATATTTCCACCCTACGTTATTTATACTATGCTAGATTTCTATTTTTTTTATAAAATTTTGTTTTCACTGGTATACTCTGCTATATCACATGCACAGCTTAAAGATCACTTTCTTCCAGTCTGTAAATAGTAAAGGAGTATTTGCCCCCTTTTCATGTGGTTGATTTTATTCAGATTTTGCTTCATTTATGTTTCTATTATGGTCTTCCTTTTTAGCTTTAAAAGCATGAGCCTCTCAAAACTGACATATCTTCTCTGTTAGGAGAATTTCTTCCCTCTCTTCCCTCTGTACAGAGACTGTTCACAAGCTGATAGTTATTGTTATGGGCTAATGTTTAAATTAGGTTTTTTTTTTTGCTTTTTTTTGTGCAGCTGCTGTTTTTTTTTTTAAATAGTTTTATTTAAGCTAGTGTTTTTTAGCTTTTTTTTTTGCTGCGCTTTGGTTGTGGGCTGTGTTTTGCTTTTTGCTGTTTGCTTAGCTGTAACTTTTTTTTTTTGGTTGCTTTGGCTGTTTTTTTTTTTTTTTTTTAGCTCTTTTGTTTGTGCTTTTGTGTTAGCTTGTCTTAAGTTTGCTTTTGCTTATCTTAGGCTCGCTTTAGCTTGTCTTAAGCTTGCTTTAGGCCTGTTCCCAGCTGCCCCTCCCCCTCTCTCCCTTCTCCCTGCTCCAAAAATTTGCACCAACTCCAGAAGACAAAAATCTAAACTTCAAAAACCACTGCTAAAAGTCGGCTTGGGAGGCTCTGCCCAGCGAAGACCGGCTAAATTCGTCTCATCTAAGTTTGAGTTGGGGGAGTGTTTCTTTTGTATTTTTGTTAATAAAAAAGGTTTTTCCATTTTCACCAAAAAAACAATTCTTTCTAAGCTCAGTGAAGGAAGAAATTGTAAAAAAGAAAAGGGGGGGGGGCCCTTTAAAGCTCTTTTTCCCCAAATTTGTCCTAAACTTAAACAGTTATTTTCTTGTAAAATTTGTTTCTGACACCATTTGTCTGTCTCCTAAGACTAGACTGTGCAAGTTCTCCATCATATTCCTGTACTGACATATTGCAGTTTGTGTGAGGCCAAAGGAGCACACCAGCTGTGCAAAGCAGAGAATTTACTCTCTGTTCAAGTCTTAAAAATTTTGTTCAAAGCTTTATTAGTAGTTAATTTATAATAGGAATGCTTTTATTTTGAGTTAGATTTGCTTAAGTCTAAAAAACTCATTCTAGTATCTGCTTCTTTTGCTGGTACTGTGCTCACCTGTCAACGGCCACCCTGGCTCCTGAGGCTGGTGGCTTCTGTTTTAGAGGAAAAGGTTGGCATGAGTTATCACCATCCCAAGTCCTCCAGCAGGAGAAGGCTGATTTCCATAGGGAGGTTCCTTCCCTCAAGAGTTATAATGTCTATGAATATGGTTTCTTCTCTTCAGTGTCACCTTGGGTACATGTATTTTTAGCATGCTCTCAGTCCTTGTATGTATGTATGTGCTGTGTTTTACATACTTGAGTTCTTACTCTTTGTCTGCTTGTTATCCTTGAAATTGCTTTTCCTTAACACATTTTTTCCCCTAATGACCACAAGTTGACTGTGGTTGAGGTGTCTGTAAGCTTCTGGTTTCAATCCGTGCTTTCATTTCAAGGCTTCTGCTGTCGTCCTGTGCCTGCGTTCCTCAAACTATCATAAAGAAAGGCCATAGGCAGGTCTACAAAGAACAAGTTCTTGATAGCACCATTAGTTATGAGCCATTTGTAACACTGGACATCACAGAACATAATTGTGCACAGTGAAGCAAAAGCTGAATCAATAGGTCCTACTCATTTGGAAATTTCATGACATCAGAAGACATGTAAATTCTATTTTAATCAAGGTATAATATTTCCAGTTGAAATTAAATGGCAGTTTATTATGCAAGTAGTACTGGGAGGGGGACATGAACTTGTTTCTGCACTGTGGTAAATAAACAATGGTATTTGGATTGTGCAGGATTCTTTTTTTTTTTTTTTAGAGGATGTTGAAGACAAAATTCCTACATTTTGATTTGCATGCCAGAATAACTGCAGTTGAATTTAGAAGTGTTAAGTAGTCAGCATCTCCTGATGAAATAAGGGAAAGTTATTGGATGTGTTCTGCTCATAATAGCAGCAATGTTGTGATATGGAAGAGGAACATAGCATATGGTCTGAGTTGTAATTATTATTATTATTATTAATATTATTATTCAGACAGCAAATTGCTTCTGAGCATTAAAAGGATCATGTTTTTTAGGATTATACTATTTTCTATAATGGAAGCAGTATTTACTGTTCCTAGCTTTACACTGAAAGTCTGGAAGAAAAAAAAGAATTGCATTGTAACACAGCAACACTGCATTTCTGGCTTTAGTAATCAAAAAGCAATCAATTATATTTTTCTCCAATTTTATTAAATTTTGTTTCTGATCAGGTCAGTAGATGGGTTTTCTTTCATGTATTCTTTCCTTGGTTTTCTTTCCTTCTCTCCATTCAGGTCTGTAGTATTCTTTAATGGACCACAGTTAAGTTACACTGGAATTTCAGCTACTTATGAGCTACTTATGATGAGGGAATGTTTTCTTTGCTCTAGTTATGGCAATTTTAACACTTTGAATGTTCAGCTGTAGAAAATAATATCTACAGCTGAATGCTGTCTAAAAATATTTTTAAAGAAGTATGATGTATGCATAATGAAAGTGATATAGGAAAAGTCTCTGGTTTGTGTGAATTTTTAAAACATAAACTTGTCTCTCACAATTCATCATAGCATATTGATTCTCTGACATTTATCAAACTACTGTAGGTCGTAAGTATTTACCAGCATCATTTGCCACTATCATCTGTAGCACAGATCTGTATCTCAACTGTCTTTTGCCAGAATTTTCTGACAAATTAGCTGTTACAGAGTCTTTGGGAAAAAAATGCAGGGTGCAACTTATTTCTCAGTATAAAGCATCATACAAAATAATTCATAGCCAACTCTGAAGTGTAGCATTTTCAAATTTTTTAATTGAGTTGGAATGCATTTTGAAAGTCCTGAAGATGAAAAAAGAGCCAAGAGTTTGCTCTGGCTATTTGAGTGCCCTCAAGATCAGCTTAAAGGATCAGGCCCTTTCTTTTGTTCTCTTTCTGCCCTTCCCTTAAATTAAATAATGTCATCACTTCAGAAGTACACATACATTAAAAGTCTAAAAAAAGATTTTTGTAGTAATTCAGGAGAGTGACAAATGTTTCCTGGTCATTATGTATCTGAAACCTCAGTCTCTTCAGTGTCTTAGAAAATTCAACATTGCTTTGGAACTCTGTGTTTGAGGAGCCATAACATTAAACAGATGAAAACTTTGGGCCCGATTGAAAACTGATCTGAGATTTTTCAGCACAGAGTTACCACCAAGTATTTTTAAAGCTCTGTAGAATTTTCGCTTCACCTTGGGATTTACTTTCTTTTTTTACAGAGTCTCCATTACAACTGTTCAACTTTAGTACGAAGCATTTGCTCACAATAAAAAAGGGTATCCTTAGACAAAAAAATAATTTGCTAATGGTTTTGATTTTTCTGCAGACATATATTTGTACAAGTAGTGAGCATATACATGAAGGAAACGTCTTCCTGGCTTTGCTTTACATTCCTAACCTACTACAATATTTCCTGCCCTTTGAAGGGTCATGTTGAATTAACATTATGCATAAAAATTGTAACATCCCTATAAGGAACCTACATACAGATGGGGTGGCTCCCTGCATCTGGTGTCTTTTGATTTGCTGTTGTTTGTTGAGCAAAATCACAATAATGCAATTGAAGATAAAGGTAGGGGAAAAAGACCACTATTTTAGGTATCCAGTGCACTGGTAGGGAAGGAAGGCATAAATGTATTTTCTATATTGCTGTAAAATACTGGAAAATTCCGTGACCAGTATCAAATTCAACAACTCTCCATTTAGCTTCATATTCTTTGTATTCAACAGTCACTAGTTTATCACAATGACTATTAATTCCTTTAGGCTGCCTCTTTTATAGTGTAATGAGAAATTAAGCTGATCTATGTTTGAAATCACTTCCTTCCTGATAGTGCATGGCAGAGATTTCTTTTCCTTGGATGTAAAATAATATTATGTTTTGTAGCATCATTACACCATTGAATACAATAGGGTTTATCACCTAATCCTTCTCAAAAGTATTTTTCAATGACTGAGGACATGAAATGAATAGAAATTTATTACCTAAAGCAGAAAGGATTGTTTAATACTTTAAAGAAACAAAAGATCTGGAATTCACGCAGAATATTTGATTTAAAAACTTGTTCGATTACCACAGTTCAGAGACTAGAAGTTGTTAGAAAAAGTCTGAATTTATACCTCATTACCATAATGCTCCTTATTTTCTTGTTGTCATGGGGCACAAGGTTTACATTCACAATCTCTACTTCTTGCAGAGGTTGTAAATGCCATTACAAATTCTCAATTGCCCTACTTACCCTATTTATGCTCAGTGACAAAATATAGGGCAGAAATTTACTTCATTCTTTTTGGCAAATATCTAATATTAAAGAGAAGTATTTCATCCATCTGAAACTATATTTCTGACTTGAAGGTTTGTTAACAGACCTGCACATTCTATATGTCTGGGGATTTTAAAATAATAATTTATCACTATGAGATTTCTTGGTGTTTTTTCCCTTTACTTTTTCAATTTCTGATTAATTTCCTCTATATATGAAAAATAAAGTATCAGTTTTTAAGTTTCCTTTTTCAATACTATTAATGAGACTTCTATTAGAAGTATCATTTGCAATTGTAAAAAATGTGTTTTTTTTCTGAAAATGTTTCAAAATTATTTTCAGTGTATTGGCAAAACAGGATTGTTTGTTTGTTTTTGTTTGGGTTTTTTTTTTGGTTTTTTTTTTTTTTTTTTTTGACAGAGCTAAATATCTGTTTAAATATCATAATTTTTTGTTTAATTTTTCTCAGTGAAATTTTAACCCATGAAGTAGTAAGACCACCATAATATCCACCACAGTTCAGGTATGACATGTACCATTATTTTAATGAGACATAAGAGATTTTCTTATTTTATGAGGTTTACTATCAGTTTACAGAATCAAAGCATCACAGAGCAGTTGAGGTTAGAAGAGACCTCAAGAGATTGACTGTTCCATCCTCCCTGCTCTAAGCAGAACTAGACTAGAGGAGGTTGCTCAGGTTCATATGCAGTCAGGTTTTAGATATTTCACAGGATGGAGATTTTAAAACCTCTTTTAGTAACCTGCTCTATTGTTTGATTAACCTTCCAGTACAAAAGATATTTCTTATGTTTAAATGAAATGTCCTGTGTTTCTGGTTTTGACCACTGTGTTCTGTTATAAGAGTATGGAAATCCTTCTTAATGTTAAAATATCCACTGTGTCCACCAATCCAGTAATGTTATTATAGCAACCTGTCATGATGGTCAAGCCTGATTTCTCCTCCTTAAATCCAGGCTAGCTTGGATTTCTCACCTTCTTGCCCTTAAACCTGTTTGGATATGGTTTAAGGCCTATTTTATCCAACACCAGTATGAACTGAGTTCAGGCCAACTAGCCCATACTTTCCAGGATCTTTCATTTTGTCCTTCTTAAAGACAGCAGGGACATTTTTTTTCTTGCAGTCCTGGGGAACACCATCCACTTTCCACAACCTTTCAAAGAATGTAATCAGAATGGCATCACCTAGCTCTCTCAGCACTGGCTGGAGCTTGCATTCTGTTCTATTGGCTCGTGGTTCACAGTAGTTCAAGTGTTCCCTTACACAGCACTTCTCCACCAGGAGTGAGTCCTCATTACTCCAGACTTTCCCACTGTTCTCAGGATACAATTTCTTAAGGAAGACCTTACTGGTAAATTCCAGGAAGAACACATTGACCTTATCCTTAGTCAGCATCTGACCCATTTAACCCTCCTGGATTCTGATCTTACTTTTTACCTTGTTGCCTTCTCTCAGCATTCTGAACTCAGCTGTCTGATGGTCACTGCAGCCTGGAGTGCACCTGTCCTTCATGTCCTTGATCACTTCCTCTGTGTTTGCCAGTATGAGGTCCAGGAGGGCATAGGTCTGTAAACTAAAGCATGAACTTCAGAAAATGAGATTTAAGTGCAATGCATTAATATGTAGATAGTTATGACTGTTAGAAATAAGTATGTGTGTAAAGTGGGTATGAATCTAGAAAAATAAATGCACACACTAAATTATAAAATCAAATACAGAGATTTTGGAGTAAGCCAAAAACTTTTTTTGCATCACCTAAAAGTATATTGTGTTTTAAAATGATCAATGGTATTGATGTTCTTTCCTTATGGTAAAAATCTGCCAAATTCTAAATATATTTTTTTGACTTGGCACTCCATCTCCATTTGTTTTTTTCAAAATAACAGACAAACAAAGCCAAAAGTTTTTCAGACACTAATAAAATTCACAATGGTTGGTGTTCTTCATCTTGGCTTTGCAGCAGCAATTAACAAATTTTATTCTCATAGTTAATCTGCTGTGTTTGATCTCTGTGTGTTAAGATATTTGACAAGATAGGTGCTATACATAGCTTGATTTTTTTTTTTTTTATTCATATTCATATACATCAATTCTATTGTCAGCTTACTCAAGCATAAGTGTTGGGGAATGTCTAATATCTGCTAAGTGGAAAAAGACAAAAAGGATATTGGGAAAATAATTATTTTCAAGCTTCCAGTTAGATACTACAATCAATGGAAGTTTAAAAATAAACAAGACAGCTTGCGAGACCTCTGTGTCAAAATACAAATAATGCTCCAAATTGGTATGGATTTCACTGGGAAAATACATAAACCTATTTCATACTACATCTATACTAAGTAAACCCCTCCCTTCCCCCATAGAAGCATAAATATTTGCTGCTGTCAGCTAATGTTAACTAAGAATGCAAGAAAAATATATCCATATATTTCCTTTGTTTTCAAATTGAAAATTGAATAATGCTCTAATCCTCAAAAAATAGATAGTCAGATAATTGATTGGTACAGAATAAGTATTACCAGTTTTCAGAGTATAACTTTTTGACCAGTATTGAAGATAAATTAAATCAATATTCTTTATATTTGAACTGTGTTGTCTTCAAGAATAAGATATTTAGAGGTTTTAGAAATGTTGCCATAATATTTTACATTAGCAGAAGATAGGGTTATTACCCCGCAGTTTATCTTTGATATTAGAACTTAATATATGGGGAGTATAACAGTTGTTGCATGTCACCTCTTTAATTGGCAGAATCCAAAAAAATTGCCAAAAATTTTTAAGTCAGAAATGGACTAAAAAGACAGTTTATTCACTTTCTGGAGCCTTAATTAATTTTTTTTCCTTAGTTTTATGCTAAAAAAGTTATGGTTCTCTATTTTATATTCAGAATTTACTTTTTACAGTAGTAGGATATAGATGAAAAAGTAGTATTTTTTTCTGCTGTGTGTAATTTCTGAACTTCATGTATAGAATTTGGAAATATTTTCACTTGCCCTGAGGAAGTTAGGTTTTGTTGGTTTTGACTTTGATTTATACTCCAGTTTTTGGCCAACAACTCTTAAGAGTAAAATTTCTCAAACTTTTTTCCTGTGAGATCCTTGTTTATGTCAATTTAGATACAAAATACATGAGTTTTATTTTTTAAGCCACTACAAGAGTTTTGATTATTGGTTATTTTACAGATACAAAAGCATCGTGGGCATGATCAGAATTAAAAGATCAGAGTGGTAATTCAAAACCATCTGATATGCCATGTCCAAAATATATAATTCCTGCCTTCAAAGGTGCACACTACAATTCTTGTCACCTGATCACCCAGGTTAGGAGACCAATCACCCTCTGTCTGTGCTCTCTAAGACAGAATTATAGAACCGCATTATATAATTTCTTCAAGACATACCTGAAATCAGGCCTGTGATAGGAATACCTTCCTGCAAAATGTAGATTAGCAAAAGAGTTGGAATTTATTCAAACTTAAAGCATATTGAGATGTATTCCAAACAGTATATTCTTTGTCTGTCCATATCCTCAGAAACTAAGAAATATTTCTGAAAATGGAGTGCACATTGCCTTTTATGATGGAATCTGAGAAATATTTTAAGTAGTATTGTTCAACAAATCCACAATGTGTTACACAGAATAGCATTATTGCCAAGGGAGGCTGATTCTAGTTTTCCTAATGGAATGCCCTTACTGTATTGATTCAGCTAAACCCACATGAACTGAAGATAAGTCTGCCAAACTGTCCATTTAACACTCTGGTCTTCTACATACTGAACAGGAAAATATCTAAGAGTAACCTAGTCTTTTTGATTTTTGAAATTTAAATTGAACTGCAGGCTTGTAAAGCCTGCAACGGTTTTTTTGTGGGACCTTAATGCCATAGGTGAGGATATATCCCACATGTATATGATCTTTCAAATCAAGGGGTATCAAGGTGAGTATAAGCAATTGGAACTGTGGGCATTTTGCGCTTGTGACTTTTGCTTGTTGTTTAAATACCAATTAATTTGCTGAGCAACCAATGTGTCTAAGACTCTTAAGTGGAATTTAGCAAATTCTTTGCTTGAAACAGTTCTAAATACCAGAGAATGGGGTACAAATTATCCATACTTATCACCTCTTTTAATCTAGATTGTTCATCAGGTACCTGATAATTTGTGTAAATCACGTTCCTAATTTTTGTGTTTTTATTCACCAGACTTTCTTGCAAAAAGAGATTAATGTGTATGTAAAGGATTCAGCCTTAAAAGTGTAGGTAGTGTGCTAGGATGACAGGTAATGAGGCAATTTGGCAGAACATCAGAAACTAATGAGCTCAGCTCACATCAATGCAGTTTTTTTTTTTCAACTGAAGCTGTGTTTTCAGAAATGAACAATAGAATTACATAAGACGATATGACATGTACAATTTTAATTGGAAACTCTAATTTAAAATATTTAAAGCATGTTTAGAATAATTTGAGAATATACAGGCACATTCGTATCCAATTAATTAGGCTTTTTCAGTGGGTCATATAATGACTTAGTGTCAAAAAATATAAATTATGGAAGTCTCTGCACACATAAATATTCAAACAACTTTTAAAGAGAAGGGATTTGGGTTTTTAGATAAGCGATCTCCCAACTGCACACTTCTTTGTTAAATGAGCATAGGACTTTGTTAAGTAGCTATTGAAGTCTGTAAGTACTGTTAAAATAATGTTTAACTTACAATGTATAGCTTTGATTTGGTCACAAAACAAAGGAAGGTTTTAAAATGTGGTTTAAAAGCATTTCAAAGATAATTAAATGATTTTGATAACGCTGGCTTTCAAGTACTTATATTAATCTCAGGGGTTACTGTATGATGCTATAAAGCAATGTCAGACATGGTGTTCTTCTATTACAGAAGGACGGCAACTGAAAATCTGTTAAAATGATGTTTTAAAGGATAAATGTCTCCCCAAATAATTATTTGGGGCAGGGACTGATTGTAAATCTTCATCATTGTTTGAGTCATATCCGTTATGATTCACTCACACTATTTTTATTTTTCATTTTATTTGATGATAATATTTCCTTTCCCTTCAAATTGCAGATGACAACATGCATATACTTTGTTTAATTAGCATGTAGTATAATATTATAATAAAACCTTGTGGGAAGAAGAGGCAATATTATATCTGGTATATGGGTAGAAAAGCTGTTGTGAAATAGACCGAATTGATTTTGCTTCAAAGTCACCGGTCACATCAGTGTTATCACTGAGAGTAGAAACAGGATATCTTGAATTACAGGGTATCATCCTCATCAGTGGTTCATATTCTTTCTCTCATTCTTTTTTTTTCTTTTTTATTCTACTGGGCAAATAGTTCGGAGGAGCAGGATTTCTTATGAAAAGAAACTACAACGCCCTAATAATAATTAAATTGGTTTTGGTAGTGTTTCGTATTTCATAATCTTACCCATTTTTAAAATATGTTATTTCTTTATGTTATTTTACTATGTCAAAATGGATTTCAAGCAGTAACAGGTTTTGGGTTTGATGGGCATGGTAGGGAAGTTCGGTTGGTTTTCTTGTTTTGTTTTGTTTTTTGAGTTTTTAAAATGTAAATGAATTCATTGTTTCTAAGGTAAAGGCATTTTAACAAATACAACATTATGCATTAATCCCTTACCAGTATTAGCAGACTTGCAATAAATAAATTCTTAACTCAATCTCACTACATCCTAATATGTACCTGCTGAAAATAAATTTTGAAGATCCATAAAAATTACTGGGTGCTTACCATATAAAATATTATATGCCAAGCTTATTCTTATGATTAACTCTGATGTGCAGAATAATTTTGTCTCACAACAACAAAATATTTTGAAACAGGAAAACTGAAAGTGGCTTTTAATCACAGTTTCCAGATAGTGTCAATTTACAAATTCAATAGCAGTTGTCAGATATTACTAATAATTTTGTACACTTCTTCGTAATACCAGACAAGTGCATTGCTAATTATATCTGGCCTGGACATTGCTGATTCTTTTCCCCACAAAGAAACACATTTTACCAAACTCAAGATACATAAACACTCGTTAACAGCACAGACAAATGCACTGCACTTGTTTTGATTAGCTTCCTTTTGCAATTTTTCAATAACTGTTTACTACTAACTGCTTCTGTGGACGTCAATACTTCCTTTCATGAGCTGTCTTCAGCTAATTTCCATGATTGACTGTGAGGACTTGAATGGCATGAGCTCTGGAAGTCTGCCTGAAAATACTGACAACTTGAATGATTATCTTGCATCATTCATGGTAACTCTGTCAGGATGTCTGAGGAAAATTATAAAGGAAACACAGGGCATTGCAGAATGAATATGATGCATCCAAAATGGTTCTCTTGAAGCTTCTGGAGTTTACTTAGTCAATAATCTGTCATGAAAAAGTAATTCCATATATTACATTGAAAGGCTGGACAAATAACATCTACTGTACTCCAGTACATTTTCAGAGATGTCATCTGGTTTCCTCTTTAAAACTCTTTACATTATTTAAAATTTAACAAAATCATGAAGTTCTCAGCTGATTGTCATAATTGTATCTGAATTGTCTTTTATCTCAAAAAAAACCATACACCACTATATCAAATATCGTATTTTGGTTTTTTTTAACACCCATTTCACCACTAAATATGAGAAGTTCTGTATATTACTTACTTTTAAATTTTGCTTGTATTAAGTAGATTTTTAAAAATCAATAATGCCATTAAAACTACTTGCTAAATCCAGTCCATCAAGCACAAAGCAACAAGTAAGATTAGGAGATCTTGGTTGTTCTTCATTATTTAGTGGTTTATTTCTTGGTTATTTGGTGAATTTGATTATTCTTAGAGGTGTAGTAATTCTGATATGATTACACAATTTTCACTAGAGCATTTTATCTAGCTCAATGTTATTGTACCCGCTTAAAAACTTGTAAACCAGTATTGCAGTTTAATGATAGTTTGTAAAATGCAAGCCCTGGCTTTGCAACAAATCATTTTATGTTAGAAACCATAAAGTGTGTCCAGTGCAAGATGATTTGTGTCAGCTGAAGCTGTAGCCTGAAGCAACTCAGTGGGCTATCACTTTAATCTAGTTTTTGTAACTTTGAAGTATGTGTTAGTAAGCTGGAGGTAAAAATGCTAAAATCACAGTAGAGTCTGATTGCTAGCAGTTTCTAGGAACAAACTAGACAGAAAACTGTCCCATGTATTCTTTTTTTGAGGCTGGTCGGCTGGAGTTGAAGTCATATTGACTGTGGGATATTTTAAAAATATAGGCTATTTAAAAAAAAAATTCTAGAAAATTAGGCCTTTTTTTTAGTAAAAACTTCTGTAGCTAGAAATTTACACACACACAAAATAATTTACTGTTGTTCAAAGAATTGAAATTTTGAAAGGTATAATTTGCCATTGCCTTCTGTTTATCAAATGAATGCCAGTGTACTGTAGTTGCAGACTAGTAGAACAGTATGTTATTAATTCTTTGATACACTAATATTACATTAAACAGTACATTTTGCAAGAGTTTTAAAAAGTTTAATTTTTTCAAAGATAATCACTTTGATTGCTAATACCTGCAATAAGCTGTACATCCAGATGATAGTAACAGAAATGCAGAGTGGTCAGTCCCTCTGTAAGTCTTTTGGTTCAACTCCCCTGCACAAGTAGGGTCATTTTGAGGTGGTTGCCCAGATCCAAGTCCAGATGGTATTTGCAAATTGTCAGGTGTGGAGACTCCACAGCCTTCCCAGGCAGCCTGTGCCAGTGCTCAGTCACTCACACAGTAAAAAGCATTTCCATATGTTCAGGCAGAAGCTCCTGTGTTTCAGTCTGTGCCCATGGCCACTTGTCCAGTCACTGAACACCACTACAAAAGTCCGACTCCATTTTCTTTTCACCCTCCCTTCAGATATTTGTACACACTGCTGAAATTCTGCCTCAGCCTTCAGGCTGAACATTCCCAGCTCTCTTGGCCCTTCCTTAGAGGAGAGATTTGCAGCCTTTCAGTGGGTTGTGTCCAATATATCCAGGTCTTGGTTCTACTGAGGAGTCCAGACCTGGACATGATACTCCAGGTGTGGTCTCACCAGTGCTTGGAAGGTACCTGAATGCGAGTTGGACTTAATCCTTCTGGGTCCCTTACAACTCAGGGTATTCACGATATTTTATTAATTCCTGAGCCATTCTTGGAAACAGGTATGGCATGGGACTGTTTGCACCACTGCAGATGGGGATGACAAATCCCTGAATAAATGCAGCATAAATAAGAATAATTCCTGAGCTTAATACTTCTTTTGTTTAGAAGCATGATGCTGTGTATACAGGTCAAAACCACATTTATGTGCAGAATCAGAAACTGATTTATGTATTACTTTCAAAATGCTAAAAATTAGTGAAATATAGGTTTCCTTCATTTCACTCAACTGGAAATTGTGAAGGACACATCTGCAAGTAGATTAATGCAGCTGTTTTCAGTGTTGTCTGTGTGTCCATCCTTGAAAAGTGAAAAGAAAATGGGCAGTGGGCTGTTGTCAACTAAATGTTGGTAAAGATTTAAGACCTAAAGTCGAATTAATATATAAGTATGATATTTCTTACATACAAATTTTATTTTGGTCTTTGTTGCCGTGCTATTGCAGACATTTTCAGGGAAGGGGTTCATTATGGCTTTTAAAAGTCATTGTATCCAACAGCATATGTAGAGGTACCATAATGTGAGAATTTTCATTTTGTAGTGTTATAACCCGATGCTAAATTTAATGTGTTTTGTGAGCTAAAATAATCCCTATTAACTTATATTTTAAAATAATTATGTCAGTCTATGTAAATATCTATGTGTATTCTTGATATGCTTTTCCTAGACATGCATTAATTATTCTAGATAAATTGGATATATTTATGTTCAAAACTCACAAATACCCACTAAGTTAATTTCATAACTCTTTTTAATAATATTTGAGGTATTTTTCATATATGCAGTTCGCATTATTTTCTCACATATTTAAAAGGAAGAAAGGTTGTATGTTTGCCTTGGACTGTCAGTATCAGTATTTTTCTTTTTGAGATTTTCATCCATCTTTTTTGAGGATTTCATCCATCCATCCTTCCATACTCCTTTCCATGACTGAGGAACACTCTGCTGTGCTTTAAAATATGATGCTTAGCCAGTCTGAGCTTTCAGTGCTAGACATCATGAAGATGTTGTGGAACCTGGAAAATCTTATATTGTCCAGTTGGTACGGCTAGTTGCATGTTTTTCCAGATTGCATTCTTTCTGGATTATATTTTTTTCAATGTATGTTGTGAAATGATGAATCTGTTACATTTCCAGGTAACTCCCTGTTGATTGCCATGGGAGTCATTGCGCTGAACAGTTCACTGAACTTACTGAGTATGGGCATAACCTTCTGAAATAGAACCTGGGAAGCCCAAGCTGCAAATTGTCAGCCCAGTGGTTATTCAGAACTTTTGATGCTTAAAACCACACACACTACTATATCTTCTTTTCTACCCCTGAACACTGACCCTAATTTCAGACACAGTTGTACAATTTACTTTGTCTCCATAAATAAACACATTCTTTGTTGTGTATGCTGGGAGATAGCTCCTGAACACACATAGTCAAGAAAAGTGAAAACATCCTTTATTCATGGTACAAATGGTGTGCCTATGGGCACATAAAAGCATCTGGTAAGGTTTGGTATTGTTGCTGTAAAATTCCTTGGCTTCTGGGTAATAATGTTTGCAAGCAGCAATACTGTAAAATAAAAGTAATATATTATGTCAAGTTCAACATGACAAGCAGAGCATGCCTGTGTAAGAGAGTGGCTAATCCAGTTGTGGTTCTTCTGAAAAAAAACCAAAACCAAAAACAAAAAACCAACAAAACTTCAATTCATGTAACTTTGAACTTGCTTATATAAAGATTGATAATATACTTTCACATACATAAAAGTTCATAAATTATTGTTTATGTAGTACATAAAGCAACATTTTCAAGGGCTTTGTATATCCTAAAAAAGCAAACTCTAAAGTTCATGGTTTGGTATTTAGCCCTCAGTATTCTGCTGCTTTTAACATTTGCAAACTTTTTAGCCCGTTGATATCATACTACAAGTTCATATTACCCCATCCTTCAGGCACCAGTTACTCTTGTTTCAAAATTTGCACAGAAACATGAGAATTGATGTGTCACCTTCCAGCTGGGATTTCTAAATCTGCTATAAATTTATATAACGTTGAAATTATAGTCAAGCTTTGAAAACTATTGTGAGATCAGGTAAAAATAAGAAGTGAAACTTGGCAAGGTTGTATGAATGGATGTAAGTAATATACCCAAGAAAATCCATTGAATCTTTCCATTTGTTTTGGTTTCTTGGGACTTTGCATTAGGATTTTTCTCCATCTTTAGCAAGGTTGTCCTTACTTATTTTTGCTATTAAAGTTCCTAAATCTAATCCCTTTTTATATTGTGTAAATGTAACCAATAGAGTCTCAACTACAAAGCTGTTTTTTTTATTTGAGGGATGTCATTGCAACACTGGCAATTTATTTCTCTGGTTATTCTATAACTCTGTTTTCTCCAAGAGAAAATAATATCAGCTATTTTCATGTGTCATACCTTTTCCTACAGACCAAATAAATCTGTACAACCCTCCAGCATTTCCCCTCCTGGTGATCAGGAGAAAATACGAATCTTAATATGCAGAAATTTTAGGTCCACATTAAAGGAAGACCTAAACTACCTTAACTACTACCTTAACTGGAACTTTAGCTTTAACCTTTGTTCAGATGTTGGGTTAGGTGTGGAGAGTTTTCTTTATTTTTTGTTTAAAAAAAACATGAAGGGACATTTTAAAGACCAGAGACAGACAGAATTGAGAATTTATTTTTCTTTACTATTTTAAGCGTGGGATCTTTGTAGATTTAACATATGTTGACAATGGCCTGGATCTAAACTTTATTTCATAATTTTTGTTGCCAAATTTGGAAACAGATCAGAATGCTGGTGGTGTAGTTCAAACTGACCTCATCTCTTCTATATATGCAATTGCAAAAGCTTATTGCTAAAAAATAATGGTAGGGAACATTTTTTATAGTGCATAAATAAAAGGTATAGACAAATAAAATGCATATATTTCAGAATTACACTCAATATTTTTTTTAGCTTGTAGTAGAAGAATTTAGTTGTGGAACTGTAATGGGTAGTAAGACAGGAGAGAAACACATCCTTACCTTAACGTAGCCAAGATTATATGAAGGTCACCCACAGATGAAAAAATAAGACTTTAATGAACTGTGGTAGAAACTGACCACAGTTTTATTAACTGTAGCAAAACAAATTAAATAATTTATCATCTCCCTGAGATTGTAGTGACTAATTTCTGTGATTTGAGTTTGTCATAGTGTCACCTTGGCCCAGTCTTTTTCAGCACCACATTTCTACCACAAAATCTCATCATGCCGTCTCTGCTTAACTGAGAATTTTCAATTCCAGCTGAAAATGAGATAAAGCATCCCTAACACAGGCATTTCTTCTTCTTAAATAGGTTTCGCTGTTAATTCTGCAGAGAGAGGGTAAACAGCTTCATTTTGCCACTCGAATTGTGGCATTAGAAGCAATCAATACTGGCATTTCACTACTGCAAATTCAGACTATGAAATAACATAGTGAAATACTCCTCTATAGAAGTATGACAGTTTTGTGTTCATAACTCTGAAGTAGATCACAAAATAATGTTGTTAACAAGACTGCAAAATATTAGGCTGAGGGTAAAAAGCAGTGTTGGTAAGTTCTTTTACATCATGTTCTACATTATGATTATACTTTAAGTCTCACCTACACTTATTTATGTTCAGAAATGAGGACTTCCATTCAGTGTGGGGCAAGACTTTTCAATAGAGATAGTTCCAACACAGGAAGGTTAAAAAGCAATTATAAATTTCAAAATTCTAGTCTTTCAAGTTTTAAAACTTGAAACCATCAGAAGTATGATGATTTTTTGGTTGGGATTTTGCCTTATAAGAACTTGATTGCTTTCACAATATTTTCAGTAGTATTTCTTACTTCAGTAACAGAAAGAAGTTGAAGTCCATGTTAGACCTCTTCAAATGCAGAGATCTCCTTACCCTCAAACTTCAGAGAGGGTATTAAAAAAAAGGAAAAAAAGTATAAACTGCAAAATATTCATATAAGTCTTCTGCAGAAGGTTTTATTTTTGCTGCCTAGTATAATGTAATTTCTAAAGGAAGAAAGAATTTTAATCTGAAGCAGAGAAATCATCAGTTTATGTAAGCAGGGGATTGCCCAAATATTCCATTGTATGTCATCCACACTGATGAATAACTAATATCCCAAAGTAACCTGTAGATCTCTGGATATTCTTGTTTGTCCTGGTGTCTATTGATAGTATTTTCTTTTTGAATTTCATAATTGTGAAACTATGTCCATAACAGAAGTGGATCAAGGAATGCTTATTTTGTGAGAAGTGATAGTGATAAATTCAGTGTAATTATTATTCTTTATGTATGTAGCATAGAATATAGATAATGTTGTTAATTTTCATATTGTTGAACAGATGGAGTAGAATAAAATATTTAAGTGTTCATCCTTTGTGGCATAGTGAGCATTAAAAACTAAGTAGTTGAATCATGAGAACATTCAGACTCATTGTGAATGTGTTAAGTATCATCTTAGGACAATAAACTTCTTGTTCACTACTTTTGCCTATCTTTTGTAGATTTCTGGCTTGCATATCAGAGCATAAATGACAACTATTTTTATATAAATATATATTATTTATTAGTTTCCCTAAGTATACAGAAATTAAAATTAAAAAAAAAAAAAAGAAAAAAAAAAAAAAGAAAAAGAAGCATTATGCTGTGAGGAATGTTTACAATTGAATTAAGATGATAAATGTCACAGCCTGAGTCGAATACATTTGGAAGATTCCACTCCTTCTCTTCCTATTTGTAGGAAAGCAGAAACAATCCCAAAAGTTCATCCAAAGCACAGCAGCTGAACCTTCCCTTCAAAGCCAAGTAGAAGCCCACTATGACATGTTGAGAGCATTAGAATGCCCATATCAGTGGTTGGATATAAAGTACATTGAGACTTGGTGATGTGAAGAATGAGTTTCAAAAGTTCCACATGGTTTGTGATTTGCATTTGGAAGAGTGCCAACAATTGCTACGCAGAAACTAAAAGTCCCAAAATATCTGAAATATTTATCTGAATGGGTATCAGTCAAAGGCAGAACAAGTGTTTACAAGCATAGATTGCATTCAGCCAAATTACATTGCAAATTAGTGTTTTGAAGCTATTTGCCTAAAAATAAACTAACTTAATATGTTGAAATCGTTTATGCTAGGGAAAAATGTATCTATGCCAGCAGCTTGTTACAGCCTGTTCCAGCCCAACGCATTCTGAAGTGACCAAGATACTAAACTCACAAGCAAGGTTGTCAGACAACAAATCAAGCTGCAAATAAACCTTCTAATCTTATAATCTGGTTACAGCTGCCAAAGTACAACTGACAACTGATTTGCTCTTTACTGTCCAGCACAAAATATCATATATTCTTTTTGATGAATGTCAATGAGCTCATTTAGTGTACAGCAGCCCATGTCTTCCCTATTCCATTGCAGTAGTTCCAAATTGCTAGGGTGTTTGTCTGTATGAGCAAACCCACTACGGCAAAGTATAAAGCAGAATTTGTATGCGACTCTACTGCAATTATTCACTTGCAAGAAACGTCTATTCTTTTCTCAGCAGATATACAAAGTAGGTATTTTTGAGGTTATGTAATGTGATAGCTTTCATGACTGTTATAAAAGTAAATATTTCAGTTAACTACTTGGGTAGACTGTCAGGACTTGTTAACAGTGTGATGTGTTTACTTGAAGCATTACCCCTTGTAGTTACCCAGTTTTCTGTCCAGTAACTCTATTATGATTTACATGGAGTTTTCTCAGAGTACATATGACTTTTCACTTGTTATAGACTGATCATAAAACTTCTTGCTTAGAAGATTCAGAAAGTCTAATTGTGTGTGGAGCTTTGAAACAGAGGAAGGAGGAAATAAGTATAGAAGGAAAACCTCGGCTGTTAAAGTGACTGATATGGAAGAATAGCACTAAAAAATCTTAACAACTCTTCAGCTAATGAAAATAGTGTTGTGGGTGGGAGCAGTTTGTGCTACCTGACTTGGAAAAAGGCTGGCTGTGATAAACCTGTAACCTACTCACAAAAAAATAATCTCAGTTGGTGACAGTGTAAATATAGGAAAACATCCTGCTTTCTGTACTGTATGGGAACTGCATTGGATAATTGAGAGGAGAGATTGGGTAGAAACCTAGAAAATTCAGTCTCTCATTCAACTTCTACCTCAGTGAATTGCTCTTGAAGTTTTACTGGATTTTATTAATGGGAAAATTGTCAGCAGAAGGGTATTTGTTGATAAAAACCTGATTAGGAAAAAAAATAAAACTGAGGCACAGTTGAAGTGTATGGCTTGTCAAAACAAAATTGAGAAGACATGAAAAATAAAAGAAAATTTTAAAATGTTGCAAAGATAAATTGCTTTAATAACTAAAATTATTGTTTTATTTTCACCTGTTCTGGGAATAAATAACACTTAGGTGCTTCGCTGGTTTCAGCTTCAAATTGTGCTTGTTTGCGTTTGGGGTTTTTTTTCCATTTTGTTTTTATTTAGGGAAAAGCTATAAAACTTTCAAGACGATGTTTTATGAAAATTGACATAACTGGCAAAATTTTAGCTACTATAAAATAAGATCTGTCATTATACTAATGGATTGCAGAACCAACTGTCAGAGTAAGGAGATTTGGGAGGAATTCTATCAAAAGGAGGTATCAAATTTAGGAAAAAATCATTCTCTGACACACAAATATTTACCTATTCTTTTTGCACCACTTTTTCATTATAAATATGTTTTAAATATTTTATTTCAATGAAAAAAGATTAGAAGATACTGTATCTTTAAAATATAAGTGTTTCATTACTTCTAATTTTCTATCAATGCTCATAATAAGAAAATGTTTTCTATTGTTTTTTGTAATTACCTTCAATCCTTCTTGGTTATACAGACCTTAGGGCAGGCAAATACCTGCTAGTTTTTAAACAGTTAGAATGTGAATGAAGTATGGCTTGTTTGGTGGAGAGTTTCATAAAAAATGTATCAAGAAAAAGAAAACACAAAACCAATTTCTAGTAAACTGAGCAGTTGATTGTTCATGCATTTATTTTAGGAAAATGTGAGAAAAGTTTCCGAGAACTAGGATATAATATAGATCATGGTATCACAGAATTGTCGATGTTGGAAAAGATCTTTGGGGATCATCAAATCTAATCATCGACCCATCAGTGCAAAGTCCACCACTAAACCATATCCCCGGGTGCCACATCTCCATGTCTTGTAATTATCTCCAGGAATGGTGATTCCACTGCTCCCCTGGACAATTATTCCAATGCAGGAGCACCCTGAACCTGTTTGGATGCTGCTTAACACCCTTTTCTCTTGTCTCTTTTTAACTGGTAAAAGAGATTAACTCCCACCTCGATACAGCCTCCTTTCAGGCAGCTGTAGAGAGTGATAAGGTCTCCCCTGAGCCTCCTTTTCTCCAGGCTAAACAACCCCACTCCCTCAGCCTCTCCTCTTAAGACTTGTGCTCCAGACCCTTCCCCAGCTCCTTGCCCTTCTCTGGACCTGCTCCAGTCCCTCAATGTCCCTGTTGCAGTGAGACACCCAGAGCTGGACACAGCACTTGAGGTGCCATGGGAGATAAGAAACTGCATGGGGGATAGAAGAGCAGAGAGCTGGTATCTAGTGGAGTTGTAGAGCAAAGATCATGACAATGAAATTTAAAAGAACAATATTAGGGCACAGTAGCTGAAAAAGGAATCATGCTTAGATGTGTAACTGTAATGCCATCCCCTGTTGCTACAATTAACTCTAAACAAGAGATTGTGTAATAAGAAAATTAATATTTGCCCTTGAAATTTGCAGCTCAGGCATATCTCTACCTAATTTCACCAGTGTTAACAATGTATTTGGGATAGGATTCATTCTTAATATGCTGAATAATAGGTATATAAATGGTAAAAACTCATGAAAATAGAAAATAGTTTTAAACTGCTAAGAATAACAACTTGATTCTGAAGTATGTTAGTAGTAGGTTTTGTTTGGATAAAGAGCATTTTATCAGAGCTCGTGTGAAGTCTAGAGTTCCTTGTGAATATATGTTCACAGGAAACATTCTCTCTTCATTCACCCTCCTCTCAACAGGATTCCAAGGATTTCCTTTTGATAGTAATGTGGAAAACTCAGTGTGCTCCTATCTCCCTGCAGTTCTTTCCACAACTCACTATCTACTCTGATCTATTGTATTTCAGAACAGTACATTGTTTAAAAAGTCGTTTTTATTCTTTAAGTATTTTTCTCTTCCATCTTACAGCACTAGAAGCACAATAAAAGCAATTGTTCATTGTTTTGAGCTCTGGGTCTCAGTCATTAATTTAAGTCCTCATTCTGCAAGATGCTCTGCATGAGCACTGGCATTTTGCCTGCATACAGGTTTTATATGATCTTGGAAATAGAGAAAGTAGTGTTTTCTGTATTATTTTGTCTCTACTTCCTGTGGGGACTTAATTGAAGCCAGTAAGCCCAGGTTCTATTTTTAAATACATATATTTAATGAAGTATCATATAAAGAAAATTTGCTATCTTTCTTTCTTCTAAAAATATAGCACAACCATAATTAAGAAGCTGTGGGATGGATCATATGGTGCTTTTTCTTTTCTTTTTTTAAAGAATAATCAAATTATTAGGCCAACTCCCACAGCTGAAAATTGTGGCATGTTTTTAGTGTGTAAACTTCTCTAAAGCAACAAAAAAAAAAAAAAAAGAAAGAATTTCCTGTATTCAAGGAGAAAAATAGGTGTTTAATTGTATACAGTGTTTAGTGTCAATGGTAAAAATCATGGTGATATTTGAATGCTTTCAGTAAACCAGATTTTCTCTGAATAGCATGACATTCCCTTGGCATAAAGGCATCCTCCAGTTACTAAATATTCAGCATAAGTAAAAACCTAAATTGTTTTGTCTGATGAGTAGGAGTATTTAGTATTTCTGGAACACTTCCTGTGTTCACAATGAGAGATTCGAGGTTGGAAAGTATGACTTAAGAGAAGGACATGAAAGAAAATCTTACTTCAGATAAGAGAAGATGAAAGGGTTGTAAAAAATAGTTTTCTGATAAATAAAGAATTTCTACAAGGAAGGTAGCAATTTTTTATTTATATTGGGAAAGAGATGAGAAACAGTAGTATAGAATTGAAATACGATTTTATCTATGTAATAGCAAATATGGGGTTTTATTTACTAATAAGGTCTGGAATAGTTTAGAATCTCCACTATGGGATTTTCATGTGAAAGTACAGCTAGGTATTCCTCTGAAATATTTTAGTACTTTTAATTAAATAATGCATTTTATAATATATTTTAAATTTAGTTTTAAAAAATAAAGAAAATCAAATTTAGCTAAACTATGTTGGAATGAAAAGAAAAATCGAGGTATGTTGAAACAAATGCAAGCTTAAGTCATCTTACTTTAGAAATTTTTCAGTATCAGTGAAAAATAAAAAGCAAGAAAAGTGGTAGATAAAAGAAGGAACATGCAACATGCAATTAACCTCCTTTTGCCAGAGGAAATGTTCCAGACACCTACAGGGCTATCCATATTACTTCTCTGTTTACATTTTTTTTTTCATTCACAGTAATTTCTGATGTCCTGACTTGAGTGTTTTCAGTTTTCAGTTCTCTCCGTTAAGGAAGGCACCTTCCTCTATCAAGTGACACCATTTGATTAAGAATTGCATCCTACAGTCTTTGAAGATGTGCAGTCTATCTCACTGGAAAAATGGTTGAGAAGCACTAATTTAAGAGCAGTGACTCAAACATTAATAAGATCCAAGAAGATTTTCATTTTTCAAAAAAAAGCAACAGAACTAGAAAAGAGTGGATGTTGGCCCCTTTTATGTTTGATAGAGTATTTTAAACTTATAATATTAAAAAATTTAAGATCAAATGCAAAACATGGAAAAATCTTTTTGAAATAATATTATATTAAATTTTGTGATCAGGATTTTTTTAATGGACTAGACTATCCATTTCATGGAATTATGACTATAAAAGTTTTTTTGAAAACTTAAAAGCAAAATTAATAGTCTACAGTACTTGGGATTGGAGATAGATGATCTTTAAGGTCCTTTCCAGCCCAAACTGTTCTATGCTTCCAGTAAGTAAACATTAAAAACTATTTGCAATATTTTTGTTCCTTATCTGTTAAAATAGATGTTAACAGTAAAATTGGAATACTCTTTTCAATAACAATTTTTAAAGGTTTGACCTTCAGATCAGAATTACAGATTTCCTTCCATCATGATCCTCTTTATCTTTTCATTGCTGCTTGCAATACTGAGCACTGTATGAAAGGAATTGTGATTGATTTTTGTACCCTGGGCATAATCGGGAAAGTGACTTCTGCTCGTAGACTTTGTGTGCTTCTCTTATGTTTCTCTTTTGTCTTCAAGAATGGGTTTGAGTCAAGTGTTCGTTCTCATCAATACCATTCTTTTTCTTCTTTTTTTGTTGCTTTTTCATTACCCATATTTGTGTTTGTAATTGAATTTTTGGTTGCATTAATGCTTGTGATGTGCTCACAGCCTTATTCTGACAGTAACAGCCTAGAAATAACAATGTACAAAATTATCTCCTCAATGCACAGAAGTTATTTTAATCCAGTTCTCTTATAACCAACATACAAAAAAATAATAGAAAAGCATTTCATGTAGACTAGAGAAAATATCCAAGGAACTTAAAAGCTAAACTGCTTTTTGCAAACAAAATCTTTAAGACTTATTTTATATCTAGTTCTTTATTTTAAGCTCGCTGCACACTTTGCACTCCCAGATATGGCAAACCTGTTATCTTTTTGCTTAGAATTAGTATTTATTTTGTATTGTCTTTTCTGGAGCAAGGTAAAAGCAAATAAATTTCAAATGTATACAAGAACATATATATTCTAAGGTTGTAAGGTGAATTTCCCATGAAACTCAAAGAAAGTATAAACATCTATACTATTATACATTTTCACTAAAAAAAAAAAAATCTAATTTTTTAACCAAACAGTATGAAAATTTCTGTGGAAGATTTGCATCATAAATATTCTTGAACTAATAATTTCTCACATTCTGTTAGGTATGACTAAGTTTCTTGAGTCTAGCCTAGAAAAGGTCAAAACTGTTTTCTGGAGGAAAAGAAAAAAAGAGGAAGGTCTGTTCTCAGAACTATCAACTTGCTCTCCTCTTTGTCTTCCATCCTTTGTATTTCTCAGTAGGAACATGTATTTCAAGATAAAAGGAGATTCTTCTCCTATTCCATGCCAAATTTCAAAGCCAAGCCTTATACACTTTAATGGCTTCTGATTCCCAAGCTACATGAATATCTAGTAATCATTTTCCTAAGAAAAAAAAAAAAAAAAAGAAAAAAAAAGAAAAAAGGAATTGGTGAGATAGAGCATAATTTAGTTCCTCTTTTTATAATTAATAAAAATTTCATGACTGTTCTTAGAATTGGACTTTTCATTCAACACTTTTAATCAGATTCACATTCTGTAATTTAAGACAGAATGTTTACCAAGAAACAGTTATGTTCCATTAAAAATGATTTTTAATTGTTCCAACTAAGTTAATGAGAAGGTCCTCATCCTCTGTAGTATGTCAAACTTATACAGTTCCTACTTAGCTTAATGGCTGATAATGGTCCATGATGTTTACTTGGTAGAGTAAATAAAGATCTTTATAATGTCATTTAAGTAAAGCAATTTACTAAAAAAAACTTAAATCAGACTTCAGTATCATTCCAATTCAGACTGTGTGGAATGACTACACTGATTTTTTCCTCATATAAAGCATCTTGCATTTCAAATTCACCACAATCTAAAAGTATTTTGTTACTCATTTTTTTTATTTTATTAGCATGCATATACAAATAGAAACAGTTATGACAGAATTGCAGTCACTATTTCATTTAGTGTCTTTTTAATATAGTGCTTTCTGCAATTCATCATGTATTTATATAATTAAAATCTAGGGTAATGTGTGAATTGTTAATTTGAGAAATTTGTAATATCTATGGACAGTGCCATTACTTCTGTGCTATGATCGATTCCCTGCTTTTGCTATCTTTTCCTTGCAGTTTATCATATGACCACAAATTTTTGCTGGAGGAACAAAACTGAAACTATAGTTCAAAAACAAGAAAAAAAAAAAAGGATGTGACCTGAAGCACCATAATTACAAAGCATGTGTCTCTATTGAAAATGTTATAAAAGGGGAAGAAAAAAATTTTTCATAAACTGTGGTAATAATTTCTAATCGATGAAATGCTGTCAAACTTCCAGGAAGAAAGACATACTTTATGAATATGAAAACAAAATAGACATACCTATATTCCATTTCTTGTTATATGTTTGTCAAGGTGCCCAAGTTCTTACACTTTCTGAATAATTTGAATGTACTTTTGAGACATTGTTTTCAACACTATTTCTAAAAATCAGTTCATGCTTCTCCAAAATCTTCTGCTGTCCACATTTCCAAATCTCTGGAAATGAATAGCCATTTCAGAAGACTTGGCATTTCAAGTCCATTGTTCTATTGAATTGGCAATAGCTAAAATATCTGCCTTAGACTGCATCTTTTGTACTTGCTAAATGGGCATATTTGTCTGCAGAAATTGTTCTTCACAGTATATAGCCAAAGCATGCACGTAATTGTTTATTAGGTAATTCAGTAGTCTGACTAGCTTGTTTGACTACGTTTGTTGTTTCTACTTCTTTTCTACCTATGCCTACTTTGGACCAAGGAGGTAGAATATTAATGTTTCATCATAGATAAATCTTAATGATAATGCAAATTGTTATTGTTGACTTTATCAAATAATGGGGTAGTTATTATTGTCCATTACATTTTCTTCCACTGTAATATTGGATTGCTTGACTGCTCTCTAGACATTTGCAGCCACATTCAACCTGCAGATGCACTCAATGTTTCAATTGGTATTTTTAATTTGTCTAGTACTTTTGACTATTATTTGGCACAGAAATGGCACTTTTTGAATTACTCACTTTCAAAGACAGACAATTTTGTAGTAGCTTTCCGTAAAAATACCAGTTTTATTCTTAGATGAACAAAATCCCAATCTTTTTCTTCTGTGGGTGGACAGGCATAGGTGGATTGGGAGACAAAAGAGGAGAAGCAAATTTTCTATCCCATATGCAAGTAGCCTGTCATTTTTATTTCATTATCTCTCCATAATGTACGTCTATTCAACTTTTCATCTTTTTGTCTGTGGGATTATTAACACAAATCATGCACTATCAGAGCTGGATGTTTTTGCCAACAACTTCACAGTTGTTAAACAATTCGCCAGAGCATGGCTCCATTTCCAGCACTGCCAATGGACTTTGCATAATAAATTTTGCAGTGCTTTATCTCAACTGTTCCATCTATAACACTGGATAATGATGTTCTTTTTTGTACAAAGTAAGAATTGCATAAATTCCTGAACATTATTATTTTTTAAATATCATTATGCCTTATATGGATTTAAAAATGAAGTTCAGATATTCATTTCTTCAGCAAATGCAAAGTTTCTTCTTATCACTCAGAAGTCAGATATTCATAAATGTCAATTCTGTGGAATCACATTTCTGATCATTATTACTTTTAATGCAAATGTTAAATTATCTATCATGTAGAACAAGAATAATTCAATTCATTTCAAGATTACTTTATAGCACTCAAAGTTCTCCAAGAGTACTCTTGGATTTTTTATTGCTTTCATTTTCAAGTGTTAGTTTGGATTTTTTTTTTCAGATAACATGTATATTTAACATTTACTGACATGTCACATGAAGAAATAATTTGAAGTAATTTTTGTGGAAATCTGTATAAAACTTTGACACTTGACTTCTGGTTGGAACATAGTTTGGTAGCTTCTGATGAGCAGATTGTAAGAGGAAAAAAATTAAAGGTGAGCAAATAAGTTGTTTTCAGAGAAGCTACTCTTGTGATATCTGAGCTTGCTCATTTTAACTGGTTTGAGCAAAGTAGTCTCTCTTCTTCTTAAAAAAGTTACACTAGTTTTCCTTTGAGTAGTACAATGTTATTCTTTTGGAGGGTAAGATGTCTGCCTTTTGGAGGTTTTTGTATCCTGCTATGTGAAGCATTTCAAGTAAATTCTGCCCTTTCTTACTTTAGGAGATAAACCCTAAACTCTTTCCTTTTTTTTTCAAAATTCTTCCCTGACAAAGAATCTCTTCCACTTGACTGCTCAATGATTGTATTCCACACGTTATAGAAACAAGAACCCTACTAGCCAGGAAGCACTAAGTAAAATTAAATCAAACAGAGGAAGAACAACTGAAAAATAGCAGGCAGAAAGAGAATGTGATTGAAGGTGGTCTTGTCCATCCTAACTCTTTTTGCAGATGTGCTTCAAGGTTATCCCTGCCAATACAGAATACAGCAATGGCTGGACTCTTTTATTCTATGATCAGTATGAAAAAAAACCAAAGAGTACCTCCCTTAAGAAATTGTGCCCAATTTTCCCTCCCTCCCCTTTCTCATTGGTTTCTTTTTCTGTATCAAATATTCTAAACTCCAGCTGCATAACTGTTGCTCCCAGTAACTTTGTGTTTTCTGCATGTTATTGTCACTTTTGATCTTCTTCTAGTGACACTTTTAGTAACACTATTGTCTTGTCCTAGAGCAGAGTAGAGAAGTGTCAATACAGTCAGATGAATCATAGCAATATCTATATGCTGTCTGGTATTCAGACAAACCTACCGTTTGACACTGGGATAACAAGCTGGATTGGCAAAATTAAAGATGAAGTATGAATTTCCATTACTTGATAGTAATTCAGATTATATTTTTTAATAGAGAAAATTATTTACTAGTTAAATTATGGACATCATCCTTTATTAAATGTTGATTTCTATTTTTCTTGGAGTACCTGATTACCACAGCTAATAAATTGCAGATTTATTTTTAAGATTGGCTTACAGCTATTGGCAGATACTTTCTCTATGCTCTTCTCAACATACATGCACAGAAAAGGTGATGATGCAGGAGATTTATGTAATATTATAGCAGCTCATTTCTTTTCAGAACTCTGTTTTATTGTTCTGTTAAAGATGCATTAGCAAATGAAGACATTGCAAAATCAGAAATCAGAAATTGTTAGAAAACAGCATCCAGTGGAATTGGCATTTTGTTTGCCTATTCAAAGAAATCTTTTGCCTTTTTATTTAGATTATAAGCAGATCTATAATGTTATAATTAGATCTGACCATGTGGTATGAAAAGTATTGTGTATTAAGGAATTCAGACCAAAAAAAAGTTGTATTTTGTCTGTACTTCTCTTTCTGTGGAATCTGGGTGGTAAGTACTGAAAAGTACAGTATGGAAAGTACAGTTAGTCTTAGCTCCACTGATTACTTGGCTTTATTCCATGTGGTTCAATTGTGGGCAGAGGTCAGATTGAAACTCATGCCCAACTCTGATCTAACTGTGGAAGTACCAAGGTCAGGACCATAATCTGTGACATGAGATTGAATAGGGTTGGTGGCAGTGAAATAAGTTAACAGGTTGGCTCCTATTTAACCTCTGGTATTTAACGGCCAGGTAGTCTGACTGCTTTCTTAGATGGCACTTTCATGCCACAGATCTTAGCATAATAGCTTGTTTTCCACAAAAGCATAATGTGAGTACCCAGATATATTTTGCAGAGGGGTATTCTTGCTTTGAATGCAAGAAGGGGCAGAGAATCTAATTCTTACATGCTTTGATCCAGTGGTCAACTATTTTTATTTTGAAGTTCATGCTTTACATTCAACTTTCAACTCACTGCAGCTAGATATCATGGTTGGAATTATTTCTTTTCAAGCCTTGAAAGCTTTAGTATTGTAAGCACAGAGACAGATAATCATAGTTCTGTTGTCTCTTAAGCCAGCTGTTCCCTTTGAATTTCATTCAATAACTCTGAATTCCCTTCCAAAGAACTGGAATCTGTATACAGCAACAAACACATCAGCAGTTCCTGGGGAATTCATGTGGGCTCTTGTCTGACATGAAGACTCCAACCTGGTGTCTCCAGAAGACATCATCTCTGCATGTCTTCCACCTCTTCCAATGAAGTCAAAATCTTTCAGCAGTCACATCCCAACCTGGAATTTATTCCCCAAGAGAATGTGGAAGTGTACCACTGGTGCTGACTCTTGCAGACAATACCTTGTGTTGTGGAAAGTGGTATCAGTGCTTTCTGTGCAGGGTTAATTGAGTAAGTAATTGAGACTGTATTACCAGGGCTTATGCTTCCAAGAAGATGACTTTACCTTAAATAGCTTTAAATGCTCTTTGACATACAGGCAGCATTTGTTTGTTTATGAAAGAAAACAACTGTATTTGTGGGTTTTAATAATCTGAACAAGTTGGGTCTTTAATACTTCCTTTCTCTCATTCTAAGGCATTTCTTTCCATCCTCAATTATTTTATGAGCTTTATTTCTATTTAACTAGATATAAGATACTAATTTTTTATGCATACAGTATTGTGTTAGTGAAAAAATTTTATGCACTGATGAAGTCCAAGCACATCTTTTTTATATATGTTTTTTTTTTTAAATGCACCTCTCTGCCGCAGTGTTATGTGCACTGATTTGCCTTAGACTATATCAGAAAATCACTGCTTTCCAGGCCATGGGCACTTATACTTAATATGCATTCTGTATAGTCTTTGCTAATCATTTCTTGTTCATCATTTATTTTAATCATTCATTAGTCTGCTTCAAGCATTGTATTGTATGACAAGTTATTGATGAAAAATGCACATAGCATTGCCTAGTTCTGGTAATTTAATTATGATTTAATCACACAGAAGCTGGTTAAAAATGTTGATCTTCATGATGACAGCTCTGATTTGACATCTGTCAGTTCTGAATTCATTCCATACTTACACTACTCAGTGTTGCTTGGTTTTCATGATTAGTATTATTATGTGTTATCCCAATGAAGAACTGTTGTATGAAGGTGGATTCATCAAAAAGATCTGGGATTTAAAAAAAAATTGCTTTATAATATAATAATCTAATCTATAGAAAACCTTCTGTAGGCCATGTCAGGACTTTGTACATGCCAATATCATTTATAAAATACAATTTAGAGAACCATGAGACTTGATTTGTCAGCTTTTAATTTTCTTTTCATCTGGATTGATTTTAAAAAAACAACATAACTTTAAAGAAAGGAAATAGAATTCAGATGTTGAAGCTTCGTTTGATATGCTTACTGGAGTTTTTCTTGTTTCTACAGTATGCAGTGTACCACTGAGTTTTACAAAATATAAAGTTAAAAGAAAGTGAAATGCAATGTCTCCTCAATAAAAATATGTACAAAACAAAGCTGAAGTCCACATTCACAATTTTGCCAGAAATGCTTATGCACTCATCCATTCAGTGGAAAAGCTTTACCTTTTGAGCTGTCTCACAAACAAAAAGTAAATTCTCTTTGGAGGGCTTGAAGAGATCCCTTCATAATCAATATTCAGTAACAAGTACAACTTACAAGAATTTGGCAAATTATCTCAGTTAATGAGAAAATTGTGATCTGCTTGTGTATATTGTGAAAGTAGAAAAATGGGCTCAATTTGCTCAGTAAATTATTCATTGGAAGTTACTCATTCATCACTAACAGAAATGCTGTCTTCAAATGTTTCATCTATTTGGTGTTTCATATGCAATGAAAACAGATTTTACAGTCTGTCATTGCTACAGCTGTTCTAGAGAACTAGAGAAATGTTTATTCTCACACCAAGAGAAAGCCTCTATTTTTCCATCTCACAAAGTTAAAAAAAAAAATATATATATATGTGTGTATATATATATATATATATATACACGTATATAATATACCTTTTTTTTTTTTTGGGGGGGGGGGGGGGGGAAAACAAATCCAGCAAAGATTCTGTCGATACAAGACTAGAAAATGGGAAAGTATTTGGTACCATACAGAAAATACTGATGTATGTTGTCTCTTCCCAGTATTTTATCTTCTTTTGTTCTCATTTAATAACACTTTGAGTATGTAGTTTGCTCTAGGGAAAAGATTTTGGAGTGGTTAACATGGCTGTTTTACCATGAGAATTTTCCCCAAATAGCTTTGAACAAGAGTAGAAGGAAGGTAGCAGGGTTAGCAGATAAACAGCTGTCACTGTCATGACAGCCAGTTGAATGCTTGGAGCAGTATGATGGAAAGGATGATTTGAATTGCATCAGAAGGCGACTTCCAGGATTGTCAAGTCTGGAACTTCTCCAAAAGGATCAAGCATGACTGGAATAGTAGTTGACAGGAGCTGATCCTCATTATATATGCTGCAGCTTCCTGGTGACTTACTAAGCCAAGAAAAAAATAGGCAAATAAAATAAAACAGGGAAAATGAACTCATACTTGAAACAGTTTACTTATTTATATGTGAGATGGAACTGCTAGGGAAACCTGGTAGGATGGACAAAAAGTCCAGGAGAACCAAGTCTTGACATTATTATTTTATATGTGCTTAGAAAGTATCCTAGAGCGTTTTCTTAAAAATACAGAATTTATACCAAAACATTTTCAGGAATCTTTGTGTAACTAATGCCAGAACTGCAGAGCTGAACAGTGTGCAAATAGAGAAATGATGAATGCTGCACAAATGGATATCCTCAATACAAAATAGCACATATATTTTCATGCTTTTGCTACGAAGCTTCCTGTGTTTATTTTGTTATGTCAAATTCCTAATACATCAGTGGTAATTTTATGTGCATCACAACAAAAAAGAACACTTATTTCTTTGAAATACACCATGCATCTAATTAAGATAATAGTAAAATAAGAAAATCAATGCATTCATGCATATTTTAAGTTTAACTTGCTAAAATAAAATATTCAAATAATTCACCAGTGCACTCAACATTTGAGTATACTATTGGTAACCCATATCACTACCTATTTTTCTAAGCCAGGACAATTATGTCATCTAAACAATTTGCTTCCATGGATATTCTCTTACATACAGGAATTAAGAAAAAAGAAGTGGCCTACTTTGGTGAGCATGATATTATTAACAGGTTTTTTACATTTTGAACAAGTGGTAGTCCATTAAATTCTCGAATTTGTCAGAGAGTTAAAGAATACTTCACAAAGTATTCAAGCAATTTGAAAATTAAAAATATCTTGAGTTTTAGCTCATTCCTTGCCATTAACTATTAGAAAGATCCTATTTACTGAGTGCCCTACCAGTTCTTATTTGGATCTCAAAAATAGAAAAATATGTTCTCTTTCATAGTGGGACAATTACTTGAACTAAGTAGGTCTCAAATTCTACATTACTTAAATTTAAATTTGAAATAGTCAGAAAAAGTAAGGGATATAAATAGTTATAGTTGAGAATCAGAAGAAAAGCCACACTTTATTGTGTCCATTACTTAATGCTACTTCTGTATAAAGAAGGTTTAACCTCTTTAAAAACAGAAATATAAAAAAGTTTGAATTTTTAACTTCCATGCATTTATCTATTTGATGCCAGAAAAGATTGACTGGTAGATGCATCCTTTTATGCATTATTTTTTAGTCTGAAGGTCAGAGTGAAGGAGCTAGGCTGAAGTAAAAAGCAAAAAGTTAACAAGCAATAACTTTCAGGAACCAATCTATTATAATGGAACAAGATAGGAGCAGTTATGAGATATCAAAGGTAATAACTAAAGGGCTTCATCTGAGGACTCATGAAACCGTATTTCCAATGTCAGAACCTGGAAATTTGGAAGGTATTCCTTCTTCAGAAAGAAACCAAGATGGTTCTGATTCCAAGATTTCAAAATTGTCCTACAGCATAAATCATACTTGAATGTGACTAGTGAGAGAAGAGTTTAATATGCCAACTGATCATCTATCACTGCTGATGTAAGAATTGTAATGGGGATGTTCACTTAGGAAGATTTTGCAAATTCCTATAAAATTTGATGTGTTGTTCATATAAAATACATATTAAAGTATCCTTTCATTGCATAATCGGGAAAATACTACTTGTTTCCTAAATATCTGCAGAATTTTATATTACTATTTTGATATGGAGTAAATTGAATTTATTTTGATGATCAAATAATAATGGTTTAGTCATAATGTTCTGCATTATGTCAAATAAATGTCTTTTGTTGGTTAAGCTTTAAAAACTGAACTTCATCTGGCAAGTAAATATCTAAGTGTACGGTTTTGGAGATACTTGGAACATGCAGAGCCCTGTACACCTGCTTTAGCTGACCACACTATGAGCAAGGAAGTTGGTCTAAGAGTTTTCCAGTTTCCACCCTTCCAGTCTCAATGATTCCATGATTTTATGATTTTATATTTAACACTGAAATCCTTATCTGTTTTACAGTTTTAACTAAATTATTAGACTATTTTGAAATATAGCTTGGTTTCCCTTATAACAGAAGTTTTAAATACGGAAAAAAAAAACAAAAAAACAAACAAACCAACAAACAACCCTGTAAAGCACATTTTCTCCCTCTAGAAATCTGGTGAGAGCAGGTTTTAGGACTACTTAAAAGAAAAGCTATTCCCCAGATTTAGAATCAAATCAATACAATGGTAATAATTACTGTTATTGCAACAGTATGGGAGTACAAAAGTACACAAAATGAATGATTACAAAATCCTGACTGAAGTAAAGAAGTCTGCTTTTAATAGCTGTTTCTGCTTAGAGTGTAATATATTGTTGTTACTCTTAGTTATTACAGATGAAAAGAAATATTTTGCACGTCTGTGATTTTCCCTGAATTCCATCAATCATTTCATATATTTGTTGTTGCTGTACTTCTAGTGTTTCTTTCAGAATAACACTATAAATGCAAATCATATTAACGTGTAATATTAAGTGACTATTAGTATATATTCACACAGTAGCAATGGTCCTGTGCTGTGTGATAAAGTGTGTATCTACAAACAGTTTCAATCAGAGGAAATCAACTGGGGAAAAGTACATTAGGAGTCTGAATAAAAAAGCTGTTCGCAATCAGTTACAGCTGAGTGCAACAAAAATTACTTTCTGGGGATCAAAAGAAATTAATGATTGACCAGTGTAACCAGAACATCCCACAGCATGTTGAATATTTAATGCCATGCTACTTCTGCCCAAAACAATCTGAGGTTTGGCATATATCCACCAAAATAGCTCATCGCTAATTAATTTGCCATGTCATTTTGCATAAAATTAGTAATTAATACTAGTCACTATGCACTACAGTGAACTTTTTTTTCAGTTAAAGATTCAATCTCAATAGTTTCAAAAGCTTGATGAAATGGTCATTTTTTATTATTCTTAGAAAAGAACTTATACATTGAAACAGGTATTGCAGTCGGAAGGATATATTAAGTTTTATAGACCAAATATATTTGAGGTTGTTCAAGGTCAATGAATTTTTCCCTCCACTTGCTTGAAATTATGAGTAATAGAATATGAATAGCTGGTGCTCCGGCTGAAATGAACTACAGTGATGTGTAACACTATATTTAGCTGTCTTTTAAACTGTTGCAGTCTCATTTAACAGCCTCGAAATTAAACCTGCATTCTCCACCATTTTAGAGGGAACATTTAGCCTGAGGTTTTGCAAATTGATTTGAAGAATTTTCAGTAATTATTACTTGAGATGCAGAAAGAATGCATTCTTTGAAGAAGCACTTAGGGTAACTATTGCAATCAGTGGGCTTGAATAAATAAAAAAAAGCATTGTCATATAATTTGGAGATTGCCCTGTGGAAAAAAATAAGAGTATTGCTATATAGAAGTTGTGGGGTTGGGTCATCTTCCTAATCTGCTTCTGCTCCAAACAGATGTTTTTAAGTGTAGTAAAACACAATTTATTCTGAGGAATTGTGCAATACCAGACCCCAGGAACTGCAGTCCTACAGTCAAAAACCCTAGAGAGTCATTGAAAACTAACATTACTCTGTGAGAGTCTGGAATGAGCAGGAACACCCTCATAGCAGAAAAGTCACAGACTGGCAGATCACTAGTAATTAAATTAATAGCATTGAGCCCAAGGCCATGTTTCTTCATCTTCTGTTTCTCATATTGCCTCTCATTATTTTTTTTCTGTGATAATCTTTTCATGTTTCTTATTCCTAATTAACACTTGTTAACACTTCTTTTTTTCCCCTTGGCTTCTTTTGCTTTTTTAATTCTTTCATATAGTTCTGTTTTCATTCTTAGTGTCTGTGGCATCCCTGTTGGCTTATCTCTCCATTCATTTTTTTTTTTTTTGGTTCTCCTTTTACCCCTCTGCCTTCAATGTTATCTTCTCCATTTGCTTAGTGCTTCCTTTCTTTCATTGTGCCACAAGTCTGATTCCTCCTTGCTTGACTTCAAGTGTTTTCTGCCAGAAAGGACTCTTTCTGCACTTCTGGCAGTGATTTCTAATTTTATGTGATGTTTGTCAAAGAACTTTTTTTTTGCTTTTTCACCAGAAATTTTCATGCTGTGAACTCTGTAGTTCAGTCTGCTCTAAGTACATATTTTAGGATTGTAGCTGCAGTAAAATGTTAAAATAACAATGTAAACAATATCAGCAATATTATATAAAGTGTGACTGGTATACACTGAGTCTTAATCTCAGCATAGTGCAGGATGTTTTTAATAACTAGCAATCCACCTGTGCTTTCATCTGTACTGAATTTACAGAAGATGATACAATGTACTATAGTGATATGCTGAAGTTTTTTTAACCTAAACATATGTTACCATGCAAACTCCCAATCTAAGTTATTTATGAGAGGTGGAATAGCATTTTCTTCCAATGTTATCCCTGCAAGACAGGCAGTAAAGACCAACATATTTGAATACTAGGACTTCTCAAGAGCAAGTCTTCAGGACAAGGTTATGCAGTCTCTTAGCACATATTCCCTGTTGTTAAACCATTTATTTGGAAAAGGCTAAGCAGCCTCAGGTTTCCTGGATTTCCCTTGTTGATAAGTCCATTGGTGCAGGTATCTTGGGCTGCAGGCTGAGCCCTGGCTGGTGAGAGCAGAGACCAGAGGCCAAACCCCTGCCACAAAAGTGTGTGTTTTTGGGAATGTAACTGAGGGAGATTCCTGAATAGCCAGGCTGGGAATTTTCCTTAACATCTCCCTTACCATCAAGGTTAAAATGTTAGTAGGTCTTGATGTCTAGAAATAGTGATGGAAGCAGGTTTGTTTTATTTTTTCCTGAGAAATCAGCATGTAAGTTTTCCAAATGCTGGATGTGATTCTCATGGTGTGAGAAGTTTTTCAGTAGGCAAGATATGCTGGTTTAAGAGCCAGGGATAGCATAAATTCTGTTGGAGCTTTGGTTTTAAAGAGAATGTTTTTTAAGGGACAGTAAATTGTAATGCTCTCATATGAGAATTTCAACAGCAAGCAATATAGGAAACATTTATTACTTCTTTTTTTTACACTGTTGTCAGAATGCTTTGCACAGGAGTATGGTATTGTGGAGTGTAATGGTACACAGAGAGTGACAAAGAAATTCCTGTAAGAACTTGTTATAAGCCTTCTGGTTTGGAATTATAAAGGAAGAAAAGAAAGAAGACCTGTCTTTATGAGTCAGAGGGTGCCAATGACCAGCTATGAAAAAAAGAAATGCAATCACTGCATGAGTTGAGAAAGTATATCCACTACCAACAGAGTGGTAAATCTGTGCGTTAACAAAGAATATTTTTTAAAAATAAAAAGTGCAATATTTTCAGTTGGAAATCAGCAGTAAGTTTCTAATCTCTGAGGAGAAGTTGTAGAATTGCTTTCTGTGAAGGTAGGGTACCTAGAAACAGAGATGAACACGTGAGTTGGATTTATAAACTCGGGTTGCTTCTTATCATAGGCAATAAGCTAGTGATCTCTTCAGAGCTTCCTATGAAACTAGTGTAGAGGTGGTCAGTTAATAACAATTATTCATTTTTCCATTCTCATTATTCTCAGTTATTCACATTTTACCTTAATTCTTACAGTTCACTTCTGGAGAAAAATCTCATCTCTTTCTCTTTTCTTGAAGTGTTACCACCATGACATAAAATCAATGGACATAGCATTCCCCCTTAACTTAATAGCACCCTTTACCATGAGAGGGAGGACATGTGCTAAAGTCTTTACCAACAGTTCTGTGGGTGAAGGTGTGGGTGTTAACATCTTTGAAATGCTCCTCATGTCTCTACTGACTACAACCAGCAGGTTTGCTACAGAGCCCAGACAACTTGTCCTGAATTGGACAAGGGTGTCTGCACAAGCCTGAGCTGAGCTGAGGGTACAATTAGAGGTTCAAGGGGTCAAATGTGATAGGCAGTTCAGGAAGGCTGGACTTTCCCATTTTCTCATCCAGTGGAGAAAGGGAGGGGGCACCATGCAGCTGGGAGTTTAGGATAAAGGAGGCTGCACCCTCCAAACTGCGAGAGAGGAAACCCTGCAGGCGTGTGCACAGTGGAATCTCTCCTTTTATTTGAATAAAGTTGCAGGACTCCTTTGTCTCCTTTATGGCTTTTCATAGTGTGATTTTCCATACAGCAACTTGGATGGGGTGAGTACGAGCCAGTTTGGTTTGTCTTGCTCTATGGTTGAATGCTTTGCAATGGCAACAGCCTAGCTCCTGATAGCACAGGGAAAGAAAAAAAAGCCAATTTTCATATTTTTGTAATAAAATGTCCCTTTACCACAGCTTGAATTGCCAGAACAATGTGATTTGATTTTTTTTTTAAAGGATACTTCTTTTTTTAGCTTTGGTTGATTAATTATGTCATAGTACATTATGAGAGTGCTTATTCCTGACTAAGCTACATTCTTTTGGAGCCTTTTTACAAGTTTTACCTGATGTTAAGCATGATTTAGATACCACAGCAATGTAATTATTGGGGAAAAAATTGCATTCTGTAGCCTAAATGTGAGTTTACGAATAGTTATCAAGAAGGAAATTAAAGTAAACTTTCCTAGTGAATTGGTGCAGTTATAAATTTATGCTGAGCTAATAGAACAGTTTGCAACCTGGAATTTAAATTCTAATACTGCTACTAAATTATTTTTCTTTTGTGAAAAAGAATAAATGGAATTAAATCCACCAGTATAGATGCCAAATACATTTGCTAATAAAATGATATGAAAAAAAATCATCCTAATTATTCAAACATAAGTGTCTTTCTAGAATTTATTAGGTTGGAACATGACATCATAAAATCCAACTGCAACTCAGTACTGCCAAGCCCACCACTAAAGCATGTCCCTAAGTGTCAAGGCCACACATCTCATCCGTAGTTCCCCAGATCCTCTTTCAACCTCTTTTGTAGATGTGTATTTAAATAGGTGGATTATTAAAGCAAAATAAAATTTGGTAGAAAAAGAACATTTATTTTTTTAAATGTGTATGGAGGAATTTGCACATAAAATATTAAAGAATCATTCATAAAATAACATTTTCTTCTAAAAGGTTAACTTTCTTCTCAAAAGATTAAGACATTAAATAATAATTTAACTGGTCCTAAGAAACAATTATATTCCTTACCAGTCATTAGTTCTCATGGCTGTGAATCTTACATGCTACTTATATGCTACTTTGCCATTCTTTCTGTTGCTGACCTGTTGCTAAGACCTGTTTCTGTAGAACTTTCATGGCATTTTCTTGATTTTGGAGTAAGTTATATGGTGGCTTTTAAAGAGTAAGAGGGCAGTTTAAAAGCACATCAGCATTTTCAGATTTCAAAATCAAATTATCCAATGAAGACTCTAGCTTTGAAGTCCTTTTGCATAGTTTAATTTTTTTGCTTGATTGGTTTTTTGTTTGTTAAAGAAAATTATTGTCTTAGAAAAGAGTTTGAATATGTCCATGTAGGAAAAGCCCTGTGTTTAACTCCTAAGAGCAACTGAAATAAAATATAGGAAGCTATGACTTACTAACTGCTATACTGAAATTTTCTCTTATGTCTAGTGTCTACCCGTCCTGTAGTGCAATACTGAAATATTTAGGTAGACATATATTCAAAGCCTCAATGGTCTAGAAAAATAAATTATATTTACACGGATGGATTTTCTTCTAAAATGTATTTCCAATTCTCCTGATTTAAAAGCATCCAGTGTTTAAAAATATGTATTTTTCTTATGCTCATTATTGAAAAATGCTTCATGTTTTTCTGAGTCTTACATGTATTTTATGACATATGTTCATATAGACCACAGAATAACTTCAAACAACTGTTAATATATCTGAAGGGAGAAAACATGCCCAAAGCTTGTATTTTTCACAGCTCATATTTATAAGGTGGATCATTCTTTTTTGTTTATATTGCATTGTCCTGTAAAGAATCCACGATCCCTCAAAAATAATGACATTCTATAAAGGCAAAAATTGTTTATTTGGAGGAGTATTTATTTTCTTTTCTTCCTGTTTCTGAGTCTCTAGAGTATATTCAGTTCATATTTTCAATACTTTTTGTCTCAAAGACAAGCATCTTTATTTACTTCTATTTTTGCAAAAAATGAAGGCGACAGGTAGATCAAGAAAAGATGTTTGTGAGAAAGTGAAGCATTATTAATCTTCTGAAAAAATGAAAGTTTGCTTAAGTGGTATAGCTTGCCAAAATCAAGTATCAAACAAATAAAAATCTATTAATAATATCATCAAAATGTATTGGTTTTGCTTCAGCTATAAGTGTGACAAAATGTTTGTAGTCCTTAGCCTCAGACAGTAGAAATAACAGATGACAAAATGTATCTGACCTCCCTTCCTTTGCTACTTCTACCAAGAAATTGGTTTTCAGAAGAATTGCCTGCTAGGGAAAAGTACTCCTAATTTTGCTTATACTTTCTTTTTTTTTTTTTAATCTAAATTTTGGTGTAATATAATTTATAGACATTAATTTGGTATTTGTCTTTAAGCACAGCCAACATTTAGTTTCACAATGTGTGTAATATGAAACCTGGAATACATAAAATCATAATAGACATAAGTATGTTACTTATTTTATAACAGAAGAACATTATTTGGATTATTCAGAATATACTCACAGTTTCTCTCATGGCTGAGAGTTTGACTCATGACTACTCTTCATCAAAGCAACTTAGATCAATTTGCATGCTTTTAGTTCAGCAAGGAAGTCACAAGAAAATGAAGGCACCAAAGCATAAAATAGGATTCATTAATGAAGGCTCAGCATAGAGGTCAAAAAAGCAAAATGGAATCATACACTGCACTGGTCTGTAGAGACAGGCATTGAGAAATTACAATAGAAGCATGATACAGACATTACCAAGATGTTAAATTGCTGTATATCTACTTTTATACCTATCTTAAAAAATATGCATCTTGGCATACAGCTTTTGATAAGCCCTCTTAAAAGTCTGGCCCATTTATGACCTGGTAGCAGGAAGGAAAGGAAAGGACTCCCTTGTCCTTAGCAGTCCTCAGCACCAATGCTTCCATTGGAAGAAGGACCATGATTGTGTAAAACAGCCTCCAAGGCACTTAGAGATCTTCTCCAGTGGCCTTCTATCGTGTGGAGAGGGTAGATGCATCACCTACACATAGTATTTATCAGCATAGGTCAAAAGCATGGTTTCCAAGGCAACTACCTGAGTCTACAATGAGGAAGTGAAGGAGGTTACTACTTTTGAATAGTCTTAAACCTCTGTTTTGAAAACAGGGTTGCATGTGTTGCCCTTTGCACATCTTGACTCCAAACAAGTATTTGCAGATTAAAACCATATTAACTAGTCTAAATAACTAGTTTTCCTTTCTTACAGAAGACAAGATAGGTGTCCAATATTTTTTTTTCTCTATATACAGTGCTCAAAGTGAAAGAATAACCAGGGGAAAAAAATGACCCTATAAATAGCTACGGCTAAGCTGAAGCAAGGTCTTTCTGAGCTCAGTGGGAGCACTAAGATATGGAGTCCTGCCTCACATCTAGCATTTAGTTCAAAACCTTCCTTCACCTGAGAGGCAGCAATTTCCTGTCATAATTGCAAGATTTGACTTACAAACTCAGCGATATCTTGCTACTCTGACAGGAAAGACCTCTCAGCTTCCACATCCATCTGAGTTGTGGGAGTTGGATGACCCAGGGAGATCAATCTTTCCTCAATGGCATGACCTCCAGGCTCCCCATGAGCTCAGAACTCAGGCAGATCTTGCATTCCGCAATATTTTGCACCAACAGTGGCAGCTGGATCACAGGTCAAGAAGGAAGGTTTCGTCCCCTTTTGTTCTTTTCCTTCTTGGCTCTTGTCTGCTATGTTAGCAAGAATCAGTCAGCTAATTTGAATTAGCTTCCTCTTACTTCTGCAATGAGCTTTAAAGCTATCTGTGGTACTTAGAGCTGTTGAATGGAAGCAGAAATGGGGGAGCCCAGAGGGAGACAGCACTATTTTTAATTGAACCAGTGATGTTTGTAAAACATAATGAAAAAGTACAGAATAAGCGAGCGATGTCCCAGTAATAATAGTATATATATATGTGTAATACAGCTTTCATTTCCCTTGGAATGTCAGCCATGCAAAACTTAAATCTGATTTATAGGTTTATGGTCTGTAGGTTAATTTTTTAATAAAAAGGACAGTAGCTGTTTAACAGTCTGTTCAGGAATGTTGATTATACCAAAGTTGTGAACTGTCCCTTTCTTGGCATTTTTCAGCTACAAATCCACCAAAACAGCTTCCTTGATGTAAGTCTGTCTTATATTAAGTTTTCAATATATATTTGATCAAGAATTGAATTTCTGCAAGGTGCTGAATGTATTTCTTAGTTATCAAAATTCTTCAATATGTACTAAAACTGGTGCATGCATTTAATGCTTTTGGCTTTAATGGGCATGCTTCAATAACTTCAATACACCATCACCAGAAAGCAATGAAGGGATATGTTGCAAACATGCCTTATGTCTAACTGAAGAGTCATTAACATGGTTACCATGCAATGAAAACATCACAGCAGACGTGTGCAGAGCTGGAATCATTATCAGCTGAAATGCATCTCTCTATTGACATAAAAAATATTTTTATAAGACTAATCAGTAAAAGAGGCTTTTTAAATTGGTACAGAAGTAACTATTGCCCTTGTTTTATATACAGTATTTTTTTATATACAGTATTTATATACAGTATTTTTTGTTAAGTTTTGGTTCGATATTTATAGCATCATTATAAGACAAATTCCCTTTTATTTTATTTACTCTTTAAAGTCAGGAAGCCTCATTTAGAAATCGCCAATAATTAAGCATTTTGTGTGCATTTTGAGTTCTTATATGCTTAGAATTTTTGCTTAAAATATGCAATTTGAATACTGAGTGTTATTGGAAGATTTAAATAAATGGATTAAAGTGTTGTAAGTTCTCTAATGTGGAATAAGTAAAGACTGCCTCACTTGTTTTCTTTTTGGCTTTGATGTGCTTGAAATCAGAAATTTTGCATAGTTTGTGTGAGGGTTCTTTCCCTGCAGTTCTTAAGCATCAGCTTGCAAAAGGGAAAAAAAAAAAGTATTCCTATCTTGATTTCATTTTGGGTTCATAGTAGCAAAAAAATAGGATTTTGAATGAGAAGAGGAAATTTGGTAACCCCTTAGCTACCATCATGCTGTCCTGTCCTTAAAGACACAAAGAAAAACCTCACACTTTGTGCCACAATTGAGAAAGTCTTTCAGCTATCTAGGAGGAATTTTAATTTCTTCTGAGTTTAAAAAAGCATTTGCTTAGTATAAGTGGTGTCAATTTCCTTTTTTTTTTTTTTTTTAATTGTATTTTCAGAGAGTTATGGAAGGACTAGCTGTAATCTCTTAAGTAGAAGTAACACAGTATGGAAGGGGATAGGGACAAGAACATGAGTTAACCAGAATGTGGGTAGATTTCAGGAATAAAACTGTCAGGAAAGTTTTACATATGATATTTATTATGGGTAAATGGATGTCCAATGCTTAGCATTTAGATTCCTAAAAGGATATTGACAATTTATTCAGAAGAAAGAAATATGCTATTTATTTCCAACTATTTTCACTTTCTTTATGTTTTAAAGGAAACTAGAAATGAAAACACTCCTTCAAAAAAACCATTGTTAATTAAATCTCATGTTTTATCTTGAAACTTGCCTCAGTTTGAGACAAATTTGGAGAAAAAACTGACACTGTAATCTTGAATTCCCCAATGTGCCTGGTTCCTCAGTATGATGCTTTCCTTAAAGTGTATTTTTACTTTTTCCATCCATTTTTTACAGCAACAGAATTATGTATATCAAATCAAGACATTTTACAGTATAACTAAATTGCTTTTTAGGAAGTATCTCTCATAGGCCTCTCTGGTCATTTGCTTTTCAGACTGTTGCTGAAAAGATCTGCTTTTAATAGAAGTTAATACATATGTACAACACTTCTTTATTAAGATTTTAAAATACAATATGAGAAATGTATTTGCTACTTGCTACTATTATTATAATTATTAATATTATTATTACGATGACCAAGCCTCCCAATTTCTCACTGTTCATGAAATTCACTTATTTTTTCCCTCCTCAAACATGCAGCATTTTAATAGAGAAGCACAAATTTATAACTAACTTAATCTAAAATTCAGGGTTGCTTTATATAATTAACAAGTTGTTTTTAGAAATTATCTTTCCCTCTTGTCTGTTAACTTCGGATGTTTTCAAATCCATTGCACTTCTGCTAATCTTTTCTTTAATGGCTATCTGCTTAGTCTTTTAAGGTCTAGATTTTTGTTCCAGGGATTTATGATTCATATTTATCTATTTATTCATCTATTTATCATATCTATTGATATTTTTCTATCATGTTGTATTTTAGTACTTGTTATACAGAAATTGTCATAAATAGCAGGGTTAATTATATGAAATAATTTTAGAGAGTGTTGTGTGTTTAAATTCCCTTTTTTTTTCCTGGTGCAGACATCCAACTGTCTTAATTTAAAACAAAAACAAAAACAAAAAAACCCAAAGCCGAAAAATGGTTTTTTTAGAACTAAAATTAGAAGTCTTCTAGAATTAGATGTCATAAATGACAGGACACTGAGGAATTTTTTTGCTTGTATCTGAAGGATTTTGGGTATAATAATGATCTAAATTTATAATGGAAAACTTTTCACAGTTGCCCTGTAAATTGTGCATATTTTCAACGGAAATCAGATTTCCAGCCTCCAGCATCAGTCTAATGATGTAAGTAAGCTGCTGCAGATAATGATCTGATAGGACTTGTATCTGTGTATCAGTAAATAATAATTTTATAGTTGAACAATTTAGCATGTTGAATTAGCTATTGATGGCAAATATAACTTACATTCTGATTTGTATTTTCTTTGCTTTCTGTGAAAACTGTGAATTTTAGATTGGAAGAAAAATAAAGCACATTTCTTAGTGAGGATATCACAGGCTAAAACTCTAAACAAAACCTTGTGGACCCCCACTGGCTTCAAACAATGTAACTACTGTTTGTTAAAGTCGTTAAAATTAAGAAATGGTATCTTAGGTGTATGTCAGGCCTCCTATAGGCCTGTGACATTTAGAAGAAGTGTGTTGGAGAAGGTTGTAATGACTGCTGAAATAAAACCTCAGAGTGATAAATGAACAGATTGCTACTGTGAAAGTGTTTAAAGGTTTAGGACTCCTACTGATAAAATCACCAGAGAGGGTATGTAGAAAATTACTCTCTTCTCACCTTTAATTGCATTATTTAACTTGAACATTTTCTCCACTGAAGGGAGTGCAAATAATAAAACCTTTCCATTTACTATGCAAAATCCTTTACAAATAAAGTATAGAGACTACATGACTTAGGCTTGCTTCACCTACAATGAAGTTCATGGTGGAAAGGAAAATTGAAATTTTACTAAACCAGCAGTGTGTTAGGACTTTATCAAATGGAGATGTTGCAGACATCTTCAGATGGATGCAAATGCAAAAACAAACATTGTCAGAGAAGTAAATAAGTCTGTCTTAGAGAATTGTCTAGTTCATTCCAGTGCTGCAAGATGGTTCTGCTAAGAAAAGGGCTGAAATTCTTAATGCCGTCTTTTCTACATCATTGGCAGTACAGTCTGTAGACCAACTTTTTTTAAAAATGTTTTTATTGAATAATGGAAGCCACTTGTGGCAGGATATATTAATTATGAAAGAATGTAAATATTGTCAAGGAAAAACACACAACAACAGAAAAAATATCCTTCTTACATGCTTTTAACCTTATTTATATCTTTTATCTTATTGTTAACAGACATAAACTGGAGGATATATTTTAATTGCATGCAATTGCTTCAGAAAAATAATATTCAATAATGCCACTTTTTTAGTCATAGGAAACATCAAATTAGCTTCTATGCACTTTGCATTTTTCACATTACCTCATACATGAACCTCATTCCATTATAGAAATACTTCGACCCAGAAAATGAGGTACCTTACATGTGAAAATGTAAAAGCTCCTCTGTGACATGGTCTATGAAAACACTTGACACACATGTAGACAAATTAATGTTGCTTGAGAACAAAACTTAAATTTTTATTTCTTATGGCTATTGCACCAATTTTATTTAATGATTATTCAAGCTTAAGGTAAAAAAAAAATAAAATAAGAACAAAGAAAAATCAAGAAAAAAAATTGCTGGCTTTTTAAACTTGTTGTCAATAACTGCTTTTTTGAATTTTAAAGGAGAAACTGTTAGGAGAATACTTTGTGAGGAAATGGAAATTCTTATTGCATGCAGAGGGGAGGAAAATGGTTACAAAATTTAACAATATATAGAAAATTCTCCATAAATTGATTAGTCACCCTTGTATGTGCCATAGCTTGCACAGCACAGATTTAGTTTAATTTATTTCTCTGTAATTGGCATTAAATGGTGTGCTTAATCCTTCAAGTTATCTCTTCTCAATGTCACCATTTTTTTTCCATTATGTGGTGTACAGTTGGTTCCATTTCATGACTAGATATTCTTTTTTGGATCATAAAAGTTTCCAGTGATTCTATTATTGGAGGGAGATATGTTTGGCCATCTACATAAATGACCGTAGTGTGAAAGTAGAGAATGCTATAGAAATAAATGAAGCCAAAGGGAAATGTAGCATCAAAATCTTCATATTATGAATAAAGTCAGAAAATGCTACTAACCCTGAAATCAAAGGGTGCTAATTCTAAAATGGGCAAGCTCACACATCAGTGAAGTGTAGGAATTTTATGTATTTAGAAAATGGTTCAAACGTGAACATTATTGACTCATACTTCTTTTCTTCAGTTAAGAGCTCAGGATCTCTTCTGCTAGCCAAGACCCTGTTTCCAAAAGGGATCTAAAATTACTAGGCTTTCTCAGAATTAAAAATAAACTACACATAAAAGCAGTCTATCTTCAAAACTTTTGAGAAATCTATTTTATAAGAGAATATGTATGATTTTATTAATTTTCATTTTATTGTGCTAACTTCACAACCTGATGTATATGCCCCATGTATTAGTCAGCTTTATCTGTTTCATTATGTCTAAATTACCCATCCTCAGTAAATTTGTCAGATACAGGTAGAAAGAAAACTATGGAATTGGCAATAGTTTTTATTAAGGGATCATTTTAAAATCCCTTAAAATTATTTAATTTCATCACAATTAAAAGATTTAACTTTTGATGATTTTATATAGGTTTTTGTGGTTTAATATATGCAGTTTTCTTTTTTTACATTCACTGAGAAAGGTTATGTTTTCCATATGAGAGCCATCACATTCTGGTATGTTAACAATCAGCTTGCTGTGTTCCTTTATTACTCAGCCAGGCACAATTCTTGGTTCAATCCATTGCATTTGTTGCCAGAGTAGCTGAATGTTATTTCTCTCTTTAGAAAGGGTTTATCTCATAGTCTTTCTTTTGAAGACATAAGATCCCAGAATAAATTTAAGAGTCTGGTAGCAAAGCATGTGCCCTCCTCACCTTGATTCCAGCCCTGCTGAGAGCCAGCTCCTCTCTCTGCCTATGGAGCTGTGCTAGTAGAAGCTTTCACTAGCAAGTGAGGCTTGTTGGTGGGGCATGATACATGCAGATTGCTGACTCTAGTTGAGGGTTGGTGTCCAAATGTGCTGATGAATTCTATCAGGCTTTAATTTAATCTTAATGGGATATTTAAATCTTGTAATGAATTAGTACTGCAACTTTTATACTCGCTCTGGGTTTTTCCCCATGCAAAGATTAAATTACTGTTTATATACTTGAAGCGCTTATAGATTACTCAGAGCTACCAAGAACAGTACCTTGTTTTCCAGGCTTCTCTGTGTGTTTACAGAATAAATAGGTATTTTTTGCCTTTGAAAATTCCTGACAAAATGAACTGTTTTTACCAGAGGTTCAAGGACTTTTCATCAAATAGTGTGCTATGTATGAGGAAACTAATCTTTCAAATGCCCACATTCTTTAAAAAAAATCCCAATTGATTTTATCCAGTAGTCTTATTTTCAAAGAAGGCCATTTCAGACAAGTACTGTGTAACTGGAGGCTAAAGAATAGAAATAGTGTGTAAATTTTCTCTAGTCACATAGCTCTGGATTTTTCCTACTCAGAGAACATCTGGACACTAAAAAGATGGTATTAGTATCTCCACACAGACTTTGAAAACCTTCTTGTATATTCTGGGTGCAATGGAACTGCTGCCCAGAGATGCTTGAATTGTGCAAACAGCTCCTTGAAAGCCATCAGTTTCTGAATGCTGGCAACCTGTGTTATATCTGAATAAGGTAACTGGTCATAAGGATCCAAGATCTGAAGCCACTAATACTTTAAAACACAAGTCACTGATGACACATCATTCATCTCTTTTCAACACCTACATTTGCTTTACCTTACCTTACAGCTCTTTGTCAGATGGTGAATGCAGATAGCAAAGCCTCTGAGAAGTGAGAAAGGGAATTTAGCTCACCTTTAGTTGTTCTGCTTCCTTACATTATGTTGTCCCCCATGAGGGAACCAGAAGGAATATAAGACCATTTTATGCATGCTGATTTTGTCACTTGCAGAGGCTCTAACAAATCATGTGATTTCTATAACTGAGTATTTCTGTATTATTCAGTGTAATTGACAGTGCCAGAAACTAGCCCTAAGCAAATGAAATGCAACACAAAATCTGCTGTAAGCAAGTTAATCACAGTCTAAGTGATAGAAAGCTTGCACTTCATTTCTTTTCCAGGATGCATTTGTAGCAGAAAAATAATTCTCTTTTCTCTTAAAAGACTAGGGAGGCTGTCAGGCGCTTTGGGGCAATCAAAATAAATAGTTTATGCCTCTCGTAAATAAAGATATGAAATGTTTGTATTTGTGCACAAAGGCCTGAGCAACCTCGTAAATTTGACATTGTGGGCTTTGAATCATGGGTCTAGACCACTGACAAATGGGTCACTGCCCCAACTCTCTGCTCTTGCACTTCTTGTGAAGGCACTTGCCTTAATATTCTTTGCTATATTTTAAGGCTACCTTGCTAGTGCCATTTTTGAAGATATCTGCTTAAAAGACTGTTCTGTTCTTATTGCCTGGAAGCATATCTTTTTAATTAATATCTGTGTTGCTCAAGATTTTTATTAAGGAGGAAGTCTCTTGGACTTTATACAGCAGTGTCCAAGAGCCTGCTGTTCAACAAAGTTGTTTAGACACATGATTTTCTGGATATTTTACTGTCCTACAATTAGATCTTTCATAACCTTGCCAGTCCTTATTTATTCATCTTTCAACAATGTCTCTTTCTATTGTATCTTACAAATATGTTTTGCACTTTGAATACCTTTCTTTAAATTTCAAAAAATGCAATTAATTGTTTGTTAGTCTAATTTTATTCTGATTTTGAGGGGTTTTTTGGTTTTTTCTTTGCACCCACAATGCTGTCCAAAGCCTCTGGTCACTGTGACTCACTTTTCCTTCAGATCAAAACTGAGATGTCATCAAAAATGTAGTTTCCATTGGAAAAGTCAGGAGCCAAGCACATGAAAAAGGGAACCCTATGAAAGCCATACTTTCCAAAATTGATATTTTCTATGTATGGACCATGGATACCTTGCTAAGGAGGATGGTAAGAAACCTGAGAGCTTAAAAATCACCCCTTTGCTAACGACTTATATCACTATGTTTTCCTCTTTGTAAGACTACCAGCTTTTTGCCAAGCAGCAAGCAAAATTGCACTGTCATGCAAGTCCTGAAGAGTTTATTATAATTTAAAAGCTTGAAAAAACTCAACTTTTCTAGAGGACATTAAAACCTAGGCTAGCTGTACTTTTTACACTTTTCCATAGTAAGTATTCTATAGCACTTCTTCACTTACATTCATTGCCTTCTTCTTCAAAGACTAACTCCTTTGTTATTAAACCTATGGCTGGACAGATATTTAAGCCAAATGTTGTACCTGTTTTCATCATATCATTGCAAACCTTAGGTTTTCCAGTTCTCTGTTTTCTGATTATTTTATGTCTTCAGCAGAAATAAGATCATGGTCCTAATTGTTTGCCTTTTAACAGTCTTTGCTTTCATTTTGAAGCTTTAATGTCCTTCGCTGATTGTCATGCTGTTTTGGTGAGGATTTTTCCTCCATATTTACAAATTTTTATCCCTTACATTTCATACCCAGAGGTTCAATATTGTTTTCCTGAGCAGATCAGTCATAAATGTATGGATAGATTGTTTTCTTCTCTATGTCCTCATTAAAACCAGTTTTTTCTCTTTCTTGCCTGTGTAGGATAAACAGTTATCAAAATCTTATGCTTCAGTTTTAGTGTTTTACTCTGTGTTTAAACCTACCAGATTACTTAAAATTATAAAGTGCATCAGAATCACTTCTTATAAAAATGCAATTTCCTAAATTATGTGCACACATAGACACACAGTTTGTGCAGTTGTAAATTGAGGAACAGCTTGAATTTCATCCAGCTGCCTAGCCAGTTAAGTCTTTGAAGCTAAAAACTGTTTTATTGTTCTGCTCATTACTTTTGTTCTTATTTCTTAATTAATTTTGGTGTACTAGTGGCTAGTGTTCCATAATCACTCCTCAATTAGAGAAAAATGGAAAGCTGCTCCAGTGTCTCAATTCCAATTTTTCCATTGTGTAACTTAAATTGACGTACTGACAGTGCTGGTCACCCCTACAGCTGTAGGTCCATGTAACCACACTGGACTTCATGAATTGCTATTCAGAGTGGCAAGAATTAATTTGGACATGGAGGTTATTGTTATAATATTTACTTCATCCAATTTCTGAATTTATTTTTCAGTGTTTTTCACTTGGATACATTTTTGTCAGAATTTCCAGAGTTGTTAGATAAGATGCAGGTTTAATGATCAAGACTCACATATATGTTCACTATGAGCCTCTTGAAACTGTTGGTCAGAGTCCAGTTCTAAAATAGTATTTCTATTTTAAACTGAGAAATGTTCTCATATAAATGTAAAACCAAATTCCTTATAAAACTGGAGTATCTATCAAATGACAGAAGATTACAAATCAATGGGATATTCCAGACCAAAGTCTGGAGATTGCTTGCTGTATTTATTTCTGGAGTTAGATCAGAATTCATATTTTAATCAAGTTCAAGATATAAGAAGATAATAAAAGATTTTGAAAGGCTGATATTTCCAGGTCTGTTTCAACACCCTAAATGAGGAGTTAATTAAATTTAGTGTTTAACTCCTTCCTATCAGTTCAAGGGTGGAAGGCACTTTTTATTAATTGTATGAAGACATAAATCCTGCCTCTGCACTTTGGTGGCAGAAGAGCTTTGTAGGCAGACCTGTGCAGGGTTCAGTGAGTAATCCAATCTCAAAGTGATAAAGGCAAAGCACTCAATCTGCAGGTCAGGATGCAACAGGAAAGGCTGTAGTTTAGCAAGAGTCTATAAAAGATAAAAGCTCTCTTTGACCACAGGCTACTTACATTGATTGCAATTCACCACAATCCCAGACAAGTTAAAAAATATATAGTTTAAGTGTAAGTAATTTGAACTATTAGGTGTGATTAACTTTCTAAATTTAACATTTTATATGAAGTCTTTTTTTCTTTCTGCAAGTTTGTTTCCTCTTTTCAGCAACATGCTTTAATGTGAAGAAGGCTCCATACTTGTGAACAGAACTCACATTTTTCTCTAAACTGTTGCTTTTTTCTTCCTCCCCCGAGTAATATAAAAACATGGGGGCAGATTTTACTACTCTACTGCCTTTTCACTCAAACATTTTATTTGAAAGCTGTATTTAACCCTTTGGATTTTATATTTGGTATTTGTCCCAGTTATCTGGGGATTCATTTCTTCTGTTGGGTTTAGGAAATGCTGTAGTAAAGCCATCAAAAATAACTTCTTAAGGAAGACAGCAATAATTCTTTTGTCTTCAGGCATAAAGAAGACTTGGATTTCAATACCTTCATCATTGCCCTTTAAAATTACCAAAATCTAAAACCATAATTTTATATCCTGACTACCTGAGATGAAGTTATCAGTGAAATTCTGCATTGACTCATATCTATCTGTATCTATACATCCATGACTGATAAGAAAATTCACGATTCTGTTACTGAAGTAATGGTGACAGAGTATGAAATGGACTCAGAAAAGTTTTCTTGCTGTTCTTAAAAAGCAGTAATAAAAAAATGAACTGTTAAATTCAGGCTAAATCAGAGCAAAATGGTAAAGCAGCAATAAGCACCAAAAAAAAAGATAGTTTTGAGTTCAAAAGTTATGTTGTTGCTGATATCTCCCCACTATAATTCTTCTCCTCTGTCTAGATATTTATTGCTACTGGAACATAGTATCAAAATACTTAAAAGCTCTTGACAATGTATTGAATTAAGGAGGCAGACTAAAAGGGATGGAGAGGATACATATCACATAAGGAATCCTATACAATTTTATTTTTAACTTTCTGAGCAGTTACTATCTTGCACTGGACTGACAGTAGTTCCTTTTATTGAGGTATTATCTGTATCAAGGAATACATAAAAATAGCAAAAAAGCTCCATGAAAATACTTTCACAACACTGCATACATAAAGTTGTAATTTCAAATCTTTATTACTTTAATTATAACAATGCGTGTTATAGAAATTCACAGATTATAGAACAGTATCATAACTATAGTTGGCTGAGAGAGCAAATAATCATAGCAGTAAATTTGGAGGAAAAAAATATTTTTGAAAACTGTTAGTGGTTTAATATTATCTATAAACCCCACAACTGTGTATATTAAAAAAAAAAAATAAAAAATAAAAAAGAACAAAAGGAAATGTAAATCACTGACTAATACTCTAATACTGCAACAGGTAAGTCAGTCTGTGGTTCTCCTTTAGACTGAAACCAATGACAGTCATGGAAGCTATACAAAGTCAAGGTTAGGGTATGCAGAAAGCTCTTGTTAATTTACTATTCTTCAGCGTGTTTTCAAAATCTGCAGTTTCCCTTCTGGCATTATGTAATACAAATAGAGGAATTACGTGTTACTCATTCTCTAATTATTGACTAGTGCTTATGGATATTTTATGAACATTTCCACTGGTGACTTTCTGCCTAAGGAAGTTAGTACAATCCTCTCCCACTTAGCACAAACCTAAATACTCCACATGAGTGCAGGTTTACTCCCAAAGCAGCTGCACTTGGCCCCAAATAGCCTTTTGTGGACAACTTCTAAGCTCTATCTGATGGGTTCTGGAATATGTATATACATATATGGTGTTGTCATGGTTCAACCCCAGACAGTGACTAAATACCACACAGCTGCTTGCTGGTTAGCACATCAGAGCATATATAACCCCCACAAACTGTGGCATGGGGGGTGGGAGAATCAGGGATAAAAAAAATCTAAAATCCATGGGTTGAGATAAGAACAGTTTAATCATTTAAACTGCTGCTAGTATTACTAATAATAATAATAATAGTAATAAAAAAAGAGAAGAAAAAAAGAGAAAAGACAAGAAAAAAAAAAAAAAAGTTATGCACAGTACAGTTGCTCACCACCCACTGACTGGTGTCCAGGCTGTCCTCAGCTGTGATCAGCCCCTTTGAGCCCAGTTTATATACTAGGCATGGCATTCCATGGAACAGAATATTCCTTTGGCCGGTTTAAATCAGCTGTCCCAATATTTCATGGAAAAGGAAAAATCCCAGACTTAGGGTATGCACTACTTAACAATAACCAGAATGTTTGTGGATTATTGGCATTGTCCTATTGAATCCAAAACACAACGTGTACTAGTGACATGAAGCTAGTACTGCTAGGTTCTAAGAAGAAAAATAAATTATATCCCAGTTGAAATCCGGTGTATGCAGTCCAGGCACACTCAAAGCTCATTTCTGCAAATGGGGCAATGTGCACATTTAGGGGACTGGAAAGGTAGCAATAGCATGTAGTCCCGATTGCCAGAAACTGCTAGGATTGAAGTGTGAAATTTTGGTGTGGCTATTTTGAGGAAATGATCACTCCCCTCTTCTAACACAAGGCAGCTATTAGGTAAGACCAAAGGAATTTAGTAAATGGTAAAAGGTAAAGTATGTCAAGGTAGAGACAAAGTAACTTTCAGAGTGAATGGGAAGCAGAGTTGAAAGTTAGCTGTTTTTTATCTTCCTCCTGAGGAAATGATCTTACATCCAGTATTTCATTCTGGGCAGACTGAATAATCTGTGTAGTCATTGACAGGAAACAGTAATATAATAGTAGACATTGCAGTATATTCTGCCTGAATATTTCAAAGTATCTTCTATTGAGGATATAAATCTAAAGTACCTATCTTTCTTTTCTAATGCCTTAGGTCTAAATATGTTCTGTTTTCCATAGAGAGCATCTATAATTTAAATGATTTACTCTATGCATAAAGAGTGTGAATTCTCCAAGTGTTCCTGCTTTTATTTCTCAAAGAAAACTCTTAGAAAAAAAAGCAGTTTAAATATACAGTCATTCAAGATGTGGGTAGAATCTCTGAAGTACTGCTTTGCCTTAAAACTATCAACATAGAAGCACATTTTGAAAACAACAAAGTGACTGCTGAGTATATGAACAATTCTGAGATGGCAGTGCAAGATCAGTCACTTCTCACAGGTCTTTAATATCAAACCAAAGGCAGAAATTGACTAAGATTAAGGTTACCATAAATAACAAGATACAAACATTTGTATTTTCAAGTGGTGACTAAGTAAGTGTGTAGGGGTTATATTTTATATCAACACTCTGTTAGAGGAGTATTTTCTTCTGGCGTTGTGCTGCACTCATTTTTCTTGTGACAAAGCCTTTTTGGGGTATGTACAAATGCCTCCCACTATCTATAAAACAGCACTACTCTGTGGAAAATATGCAGATGCTGTGATTTCTTGACTCCCAACTATAAATTCACTAGTAATTGGGGATAGGGGTGGGGGAAGAAAACTATAAGTAGAGCTCTACAAAATGCACCTTACTGTATGATATATTTGCTTCTGTTTGTTTGTCTGTTGAACTTTTCTCATCTCTTCTCCTTCCTGTTTAAAATGGGACTGCATGGATATCTGCAGTTTTCTGAGACTTAATTACAGCTCCCATAAGAAAAATATTGTTTCATCATTAATTATGTATTAGGATGACTTACTTTACAAAATACAATTTTTCAGTTTCTCCCATTCTTTTAGCAATGTGTTCATACTTTATTTGAAAGGAGTGTTCTGAGAATAAGTGGTTAACCATTTCAAAGCATTTTGGAGGAAGAATCTTGAAGATACTGAGGTAAAACAAATGGTGGCAATAATGAACTGTTAGGAGTTGAGTAAAAGTAAAGAACAACTCATTTGTTGCAAGTCTCAAATAGAATCTGATGTGATGCAGACAAAACTTCCTTGGACAAAAGTTAATCAAATCATTAAACCCAGATGAAAAATCTGAGTATTACAAGAGAAAATCTGCATCCCTTTTCTCCGTTATGGTTTAGTTTTTCACCACCATGTGAAAAGAGGTAGCTTGCTTTCTAATACCTGGTGTTTCAATGGACTCTATATTACTTTCTAAGTATTTAGGGATATGTTGCAATTCCTATTTGGCTTCTTACCCTTACCAAGACCCTGTTAGTCCACTGTATATACACTCCATAGTGTATCTGTACTCTTTTTCTTAATTACCTGGGGAATTGATATGCACAGAAAATCCTTTCTTATTAAAATCAATTGTAGCAAATTTCATAGAAATAAGTGAATGGAGAAAACTAGAATAATTTTGTATGTCAACAACACTCTTTGCAGTAGAAGGTTCTATATTGAATGGAATTTTATTTTGTGTCTCAGTGTCTTATAGTACACGGGCAAATGATGACCTTTTGACAGAGGTATACTTATATATTGCATGAATATGAGAAAAAGTGATGAAATTTCTCTTTCAATTTTTTTTTTTTCACAAAACAGTGCTTATAATTAATTTTCATTTGGAAACACAATATTCCAAAGCATGCACTTGAATTGAGCATGCAAACTCTGAAATTCAACATGTAAAAGAGAATGATCAGGAAAATATGGAAAAAAGCAATGACCTCAAGTTTTTTAAATGATTTATTTTTATTTTCATTTTAATTTCACAGGCAAAATTATTGTGTAGTCTTTTAATTAAAAGTAATCTGCATGTCTTTTGCATTTTCACCATGAGGTGGTTTGTTCTAGTTATTCATATATAAAAAAGGCAATAAGGTGATACCTTAAAGACTGCCACATAATTCATAGCCTGTGATGTAAAGAAGGAATTTACCTTACAGGTCAGGCATTTTGCACAAATCTATGTCAAATGTGCAAGGATGCGTTGCTTATTATTCAGTTTTTTATTGATTTCTGCAAATAATATTTTTAAGCTTTAGTTTTTTTTTTTGTTTTGTTTTGTTTTGTTTTTTAATTTTCTGGGTCACATTTCAGGACTGCTTTTACTTTTCCAGTTATAAAGAAAAATTAATTAAGCATTTTTGTCTGTTTATATGTATATATATTTGTAACTTCATCTGTACTCTTCTATGATTAATAGGCTCTAACCAATTTTCTTTTAATACTGAGGTAAATCCTTCCTCTGCCATGGCTGTCTTGTAAAATGAAACACACTAAATTAGACTTCTTTCTCTTGCTAATCATTCATATTCAACTATTGACATGTGAAGTCCAGATGGTTGACTTCTTGACTATTCTAATTCATTCTTTTGAATAGCAACAGTTTGCCTTTTGTCATGTATTTTCTCCTTTTGTAAAGGCTTTTGTTATTTACCTGCATTTACTGAATAAGCTTACATATTATGACACTTAATGAGTTCTATAATCCTTAACAAAATTATCTTGAGATGCAGCAGCACAGTACCCCTGTAGGATCCTGTAGATTATTCCATGATGTCCCAGGAATTTCTGATGGAATAGTTCTATTTCCCTCATTAATTGACTTCAGTGAAGCCATTTCAACATTAAGTCTGATGAAAATATGCAGAATCTTATAAAAAATATTTAAATTAGTGTACTTCAATTTCACATTCATTTTATAGGCAAAGGAGATTAAAGGGAGACATTATCATAACTTTGATTCAGTGTAACAACAATTGTACGTCCATTAGTAATATTAATGTGGATGGTGATGTAAACTTATTTACGTTTTTTTTTTGTTGCTTGGTTTTGCATATTTTACCATTTACATGGTGCTATGTCTCTTATTCTTTTATCCAGAACTCTTAGTAGACCTTTAGTATGAAATGTGCCATAAATCTAAAGCCATTGTTGGCTGTCATGATCTTACAGAGTATTTGTGCCTCCTAAGAGGCTGAGAAGACTGTGACAATAGAATAACTTATCCTACAATAGCAAATTCCAATATCATCAATCACATTGTTTTTTCCCTTTTTTTTCATTGCTGAAAAACTTGATGTTGTCTTTGAGGTAATTTACTTAAGTGCTAAATCACAATGTACATGTTTTGATAAGATACTTCAATAAAAAGTACAGAATGTATTCCATAATCTCTAATATACTTCAAACTTCTTCACAACCATGGTGCAGATGAATAGAATTGCATTTTGGGAGTTCTACATCTGGGAACACTGTGTGAAAAGATAATTATGGATAAATGGAGCATTTTTGATACCAAAGATAGCCTTGGAATGAGAAGGAATAAAGAGATATCCTATATTTAGTTTCTTCAAATGAATATTCCATTCTATAATGTAAAATGATTGTGGGAAATTACAGTTTTAAAGTGACTTTGAAAATGTCCTTGATTATGAATTCTGATTTTATTTAAAATTCCAATGTCAAACAAGGCTCTTGATATCTTTAAATGTTAATATATAAAAATCTGATTCTTTTTTATAATTGTCAATATTAGATTATAGAAAATATTCACACTAAACTTCAACGAGAAAGCATCAAAAATTTCATCATATAACTTAAACTTTGGTAAAGATATTTTAAAGATAACTTACTTTGTTTCAAAGTCTTTGTTGTTTATTTGCTTTTCTTTTTTTTCCCCCTGTGAGATTTCTAAATGTTTATTGCTGCTTCCATAAAGATAGGTATATTAGGTTTAATTCCTAAATGGAGAATGTTGTTTTCCTTTTGATGTGTGAGCCTCCAGATATGCTGTCCATCTTAAGTGGGATTTAGAGCTGTCAAAACACATCTGAAACAATTGATTTGTTCTCATGTTCAGTTTTTATTAAACTATTGGTTTTGAATAATGTACACACAATCAATAGCTTATTTATAGCACATGTTAGTGGTGGTTCAAAATAATTCATAAACATCTGAAAAATGGCTTTGTGATACAAATTGTAGATTCTATTCTACTGTTTAATAATTTTTAGAATATAATAGATAATGTTAAAAATCCATAGACAGCATTATTGATATTTTCTGTGCTTTGGGGGAAGAAATCATCACAGTTAAAATGCTGTAGATGTAGAGAGTTGGGAATATCATCATGGATGAAGTTTCCTGATATGTTTTACAAGCTATTTAGGGTCAAAACAGGTAATCCTTTAGAAAAAACTCTTACTCTTATGGCTGCACCAATTATTTTACATAAATATATTTAGGTTTTTAAAAAAGGAAACATGAAGAAGTGTATCCTACATGAGTTAGGTCATTTAAAATAATCTTCTTTTAGTTGTAATTGGGTAACATATGCACAAAACACTATAAAATTATGTATTTTCTGCGGGGAGGGAAAGAGTCCTAAACTGCTGTCACCTTCCTCAATAGGTACAGATGGCATCAGTGCTGATGGCAGGCACAGATGCACTTATAAATGTAAGAGCCTGGTTCCTAAAGACAGTGAAACCAGTGTCTGTAGGTCCTCACTTACACTTTTGCTAAGCTGTCTTGAGTGAGGCATGTCAGTAATTCTTGTAACCTTCAAATAAAGCCTTGACTCAGTTTAGGATGACATTATCCTTTGGCATGAGCATATATTCCAGGAAGCCTACAGCTAATGTGCAAATCTTGTTTCCCATTTGTTTTTCAATCACTCAAGTTTGCAGTCAAACAACAGAATTATTTTCAAATGTTTGCTGACCAGGAAAATAAAGGTCGAGTAATGTTAAATGTAAGGATAAACATCTTGTTTAAGTTAATTTAACTGTGATTAACTGTTTAAAAAGTTAATGACTGGAAAGTACTTTTTTAAAATGATAGAAAATATTATGAAATAAACATTTACCAGAACATATGTCAGTGAAAATTCATTCATAAAAAGTTTTGCCTTGCTTTCTCTGTACCACTTACAGATTATCTGTATTACCACAAAAAGTAATACTTGTTTCATGGATCTTTTAAATTCAGTGCATTCAGGTTTGTTTTTTGGTTTTTTTTCCCCAGTAAATGTAATGTTGAAATTACAAAAGTCAGCAGTTCCAGTGGAAACACTGGTGAACTCATTAAGTGCACTGTCAGGTGTTGCCAACCCCAGATGTCAGCCAACTGGATCGTGAGATATAAATAACTCTTTACAGAATAATTGCAGTCTCACAAATTGCCTATCTTAGACAAAACTAAAGTAGTTTCCTGTGATTTGGTTTGCTACCTACTAGCTGCTAATGTGTGGAACAAGTGAGAGGAGCATATGCCCCTTCTTAGAAGATATAAATCAGATTAATGATTGCCTGACTCCTAGAAGCCTGTTCAACAGGTGTCCATTCGAAATAGAATTTAAATGCAAGAATGCATGCCAATACTATCTTTCTATTTTCTTTTGTATTTTCCCTTTCTATAACCAAGCTATTTCCAAAAAAAAAAAAAAAAAAAAAAAAAAAAAAAAGAGAGGGGATTTATTGACTACTAAATTTCTGCATCTTCGGAAATTTCTGTATTATTTCCTGTGGATTTTGAGGTGTATCTAGGTGAGAAGTAATACAAAAGAATAGCAAAAAGTTTGCATGCAGCAACAGCATCAAAGGGGGAGGAATTCTTTTGATAGCTAAATGTGTCTCCTATATTTGTATTTTTGTAGTTTTTCAACTAAAGTCTAAACCTTAGTTTGACTGACAAAGCCCTACCTTAGATGTAATGCAAGAGCACTGAGTTTCAGAAAGAGAACATGCTAAATATGTATTGTGTGACAGATGAATGTGAGTGTTCTTGGCAAGCATGGTCTTGCAACAGAGAAAAGCATGAATGGCAGTCAGTAGAGTAGAAAGGTGAAAGAGTTTATGTTACAAGTAGCCAGATGATTCAGTTCATTTATGAAAAATCTGGCATAGTGCTCTACAATTCAATATTCATATAGATTGGAGGTCTGTCTTACCTTCTTGCCTCAGAAGTTTGTTTTCTATTGTAGAGTACATTCAGGTGCACTTCAAGAACTTGATCACACTGAAGTACAGACAATGGTAAATATGTTTCCAAAATTTGCTTCTTTAGTTCCGTGGTATTAATCTCATTTCCAAAAAGAATAGAAGAGCTACAGACCTTATTTAAAGAGTGTAAATGACTCAGACATGCAATGTTTTTCAGATAAGAAATTCTTAAAAGAGTTAAGTCTGAAATGGATGTTGGTGTGGGCTTTGGCTGAGTCTAACTAGAGAAGCATTAGCATAAACTATACTCGTGGCTGCAGCAAGCAGCTTGGGGATGTTGGCTGAGAGATGAACTTCAAAATCAAAAAGAGGCCAAGTAGGTCCAGTGTAAAGAGTTTTGATAAAATAAGAAATAAAAAGTATAAAAGGAATGGTCTTTAAAAATCATAATCTCAGCAGAAATGTTGAAATAAGAGCGTTATATTCTCTATGCATAAATTGTGATTAATACAAATACTGCTATCCCTCCTATTGACATGCTTCACATAGATTTTATCTAGTAGTTTTAGTGTTTGACTGAATTGTCACTCCAAGTGTTCATTTAAGAGTTTTTGGTTTGGAATGTGTTTAACTATGTATTCTGTTATTTTGCATTGTTTCTTGTTTGAGTGACACCGTAGGCTGTTTTTAATTTGTCTCGTTGGTGTTGTGATAATTACAATTTTACCTGAAGGTTAAGAATGGAACTTATACATAAATGGGGGAAAAAGTGCTAATACTTGTTGAAGAACATAATTTTGATTATCATTGTTGTTGAATACTTTTAATTTACTTGCATAGAGCTGATGAAGAGTTACTACAGGAGGGATGGGACAAAACCCAAATATCTAGGGAATTTTGATCTTTAAATTACATATAGAATCACATAGGTCTTCTTTACAGAAACCACTTTAATTTGTCCATTGACTTATAAGGAAATTGAAGCTTTTTTTTATGTGAGAATTAGGAACAATCAATATTAGCATTATTGTCTGAGCCTCAAAATCTTCCATGTTTTTGCAGCCTCCCTATCTTAGAATTGATAACACTTGCCTTTACCACATATTGTCATGAACTAGGAAAGGAAAGTAAAAACATATGTATTTTCTCACTTCAACATCTTAGCTTAACTTCTAGACTGGCATTTAATCTCGTTTGTGTTGGCTTTTATAAGCTTCCTAAATGTTTTGAAAATATGCTGAAAGTTCAAGCAGTTTTCTTTACCTTTCTCCTGAGAGCACTCCTCTTTAATGTCACTTGCCCTGACCAGAAAAGTTGTGGACCTCTAAATCCTTATATCTAACACTTGCTGCATCAACTGTTATAGAAGTGATGATCTGATCATAAATACTGTTTGCTTCTTTCTTCCAAATTAATTAATTTTTCATTATGTTTCAGTCAATCATTCATCTTGATCTTTATAAATGACAGAAACAGCGCTTGTACTGTGCAGAAATGACAACTTTTAAACAAACTAATCCAAAATAAATACTATCCATGTAGCATTAATATGTCAGAAAGGTTTTCATCTAGGAATTTCAGTTGCTGTAATTTCTGAAAAATACTTAAAACTTTCAAAGCAACTCCTTTGGTTGCAAAGTATGGTCTGGGTGAATGTTTTTCAGTAAATCTCTTCCCAGATGTTATCAGGGAAAATGTTCACATTTTGGATTTGAACTAGATGTGTTTTCTTTAAGGATTAAACTGTATAGTGAATGGTTAATTGAACATAGAATTTCAGATTTAATAGATTTTTTGAGTGTTATCACAACCTTTGAAACTTTAATAAAATACTTCTTTTTTAATTATTCCAGTTATCACTGTGATGTGAACTGTTTACATGCTATCTGGTAAAATACCGTTTCAATTAATAGGCAGTCACTAACAGAGTGGAGGGATGAAATAAACTTCCATATTTTCATATTTGTAGAATATTCTACTGTCTGCCTTGCAGAGAGTGTGCCTTTAGGAGACAAGTGTATCTCCTAAAACAAATCACAGAGACTAGAATAAGTAGTTTTGTATCCCTGGCTGGTTTCTGCAGCGTTTCTCAGAGTAAGGCACCAGAATATCTACACGCCGTGCAGAGAGATGTGAAGCCAGGAAATGCTCAGCACAGGGATGTGCTTGAATTGTTATTCCTGAGAAGTGACTTCTCTCAAGCAGAATCTGGAACCTGTAGTGTCGTACTGAGGACCAGCAGCTGTGCATGTTCCTTGAAAGAACAAAGTAAGTATTTTAAGAAACAACCCTTAGGACAGATGCTGTACTGATTTCCATTTTCGTTGCATTTCAGTGATTCCTGCCTTTATCTGGGATGTGGGAAACCCAAATGCATAATTTTCTCAACCCTGGGGTTAAAATTTTTACCTTTCAGCTCTGTAGACATAGATAGTATCTCCCTACTGAATTTCTCTGCATAGCTGATACTTAAATCTGAGTTTGAAATAATCAAATGACCTAAAGAGAGAATTTTTTCATCTCTCTTTTAGAAAGTCATCTTATATAATAGTTTTCAGATTAATTAATTAATCATTTGAAAGCAAATATGGTAAACTTCATGAAGTACCAAGAGATTGGCAGCACTGGCAGTGATCATACAGGAACTAGCATTATAGATTAAATTACAGTGTGTGAAGGAATTCATCTGGAGAAATTGAAATTTCATAATTCAGCAAGCTATTGTATGTTTCTGGTGCAGGACATAATTGTTTTGTTACAGCAGAACTAGGTTCTGGCAGTAGAAGACTGACAGAAGCTATAATGCCTACAGCTGTAGCTTTGATTGTTGCACAGAATTCAAACATTATTTTGGCTACAGACAGATTGATTTGCAAAGAGTTTTAACATTCCAATATTAATAGACATGGCTGCTCTATTCAAATGTAACTGAAGAAAAAAACCCCATAAAATGTATTTAATTAGATTCATTATTGTGAGCAAAATGATATAAGATTGAAATTCACAAATTAACAACAACACTCTTTCACCTGCCATCACCTGGTATTATTGAAGATAGTATAAACTGGCCTCAGGTACACCTCCATCCTTGCAGTTTTTTCGTGTATGTAGTTGCAACTCAAGCATAGTAATGTTGATTTCAAGTAAACAAATAGCATCAAATGTAAAATATGGTTTGCATTGCAGTGTAATGTGCTATACACTATGCTGATACATGTTAGTGGTGTGTCGATAGTTACATTTTTTTAAAAATTCACACAATTCTTTAGTTGAAGATGCTCCTTTGTTCTGCATGTTTTAATTTTCATTCTTTTCTTTCATCTTTATGCATTCCTTTCCTTAGAGATTTGCTCCACAGTTTATTTAACTAAACAGGAAGGAGAAGTAAAATTAGGGGTATTGCAGAAAAGTTTTTTCTCTCTTCAAAATACATGCTACCAAGGCAGGGTTAGTCAACTCCATCTTAGGTGGCATCACCCATTTCAAATATGCCCTGAAGTGAATACCTTTTGGCCCAAAGAACACTTAAACACTGTGTGTATGCAGTTTGTGTTTACTGTAATAAATATGTTTATTATCTGGTTTTGGTGCACTACTGTCCCTACTATTGTTCTTTAAATATACTCGGCTTTAAATAAATATGAATTTTTGAACTAGATTAAAAAGATTTGAGACTGGAAAGTTTTACTACAGTGCATGGATATAACTGCAGGTGAAGAGCCATTGTCTGTACCTGGCTACAGACATCTCAGAGTTCCCAAAATTGCAGAGTTCCCAAAACCAGCAAAGGCACCCTCCTGTTTTGGGCGCCTGCAGTTCTGGGACAGCAGCACTCCTCATGGTGCTGAAGCACAGCGTGAATTCACACCTTCCTTTACTTGGGCTGGTGTGTTTGATCTTTCATATGGAATTCAGAGCAGGTTCTACCCAAATTTGGGTATGAAACAGCATTGTTTGTCATAATTGGTTATTACAATACAGAAATACAAAATATCTGAGCATTCTTTATCTCAGTTGTATTTTAATCTAAGTATCCTTTCTAATCTTTAGAGTGTTATTTGTAGACAGTACCCAGTGTTAAGGCAATACCTCATCATCATGTTAAATATGAAGTTTGGGAGTATCTGAGCCGCCAGAAAAATGTCAACATCCTGACGTGACATTCACAGAGCAATGTCCTGTTTGAATTACTAAACAGCTGTGTGCACTGTCAATGACACAGTTTAAAATATTACATAAGAAGAAGAACTTCAAACCCTTATAAAAACAATTTAATTATGCACATGTACCTTATTTAAGAAGTTTCAGCTTGCAGTAATGAAATTGTGCATATATATTTTTAAATCATCTCTCAACATATCAGTGCCAGAAAGATAATTCTTCCTCTCTCTTTCCATCCCCTGCTCCCCCCTTGTGGAAAAGACACAGATACGAAAATGTAATGTCACCTTTATTGTCTGACAATTCTCAAGGGGTAATATAAAGTGATAAAAGTGTGGTCTGTGTATTTTTATGCTATTTTGACATTTTGTCTTAGTGACTAGTATTTTAGAGCAGATCTCATGTGATTCTTATTGAGAATTTTTTTTTTTTCTGCAAATGACAGTATAATTTCACTTGATAATAATTAAATCTTTTCTCATAATACAACACCAGATGCATTGCCTTCTCTATGCTGGAAAATCTGTATATCTGGTTTTCCCTATATTGATTTGCATCTAAGCCTTTTTCAATACATTTTGCTTTAATTTTTATTATAACAGCTTGCAGTGCAATCAAAAGACATGCTTGTAAGACATTTTTACCCCAATTCAAGACAGTCCAAACAATCTCAGTCAATATATATCTCCAGCTTGGCATGAACTGCAGAATATATTGGAAAAATATGCACCATGGTTTTAATATTCAGCTTCCTAAAGTATTATGTAAATAAAATAAAAAAATAGAAGAACTCTGTATCATTGGTTAGCAAAACCAGAATAACTTCGCCATCCTGCAGTTCTGAAATTAGCTGAATCTAATAAGAAGCTTTAACAAGCTTCACAAATCTGAGATCTAAGAGCTCTGATCCTTCCACTTCAAACACTTGGGCCTGTAGCACTTGATGTAAAGGGAGAGCTTGTTAGCTGCTGGCAGCAGAAGTCCTTCCCGAGCTGCACCAGTCAACAGGGACAATTTATGCAGACAAGCACTGTGCATAAGCCTAATGCCATTGAAGGCAACAGCAAAACACTGTTGTGACATTTTGGTGATCAGCACAGGGCACAACAGGATTGACAGAAGTGGTTGCTGAGCAATTATCTGTTTTCATGGGTTTTTCTGGCTTGTAAAATGAGAGCATTAGAAAAGATAGTAATATCCTGTGTGTGAATTGCAGCAAAACAAACCCTTGTTTGACCAAGTTGGAATATTATGCTTTTATGTGAATTTTCTTCATATTTAGACACTACCATCAAATACATTTTAATGCCTTAGGAAAAGAAACCCAACTTTTCAACCCAAACACAGATGTAACACAGAATACCTTTATAGATAAGTGCGAACTTGTGGCCAAGAATAATCAGTTAGTCTGCATAAAGCTTCTAGCAGAAGGTCATGGCTAAAACACAGAAAGCAGTACCAATGTTAATACACTCTTATTCAAAGAGTAAAGTCAGTGTACAACTACTTGTATCATCTAGTGGAAATTCAAAACTTGCATTTTTATTATCAGAGGTAAAGCAGTGAGCAGTTTTAATGAAAGGGTGGTTATTCATATATCTTGATTTGGAATGTATCTATTTACTGATAAGGTATCCAAACAGTATTCTAGGTTTTAAGCAAAAGCAATCACAAAGCGGGTAAAAATCCCTACTTTCCTTTGAACAGGTGATATCTGTCTATAAGCCATAACTAGTATAACTCATGTTATGAGAGGATGATTCACAGTTGTATTTATTTGCTTTCTAAAATCAAACCTGAAAGTGTATTCAATAAAAATAGATAGAATAGCATGTTGGCATTTCAGGTTGTGGTTTGCTAGTTTCTTATACTCTCCTTTTACTACAAAATATATTTCATAGCCACCCACTAATATTTTAATTTTGATAAAACATAGTCTTAGACACCAAATTTCTCATTCATCTGTTGAGTTCTGCCTGTATCCTAGAAGAATATGTAAGTAACTAGACACAGAGAGCTCATTTTAATTGTCTCAAGGAAAAAAAATATGTATTATTTAAATTTTAATTAATTTTATATAATTTTGAATTTTCTATTTCAAAATTATATTTTAGCTGTATTGCTAATAAATTATGCACTGTGATATCCATGCTGCTTTTTCAGTATTGAAACTCTTTTTGTTGTTGTTTTGAAAAGCCAATGATAGAATTGACTTCTATTTTCAGTACTGTTTATTTAAATCGATTTAAGAAATGAATGAATGACTTTGTAGGAGATTTGAACATCATTTCATGACCTAAAATGTGAACTTACATATTTTGAGTATATATTGAAGCTTGAAAAATACAGGCTATGTTGGACACATAATTGCTGATAATACTGTGTGGGTAACGAAAAGAAAAGACAACTTCCCTTGGTGACGCCTATTGAGTATATCTAGCTTAGCCAAGGATCCAGCAGTTGGATTTTGTTGAAGGATTTCACAATCTAACAGGCTTAAAGTGATTGAATCAGGCTGGAACCAGACCCCCATTGGATCCAGCTGCCTGGTTCTCGTAGGAGGCAGCACAACACTGGGAACTGGATCTAGACCAGGGGTTGGAAGTCTAATAGGCTGGGAGCTGGGCTTTTCAACAGGGGAATCAGGGAAGGAAAACAGTGTAGTGTTATCCATCTTTCTGCTCAATCAGGGTTATTTTGAGTTAGAAAGCTTCCTCTCAGTGTTTTTGTTTGTTTGTTTGGTTGTTTTTTTTTAATCACAAATTAAAATCTGGGTAAAAACTACATGGGGATTGAGTATTCACAGGAGGTAGAAGAATGAACAGAAGACACATAAAGCTTGCAAACTAATGGAGAGTAATTCTTTTTGTGAATTTCAATTGGATGTGATACTAGGCTAAAGCTTTTTATTAGAAGCATCTGTGAAATAACCACTCATGGCCAGAAAAGCTTTCTAGAGTTCTGACAGAGGTAATCACTTTCTTTTTCTACTTAAAATATAATTTCACCTTTACTGGTGCCAAATACACAAATAAATGCCACAGATGTCTTAAGAGATGTCCTCATGAGAGCAAAGAGGGACCTAGATTATGTGTCTTCCTGATTAGGATGAAAGAAGGAGTTTTGTTTTTAATTTGCGTTTATGTGCTTTGCCTTTGAGAGAAAATGAATAGAAGTGTGAAGACCAAGAGCCAAAAATCTCTCTGGGGACTGGACTCATTGCAAATCCTTACTAGTTTGTCCTCCTCACACTATCTGCAGTTTCAGATCTTGTAAAGTAATTTTAATGGAAAACACAGCCAAATGCTTCCACGGTTTTATATAATAATTGAATATGGAAAGCAGCTCCAGAGTTTATATTCAAACATGTGCTCAGAGCAAGTGATATTGAATTAAGTTTATCACATCCAGGTCCACTTGATTCTTGAACAGTTTCAGGGTGCTCCAAAGCTACTCTGGGGAGATTGGGCAAATTTCTCTGATATTTCACCCTCTAGCAGTACAGCATTTTTTATTGAAAGTTATCCACCTTAGATCTATTACTGCATATTCTATCTCTGTGTAAAAAAACACCCAAGAAAAACGAACAAAAAAACCCCAAAAAATCAGAAAAGCGTTAAGAAAACCAGAGAATATGTAGCTTTAAAATAAAGTTACAATTGAGCAAAGAAATGTGATCAAACATGCATGTGCCTGTGCATGCTGTTTTGCTACCTTAATAGAGTTGGTATGGAGACAAAGTAAATTCCATGTCGGTGCAGCCAGATAATTCTGTCTGCTGTTGCTGGGAAAAGGAACAAGGAGAGCAGGCTGAGAACACACATAGTTAAAAGAATACTCACACAACACCAACACAGACTTTCTGTAGCTCTATGCCCATTAACACCCTGGCCAGCAGCAAGAGCTTAGTTTGATTGGAGCTTTGATTTTCCTACAGAGATGGTCTTTTGGTGCCTTCTGAAGTTCCCCAAGTCAGAGATACATGGAATGAGCAAAGGGCTCTTAATACCTTGCAAAGCTATCAGGCTTTCTGAGGGCTCATTAAAAATAAATTTTAAAAAACCCCAAAACTGTAGATACTGATAAGTCAAAATACACTTTGAACTCACTTTATAGTATAACACCTGATAACTTGATGATGCCAGATAGGTTTAATTAATGTTGGGCCTTTGTTCAAAGCCACAAAATGAGTAAGCTAGAAGAATAACTTCCTTTAACAGTTAACAAGAATGTGCACTTTTGCAAAAATGCTTTGTAGCAATAATGATTATGGTTTGGGAGTTTTTTTTAATTTTAAAATTGCCTATGAAGTATATTTTCTAATTACTTTTAAGTATTTAAAATATGCATACAAAGAAATTAGCTTTTCTAGAGCAATATTTTCAAAGCAATCAAATTGTTTCCTGCAAATTACCCAACAAAAAATGCTATTGCATGTAATTGACTGGTTTTTTGGTTTTTTTACAACTTAAAACATAAAAATTCTTCTCCTAGATCTAAGTTGCTTAGATACAGGTCTAAGACAAAGACTCCTAATACAATTAATAGAAAGGCAAAAAAAGTGATGAGGGATTATTGCCAGAACATCTTTCAGGAATGAAAATCCAAATGGGCATTTGGTAACAGCTCCTTAGCTGGGGAGTAAGGCAGGTCCTTCCTTCAGCTTACAGGAAATCCTCACCTAGGCAAACCTAAGGCAAACAAATTTAGTGTCCTAAACCCAGCATGTTGTGCAGTCCTTTTTCCAAGGCAAGTTCTAGGTCAGTGAGCCCTGCAGTGCATTCTATCTCTCCATTCCCTCTGTGAGGGTAACATCCCACACATGTGAGCAGTGGATGAGGATGAGTGGACTCCCACCCATTCTAGAAATATGTGTCTCCAGGAACAGCTGGGCCATTGATCTTAAATGCTGAATAAGAGTAGTTCTTGGTGATTTTAACTTTTATATGAACATACATCATTATTTAGGTAAAATATATAGATACATAACTTTTTAATAACTATTTAGACATCATCAGTGTGACAGAAAATATCTTAAGACAACATTTTAGTAGAGTGTTTTGTACACAAAAAGAATTTTAAGAGTTTTGTAAGATATCACATCACACACAGATGATGAGAAATAAAGAGAGTATAAATGAATGCCCCAACTAAAATAAAACCCCAAACCTATTAGATATATCAATTACAATAGCTTTAAAAATAATTTGAGGTTAAGTCTGCTTGGTTTGGGGATAGCTTCCTGATGAATACTTGCAAGCTAAAGCAGAGATGATGAGAAGCCAGCTGGAGAGGTAGTTCTGGGAGCCAGGTAGGGTACAGAGAGCAATGCATACATCTTTTAGAAGGCCATTCCTTAGCTGTAATAGAAGACTAATAAAAAGAAGTATTTTCAATCATTAGAGACTCTTTAAAACTACAGAAGATGGGCAATGTGATGGGTATTTTCAGGGAAAAAGTTAAATATGTAATTGACTTTGTAGTTTGTGATGCAATTTTGAATTAGACTTCTTATACATTGTACTCACCTTTCTATTGCTTTTTTTAGTAATCTGTTTCTCACAAAAATACTTTTTTTTTTTTTTATGCCAAATGGGATTAGGGAGATAAATGTTGTCAGGTTAGGATATTTACTTCTGCAAGACTTGAATAAATGTACAGTGGCGTGGTCTGTGTAAGAGAGAAAACCAGAACAGAATTGATTGCACAAGATCTCTCTCAAGAGGAAAGAAGCCTGTTATTGTGCTACCTTGGATGTGTGCAGGGACACAGCAGCTGTATGTGTGTGCATCTTAAGCAGCAGGTAAAAAAAGGTGTTTTGCTTTCCTTAGTTGCCATGTAAATTAACTGGATTTGCTTCTCATGTGCTGTGCACACAGTTCCCACAGCTCAGCTGATCTGTCATGTGCTGTTAAACCAGTAAATTATTTATGTACCTAAACCTGCAGGCAAAGTCGTGTGCAAAGAGATAAATCTATCCAAGTTATATTTGATTTAAAAATAATGTAAATGTTTTGAATTCTTAGTATAAACCAGTTGATTTTGAGGCTGAGCATTTAGAAAACAAAACAAAAACATAGTCATATTATTAAAAATTGTCCTGTACACTGTTTTGCAGTGTTGCAGAACTGTGACTTGCATTTGATTTTAATTTCATTGCATGCCAGTAATTTCATTTTTCTTTTCAAAAAGATTTGTGAAGAAGAAAAAAAAGTACTGTTTGATACTAATAACATACTGAGATACTTGGATACTAAGTATTTATAGACTAAGACCTTGTTTAATATTCCTATGTGTGCTGTGGGCCAGATCCCTCTGCATTGCAAGGAAAAAACAAATTATTACCAGTTGAAATGGCACAGTACTCAAATAACTTTAAGCAAATTCATTACTATGAGAATAAATGCAGAATGTTCACTACTAAAAAAGACATGATTGAAGTCCTTATCTTACCTATTGGGGTATATGTACCTGGCAGATGACTTCCAGACTTCTGTGGTAGCTCCACAACTCTTTGTTCTGAGTCTTACATGTTAATTCAGCATTTGAGAATACATACAGAAAGAGGAGTTATCCCATTTTATTATTTTTTCCCAACTACTACAAGAGCATTGTCAAAGCAAGTTCAAAGTAATATTTCTATTACTTTTTGTCTTCCTGGACAATATTTCTATCAGTGTATCATACAACAATTGAACATAGCCTTTTCCCCAGGCTAAAAATTCCATCTAGTGCATATATATGTGTGTGTGTGTGTATATATATTGATATTTATTTATTTATTTTCATATATATATGCATTTTTTTCATCATGCCCTAGAAAGATCAGCTTAGCAAACACACTGCTTCTGGGAAAACAAAAAAAGATGAACTAAAGAAGAACTAGAAACAGAAGAAAATAAAAACATTTTCTGCCTTTCAAAGATTTCAAAATCAATTATATAGAAAATATCTAGTTTTTGAAAAAGGAGAAAAAAAAGAACTTTTGTTGGCACAGTGGCTGGATAGTGTTGCATTTTGCATTCTCAAATGAGATCAGTAAGCACAGATATATTAGGGAAATTTCCTGATTATCTTGTACAAATAAAAGTTCTTCCACAACTAGATAGTGTACACATACATGAAATCTAAAAATTATTTTAGAAATTTGTCAAATAAACCTTTAAAATTATTTTTGTAATTCAGTTATTTAAATAACTATTTTTGTACTGAGAGAGGGTGAACAAAAATTCCTACTTAAATTCTCTGGTTTGTTATATTTTATGTTTTCCTAGTGTTACTCATTGTCTCTGATGTCTATTCTTAAGAAAGTCTTCAGTGTACTTGGTAGTTTGCCTCATCATTTTCTGAACAGTTTGATTCTTGAAACTGGGAGACAGTAACTACTAATGCTGTCTTAAATTAAATATTAATATACATAATGGTATTGTAACATCCTCTATACTTTTCTCCATTTATTTTGCACATTTTGTACATCTTGTTTGATTCTTTGGCAGGATATAAGTATTGAATTAGGATAATCAATGAACTTTTTCCAGGAATTTTAAACCACTCGATATTCTTTGAAGACTTTATTTTTCTTCCAGTTCTGAATTAATCAACTTCAAAAATTATCTATCATTAACCTTATGATTCACCTTATATTGCTCTGTCTTTAAAATTCTCTATGATATTCTTCTCTTGAAATAGAAGTAACAAGAAACAGAGATGAAAAACTGTTGTTTATAACTTTCTAGTTTTGTCTTTTGGTCATTTAATATATGACCAGTTGAAATCCATCTTTTTTTCAAAGACTGTATATTCACAGCCATATTTTTCCAGTGGTAGCATAATTTTCTAACAGCCTTCTCATTAGTTTTCCAGATAACTTTTGTTTAGATAAACAACTATTCCCAAGTACAGTAGTATGTCTTCAGAATTTGTGTTTTCTGAATTCTGCTGAGTTTCTGTATTTAAGCATTTTACCCATTCTTTGTTTATTGCCAACACTCTGTTTACATTCTCCTCAAAACTAAAGACATCTCCTCTGCATTAATAAAAAGGAGAGCGAAAAGCTGTTACCAGCTGGTCTGGAATGTAGAAAATGGAGGAATATCTGCAAACCCCATCGTATTTATGGGGTGACTCATACAAATGAGTCTGGAAAACCTTTGCAATAGAACCCTGGTAAACTGATGTATGCAGTTCATTCCACACAGTGATTTGCTAATGATTTTTAAAAACAAATAAACCCCACCCTGCTGACAGCCTTTTAAAAAGCTTTTAAATGTTACTCTGACATTCTTCAGAAAAATATCAAGTTGACTTCTGACAGAATGCATACTCTCAAATACAAACTGAATAATTGCCTCTGCATGTCTAGTTCTATTTAAATAATAAAACATATTGTATTTTATTTGATAATTTTGCAAAGAAGAAATATTAAAAAAAAAAAAAAAAAGAAAGCAGAAAATATGACTTTTCTGGATAGAAACTGCTATTTTGTTGGAGGAAATCTGAGATGTGCCCACAAACTGTTGTTACTAGAACCTGAGAAGAAAAAGAAATAAAATTATTTCGCTACCATCTAATCAGTGTATGTAATAGATCAAAGATACATAGAGCATCCTTGATGTAATTTCTTTCTCAGCTTCATTAATCCAGTGGATTTATTTGCATTTTCTTTCATACTGTAAGATATATACAACTCAGGGACAATTAGTAATAAAGAAACATTAAGTACCAGAAATTAATCTCCACAATGTTTTTTGGAGGATTTTTTTTATTTGCCTGGAGGGTTGATATTATGACTTTAGAGCAATTACTATTTATCATCTCTTGGTTTACGGGAAAGAATTAGAGTTATTAGCTATTAAATTATCCATGAAAATTTGACACTATACTAGACCAAACAAACCCTGGGGCTTGCTGATTTTCCCAGTATGAAACATCTGTGACTTCAGCTAGAAAGAACTTAACATTGTCTAATTAGATTTCTAAGATTTATAAAGCTCAAATGCTCTATTATTAGAAACCTGAAAAGTGGGGCAAAAGTTGAAACTAGCATTTCATGAAGATTATTTAAAAGCATTTTTAACAGCACAGTGTGTTGCTAAATACTACTAGCTTGTAATTGGTGAAGATTACCAGATAATGTATTATAGTCAGAAACAACAAGAGTCCAGGAAAAAATGTGCTCCCTACAATTGTAAATAAATCTCACCTTTTGACTACAGTTGTTAAGAATACTTTATTTAAAAGGCTGCACTAATGATATGCTCTTTCCTATATTCCACTTTAAATATAATTTATATTCTCTTGAGGTCTTCTTAGCCAAAAAATAGAGTTTGCATTTTTTCCATTCTGCAATATTAGCACTCATGGACAGTGAGAGATAATCATCAGTCATCAGCATAGAAGAGTGGGTTTTTATTGGATCTGATTCCAAGTCTGACAGTGAATTAGCCATTATCTCTTTCTTTTGAGTCAATATGGCTTCTTAACATGGTAATTAGATATTTCATTCTATCTTCAATTATTGGATCTAAAAATGGCTCAGAAATTTCAATCTGTTAAAATAAGAATAGCATTATAGTATATTCATTGTTGCTATATTGAAATATAAGAGAACGTTATTATTTTTTTCAAAGAACTTGGAAATTAGGAAGGGGAGGAATCAGAAATCTCTCACTCTTAGTTTGTACCTTTTGAATTTGGATTAGAGCAATCTTTAGTTACAGGATTCCTTTCTTACTGAATACACAAAGTAAATACTGCTTGGATAATAAGCAGCTTTTCAATATTTTCTCTTGTCCTAATTGTTCACTGCATTGTCCCATATATTATTTACTCTGGTCTACTCAGTTCCTGCTGTAAAGAAGAAATGATTAATTTCCTCAAGTGTTCTTCAGCAGTGTGCATCAATATACTATCTGAATTTTTCACAAACACTAATTAATCTCCATTACATCTTTCTGGAGGAGGGGTGGAATTAACCCCAATTTGTAGAAAGAAAATAGAATTACTGAGAGTGAAAGGTCACAGATGTCCATAATGTGAGTAACACTGCTTAGTTTCTGAGTCCTGAGTCCTACATAAGGCTTTATTTATAGAAAATTTGTATTCATTTCCACTTCATTTCTAAGAAAGAAACATTTCTGCTAGTGGGTTCCCTTCACTACATCAGGTATTAGAAATAAAACATTAAAAAGACAGCAGTAATAATTAAGCACGAGAAATCTGCTTTTCTCAGTTGCTGAAGTCAGGAAGACTCTCTTGTAGGACAGAATTCAAGAGTGTGAACCAGGAAGCAATACTTTTCTTCTTTCTGTTTCTTTGTGGGTTTTTTGTTTTGTTTTTTTTTTGGGAGGGGGGGGTTTTGTTTGTTTGTTTGTTTGTTTTTTGTTTATTGTTTGTTTTATGGGTTTTTTTGTTGTTATTTTTTTGTTTGTATTGTTTTTTTATTTTTTTTCCTTTCTGTTGCATTTTATGTATTATATTGTTTCCTTTTCATAACAAGAGTTTTCTATGTGACTGCAGTGAACAGCTTCCTTCATTACTGTGCTTTGATTCCATGGAAGATCTACTCAGTGTCCTAGAAAAACTTAATAATTTAAGAAAGAGTGTATATGATCTTGTCATTAATACATTCTGTCTTAGCAATGTAGGTTAGTTAATTTTGTGCTGGCAACCAAAAGCTCAGCTTGAGTGCTTGACTTTATGATTTCAGTGATACCAGTTATTTTTACTGCTGATTTCTTTGTGTTCCTTCCTTGACTTGAGGAGGTGTGGGAAAAGGCAAACTAAAAAAGGCACAACTCTGAAAAAGGACTATTTTGTCTTCATAAACAATGTATTTCATCAGCTTTCTGTTAAACTTAAGATTCACCATCCTCTAGTATCAGAATTTTCCAGCATATGGCTCCTCTCTCCTGGGTGCAGCCAGGAGAGACAAAGCTGGGAAGAGCCATTAGCAGGGCTAGAGGATTCCTCTCATCTTGGGGGATTCTGTGTTTGTGCTTTTCGGGTGTGGAAGGATTTTTGAAAGGTCTGAAAATGCAGCAATAAAGTTTTAATCTTTTGAGATGTTAAATTAAATATTTCTATCTGTGAACATTTTTTTTATAAAAGCATGGGATGTATGTAAATTCTGTTAAATATTAAGCCCAGGAAACTTACATATAAAGTCGTTCATATTGAAAACCTCAGCACAGAAATTACCTGCTGAGTTGAAGTCCTTGATTGAAACCTTAGAGGTCCTAAATTAAATAACAATTTTTGAATAGGCACAATGTCATGTTTGTGCCTCGTTTTTCTTTGGGAAGATTTATAAGCCTTCATTACTAAGTATTTTCAGAAATTTTAGCTTAAATAAAAGCCTGGCTATATGATTTTTTATAAGATGAATTATGATAATAAAGCTTGAGGGAATTTGAGGAACAGCATTGCTAGAGGGAATTATTGTGTGATTTTAATGCTGGTGATTCTGGGTTTGTTTACTGTTACAGTAATGAATACTGAAAAATATTACAGAAGTTGTGCAGTTTCCAATACCACATTGTGAGGGTTTCATGCTAATTCTCAAGCTAGAATTCAGCAGATCACTTTCTAAAATATAACCCCACTTCTTAAACAACTAAGCTTTTTTTACTTAAAAAATGCTTTTACATAAGTACACTTCCCAAACAGATAATGATGTACAATTCAGAGAATGTGTACCTATAGTACTTTTTATGTATTTCCATCAGTTGAAATAAGTCACATTCTTTGAGCTCAACTGCAGTGCAGTGCAGTGGCCTTTGACACTTGGGTCACATTTTTAGTGCATGAGTATCTTTTTGACTATGTTAGAAGGTATCTGAGAGTGTGGAACACTCAAACTTGTATTTTCAATCTGGAATTCTGATTCCCATGAAGTCTGTAGGCTTGCAAGTAGGAAACAGCAAATAAAAATGGCATCATTTGCCTTGAAATCTCACACTTTGTAATAACTTTCAGCTACCAGGATTTTGTGAGGCTTACATGGTTTGACAGTATGTAAGGAAGAATGTCCTAATCTTTCCATTGCAAAACCATTTGTATGTTAATTATAAAGGTCCATGATTACATATTTGTACACTAATGTTTTACTAATACCTTCTAGATTTGTATAATTACCTCGTTGTTCTCCCTTTTTAATGTGATATAAAGTGACAGAGTTTAACATCATTTCAAAATCTTGTTGCAAGCTCATAGTCAAGAGTGGTCTGTTCTAGGAGGGCGATTTTGAATGGAAGCACTATTTTTCGTATTCATAAAAAAATTAAAGGCAGAAGTTCCAAAGCTTTTCTACATTTTCCCTTTTCTGCTTAGCCTTAAGATATCCATTTTAGAGCAAAAAATATAGCCAAAGGGACTCTGTGTGTTTGCTTGCACCACTGCCCCATTTGCTCACAGACCTCTAAGGTGTAACTATACAACTGTGCTGAGCCTTGTGTCTGATTTCCCAAAAAGTTTGTATCAAATCTCCTACCATATGAAAGATGCCAGTTATGCTTCAGTTGAAGACCTTGAAGAGATAAAGCAATATTTACATTACATATAGATCTTAAAAGTGATAAATTAAATTAGCAGGTGATGTTCTCTGCTTGCTGACATGCAACAGGATATGAACAGATGTAATAAATACAAGATAATATTAAGTGTTTAAGTTTTGCTTTATGAATATGTTTGAAGAAAATCTATAATCTAAAGCAGGGTTAATTGCATTTATTATTTAAAAGGTATTGTTGACAAACTATTTTGCATGATTCCAAGAAAATAATATAAATATTTTAAATTATTTAATATAGCCTATTGAAATTAATCCATGTATCCCTTTTAGGATGTGTTAGTTAAACTATTCATTTTTAAATTGCATTATCAAATTTAATTTTAAGAGTAAGTGATGTTTAGTTTGATTATAACTGCTAAATTTGCAGTATCTGGATGCTGCCACCTTCAGGCAAATAAGAAGGTAATAGAAAGTAAAACCAGATCCTTGGCTCTAACTAAAGTTGAACTTCTGTTATTCGTATTAGGGAATACCTCCCCCCACTCCTGCCATCTTGTTTCCAGATGACACCTGCTTCAGCAAGATCTCTAGATTCCCAGCTCATTTACAGAGTGTCTTGAACAAACGTGTTTTCAGACACTTGCTTAACAAAATAAGTTTCTGAGATTATTTTGTATTCTCTGGGAAAGGCCACAGCTTTTTTTTTTTATCCATAATTAAACTCTTTCTGAAATTTGCAGGGTGGGCATGCTTGGTTATAAAGTTCACCTAGTGAAAAAGCAATGGAAAAATGTACATAAAAAGGACTAAAGATTTTATAAATTCGGGTTTTGTCTGTTTTGTTATTCAGGAACGTGCTAGAACAGATGTTCCCTCGGGTAAGACTAAAAGTCAATATTGTCAAGTATCCTGTTCTGGCAGTAACCAGTAACACTTCCCTAATGAAGAGGGAAATTGCATAATGGTACTGTGCTAGAAAACTACCCCATGAGAAAGTGTTTGAGATTCAGGAGCCAGAATGTATACCCTGAACAGATATTTCTTCCATAGATTCCTATAGTTTATTTCAAAATCATATACCTTTCCAGCTGGTCATGTTTTTCTGGCACATTCTGTACTTTGGCTCATCTTTGTCAACCCTCAGTTTCTTTATTGTTAAAGGTTTTCATCTCAGAAGTCAGTGCAACACAGCTTTAACAGCATTTGTGTGATTTTATGCGAAGGCATAACACTGTTTTCTTTCATTTTCTATTTCTTTCCTGATATTTCATAATATTTTTTCTGAGAATTGAAAAATGTACAAAAACAATCCATAAAGATATGAGGATCTTAAGCTGGGATAGTATTAATCAAAGCATGGTTAAGGTTGAATTTGACTTTTTTCCTCTCCTTAAGTTCCTCTGCATTAAACTGGATTTTTCATTTTACTGTTTCCATAACAGATAGTACTTGTTATTATGATCCTGCATAACTTCATGTCATCACAGACTTGTCAGCTCACTAGTCTCTTCCTGGGTCATTTGTGGTGTGAATCTCTTGGGCAGCATAGGTCTGACTCCTTACTATCGTGCAACCCATTAATAATACTCTTCTCTGTGATAGTTCACCATTACTCCATACATTCACTTTCCATACTTTCATAAAATCACTGTTCCACGTAAGAGACTTTTTTTCTCTAAACAACAACCTGATCCCGATTTTTCTTTGATGAATTGTGGCTGATGGAAATCATGCATCATATGGATCCTATGGCTTGTTCATTCCTTAGAAAAATTCCAGTCAATCTGCTAGGTATTTCGTGCTTTTCAAAAGCTGACTTGTCCACAGCATCTTATTTATCTGGGTGCCTTTTAATAATGTTCTTCAGAGTAATTTGCACTGATTAATTTGTTTGGTACAAATGTCATCTTCATGTTCTGCAGTTTTCCAGGTCTACCTTGGAGTTCTCACCAAGTTAACTGTTCTCAAAGCCTCTGGTATGGAAACAGTGTTAAGTGAAAGTTTTCATACTGTCATTAGTCGCTAAGGTCTTTCATCTTTGAGTTCCTTTAGAACTTGAATAAATACTGGCTGATCTAAGTGATTTGTTACTACTGATTCATGTATTTATTCTGTGATCTCTTCCATTGACCCTTATCTCCCTTTTTCTAAGGACTCTGTAAAAGGATTTGCCCTATATGCAGCTCCCCAGATTCTGGGTCACCACAGACGCAAAACATCCATTTGGCAGTTTGTGCTTCTTTTGTACCTTAATTCTTTGTTGACCTTAAAGGCACTGATGTGATGAGCTTTCTGCTTCTGATGTGCTTTAACAAGGATTTATTTCTGGGTTTTGTGCTTTTGTACTTTTTCCGCAGTTTTTTTAATGGCCTGTCTTCTTTGCATTTCTTCACTGAAAGTGTTGAGAATTATGATCGTCGTTTCCTAACTCAGACACAGCTTCACTTTTACTTCTGATATCTCATTGTCATTTTTATCCTTACTCTTTAGCCATTTTGGTTTCATTATGGACCTTCCTTATTTCATTGTGGCACTGTTGCAGGTATTCTGAATCTGGGGAATTTTAGTCTCCACATTTTCTACAACACTTTTAAAAAGTCAGCTTTTAACTTGTGTTTTTTCCCTTCTGAATAAGTCCTCACATTTTGCCATACTGTCCTTTTTTTAAATCAAGTATAATCACAATGATTTGATTGTTATTGTTATTTACGTTGATTTTGTTCCTGCAAGGATATATTGAAGTGTGTAAATTATGATTACTGATAAAAAGCATCTGTTCAATAATAACATCCTCTTCTGTCTTACCTGTACACTGTGTCTCCCAGTACTAATATCCCAAGGTTGTCATCCTTCCCCCCAGCTTCTGATCTGATTATTCTATCAATAGCTTTGTAAAAGACCAGCTAATTCTCATGTCATAATTTGATTTTTGAAAACTTCACATGTATCATTGTTTCACTCTACTCTGTTTCACTGTCAGTGTATTCCAACAATTCTCTGTTGCTTCTTATTTCAATATTTCCAGCATTTGTCCTAAGCTTTGCTTTAGGATATAGAATATTTGTGGTAAATGAGTACATAATGAGTACAACCAGTTTCAGCACATCTTGGCTGAAGGCTTTCTAAAATATATATTCCTCTTTTTAAAATTTAAAATCTTGATTGATGCTCCTGATATGAAAATGCAGCAACTTGGATTTCATAATAATTGAAGGGAAGTCTGACCGTCCTGCACAAGCTTCCTCCCTTCCTTTCTGATAATCTTTATACTTCTTTTTTCACTGTATGAATCAAAAATACATTTCTACTTTGCATCCTCAGTAACATTTCAGTCTTGTTTTCTGCATTCTAGGAGAAGTTCCAGGATTCCTAGGGAGAGAACCTCTTCTTAGCTTTCTATGCTGCTTGGCCAATTTTGCTTCTGTACTTTCTGGTTTCGTTTTTCCTGTAATGCAGAACCATGGACCATGACTCTGTGATTTTCTAAAAAAGCCATTTAGACACACTGTGTAGTCCTCTTCGTTTGTACTCACAGCCCTGTCACTGAGCCTTTCTTTGAGAGATTACAAACTAACCCAGAGTGGTAAAAGCAGAATTATTCACCCTTGTAACCAGCCACCCCTTTTCTATGGGTTGCCTAGCCCAAGGCTCTCCTTTCTACAAGGCACACATAGCAACGTTTGAGGAAAACCTTCCACCATTTTCTCTTACACTGGAGAGACATTTCTATGTTACCAGACAACAGCTCCTGATTTGGAAATGGGACTTTTCCATAGTACTTTGGAAAGATTTCTTTATTCCTAATGTTATGTCTGTGTTTCTTCTGCTTCATGTAGGAGGGAAGGTGATTGCTCTGTTTGTCTCATAGCCGAGGTAATCCATTACCTTTTACTTTAACCTTTTGTCCCTTTGGTATCCCCCACAGCTGACCTTGCTGTACAGTCACTTTCTTTCCCTCCCTTTGCTGACCCATCCAGTTCAAGGGCTTTGCTCACCTTCTTTGCAGAAGTACCCAGAGCCTCATGTGAGACTGTGATGAAGGGGTCCAGAAAAGAAAGTGAAATATTCTTTCAGACTGCCTAAAATATACTTCTGAAACTTCTTTTACCTCTCAGGCACATAAAGAAATTTGAACAAAATCAGAGTGTAAATTGACACATTATATTAGGGTTCATGAAAGAGAAGTGAGAAAATGACTGCTTTTCAACCCAGTTTTATGCCTTTTTTATCTTCTACAAAAGATTGCAAAATGCTAAAAACCAAGAGATGAAGGTATGAAGAGAGTAAGTCAATAAAAAAGTGTATGATCCAGTTGTTAAAATTAGCCAATTCATGACATTTAAAATTCCTTTTATCTTGTCTGGCCTTGGGCTTTGCTGCAGAGGCATTTCAAAATGCAGTTGCTCAAGTTAGATACTGTTGACATGAAAACACCTTTAGACTTAGTAGACCTAACATCATCCCATCCATTTTCTCATACTTTAAATATTTCAAGCTTTTGTTTCATAAACCTCTTTAGGGTTTGGGTCATCTGTACTGTGGGGATATTTTCCTTACTCTAAGTTTATCCACAGTTTTTCATCTTTTTTGATGTCATTCTCAGTTGTTTTATCTTCCTGTCATAAAATTCAGATTTAGGTAAATACTTATGGTAAACACCTAATCTAGGCCAAGCATGTATGATTGAGAAAAAAAGCAAAGAAAAAGTATTGAATGGAATGATAGATGCAGGATTTATGCACTGTAATGCTGGATCACACTTTTCTAGACTTTCTCCATCTCAGTTATTGGGAGATGTGAAAAGATAAAAAAGTGATAAAAGCTTGGAGCATGATGATTATAATTTTATAAACTTCAGAATGTTTCTTCCAATGTTTATACAACAACTTGTAATGCTATGATGACAGCTGGCAAGTTGTGAGAAAAATTGCTGGTGATCTAAGAAAAACATGCACCTTAATGTTGTTTTACATTTTCTCTTCTTTGGCTGCCATACATGATTTATTTGTTCAACTGTACCATGATGCTGTCTCTCATGTTTTAGAACAGGGAGTTTTCTTTGTGGTGCACCCACAAAACAAAGTTTTTAGGATCAATGATATTAAGCTAAATGTAATAAGTATTAAAGATCATTATTTTTCTCTGGCTTTCAATTTTATTACCCACCATTATTTCAACAGTACAGTTAAATAATAATCAGTATGTCCTATATAAACAGATGTCATCCATTCTTTTAATTTAGATTATCTGAATTAAGGATACATTTTTCCCCCCTTTGCATGTCATAGTATTACTGAATGGGTTTTGTCTTGCTTTCACCTTTTGCTTTTGTGTATTCATTCTATATATATCATTCTTATGGAGAAAGTTGATAAATTGGTTGTTAACACAAAGTCATTTGTGAAGTTGAATGAGGTTAGGTATGGGTCTCTTCAACATGTAGGAAGAATTTAATTAAAATGAAATTAAATTCTAAATTAAACTCAAGTAATAAATGGATCCAATACAGTAAGCTATTCTTATAAGAAATTAACACTGTCCAGTAAACTGATTTTAGGTCTTGAGGCAAGGTTTTCTTAAAAATAATTGCATGACTATCAAATAAAACAACCTAAGTTTTGGAGTTTTTCAGATCTCTTTTTTTTCAGTAGTGTAAAGTGCCACAAAATAGAAAAACTAGACTCTTCTCAGAAATTCTTAGAAAAGGCAAAATTTTTTATTTCTTGCAGAAGATGGGATTAAATATGGCAGATATAAAGAAAAGGGCACGATCCATATAAGTGGGCAGCTGGCTCTGCAATCCATTTACAGTGTAAATGCTACTTCCAAACATCCAAATTTTATTTATTTCCAGCCATGTTATTTTTTTAGAACTAGCTAGAAGCCTAAAAGCTATGATGTGTGAAGAGCAAGTAATATATTGTATATGTTTTACATGTGAATCCTTTTAATTTTAGAATGTTTAGGCAAGAGAGAAGTTGAATTCAAACACTGTTAGAAGTAATGTAGAAAAGAGTTACTGTATCATTTCATGGTGGAAAAAAATATTAAATTCTTACTTTTTTATAGGAATTTCTTGGAAGTTAGGGAATCAAGGTGGGAAAACAATTCATTTTCTAGAGCTTGTGTTTTCTATGAAGTTGGAGCACTTTGCTGAAGTGCTACAAATACATTTATCTCTTCCAGCCTGGAAATACTAAAATTACTACATGCTATCTTTGTTCTGCAAGCAAAGACTTATTTACACAGCCTTATTTTATCCTTCAGAAGGGAGTGGAAATATCATTGGAAAGAAAAAACCACTATACATTTGAGGTTATTATCATCAGTGTGCTTCAGTTCAGACTGTGAAGTGGAATTTTGCAGCAGGTAGGATGTTCAATGTGGATTTGTTTGCTCTTAATGAAGTGGCATTTAAATTGCTACTATCTCTTCTTTGCTCTCTGGATAAATGATGTCAGGACAGAGAGTGTCATGTTTGGCATCTTTTAAGCTATATTTTATTTTATCTAAAACATGTTACGCTTACATCTTTAATTTGTTCTCTGGGAATTGTACATAGAGTATAATAAAAGATTTTGCTGTAAACAGCAGAAAGGATTTAAAAAAACCATCAAAACTGAAAATAAATTAGGTAGACTACATAAAGCATTTTCTTTACCTTTTGGGTCTTAAGTATTTTATATTGAGTGAATAATTTGGGTAGTCTTTCTGCTGTTAGGTGATACATGTCAGGAATACATTCAACATTGTGAAAAATATTTTATACTTTGAACAACTAACAGCAATAACGTATGTGTGCTTCCCTAACTAGCCCCCTGCAGATTTTTTTTTTTCTCTCTGTATAAATAAATATAAAAATTTGGGGATTTTATTAAGATGATATTTTTATTGCGCCTTGAGGGATCAAAGTCAAGATTAAATGAATTCACGTCAGGATCTTTCATATCCCATGCATTATGTCCAAAAATCATGAAAATTATATGGAATCATGAAGCCTTCTCTCTCAACAGACAGAAATTCACTAGTACAAATGTCTCTTGACTAGTTAAACTAATGCTTATTGAATAAGGAGATGTAGACTGAAAATAATACAAAAATTATGCTGTGTCAATGTGTTCCTTCTTGTGAAGGACCAGAAAATCCCGTGGAAATCAAAAGTCAAAGTCATAGTTCTCAAGCCCTACCACCTGATAAACAAAGTGAAAAAACAAAATAAATAGTCAACATAAGTTGATATAGATGCCTCCAGCCTTCAAAATACATTTTTAGGTAGTGTCTTTCCTGCTTTTTTTTTCTTTTTTTTTTTTTTTTTTTTTTTTTTTTCTCCTGTATGATGTGGCTAGTATTGTGAAACTTCAGGCTATTTCTTTTCCTATAAATTTTCCTGTACATATTGTACATGATGTCTACTTAATTTTGAATATTTACCTAAGAAATCATCAGAATTTATATCAATCATCCAAAGACCAGCCCTTAAACTGACAATTTAACGGATCTCTTCACAGAAGTTGTTTTATGGATTTTTTTCAGCTTCAAAGGACATCATGGTAGTTTATGATGACAGTCAGTAAAACAAAACAAGTACACACTCAGATTTCTGTTCTTCTAGACTATTTCTGAGATGTATATTTTGTGCTAGTTTTCTTTGATCTGTGATAAATAATGTCAGCTGTATGTTTAAGGCCCAAAAACTGAATCCTATTTCTTTATCTCCTTCACAACAGCCTGACTGCAAAGTGTACTAAATACAGAATATCCACATTTCAATTCCATATGCCAGAACCAAAGCTGTGATTACCCTTTTAACCCTTTTACCCTTTTAATTCAAAATTGATTTATGAAAAATTTCAACACCTTCAAACTTTGATTAATAGAAATTGGTGAACCTGATGTCTCTAGTCCTCTTTGTTGATAGTTAGGTGTTTAAATGTATGGTTGTTTTCAGGTGCCTTGTCCTACTTTACAGGTATAACATACTTTTCCCTTACTCAAATGTATGACAGAGACAGATTTTCTATTTAAAATGAAAGAATTTTAGAGAGAATGGTTTGCTGTAACATTAGATGTATTTCCAAGCAAGTTCAGCAAGTGGACTTGCCACTGGTAAGTGGCAGTGCTGGAAAGAAATGAAAGCACACATGCATCTAAAGGGGACAGAAGAAAAATAAAAACTTTTGGAGCATTATTACTATTTATAATTTATTGTGTTCACTGCTTAGTGGTTCCACTACTCCAGGTTTCCAACACAAATGTTAAATGAACATTGCTTACAACCTACATATGAATACAGGCTGTAAAAGGAGTTCTGTAAAATATGAGAAAAGAACTACCTTGCAACCAGAATGAACCTGGAATGAACCTTCATTAAGAATATTAAACCAGCTCCTAATAGACACAGGTATTGATCTAATTAACAGGAAGTGCATAGCTGAACAAAAAGGTCCAATGGAATAAATCCCTTTGTGTTGACACCATGTTGGCACAGAATTTAGGCAATAAGAAAAGTCTCTGTATCAGTATCTCTCAACTGTTCTCCCCACCCCTATCCCCAAATACTCTCAATAATGATCAAGTCACCTGGAAAAGCTTTTCAGCATGCATGTGGTAACACTGTGCTTTCATTGCAGAGTTATTTAGCAGGAAAAAAAAAAAGAGACTCTTACAGCTTCAAGTTGCCTTATGTTTTGAAAACAAGAAAACAATGTAGTGAGAGAAGATACACATAAAACACATTTTTCTATGCACTCTAAGTATTAAAAAAAAAATGGAATGTCTAGATTTTTTACTGGTATAAAGCAGTGCAAAGCCATCCATTTCAGTAAAACTACACTGTCAAAGTGAGCTTTTGACCAAACATCTTGTTAATCTCTCAGACAATATGCATTTTATTAATCCATCAGCCATTGTAAGGACTGAAAGACCATAATATATTATCTATAATATACTAGCAAACTCCTATTCATATTAATTGGTGACTCCCTGAATTCCTACAGAGTAAAAGTCTAAATAACTTTTTTTTTTTTTTTTTTTTTTTTTTTTTAACTGCTGTTTTTGTCATAATAAGAAGGTGAAACATGATTTTACTGCTTTTCTTTTTTGGACTCTCACATTCCTGTTTAGTTCTCCAATTTCATATCCAATTTCAAAAGAGTATTTATGTCAAAAATGAGAGATAATTATTTTGAAAGCTTATCTGATAGGGTTGCAAGTAAGATGTTGGTACTGGCACTACAAAGTACATCCATTTTCTATACACACCTATCCATATGCACACATACATGTACAGTGTAGAATACCATGCACAGGAGAGACAGTCACATAACTATTTTTGTGGAGTATGTACTGAACTCTGAAACTTGGGTGAAAATTCAATCCAAAGGTTTTCAGGTGAGGCACAAAAAGAATTCCAAAATCTGTAAGTCCTATAGACTGCTTTCAAAGGCATTTTTTTAGGAATCACAACTTACAAGAGAAAGTAATTGTTGTACTTACTCCAAATAATGTTTGCTCAGAAAAACATATTATGAAAATCTTGAAACTTAATCAACACAAATATATAGGACACATCGCCACTTTTTTTCTACTCAAAACCCTGTTTGAACTCACAAAAAGTAAGTATAAAACACTGAGAAAGTGTATGATAATGAGCAGATCTTGCTCTGTCAAACCACCTACATTTCTGATTATTACTACCAAAAAGTTTCAAGGTCAAACATTGTGACTGCATGTTCCAATTAGATAACACAATTGTGCATGAATTATTTTTAACTTGGACTCCAGAAAAAATTGTATGACAAAGTCACATAGCAACTTTTCAGGAAAGGCTTTATAATTAATTTAAAAGAAAAAAGCAAAACAAAACATAGACATACTTGTTTGTTTTCTATGTTATGGTCCCAAGGCTACGTTTTCTCAGAGATGCATTTTTTATCTTTATCATCCTTTTTTCAGCTTTTTGTAGGTATTGCCTCAAAGTTATATATGCTCAATGTTACGAGAATTGTTATCCAGATGTGGATGTAGGTTTTCACAAATCAATTGTATTTTTGTTACAATTTATAGTAAGCATGAATTTCCCAGCTTATGTCTTTACTTGCTGGAGCTGATTTCGATCCTAGTTACACAAGAACACTTCTGTCCACAGTAAGGTAATTCCACCCTTCAGTGAATATTTCGTCACTTCAACTTCTACCAAGAAAAGAGAAAGCTACAAAGTTCTATTTTTAAGCATACTTTTGGTCATTTCACACTGCCGATGTATAATAGTAATGATAATTATGATAGCACATGTGCAATCATTTTAATTTATTCATAGCTAGACTTTGCTATCCTCAAAGAAAACTTTCATGTCTAATGAACTCAGCTTGTCTACTCCCCCTTAGCAAACTTCATTTCAATCTCATTTGAAAGTTAAGAAAGTCCTTGCCATTATTTCAGGGGAAACGAGAAAACGTTTCTAAAATAAATATTAACAGAATAATTCACTTCTAAAAATATTGATTTTTCTTTATGTTTCAGAATAAATAGTATCACACCTATAAAACAATGTATAGCATTAATGCAAAACATTGAAGGATGATTCATTAACATGATTTAGGCTTAGAGCATGAAATCTACTAGCTTCATGTGTCTGTATATACAATCTATAACTGTTTTATTTATAAGTGAAACACATTTTCTTTTCATATATGAAGATTTTCACTGAGTCTATTAACTGTCTAATGACAATTTCAACTAAAATATTGTTGCATAATTCTACTCTTATTTCTGTCAGATGAGTCAGATCTAATCTTTTAAACTTTTTGAGAAGTGCCTCCATTGATATGAGGTGTGTAAAGTATTTTTGTGGTTTATTAAATTTATTAAAGCTCATTAGGATATATGTAAGCTTTCATTAAAAGTAATTCCATCTCCTTTATAAATCTTGATGTTTTAAAGAGCATTCTGTTTCTTCCAGGAGTAAGCACACAACCAATGTAAAAATATAATTTAAGATACCATTAACTGTGTGAGGTATCACTAATTTTGCATTTAAGACCATCAGACACAAGAAAACTGTCAGTAAAAGACTATCTTCTCTGTCTTCACAGCTATCCAAACATACTGAATAACATGCAATATTAGCTCCAAGGGATTTTTGGGGATTTTTCTGAACTATTGAAATTGTTTTGAGTCACATCCCTGGGTGATGCTGGATCAGTGCAAATGTTGTAAATACATAAGTTATTTTTGCTGTATGTTGAAAAAATATAGTGGATTTTCTGTTTGATCCATAATTAATAATTCAGATAATTCATGAAAGGGGAGAATGCAAGATACAAATTTTCTCTCTGATTCTGATGGATGTAGTGACCTTGGATAGGACCTTTGAAGGTTACTCATCTTTTAAGTGATTTGAACTTTCCTAAGGAAGTAGAAAATACAGGAGAGGGAACCTTGCAGTATCTCATTCAGAGGGATGCTAGTCAGTAGGACCCCTGATACCCCTAAATACTTAAATGATGAGTAGTTTCTTTATGCAGCTCACATGGTGGGTATTTACATTATAAGCATAGCTTGCCACTTAAACCCACCTCTTCCTCTAGGTTAGAATCACAGAAACCTAGGATAATTTAGGCCAAAAGGGGACTTTGACTGAGGCACTATTCACAGCAGTGCCAATGGCAATATTTGGTCAAGCAGCTCAAGGTCTTTCCAGAAAATTTGAGCATATCCAAGAGTGGATGTGGCAAAGCCTCTCAGATACCCTGTTCATTCCATGATTAAGAACCTGTATGGATATGGTTTGGTTTTTTTCTAGTCATTTTTTCCTTTGTTCTTGATCTGCAGAAATTGGACTTCTGGATATTACTCTGAAGTTTTTTCAGTGAATTTTAGGTAAAGATGATGAGAGTTGCTTTTCAAGTCTCATAAAACTCAGACTATTTTTTATTACAAGTGAATTCTTGCAGTATTTGCTTCTCAGATATTATCCTGTACTTGCTAGATGTTATTGACATTCTTGATTGAAACTAAAAAATATTCCCTAAATTTTGTGCTGTTCTCACTAATCTTGTTTTAAATCTAGGTAACTATGAGACCCTTCACCCTTCATGTAATGAAACAGTGGCAGTTTTTGCACTGATAATAAAATAAATTCAGAGAGCAAGGATATAAAAATGTATGAGGGAAAAAATATATTAAAAAATCACACATAAGTGTTACATTTTTGCAGTCTATTCTATTAATTGTTGTCTATAGAAAAGCAATCCGCACATCAGATAAAAATAAGTTCTGAGGGAAATAATGGAGAGCTCTATCTAGTTGTGAAAAATACAATTCATACATAGGAAAATTAAGAAGAATCAATGTGAATGTTTTGTTTATTATCCAGGAAGACATTTGTATTTCTTGTTTAGTTTTTACTGGTCTGTTTATTTATCAGAAATATTTTTGGCCAAGGCTGAGCCTTAAAGAGCTGTAAATTGATATGAGCACTACTTTGTAAATCTAGACTATTTCTTGTTGAGTTATTTATGGGTCTTCTAAGAAACAAGAGTAGTTGTTGGTTGCTGTAGAGTTGTTAACTGCAGAAGCCCATCAGTCTTAAAGGCAAAAGGTCCAGAATATTAAAGTCTGTATTAAAGCTTTCTGGCATAGAGTCCCAAGCAGAAGTTCCCTGGTATAGAGTCCCAAGCAGCAGTAGCTCTCTGTTCTTTTGTTCTTCTTTTTTTTTTTTTTTTTTTTTTTTTTTTTTTTTTTTTTTTTTTTTTTTTTTTTTTGTTCTTCTTTTTCTGTCTCTTCTTCTTTTTCCATATGTGATGATGATGGTGCAGGATACCTTTTCCACCCCAATACGGGAGGTTTTTATTTGTAAATCATCCAACAAGCTAAAAACACGAGCCTAAAACTTTCCTTCTAAACCTATTAGAATCCTAGTTCTATAGTTCAAAAGTAGTATTAATTCTTACACATTAGTTATGCATATAGTTCTATCTATTCACATAAATAATTCTATCCATTTTATTTAGAAAATGTAAGCAATGTTCTTATTATGTTTTCATTACATCTGGGGCTAATTTCCTGAACTTTAAATGAGGCCTAAACTTTACACTAGATTCTAGGGCTTTTTACTCTCTTAAGGCACTTAAAGCATATTGTTTATTTAAAATTAAGACTTACACTTCCACTTCATATTTATGTGACTTAATAGTATTTCTACTTAATTATAACTAAAGCTTACACTTCTACTTCATGTCTGTGTGGCTTAATATATTTTAATTTCTCTAAAAGCTTTATTCAATCCCTGTATTCTTCTCTCTCTATGAAGAACTCAGTGGCTTCTGTTTTACACACTCCAACAATTTCTGTAACACTGACAGTAGTTATTTCAGAAACTGATTTTCCACTATTCTTGGTAACTCTGTGACATTCTAGTTAGAATCAGTGGGTCCTGAGTTTTTCATAACAAACTGAGGTGGTATAGAGAAGAATATTCCTAGGCAGGGGAGAGAAACTGACTTTTTAGAAAATGCTACCCAGACAAGTTCATCTTGTCAGAAGTATAGTGCCTCGATGACTACAAAAACACTGAGCTTTAAAAATAAGAGAGCTTCAGCTGTGTTTCCAAAAAAAGCCAGAGTCACTCTAAGAGATTAAAGGAAAATGTGAAGCTTTTCTTCATCTGAATTTGTAACATTTCAGTCATCTAACTTCCACAATCCACAGCACATTAACCACTGGGGAAAAGTTTATACAGCACAATATTGCATGACCTCCCTAAAAAAAATAGGATTTAGACTACAACTCATGCAAGTCAATCCAAGGGCAGGCTAAGGAATGGGTTGTATTTGTTTAAGAACTACACTGATTTTGGTCAAACAGTTTTAAAAATGTATTTTATTGTCCTAATGAAAACACTGGCATTTTCGGAAAATATATTTTTTTGGTTTTAGAATTAAAGCATAATTAACAATAAGTAATCAAAACAGAAATACTTGTACAGGAAAATTAAAGAAGGAAAAAAAATTAAGAACTATGATGAGAAGATCAAGTTGCCCTTCAAGTATGATGCCTCTGTTCTAGTCTAACACAAATAAAACCTAAGTACAAGATTATGTTGTACAATAATGAAGTTTATTTACAATCCTCAGTGATTAAACTGTTCTGTTTTAAGACTCTGCAAAAGTGACTGATGAGGTAAGTATCTAAAATAAAAATTTTAAGGAATTTTACCAACCTGACATTCCTACTGCCTACACTTTTCTTCAATAAAAGATGAATTAAAAAGAAAAACTTTCTAGGGCTCAGATTGCAGTTGTAGAATTCTCTGAATGAGAGGTTTCTGCAACAGTATTTACTATCTTGACCCCTTCTACCTCTTGACATGTTTGAAGAGAGGAAGTCCATGCAAAGTTGGGTGTTTCTGATGGGTTAGAGCTTCCATATAAAAAACAAAATGTGAGTTAATTATTTTTGTGACAGCAATTTCAATATGGTTTCTCTGTCTGTGCTGAAAACTACCAGCAGCTGCCCATTAAACACCTGAGTCACTGCTGAAACTGTGTATTTTAATTCATACAGATTGTTCAGGAGTCCTTAAAACTCTTCCTGTTCTCCTTAGCACATTACTGATCCCAGTATCAGATACCCCCTACAACTCCTGATATAATTTGACGAACTGGAGGAACTTTGTCCGTATGTCTATGTGAAATTGGATTATGAGATGTCATATAACAAGAAGATAACATATTTGATATCTTAGATATTTTTTATATGCAATCCCCTGCCATGGGTAGAGACAGTTTACTTTAGACCAGGTCGCTTGAAGCCACATCCAACCTGACATTTCCAATGAGAAATCCACAACTTTTCTGGGCAGTCCTTGACTTTCGTCTCAAAAAATAATGCATGCTTAAGCAAAGATTTAATGGAATTGTAAAATGCAAATGAAGATCATAAGCATAGCTATGCCATTTGATCTGGTAGGAAGAGTTGTGTGTGCACTCATATTGCATGGGATTCTTATTCTATTTTTCTGGAGAAATAGGAAAAATAGGGCATGTTCATTTTCTCTGAGAAACTAAAATGGGAGAGGTGTCAGTGTTTTTGGTTAGGTTAGTTTGGTTTGAAATTGAAGAGAGAAAAGCATTTTGTTCCTTTGGTTTTGTAAGGAAAGGTCAGAATTGAGCATCTCGATAACGAGGGTTCTGCATAATCATCCTTTGTTTTTCTTGTCCAGCTAATGTTTGCTGTTTTCCATCCAGACACCTTTAGGAATCAAAATCTTCCAAATCAGGTTTATGCAAATGCATTTCATTAGTTTTGGACAATGGCTCAAATACTTTTATTTTACATTGTGTTTCAAGGTAATTAATTTTAAAACTTATGGGAAATAACTTCTGATGTTATCATTGTGTACATTGAAATCAGAAGGGTTTCTTTTAATTATTATTTTTATTTTTTAATATCCTTCATACTAGCATTTGACTATTGTGAAAAAAATCCAAGAGTTTTTTTTTCAACTCTTATCTACAGGTGGAACCTGATAGCAAGTATTAGACTGTCAGCACATCTCTAAATTTACTTTGATGCAGGCTGGCAGAAGCAATAGGTGCAGCAAAACTAATCTTTCCAATAACATATGTCTCCTAGAAAGAGACAGGACTGTATGTATTAAAAATAGCTCGACTGAAGGAAAAAATATATTGACTAGAATTTTCTTATCTGATATTTACTTTTATGTACTGACAGCCTACCTTCTTTCTCTCTTCTCTTCTCCCATGAGAAATAAAAAGAGGCCTGTGCTCCTGGTAGATCTCCTTTTATATTTTATTAATAGTATGATATTTTGAAAAGAGGAAAAAAATATTTAATTTTGCTTCCCTCTTCTAGTTTTTGAGATCAAAGAGTGAGCTATACTTAATTTTGAAGCAATCACATTTTTTTTCACCTCACTGTTAACTAGTGTATACCTTGAGAGTAATATGATGAATAGATCCGTAGAACAAATATTTGTCTTACTGCACATTCCTTTTAATAATCTTATTAAATATGTAGTTTAGCTTCCAGTTATTGTCTTATACAATTATTTTTTCACATTTCTTAATATGTATAAAGATTATTTGTGATTATATTTTTAAATAGGAAAATAGTTCTTGTATATAGAGCAGGAATTTCCTGGATCAAGGGTTTTATTTTAATATGAAATTAGACTTGACTAAAATGGAATTATAAATAAAAGATTGATTACAATGTAATTATGAAGACAATTGAAAATTTGGATTATTAGGAGGACAAAACATTACTATTTAGCAGTCATCCATTCAATTATATTGTTGGGTGGCAGTGAGCTATACTGCAAGCAGGATGTTCTTGTATGAATGTTTCATGTTCAGATACAGATCTTCCAGATTTCCATACCACCCACATCCTGAGCTGTCTGAGTGGGAAGGCATCTGTCTCCTTGATAGCACTTTTGATATACCCATGTTTCCTCTTAGCTATTGAAAGTCTGGAGCTCACCCATAGAAGGCAGACAGCTGCTTGCCTCCCCCTGCAACTCCACCCGTGCTTCCTCCAGAGCTCAGCAAGCCTGGTTGTATTCTTTATTTGTCAGATGACTCCCTCCTGCTCCAGTCATACCCTCAGCTGAGATTCCCATTTCCATCAAAGCAGAAAACAAATTAAGTACTTCAAACTGGCACTTACTCCTTAAAAATTGCTTCCAGAATTTGTTTAATTATTTTGTGCTTTTTGCATCTATTATATATGCCGTAAAAGTTGTTGTTGGCGCAGTTGCTGTTGATTCTGGTTTTTTTGTCTTCTCTGAAGCAATGTAACAAACTTAAATAATGACAGGCTACTCCAATTTAGTGGCCACATTAATTCAACTTCTAAAAATGTCTGTGAAGTAGCAAAATATTATTCACATATATAGAGACAAGCACAAGAGAGATAAAGTGACTTGTCATAACATTTGAAGCAGGAAAGAAACAAGCTCCTGTAATATGTTTCTTGTTTTGTGTGGATGATTTTTAAGCTCAGCTGTCTCCCTTTATCCTGAAGAATTATTCCTATTTTAAAGAAAGTGTCTGTCAGTTACAGACACCTTCTGTGGTTTAACTCCTTTGCAAGGTAAAAATAAAGAGAAAAAATTGTCTCTCCATTTGTGATTTCTCCAAAGCAGACTGCATCTCCAAACTAGAAAATAAACTTGGAGAAAATACTGTCTCAGAGTTCAATAAAAAATGCGCATTTTTCCCCCTCTCATCTCTGCACCAGTATGTTAAAGGATTAGATTAAAACATGGAAGAGCAATTTGCATGCTTCAGGGTGAGGCTGATTGAAAGTTGAGAATAAAAGCCAACACAGCTCTCAATACATAGGTCATGAGTATAATTTTCTTAAAATGTCTCTGTTGTTTTGCAGTCAGTGGAAGCCTCAGTGCAAATGGTACTCCAGGCTTGTATGTACCTCTGATGGTCATAGTTGAAATATTTTCCCTGTAACTGCGGCAGTGCTTCACTGGAATATCAGGACCAGGGTCAGGTGTTCCTGGCGTACGGTGTACAGGCAGTGCACACAGCCACTGCACATTGTGCAATGTGCTTGAACTTCTCATCTAGTTAATGGTGGAGAGAACAGACCCTGAAAACCTGAGGCTATCACACAGATCAAGCCCACATAAAATGCTTTCCTTTTCTAATTTACTCTTAAGTGAGATACTGCTAAGGTGTCTTCCACTGGAAGTAGATGGAGATAAAAGGAGTTGTCACTCTGGTCTCTCTTCATTTAGACATCCTCTGAGGCTGCAACAGATATTTTGTTCACTTAATTTTCATAGTAAACTAGCAGCTGGAGCAGAATAACCTGGCATGGTGACTTAAGCTCTGAATGCTTCAGAGCCCAGAGCAGACTGAATCCCAATTGCAAGAGAATACCAAGGAGTGTTCTGATTAAAAGAATTTCTGTCCTGTTGCTGAAGTTGAGGCAGGCAAACAAATTTATAGGTCAGGAGGAGAACAAGCAATTTTGATCCTGATTCTCACCTAACTCAGCTGGAAATAGAACAAATATCTGTATTTCTTTTAGAAGGGTTTGCTTTTCTGAGCAGCTGTTTAATTAACTTCAGTGGTAGTGTAATGCAGAATTTGCCAGAAAGCTGAGTCTGAAGCCTCAAGTTTACCCTTCTGTTAGCTGAGTATCGAAAATCCTCAAGAGCACACAGCCCTGCCTTGCCCTTTCATACCCCTTTGTTAACACATCTTTGACAGTAGAGAGCAGCCACCATCAGGGACTCAGCAACAGCTGACCTCTATCATGATGGAGAGATACAAGGAGCTGATCCTGGACATGCTGGCCAATATTTATGAGAGGGTTTCAAGTGGACTCTGGCAATAGCCAACACGTGGTTGACTTTCCACAGGATCAGCCTACAATCACCTGGTAGTTTTTGAGGCTTATATGACCTGCCCACAGTAACATCCTGTCTTAAATCTGAGCTAACAAGCTTCAGAACTTGAGCAGTCACTGTCATCACTGTGTCTCAGCTGTGGGTCTATCAGTCTGGTTTAATGCAGAATTGCTACTATACTATACTATAGTCATCATCAGTCTGCTGCATTTTGCCACATAAGAACCTGTTCCAATTATATTATCAGTCCTGGGACCTGTACAGTGAATGCAAAGCTCTGAAATAGAAGCCTCAATTTAACGTTGAGGGACATAGGCTAGTGGCCATGCCCAACTGTGCTGGTTTCAGCTGGGATAGAGATAATTTCATCTCAGTAGCTGTTACAATGCTGTGTTTTAGAGTCAGAATGACAATGGTGTTGATCGCACACTGAAATTCTGGTTTTTTGCTAAGTAGTGTTTACCCTAAGTCAAGGACATTTTTTTTCCTTGTCTTATTCTTCGCCAGTGAGGAGGTACACAAAAGAAACTGGGAGGGAGCATAGATGGGACAGGTGACCCAAACTGACCAAAGGGGTATTCCACACCAGAGAATGTCATACCCAGTGTATAAAATGAGGGCTATTACCTGGAAGGGTGGTTGATCTGGGTTCTAGAAGGAGAGTCTGCTGTTAGTCAGTGGGCAGTATTGCATTTTCAATTATTAAACTGTTCTTATCTCAAAATGCAAGTTTTACTTCAGTTCCCCTTCCCATACCACGAGGATGGGGGAGAAGGAATAGGGGGCAATTGAGCAAATGGTTGCATGGTGTTTCATCTCCAGCCTGTCATAAAGCCATGACACCAGTGATAATTCACTGTGCCTCAACTATGTGCTGAGGATGCCAAAACTCACTAAATCACAATTGGAAATTATATCCCAGATTCATTGGAGAAAGAATAAAGGCAGAAGAATACAGATTAGATCATTGTGTTGGCAATTTGCATGGGTTTTAGAAAATATGAGGACTAGACAAGAGGATACAATGTAGAGTTTTTCTACACAAATTGCCTTTGGGATGCTATTTGGTAGTGCACAGCACAAAAAATTCAGCATAGATAAGTCCCTTCTGTTTGAACACTGTATTTTAAGATAGAGTTCAATGATTGTGCCAAAGACTACCTCAGCACTGTTCATTTAGAGTTTGTGAATGAAGCCGAGTTCAGTGATGTGAACACCAGGGCTGAATAGGCAAATTATTTAGCTTGGATCTTTTTAGTTGCTTCTCTGAGAGAATTGAGGAATGAGCCTCCCAAATTCAATCAATGAATATTTAGGATTTTATAAACTAATGTTTGTAATTAAGTTTGTAAAATTTTGTGTGTTTTGAGTGTTTATTTTCTGTTAATTTATGTAAAAGACAATACAGATTTAATAGCACGAAAATTCTTTCTAGTAGAATGGAATTGTCTCTTCAACTAGATGAAAAAATTATTTTGATGGAGAGATTATATATTTCATTGCTTTGTTATATGCTCTATTAAAATACTACCTTTTATAAGTATATGGGTGGTAAACACTCTGGCAATCTAGCAGAGATATAATGTCACCTTCCTCACTTAGTTGTTCCTCATAACCCTGTGGTAGTAAAATTACATAGAATATTGAGGCATGTTTATAAAATCATGTAATGGAATAAGAAAAATTCCTTATATTCAACTATCTGGTTTTTCAACTCAGTTATTGTGACACTCAAACATTCTAATTTCATACATTCCCAGTAAGTAAATTGTCTCCTCAGAAGGAAAATACTAGTATTTGCACTAAGCCCTTTTGACCTCATTCTTTAGGCTATGCTGAAAAACTCAGCTCTCCTACTCCTCTCTCCCCCCTCTCCCTTCAGGAGGCTTTAGAGCATGCAAAAGGAACACTTTTATGGATGTTTTTTGGCTCAATTGATGCAGCAATATATTATTAGCTTAGTGTAACTCTCTCAAAATTTTATGAGGCTTCACAGAGTAGTTGAAATGAATGTAAGTTTTATGTTCCATACCTAACAGATCATGCAAGTTTCTGTCATTATCAGTTAGGAGATGCTTGATCAAGTTCTGACAGTTGACAAACGATGAGGCATTTTTTCTTCACTGTGGTGTATCTGAAAGTCAATAGATTGCTAAGGGGACTGGTTCCCATTTTAAAAGTACAGGGTGATTATTGTTACCAAAGCTAGACATATTTAAATAGAAGGGAAAAAATTGTGGAAATTCAGAAAGTTATTCAAAATCAAGTCACATGATGCAGGAAAACATCCTTAGTGCATTTGGTTCTCACACTTGCAGATATGGTGCTTTCCAAGGTAAGTTTTGCATCTTATTACCCATTTTGACTAACTTTCTATAATTGAAGGCACTAAAGTATGTTTTCAATAAATATACTCATCAACTTCCATTTCATTTTATTTTTCTTAGAGCTTCTATCATCAAAAGAGGCAGAGGGTATCACTGGATCAGAGGAGGAAGAACCTTTAACCTACTAAGTGAGCTAAGACTAGATTTTTCCAGAGGGAAGGTTATGCAAATAAAATAGGTCACGGTGTAATTATCTTGCTTATCACAGATCAGTGTGTTTATTTTTACTTCAGAAAAATGCTTCTGATATTTTGATACCTTACATGGGCATTGGTTTTTGGGGTGATAGCTAGCCAGGGAAAAAACTAATCCTTTCCAAGCCAGGTTGCAAGCTTTAGCAAACTACACTCTGTACATCCATCCTGCTTTGTGGGATCCTGACAGGACAGAATGGTTTATTTGTTGGGTCTGTTCTAGAAGATGAAATAGTTCTCTTTTGTAATAGAAATCAGAAGAGGGACACATAGGGAATATTAGGTCATAAGCTGCTCTTTGCATACTAAGATCTTAATTATAGGTAAGTGCAAATTTCAAAAGGGATGTTAATTTCAATTATATGCTCCACTTGGTCCAGTTAAGACCCCATTACTTTGTTCACTCAGTTATCCCCATCATAGGGATAAAATTAGATTGTCATGTGTTGAAGAAACAAGTGTACTGTCCTAGTTTTCTGTGAGGCAATGGGGGAGACTCATGGCCTCTTTTATCATGGGAAGTGTAACAGAGGCAGCACTTTGTTCTGTGTTGAAAGTGGAAGTACCCAACATGAAACATGAAACACTGCTCTAACTGTGATCTCATACTCTTTTTACACTGAAACACTGGTTTTCACTAGGTGAGTGTACCCTGTACCCTAAGGTGTGACTTGCTTACAGTACAAGAACTGCACAAGATAGAATGTTATTTACTGAGACCAAAATTTTCCTTGTTGCCTATTCTTATATGCCTGTCATTAGTAAAATACAGAAAAAAAAAATTAAAAAAAACCCCTCTTTCTTTCTAATTTCCCTGGGGTTTAAATGCATAATAATGTAATGTGAATTAATATATTTAGATCAGGATGATTGAAGGTAGAATTTTTTATTTTTTTTCAGTCTAGAGCTAGGTTTATACTAAACTTCAGCATAAATGACCTTCCCAAATGTATTAAACATCTGAAGGACTGAAAACAAAATTAATTTTGTCTTGAATATCTGACTACATGCATGTCAGTGGCAAACATACCTAAGGCAAGTTTATTGTGGAAAAGGAAACTCTAATGCCCTTCAGACAAGGTACCCTCCACTACAGGCATTTACATGAAGCAAAGCATCCCATGAGGCTTAGGAAACAGCCAAGGTAATAATCTTGGTGGTCCTGACCATACTATTTCCAAATAAAATAGGAACAAGTAGTTGAGATCTTTTAGGGAATAATATGACCTCTTTTGTTTGCCCACACAAGGAATTGGCAAGACAGATTTAATTTGGTATAGTGCGTGGCAATGATACAATAAGCCGAATGTAAGAATTGTTTTTTTGGAGATTATACATTTCCTGAGCATTTTAATCAAGCCTGCAAAATGAAACAATCCTAAGAATTAATTCATAATTTGGTGTTACTTTTCCTTGCTAATATTTTAAAAAATATAATTATGGTGTAATGAATTATGGTAAGAGGATCATATTTACAATTTTATAGATAAAGGATAATATAATCTCCCTGATAAGCTGTTAAAGAGATAGCTTTCTTATTAATAGCACAATGATACAATCAAATGATGGGTAATTTCTATTACCCTTACAAATAGATAAGAAGTATATAGATGTGAAAGAAGCATTGATGTGGAAAATGTTAAAATAACAAATCTTATTAGATGAAAGAATTTAGAAATAACTTGTCAAGAGGGTAATGACCTCAATTAAATTTTATGTGCAATTATAATTGGCATTTTTTAATAAAGGAATGCCATTGCAAATTGCATATTTGATATAATATTACAGGGCATCTTATTTCCTCTGGCCTGCACTTATATTAAGTAAAAATCTTTGAGATAATCAAGGAAGATTCATAATTTAGTGTTTTGAGAATCTGCTCAGATGATAGGTTTCAAATAGTTTCAATACAAACAAGAAGTGATAAAGTTATCTGATCACAATTTTTTTTTTCTTTTTAACAAAAAGATGCTTCTATTCAAAAGCTTTTGTTGATGTGGGGTGTATTGTTAGATGTAATTAAGGTTGTAACATCTTCAAGATGTAGTCAAATAGAATTTTTCATTATTAATACATCTAATTTGAGTAAAGAAAATTCACTGTGTGCAAAACTATCTATATAATTTCCTGGAAAAGTTCTCGAAATGACCTAGTTTTCATCTTTTGTGCACATACCTATAAGAAAGGTATAATACCTTACATTATCATTCTAATCATGTGCTAGTTTCTAACCCCCAAACTGATACCAAAATAGTAACTTCACAGTAGTTCTGCAAATATAATCAATGTTGAATGCTGGTTAGGAGGAGGAGCTGCCTATGGAGTCCTCCCTCCAAAACACTACTCAATATAAGCTTCTTACTGATTTGTATTGTCATGTAGTTTTGTTAATATTCAACCTAGATAGACTTAATAATACTGGAATTGTGCAGGTGTCAAGTCTGGGAGAATATTACAAAGATAAAAGTCATCTTAAACCTTCTCTCAATGTTTCATGTTCCTCCTTTGCTTACATAAAATGGTAGGAGAAGAGTTGCAGTTGTAAATGTAATAGTAGAAGGGATGAGTTTAACTGGTGCAAAAAAAAGCAACAAATAAAGACTATTGGCTTGTGGATGACATAGCAAAAATAAGCTATAATAATTGTTAGGAAAGTGCTTAATAGAAATTCTAAGCAAAAATAAATGGTGTCTGTAGCATTTGCAAATAAGCAGCTGGTACCATTCACAGTCTACCCCAATTACCTTCTGTTAATCTGGCACATCTTTAAAATGAAACACTGCATAATTTTTCATGGTTCAAATACTGCAGACTTTTCTTCAGGCACACCAAGAAAAGCCACTATCACAAGTGACCTGTGTAATCGAATGTGAGTTATTTTAGAAACAGATTTCCACAGAGGGAAGGAGAGCTGTGGCCATGGGGAATCCTCAGCATTTACTTTTTAAATTCTGAGTTGATACATGGATGTAAATAGAGATAAACTATTGTTGAAAAAGAAATGGCTATTTAATGAAAACTGTATCATTTGCATACTGTCATATGTATGTAGATATGTATGTAGATACACTTGGGATTTACCATAACCCAAGGACTAGATGCTGATGTGGTTTTGAAGATGAAATGTTTTATGGATGAAGAGCAGAGAACTGCTCCATCAAAGCACATTTCAACAGAAAACTCTAGGGAAGGGCTGCAGTAACTACTTCACAGATTAGGTGAAATTTAGACAGTTAAGACAAAAGCAACCCATAAATCCCGTGTCTCATCTAGTTTTGGAGTAGCCTAAATTGATCTTATATCAATATTTTGAACTGCAGGTTTATGGGGTTTTTTGGGTTTTTTTTTTTTTTGTTGTTTGTTTTCAGGGTTTTTCTGTTTGTTTGTTTTTGGGGGTTTTTTTGTTTTCTTTAGTTTAGTTTTTTAATACCCCTAAACTGAAGATCCTTTCAATCCTTGAAGCTAACACTTAGCTCTTAGTTCTCATAAAGCACAGTTGGGATCCAGTATGACATTCAGAGTTTCCTGGCTCTAGAGTGACCTTCTGACTGAGATGAAGTTGTGAAAGGCAGTTGAAACAAGAATGAAATTTATATCAGCTGATCTTGCAGCTGACTATTCAGTTGGTTTACTTTTTTTCATAAATAGTAATTATATTTAATTCCTTTGCAGAAAGAAGTAATCACATTTCTCAAAATACTACTAGAGGGATTAGGTCGTGTTTGCATTCCAGAGGTCTGAACTGATCACTACAGTTCACTGGAAAGTGTATTCCTACAGTTTGACAAGGACAGTTTTGTTTTTTCTTTTTTTCAAAATTATCACTTGACTCCCATTGGAAGTTTTCATGTATTAAATACAGCATTTGAGACTAAATGTATACTTTTTTCAGCCTACATTTTTGACAGGTGAGGGGTTTTTTTGCCATATAAAATTTGCTGAACTTGTTTGGAACAAGCAATCTGTAGAAATCTGTGTTTCTGGAGACAAGAAGTGCTTGAAGTTGAAAGAAACTGATATTAGTGAGATATTTTGAAAGCTGTTCTGCTGCTCAGGGAAATTTTTCTCTGAGCAACAGAAAAAACTGTTTTGTGCAAACACAGAACACTAACCTACGAGTAGTATCCTGTAAGTTAATATGTTGTGCTGTTAATTCAAAAGTATACTTTATCAACAATTTTTCAAATTTAAAATATCTTACTGAAATTTTTACTGAATTATTAATTTTTGAATTATTTTATCCAGTACATAACTAGACAGATGGTCACCAAGAAGATACATACTTCATCAATGTCAGTCAGTGCTTGACTATTTGATTTATTGTATTAGAAAATTCATTATTGTATGACATCAAATATCACAAGGGAAGTAGTGACAATATTCTAAATTACATTTGGAAAATTAGTCCCTTTTCTCATCACCCCTATTTGTAGCTCAGTGCATTTCTATTAGGTTTTTAAGATATTTAAAATATTATTTGGAATATGAAGCTCATCACAGAAGCTATCCTACATGATGACATATCTGTGATGATGTACTCATGGTGTTTTTCAAGGAAGTCACCACTTTCTACTAGTCCACTAAAAGACTTTTCTGATGCTTTTAGTGCTTAAAGCAATATGTGCTGCTATGGTAATTTTCACTGCCCAACAAAATCCTGACAGATGTTACTATAACTGGGAACTTAAGAATATGATTTAAAGTCATCTAAATGCCAAAAAAAAAGTATTTCAAGCTGAGAAAAGACCAAAAATTAGAGGATGGAATTATAAATCAAGGAATCTCTTATTGCCTCATGTTGATCACCATATTTCAGTTATTATGTAAAAAATTGTTGGGGCAGGGAAAATCTTTTAATGTAAGAACAGTAGCATACTCACCCCTCTGTTTGCATGAAATTAATCTGGTTTCCAATTGGCTAAATTATAGGACCACAGGGTAAATACTGTATTTTCTCTAGAATAACACTGTAGCAATGATTATACTATACCTTAAAAACAAATATAATTATTTAATAATAAATAAATTTCTCTTTCCCACACAGATAAAAAACCATAAACTCTTGACCATTTCTATAGGATCTGCAATAGAACTGAAGCAACTTGTAAACTCTTGACCATTTTATGCCACTGGGGTGTAGATTTTCATTACAAAATTAAAAAAAAAAAATACTCATTCAACCAAAAGATTGCATAATGCTGCCATGCCTGGGATTTTTTTGCAATACCACCTCACTTAAATTCCTTAAGAAAGAGTGATTGCCATGATATGCTTATATCCCTAAAACATAAATATGGCAACCACAACCTGGGAATCTGAACAAAAAAAAAGCCTTTGAGACAGTGGCAACTATGCAGTGCCACATCATTGATGTGCTCCATGGAGAGTTTGGCTGAAGTCTATGGATTCTTTTCAGTAATATTTTAGGTTTTTCTTTTTCTGTTCTTTCCAGTAACATGCTTAAAAATTATGCTTGGGGTTTTTTTTTTTTTTCTTTTTTTTTTTTTGTTTTTTTTTCTTTTTTTTTGTTTTTGTTTTTTTACCTAGTGTTGCATGATATTCTATTATTTCTGACTTTGTGGTTTGCAAATAAATCATGCTAGCAGGATGGTTATCTAGCCAAGACTAATTCTCTAGCCAGGACTAATGAACCTGTAGGATAAGCATCCATATGCTCAGCAGCTCCCATGTGAGAACCTAATGGTTACCCTTCTTACCATCTATGGCTGTTTTCTGTGAACTTTCACCGAGTTCTTCTGCTTAAATAAGTAATTTTCTCAGATGAGGCTATAAAACTGGAATCTATCAAAAAGACTTTGGATCAGAAAGTAGAACCTCTTGGAGAAGAGTTAGCATTAAACTTGTGATTGAGCTGTAGTTTGGAGGGGGTACAAATAGAAATGCTGCTGAAAGTGAGAAACAGAGTAATATCTGATAATGAATTTAATAAAGCCATTATGTGAGCTCCACCCAATGCTCACCTGAAATTTAGTGCAGAACAAAAAAGAGATTTATAAGACACTTTAGATTTTGTAAATTATAATTTTAGTTATCATAGGGGAGTAAGACAGAGAAACTCTTTCTCTTTTGCTGCTTGAGAATTTATAAAAAAAAGAACAGAAAATACTTGCTGTGGGGAAAAAACACAAGCACCACCTTTACCACCTTTTATTGTTATTTCTTATGGTCTTTAGACTTGAAGAAGCTCATCTTAGAACTTAGATTTACTCTAAGTCAAGCTAAACCACTGATTGGGTTATTTCATACTGGGATTTTGTTTTCTATTCATCGAGTATTTTGAAAAAAAAGTATCTAGTTTTTTTTTTTACTTTGCTTTTTATAATGTTGACCAGTATATATTTCATTTGTTCATTCATCATGGTCAAATACTGTCTTCATGAATCACCTCTGGTGCCAATGATGATCACTTATTTTCAAAGTGAGAAGCAATTGACTGCATTTTTAAGGTCAACTTTTCATTATCAATTTGTCCTCTGAAAATCTGGATCATTCGCAATGCTTTTTAGAATATGTTGCAAAATGTATAGATCCCATAGATAATGCATTCATTTTCTTTGCAAATTAAAAAAGATTGTAATTTTAGAGATATGCTAACTGATTAGAGGAAAAGTAGTCTCTTTGCTACTTTATATAAAAAGCTCATATATTTAAGTATTTTGTATTATATACAAATAATATTTATTTGTATATCTGGTTTTGGTAAAGGTTTTAAATTTTGATTATATTTATGGGAAAAACATATCAGATATCATACTGAAGTTGTGGTGAAAGTAATCTCAGGTTTAGATGGGGAAGAGATAAGTATAGTGAGTTGATAAGTTAACCAGCATTATGATACACAGCTATGAAAAAGTAATTTAGAATATTGCTGTTTATATTCTAATAAAATATTAAAGGTTCACATTAAGGTCAGCTAGATTTTGTCCAATTAGAGAGCAATCAAGTGTCTGTAAAGTTCTCAGTCAAAACAGAATAGAAAGCGTGGGAGGGAAATGATTATTTCAATCTCTTCTCCTATAATTATCTCTAGGACTTTTTCAGGCATGAGGAAAGCTAAAGCATCATATAAATGTTAGTAATTTCTCACTTTGTATCTGAATATATCCTTGGGCTACTCTTTAACAACTATTTTATCTACATCTCATAAGCTGTGGTCTGAGATCTGGTTTGTGATCCTTAAAAAGCTGGTGTTGGTGAACCACTCAGGATACAAGGCAGGTGTTAAACTCTGCATTTTGGTATTACCTGTCTCCAAAGCCTGATATGGCTGTCATTGATCTACTGATAGATTTCCACTGTCAAATCAGTGTCTATAAATATGGTAAAATAATTGGTGGTGCGAGTTTCCAGTCTCTTAGTAATGTGTTCCAGATTTTTCAAATATCAGTTAAAGGAATATTCTAGTTGTTGTTTTCATTCTTTTTCTGCTCTGTCTGTTCACCAAGTGTATTTGTAAAAGCTTTGCTTTTGCTTGTTCCTTGCCTTTAGGAGCTTAAACTGTCTAAAGGAGATCATTGTGTCCTTTCATCTAATTTTCTGACCAATTATAGAAAATTTATTTCTTTATCAGAATGGGCTGGAATGGATGACTTCTATCCCTGGCAGTGAAGGACAGTACTGAGCAATCCCCCATACTAAATTAGCTCTGTGGTGTTTATGTCTTGCTTCACACTAAATGTGCAAAGAAGCACCACATTTCAGAAAATTTAGTTTTTTAATCTGTGAAATTTTATGTATTGTGGCTAATTTAAAATGCCTAAGAGGTACATAAATAAACACACAACCCCCTCCCCAAACAACTACAACCAGGAATTAAAATGAGGAAATTAAAGTTTCCTTTTGGAAGAATAGGTTTGTAGGCCCTTGATTGGTGCCTATGGATAAAGCACATTTTTACTCTTCTCAGTTAATTCTGAAGCAGTTGCAGAGATATCAAGAGAAAGATCATATTCATGGAGTCACACACACTAGAGCAAAATTGAGATTTCCTCCCATGCCCTCTTTTCCTGAAAGAAAAAAGCAACACAAACAATTTTTCTTTGTTTGTAATAGGAGCATTGCTTAGCAAAGTTTTTACAAGTTAATTGGCAGAAGATGCTGACTTATACAGAAACACGTGTGTGTATATATATATATATATATATATATATTTTATTTTTAAACATTGTCATAAACCCATAGACTTGAGTGAAACTGCTGACATAAATCCATGTTCAATACTTTGATGAATGAGGAACATAATACTGTTTATATTTATGCTGTGCCACAGAACTGAGCTTAAATTTAGAAAAGACAGAAGATTAAGTTTGCAAATAAAAAAATACTGCTCTCTAGTCTTTACAGAAGCATGAAATAATGTAGTAAGTGGGTTATTGCTATTGTGTTTTCTCCAGGTATTACATAATACATTTTAATTTAACATCTGAATCCGAACTGATGTCTGCTCCCTTACTGAGTGAAGTATTTAAACAGAACAACATTAGGAGGTCTAAAATTAAAAATACTTTACTTCAAGATCAACCTTTTTACTAAAAAGCTCCACTGTATCAACAAACCCATCAACAGTACAGGGTAGGGACAGAGTGGCTAGAAAGCTGCCCAATAGAATAAAAGGTGGAGCTGCTGGTTGGCAGCAGCTGAACGTGATCCAGCAGTGCCCAGGTGGCCAAGAAGGCCAATGGCATCCTGGCTGGATCAGCAGTAGTGTGGCAGCAGGAGCAGGGCAGGGATTGTCCCTCTGTACTCAGCATTGGTGAGGCCACACCTCGAGTGCTGTGTCCAGTCCCAGTCCCCTCACTACAAAGGACATGGAAGGGCTGGAGCATGTCCAGAGAAGAGCAGTGGAGCTGTGGAAGGGCCTGGATCACAAGTCCTGTGAGGAATGGCTGAAGGAGCTGGAGTCATTTCTCTGGAAAAAAGAAGACTCAAGGGAGACCTTATGGCTCTCTACAGCTACCTGAAAAAGGCTATAAGAGGTGGGAAAGAGGTGGGAATTAGCCTTTTCTTCAAGGTAACAAGTGATAGAGCAAGAGGAAATTGCTTCAATTGCATCAGGGACACTTTAGTCTGAATATTATGGAAATTATTCACTTATTCACTGAAAAAGTTGTCAAGCATTGAAGTAGTCTTCCCAGGGAATTGTAAGTTTTACCATCCCTGAAAATATTCAAAAACATGTAGATGCTTAGGGACATTGTTTAGTGGTGGACTTGGCAGTGCTAAGTTAACAGTTGGGCTCAATGATCTTAGAGGCTTCTGCCAATCATGATGATTCTTTGATTCTGTCATTTTGGAATATCATTGTGTTTGACTGTGGCATCTTCAAAATGCCCTGGTAAAAATTAGTATGTTCACAAGGGTTAGGAAATAGCTTCAAACTTGAAATCCAATTACAGCTTTTCATATAGTCTTGTGCTGAATGAAAAAAACCTCCCATGAAACAAACCCTCCAAAACTATTCATAAAAGGTTGGGAGTTTGGACATAATCACATTTAGTTCCTATTTAGTATGGCATTTTTGCATTATGATCTGCATGTTGTTTTACAGAAGCCTACATTTCTGAGTCAGATTTGTCTGTGGATACTTTTTTTTATACTTGTTTTAAAATACTTGCTTTAACTTGTTTTTGTTACTTGTTTTACAGTAGATGAGCAAATCCCATCTTCTCTGTCCTTCCCCATGTTTCTGTATATATGTATAGGCAGGGATTTTTATATATTGTAGGAACTCTCAAAATAAGTGTGGCCTCTTTGGATATCCTAAAAGATCCGTTAATTTCAAGCTATGAATCATAACAAAAGTGTATATATATATATATGCACACAAAGATGCATGAAATTGCACTTGTATGTTTTTCATACCTGAGTTCTGTGATATTTATCAGTTGTTTTATGTTCTGACATAAAACTGAAAAGAGAGACAGGTGAATACAGTTTTAAAATTAAAAAAAAATAATGTTTTCAGCTATATCTGGGTTTAGACCTGGAGACTCATCAGTAAATTACAATAAAATGAGATTATGCACACATCTGTGTACATAGAATTTATTTGAAACAATTTCTAGATGAGACAAAACATACAGAGCTTGTCAATCCAGTCTTCAACAAAACATTTATTGTAGCTATGCCTCACTGAACACAGTGAAAGTGTCTGCTGATAGAAAATCAGTAAATATGCAAGTTAAAGCAACTTAACATGGATAAAATTTTGAGCTAAAGAAAGGGTAAGAGCACACTCTGGACTTTTATATTGCTCTGAAGAGGAGTTAACCAGCAGACTGTCCAAAGATAGTTGATGGTTGCTTAATATTTTCATGGAGGATGATATGAAAGGTAGAAGCAAGCTCATAATGTTTTATAATAGCACAAATGTCAAGATCTTAATGATAGGGAACAGGATTAAAATGTGATACAGGGAGAAAAGAATGAGTTGAAGAGTTGCACTAATACATGTGAGAAGACAGTAGTTTAAAGAGCACCCTCACCTATCTAGGGACATAAAGGAAGAATTTCTACAGTGAAATAGGTTTTCAACATATACAGATAAATAAAGAAATAAAAATGTGTATGTTAAACATAGGCCATCATGCCATTTTTAGCTATGAAAAAATAACTGCAGACAAAATATTTCTAGGACTAATGACCAAATGACCAAGGATTCTTTATAATACTGTCTTGAATATAAATGTTGGTTTTAACAGATGTGAAAGTCTGAACCAGTCTTTTATCAGAAGATGAGAAAGTACAAAAATCTATTTACACCTATGATACAATTTGGTCTCAGGGCTGTCTGAGAAGATGCCTTCTTTTTCCCCCTCTTCTTGTTCAACAGTAACCCCATGTTACAAATGTATTTCCTTTCTCAGCTGCAGTTAGAGGAGTGCTATCAGTGTCTGACACCTTCATCCCTGGCTCTCAGTCAGACACTGACTAAAAGTCATTCTGAGTCAGAATGTCAAGAATATTCTGACAAAGACTCGAGTAAGTAAAAGTTACAAGGAAACTGGGAGACAGGTTTACAATTGCAGCAAATGAATCTTGTGGATATTTGGTACAAGTTTCAAGTGAGTGGGAAGCAGTGCTGGAAGCAATGAGGAGAACTGTGAGTCGATGGGCACAGCTTTCAGGCAGTGACAATTTGGATGGAAAGAGAAGACATTTGTGCACACAGGAAGGAAAGAGAGCTCATAAGCTCAAACAGAGCAATGCAGGCATGCTCCTTCCAGACTGAAACTGCTAACTAGGCCAGTGAGAACTGAAGGATCTCAGGCAGACATTTCTTGTATGAGCACAAAAATAATTACCATGTTATGATGCCAGCTTCTATAGCCTTTCTGTTACATTTTCAAAATATCAATTCCATGGGTTTTTTTGCATGGGGAAGCTTTTCTATAAATATCCACACTATATTTACTTGACAATAATTAGGCTGCTGAAGTAACATAATATATATTAATAGAGAGGTTTATTTTCCTCAGATTTCTATTCTTCCTTTGCACTTCTACTTACCTTGTCATATGCTTTCAAGACAGATATTTTTGCTCTGTATTGGTCTAGTGCTTTCAAAAATAGGGTTTTGATCTATGACTTCAAAACTAAAGTGTGTGCTACTGGGTAAAAAGCACTCAAAAACATGCAGGCTTATGTGTTTTGAAAGTTCTGAATTTAGTCTTCAGTTTAATACTTCAGTTTTGCTACAGAATATTGCCTAGTGCAGAATGTAAATTGAATTTTCTTCCATAGTTTGCAGTTTTCTTGGAAAAGACTGGTCCTTATAAGAAGTATGTTAGGCAGAGGGAAAAAAAACCCTACAATTTTTGTAATTTCTCCCTTTTACTCTTTTTCTTACTTTTTCCTAAATATTTACTTTTTTATTTTCCAGTAGGAATCAAAATATATACCAGTTGTTTTTACTACAAGCAAGACTATATTTTGTTTCTTTCAGTTTCAACACTTGCAGATTTCTTAAGACTTCTTTATTTTCTAAAATCTGATCTTATTTTAGCGATTTAAGTCACATGTAGCAGCAAAAGCCTTATATTAAAAAACCCATAGTGATACTGTATATCTTGGAATCTATAGCTTCCAATAATCCTGTACTCTTCCTTATGTATGGTCTCTGACAAATGCATAATGTGTTTAGTCTCTTAATTTCAAAATATCATTATATAATATCCCTTATATAGTTTCCCCTGAAAATGCTCCAACAGAATTTTATTTCATTCATTTTTTGTTGGAATGTGCAACAGTTTATTTTTTGTTCATTTCTTAAGATGTGAACTCCTAGAATAGAATTGATTCCTTTGCAAAGTTCGGCACTTGGTCAATACAGAGGCATGTGCCTCATCTAAGATTTGAAACAAATGGTTTAAATAGGTTTTTAGGGGAGTCATAATTACTATACAAGCTTTCTGCACATAAATGAATGATTTAGCTGCATATATTTACTCCGAATGCAATTAGTTGTCAATCTACTACTGCTCAACTTTGCTGAGTCTATTTTTAGAATTAAATCATTGTATGTGCTGCTCCTCTCACCACGTGGATCCTGTGCTAGGATGTCCATGTTCTGAACTACAGAAGACAGCAGTCCTGTACAAGGCCTCTGCAGGAAGATTTAAAGCCTTTTTAAAGGAAGATTTTTAAAGCTTTATGGTCTTTACAATAACTGAAGTGAATTTATAAATTTTGTTTTAGGAAATCCCAAGCAAGTATGTTGTGATAGATGAAAGACATTAGTGGATTAAATGGTGTCTCTAAGAGAAGCTTCCTTAGAAATCAACATGCCAGAATGATGGAGCAGGAAGAACCTTATATTGGCTCTAATTAGTGAAGCCCTTGGCTAAGAGATGGGCCATCCCTGTCTTCACCTCAAGTTTTTTTTTAATTCTTATTCACATTGCTAACTCCTGAAACAAGCATCACTTTCCAAATTTTTTATCTTTAATTTGAGCTAATGAAATTTTCAAAATATTTCATGGTTTCATCTTCACTGCTCAATTCCTTAAGCTATGGAAACTTTTGGTTTGCTTTGGTGCAGCAGACAAGAACAAAATTTTCCTTCCTATGAATACTTGCATTTGTTGTTTGATCAACTTAGATTCTCTACAGGTGAAGACATCTTAGGTATCAACTTTTCTATTCCTTCATTGTATGACATATGAAATTTTTACCACAGTCCTGTCTTCACTGATTCATCTTCTTCTTTCCCATAGATTTTCTGATTTTCCAGTCACAATTCTCCCATATTATTTCAACAATGCTATGTGTCTCTCTTTTCTTTTTTTTTTCCCTAAGAACTGACAGGAAAAACCCATTTTCTTCTTTTCCTTTTTCCCATTTCAGAAACTGTGTGAAATAACACATTAGCTTCAGAAATTTAATGAAAGGGAAACCCTACATCTTGTCTAATTCCTTCATTCTGCTGTGAACAAGACATAAATTATTACTTGTTAAAGCTTTAGTTTTTATTTGGGCAGCTGCCTGAATATGACTGGCTAAAGCATGCATGTTTAATTTTACTGCAATATATTATCCAGGATGTGCCCCAAACGATTTCTTAGCATTTGCCTTGAGAAGTTGAAGTCCAAAAATCTGAAAGTTACTGATAACCTCTAGCCAAATGAATAAATCTATGTTTATGCATTTTCTCTGCACATGAATTGCTAAAGGAGAGCACAGCAATTCCAGTTTCTGTCAGCTATAAATGAATAAAGTTAGTGACTGAATTATTCACAGTCCAGCAGGATATCCTGGAAAAGTCTTCATTAACTAATACTTTTCTCCAATAAAATAACTTAAACTCTGTTTGGAGTTTAGCATAATCAAAATGGATTATGGTAGTTCCTGACTAGGCACATACCCAAGCCCATTTATTTTTCAGTATTTCAAAAATGTAATATCAGGAAAACATATGACAAGATGTATATAAAGTGACTACACACACCTCTGAGATGAAAATGACATTCAGTGTTACATTTTAATGTCAAGTGAACTTTGACATTGGAAGTGTTAGGGTTGATGGAGAAACAGTAACAGTTTGGAAATGAGGGCAGAGCTGTTAAGAATTGTGAGTTCCGAGTCCACTGGTCTCCCATAGTGATATATATATATTTTTTAACATCTGCTGATTTAGACTGCTAAATTAATGTGTATGACTTTTAGTCAATTTTCTACCTGTACAGATATTTTGATTTTCTAACTTTTTTCTCTGCTTTGTCAGGGTGTTGATGTGTGACAATATTCTCTTTATTAGAATGATGACTGAGAGGACTTCAGCAAGAAACAGTGCTTTATGGGAATGAAGAAATAATAATATATGCATGCATCTTATAAAAGATGGATATGAGCAGGAGGGAGACTTATTTGCTAAAGGTGTGAGAGGATTTGGGTTTTGGTTTTTAATGATGCCTGATCACTGGAAAAGTCAAGTGTCAGCCATTCTAGAGCCAATGGTTGCTTCTGTCTTGCAAGGCTGTGCCTTCCACTTTCTTTTTTGTTGTAAATAATGTGCATGTGTGGAATGTGCTAACCTAGCATTATGTCCTGAGGGCCCAAATGTACTGTAAGATTAGAAAAGCCACTCAATGGGCATTTTTATCAGTGAAGTCACCTTAGGAGACTCTAAAGCAGTCCTCATTGCTTGGTTTTCACTTGCTTTGGTCCTTTGTTCTCCTTCCTTGTCACTATTTATGAGACTCCAGGAGGAGTTCCCTGGCTGGCTGCTGGCTCTGAAACTCCCATAATAAGAGCTCAGGGAATTCCTCACAGCTCAGGCAGTGAGCACACAGCGAGCTCTGCGGCTGAGCTCAGTGCTGCTGCTGCTTATGGGCTGGAGCTGCTCACATTGCTGTCTGCCTGACACCCCTGGAGCAAAGAATAGCTGTCAGAGTCTGGGGACAGGGGAGGCTGCTTTATATCTGGCCAAATGACAACAACTACTTTTTGAGGTTTTGAAATGTGTTTTTGTTTTAGAAGATGTGAAAAGCATCTCTTGAATACATTGCAAATTGTATGTGCGAATGCTGCTTTTGATGTAAGTAAAACATTTCTCACCCCTGAAACAGAATGCAGAGTAATCTTTAACCCTGTCTCTGAGTGTTTACAGGTCCCATTTTTATTCTTCATTATGATTCTTTATATATAGATGCCAATATTATGACAGTATCTTACAAATAAGGTCAGAACAACAATTATTCTGAATTGGATGCGTTTGTGAGTTTTAGCGATACATTTAATTTTTCTGTATTCGGCACGTGACATTAAAACAAATACTCTAAAATAGTCCAGACAAGGAAAGTTTAGATCAGCTCTATTTAAATATTTTAAGTGGAGACAGTGGATTGGCTACACATGCATTCTATAACTGCATTCCTTTCTTTTATATCCTCTTACCTCAAACTTTATTCTGCCTTTTTCTGAGTGCTTCAAAGAAACTATATCCTCCAAAACTGTCACCAAGAAAAATTACCTGAGGGCATTCTGACTTTCTGCTTAAGCTTTATTTTGTAATTTATTTCTATTAACAATCATTAAGGTATTTAATAATTATAAGCCTCATTAGCATTTTAATGAGACCAGTGGCCATTGCTAAGTGTAATTAAATTAGCTTTATTGTATGATATTTTGAAGCTGTGATTAAATTAAAGTTTTACTGTGCTTTGAAGACTAAGCCTGTAGAGATCACTCTTCAGTAACGGTCTTATTAACTTGTGAGGACTCTGCAAAATAGACATAGCCAGGAAAAAGGCAAAATTTTCCCTACTGAAGTTAATAATAAAAATTGAGAAATCAAATGTTCCTTCTTCAACCAGCTCTAATATTACCAATATATTCTTAGTGACAGTAGCAGCCTATTAAGTACCACTAATTGTGAGTAGCTTTGTATAATGCTTTTTGTTTTTCCAAAAAAAATCTAGATAATCTGGCCAATTATTCTTTATAAATCAGGGAGAAAATTTTACATTTCTTGCTCAGACAAAACTTCTGTTGAGTTTAAATGGAATTTTACCCCATTAAGAACAGCAGGGTACGTAAAGCAAAGTATTATTGGTGTTTGTTGAAGTTATTATAATTATGTAGAAAAAAATTAATTGGGTAGTGAGGAAAGACAGTGAGAAGAGGAAAAGAGATGCTACAATCAGAATCAGTCAAATTCCTATGATTCTCTATTAAAATCCTATGAAAAGACATGCAAACAAAAGATTAGGGATATATCAGTCCATGTCCAACCTCAGAAATCTTTAATAGAGTGGACTGAACTAGAACAGGTAAGCACTCTGTAAACACTGGAATGTAGTTTGTTTGTTCTCACCCATTTATCAAGTAACAACTACTGTCTGCCTTCCAGGCTCTCATCTTCACTTACTATCATGATTGTACTGGAATATGCTGCCCCATTTAGCTGGACTTCAATAAGCATAAAGTTTGTTAACAAGCAAATTAGCAAGATATAGAGTCTGTAGCTCTTAAAGACCATTCCTTGTGTAGGACCCAAATTTAGGGTCCCCACTAGTTTAATAATTTTTGTTGTAATTATGTTCCCTCTGCCAGTAGTGATTGGTTTACATTAAAATAAAAACAAGAAAAAGTCCCCCAAAAACCAAATAAAGAAAAAAAAACCCAAAAAACAAACAAACAAAAAAACCCCCAAAACTTCTTTCCATTGTTAATGTTCAAATAGTAGCAGAGAGGTATTCAAATCAAAATTCTTTTCTTTATAAACAGTAAGGGCTAAATATAGTCAAGTGTTACATTTCTAGGACATTTTCCTCTTCTTCTTTTTTTTTTTTTTTTTTTTTTTTTTTTTTTTAATTACATTCAGCAATGAGCAGTTTATTTTTTATTTTGCTTTACACTTGGAAAGGTGAGAACTTGAAGGGATTTGGGTCATCCACATGCATATGTTAGTTGAAGCCAAGACAGAGTTTAGAATACTGTGGACAGGAATTCTGAACCAAGTTGTGATCAGATCAAAAAACTGCAAACTGTGGAAAATCATAGCAGGAAACTGACCAAAGCAAAACTATGCTCAATTATAATATTGGAAAGCTTTTGTCACTTTCAGCCCCAGATTTGCATTCCAAAAGAAGGTGCATTACTTATCTCATTGAATTTTAATTTATCTGTATTTAAAGAACTGTTTAACATCTTTAAATCCATTTGTGTTGTTATAGCTGGCAGCGTATAGACCACACAGGAGTTCTGCCAGTAAGGCAAATGACTGACTAAATTATAGATCAAACCTAAAAACAGCTACATTATAAACTGTGAGAAAGCCTTCACCGTAGATACATGCATGCTGGTTACATAAAAATACTTATTTCTGGATAGTCTCACACATTTAGAAGATTTTATCTAGGCCTGGAAGAAACATTTCTGTGATATGCACTTGTAAGCCAAAATCCTAATTCTCTTCCTGTGTCTGTTCTCTTAATGTGTCCTGGAGCTAGTCAGGCTTGTGCATCAGAGAAGTGCTTCAGCATTCAGCTCACATATAAAGGATAAAACATAGTACTCTATTTTTAGTTACATTGTAACTTCTGATGAACTGCAGTTCATCAAAATTAGGAGTACTTCGGTGGGGCTTTTTATGGCTAGACTGTTCCAGCTGTATTTTTATAATAAAGCAATACTTCATAGTATATAAAACCACTAAATGTCCTTGGTACCTGTGAGTAGAATGCGGGACATGCAAAGATTTTGCATTGAGAGAAAAAGGCTGGATAATTTGTTACTCATCTCTGACACTGTAAGGCATTATAATACAGAAAGGTATTATCAAGATGTTTCTGTGGTTTTTTAATGGCATGAGGAACCATTTTCCCTTTCCTGGGAGATGTCTTAACAAGTCATCCATCAGCACTGAGTGCAGCAGGAATTCCACCCATTGCAAAGACCAAACATTCCCTGTAGAATTTTGTTTTCTTTTTCTGCTCTTTACAGATGGTACAGAGTTTAGGAGTTGTGCTCCTGTGAAGTTCATTCAGTGTATTCAGGTACCTGAAGAGAGAATTATCTCAATTCCTGCTTGCTTTTGTTTGCTCTTAGACCTTGTTTTAACTGATACTGCTGGTATTACAGAAGGAAGTTTTGAAATATCCTCAAAAGCATAACAAGACAGTTGTATTTTCTGATGAACTGCTTTACAGACATTGTAATTATGCATTTTACAGGACAGCTATCTATATACCACTCAAAGCACATGCTTACTTGGGGGAATTGTGTGGTTTTGCTGTAATTATTAGAACCTATTGATTGTCTTCCATTATGTTAATGTTTACAAATTAAGCAATATCAAGCAATTTTCTGCCATCCTATAATAGAAGCCTAGGGGTATTATTTGTAACTTCTACTGCAAGTCTAGACACCTCTGTGAATAAAACTAATAATTTACTTCATTGTAAGTTTCTCTTCTGATTGTAATCAATGAACCTTGCACTGCGGAATAATAATGAGGTGACAAATAAGGAAATAACCCTTCTGAGGTAGGGAAAGGGTGATGATAAAAGGCACAATGAACATTCAATTGACTTCTTAAACAATAACACTTTTGCCCTTTTTTTTTGAAGGCTGGCTACTTTCAGATAATCATAAGCTGTTTGTAGCTATGACCACTTCAAAAAAAGAAGAATAATTTTAATGATGAGCCATTATCATAATTGCTTCAGCATGTCCTGAACTAGTTGAGAGACCTTATTCCTGGTTATAGAGTACTTTATTGGCTTTTGATATACTGTGTCATCTATTCAATTTGTGAGAAACTATCAAAGGTGAAAACTGAATGCTAGGGGTGGAAACACCAAAAGATTTCTGCCAATTATTTCCAAGATCAGCTGCAGTCAAGTTGCCCTGATTTTACTACTTCAAAACTTACTTCAGAAATACCAGTATATTCTTATTCCAAATTTGGTTTTAATCTCCTTTGGGATAATTCCTGCCACTCACCATTCCTGTTTTATAGGTTTGTTTTATTGTCATTTTTTTTGTGTTATTTAATCCATTTTCAAAGTCTTCCACTTGGTTCTATGACTTTTACTTCATATCATATCTTATATATTCATCTTCCTTCTTCTCTTTTATTAGATTTGTTCTTTTCCTTACCACCCTGTTTTATTTTTTTTTTTTTTGCTTCTTATGATTCTCTTTTCTTATGTTTTTTTCTTTCTATTTTTGCATACGTTTCATATTTGCTCTCATGGTATTTCATCTAAGAACAAAGGGAAGGGAACGGACAATTATGAGATGTAAAGGTGGCTTTGTATTTCTGTTTGACCCGAGGTACTTGGAAAGTTAGTAAAATAGAAGCATTCAAAGATGTGTGTGTGTGTTATGTTTATTATTTCTAAATGCATGTATAAATACATGAGCTGCTATTTGTATATTGCTTTTGACAAGAGAAAGAAATATCTCAACTTCTTCAAGTAGTCAGAGTATAAGAAATAAATGTATTGGTGGTATGTGGATGTACAGCTCTGTAATTCCCCACCAGTCATTCTTAAAGAAGAAAGGTAATGAAAGTATTTGAACATTCTGAGCCTTTTCTATCAGGAACTTCAAATATGAGAGTTTTCTGACATATCATGAATTCTGAATTTTTTTTTCAAAACTGCTCATTGGCACAGAGCAAAGGTCATACTCAGAATCCAGAGAATATCCATAACCTTGGTTTAGAAAATATAGTAGTACAAATGTTAATTTAGTTAGCAAACAAGTTAGATAGACAACAGTTTCTTCCTTGATTTCTTTTTGGGTGGTAATTGTGGTCTTTTTTGTTGTCTTTGTTTTTATTTTGCTAATAGAGTTTATACATCATCCTTGAGATTGATTGATATGTTTGAACTGAAATGCTCTATCCCAATCCAAAGTGAGCTAGGTTTGACAGAAACCACCCAACTGAATGGAAAAGGCTGAGCCATAGAGACAAACAGGAATATTTTTGCTGTGTTGGTGTCTATTAGCTCATGTGGCTTGGATAGGAGACTGGCTTCCCTTAGCTGTTGCTCCCTTAGTGCTTGAGATAAAAAGATAGGCACTTTCAGAAAATTTAAAAAAAAAACCAAAACAACAAAACAAACCTAACACATATACAAAACCCCCCCTCCCTCCACCCCCACAAACAATGGGAAAAAAACCTCAAACAAACAACAAAACCACCAAACAGAGGACTGTGTTTACAAGCATCTGTGTTTGTACAGGTGATAATGTCACTTGTAGCCCATAAGAGGCCTGAATCCTGGTTACATAAAACATTCCCTGCTGAGAAAACATTCTCACGTTGAAGTGGGTGTGCTTAGAAACAGTGCTTTACCAAGGCAAAGAACCTTAGGTACCTGTACATGTACACCTGAGAGAGGATTCAGCATGGCTTAATTGCCTATTCCAATATAGTTTAGTTTGTATCTGTTGCAACGAGGCCACCACAGAGCCTGTCTCTGTATTCAGTCCTATGGTGTATGTTACAGAAATAAGACTGAAGTAGGTTGCAGAGCTGCTTTTTCAGCCTGTGGGCATACTGAGCTGAAAAGGTGAACACAAAGGGATGATGATTTTGTTCGGTCTGTAGTGCACCACAGGGTGCATGCAGGGCCACCCTTACCAGCACAGCTTGGTCACTGTGTGGGTGCAGCAGCTGCTTTGCTAACCTTTAGCAATGTGGGTGGGGGCACAGTTGTTCTCTCAGCTGGGGCAGATGCACTGAGCAGTGTTGACACAGCCTGTATTTGCCAGGTCTGAGTCCTGAGCAAGGCTCTGAATCCTACTGGCAGCACAGCAATGTTCTGCAGAGGTTCGAGGAAATGGCTGGAAGGTATCATTCTTTTGGAAACAAATATAGGATATTAATGGAGCTTTCATGGGTGTGAACAAGCACTTCTGGACAGGAAAAGATTTTTCTTAATTGTACTAAATCAAAATTAATTTTCTATTTTCTTTGTTGAGTCATGCTAGCAGACTTGTTGGTTTTTACATTGCTTTATCACGTACTGAGGGGTAAAACAGCATACAAGACTGACCTTGGTTTGTTTTTGTAAAGACACTGAATATTAATAATTCCAAACTATATTTCTTAGGAGGAAGTCTTAATAGAAAAAGCAGACTTATGAGGTAGTCTTCTTACCAAACAGAAGGACTCAACCTGATTCAGATGTTTCTGGGGTTGGGTTTTTTTTAAATGGCCTCCTCACCAGTCACTTTGGGCAATGAGGGATAGTAATTCTTTTAAGAATAATAGTATTTTTTTATTTTTTAAGAAAAGCATAGGTATGATATGGGATTTATTTATTCTCCATTTTCACACTCAGGAAGTTTAGGAGAATTACCATTTTTTGATACCACAGAAACACAGAATGGCCTGAATTGGAAGGTTTGTTTGGTTGGAAGAGACCTTATAAAGATCATCTTCTGTTAAATGATGTTCCTCAAAACACCTGATCATGTATCTGTCTTGATGCTTATCTTAAGTAGGACTTGCACATTCAAAAGGAAAAACATACATGGACTCTGCTTACTATGATTAATTTGAAAGATCTGGATATTTTACAGTTTTGCCCGGAAACCATATAATAGTTTGATATATTCCTAAAGAAAAAATTTAGTGAGTATAAACACAATGCTTTTTAGTAAGGTTCTAACCTGTACTAGTGACCACACTTGCACAGCATTCGTGTGCCGGATTCATTCCCTAATCCCTAAGGATTCACAGGCTAAATCTCCTGAAGTCTAGCCACAGTCAAGCCATGAGATTAAAAACCATTAATATGTATGAAACATGGTAAGGACACCCTGACAAAGGGTGCAGGCAGTTTTTTTAGTGCAACAGTCAAAGAGGACACTGGAAACATTAATCAGAATGTTTCAGATGGGATACAGTAAGGAGCTGTAACCTGCCTTTCATTGCATCAATCCAGTGCTGCTACATCTTGATAAAGATCTGTGCTTCAGTGCATGTGATGTGCAGCAGAACTCTTTTTTAGCTTACCAGAATCCTTTCTGTTCTTTGACAGAAATTATGGGGCAGGTACCTCCCAACCTACTGATGTGGAAGCAACTGGTTGGTGTCTTTTGACTGAGTCCAGGATTACATATCTAAATTGAATTACTCTCCAGACATGACCTCTGTTTTTAAGAAGCTGATATTCACTAGAAAGGCTCCTTAAAAACTTTCAGCCTTTGAACATAAAAGTTGCTTTCAAGTTAATAATTAATTTAAAAATAAAGGAGTAGAATGCATTTGATCTAGCTTTTCATATTTCCTAAGTATGCCGAATAAGAGTGCCTTGGATAAAGCTGCTGAGTTCAAAAGGTTGAGTGTGAAGTAAAATAGTGCCATCTGGTTTAGAGGAGGAATTAATGCAAGGAAACACTCAACCAGAATTTCTCCAGAGAATATACACCAAAAGATACAGACTATATTGTTACACATTTGCTTTTATAAAATAATGCTTCTAAAACTTAATATATTTTCCCTTGTAAAAGACAGTGGCAATAATAATTCCTCCTTTTTTCCCAAGATATGCTAATATTTTTGTTAAAAATTAGAGAAGGAAAAATATAAGGGGGAAAAAACTGAGAGAGCAAAAGGAATTCTTAGTTTATAATAAAAATTCTTTTGAGTGTGAAAAAAGACATTTTTGCAGAAAAGCCTTTGTCAAAGGCAGTTTAATTTGCAGAATTTTAAAAAGATTTGTTTACACTTTGGATAAATGCAAATACAGCATTTAGGAAAATTACCTTTGCCTTACTTACTTCACTAATTACCTCCAAAGCACTTCTAAAGCATACAATATAATTTCAAATCATGTTAAATGGACAAAAATTGCAAAGCACTTTTCTAAAGTTCAGGTGTTAGAACTAAGATTTTTGGCATATTTTTATTTACTAAAACTGTGCATATGTCTTGAAGCTTTCTCATTATAATAATCACTTAGTGAATTGTTCACTTGCTTACCTAAGTATTTTTTTCCATTTTCTCTCTCTTCAGTCTCTCTCTAATATACAAACAGGGCTTTTTTAAAGTAGAATTATTGCTTTTATTGTATGGAAGGGAAGTTGATAAGAATGCAAAGAGAGAGTATTCCATACAAAAACAACAAAGCTCCTGGAACTGATTCCTATCTTTTCTCTCTAAGCAAAGCCCTCAACTACTATTAATTCATGTCTAGTCAGAACATGATTGCCTAGGTGATACTAGTGGCTATGGTGGACAACTAAGCTATTATAAAAACTCTATTCAATCTCAGAAAATATTGTGAGTATCATAACTCTGCTTGCATATTAATGGCTTAGTTGGAAGTGTTTATTCAGCCTGTAAACTTCTGTTCATTTCATTGACACTCATTGTAATGGGAGATTTTCATGATAAATGTAGGAACTTGTGTTACTGTAGTTGCAGTCACTAATCTTATCTCAAGTATTAAAAAGTAATCATCAGTATCCTTTATTCTTTGAATGGAAACATCATTGAATCATTTTACCAACAGTGTTTAATTTTCAAAGGTAAATTCAGGCAAGTTTTACCATCATAGAGATTTTCAAGTAAGTCTGTTTGGAGTAGTGTGTATAGGAACTAGAAAAAATCCTAGAAAACACTATAGATATGGAAAAAACATAAATGTGAAAACCACAAATCCTTCTCTGCCAATAAACAGAGTATGCAAGAGGCAATATTACATCTTGTGTAATGTAAAGGAACAGTCACTGGAACTTATAATGAGAAATGTTTATATAAACTACTTTAGAAAACATACACAGAGGTTTATGGGTTGCTTTTTTCTTTTTTCTCCATTAAATCTGAATGAAAGAAGCAATCTTTATTCAATTTTTTGATCATAATGGGATATTAGAAAGTGAGATAAGAATAATTTCCCAGAAAGTGCATAATATAGTCAAGTAAGCAGAGCTGGCCATGATGAAAATAATAAAATTAGATTATGTGATGACCAATTTAAACCTCTGTCTATTAATATGTCGATGCAGGGTGCTAAAGCTGTGGTAACAAAAGAAGAGAGAAGCAGAACTGGGAGCAAGTACATGTGTTAGCATCATGTTGTTGAGAGACACTTATAATTATCTTTGCCTCATTTTTTTTGTTCAAACGTTATTTCCATGCTCATCCTGAATATTTTCAGCATATGGTTTTTAAATGTCTTTTCTTGATTTCATTGTTATGTACAAAAGGAGAAAAGCTTCCCATGAGTACTCAGAATTGTTTGATCAGTAAGACAAGGCAACTACTTTGCAAAACGTAAAACTATTTGCACTGATTTTCTGTATTATACTGACATTTGCAATTATAGTTCTTTTCATCAAGGATCATGAATAAATTCTGAACCCAAGCAATTTTTACCAAATATTTTTCATTTTATTTTGGACCTCTGAGAGAGGAAAAAGTAGGAATCCAATTTCTCTGAATACTTCAGGAAAAAGAAAGTTAAAAACAGTTGCAGAAGTGACATTGAGAGAGAAGCAAAGCTTCAGTTTTGGGGGTTTTTTTAACTTTGTTTTCCTAACAGTCAAGAAAAATACTTAATATTTCAAAGGTTCTGGGAAAACACAGATAGAAGTCAGTCTGTTTCCTTATCTTACAGGAGTAAAGTATATGTGGATGAACAAAAATGTATTTGTGGAGGGAGTAAAGTGCAAGACTAATCTAAAATAAGTCAAAGCCTATGACAAAAGCATCATTATAAGAAGCTTTCCACATTACTGAATGTGTTTCCTTAGTGTTTTCTATGCATCAAGCTTCTCCTAATTCCCCTGTTGGTAGCTCCAGTGACATTTGAAATTGCAAAGTTCCTACGTCCAAAACAAAGCAAATGAATGAGATGAGCAAAGCTGCAACTTTCCCTGTCATTATTGTAATTCTTTCCCAAGAATAAATTTTCACTTTGTTTAATTGTAAACCATGCTTCTCATTATTGTCGCAATTTTCTCAGCAAAGCATCTGGAGATCAACATTAATGTTCTTACTTTGGTAATAATTGTGTTAAATAACTGCAGAAAAGCTTATAGCACAAAAGCATTTATTATGATAGTTCTGCTTCTATTGCACTCCTGACTGCTATATAATAACATAAAAGAACTTGACAGTGTAAATACCCAGGTGACAAAAGGGTTGCTAAAATTAAAATAATAATGAATAGAGTGAGGATTTAATAAATATACTTTCATTTATCTCCTTTTTTATTTTGTAAATAGTTTGATTATCAGTAATACATGCAGAAAAAAAATAAATCCAACTAGAAAAGGTATGATGAAAATAGAATTTAGAAAGTAACTAAAATATGTGAGAGAAAAAAAAAGGGGGTGGGGGGGGGAAATGGAAGTTTGGACAAAAAGGCTGTTCCAGATCATTGCTCAAAATTTAGAGTTAGTGCAACATCAGAGGAAAAATCATTGTCTTATATTATCCTGGTAACTGCAGAAGCAATCTCTGCAGCTCCTGCTGCTGGATGAACTCTGCAGCTGATTTCCATAAGAGCACCTTTCCCAAAAGATTAAGAAAACTCTTACCCTGCTACAGTAAACAGGCTCACAATACCAAAATGCTTATTACAACACTAACAACATCTTTCCAGTATTAAGCCCTTGCAATGCAAATCTAGCTTAAAGTCTCACTTCTATTTATTTGTGGGGTGTTTTTTCGGGTTTTTTTGGTTTTTTTTATTTTTATTTTTGGTGCAGGCAGAGGGAAGGTGAGTAGCAGGTGCTCCTCAGGGCTGATTGAGCACACCTGGGAAGGGCAGTTCCCAACACAGCTCGAAGATCCCTCAGCCAGCAGGTCACTTCTGGGGTTTCTCTCTTTGCTAGAGCAGGATGAAGTCTGAGCTGCTGTGGAGAGATTGGGGTTTTGTTTTGTTTTTTTTTTTAAGATGAGGTCTACTACATTGTGAAAAATGAAGCAGATGAGTAGCCTTCCTTAGGAAGTAACAGACAGATGACTTGTTTACAGATCATTAATGTTCTGTGGCGATGGCTGCAAAATGGAGGAGAATCTCAACTAGCAGAGAAAAAAAGGAGACATTTAGAAAAGGAACTGGAAACATGCATCAGATTCTGCTCACTGAAGAACTGTAAGGATAGGTGCTTGTGACCAACGGGGAAAAAAACCCAAACCCTCAGTAAGTCTTGTTGCTCTCTCCTGTAAAGTCAGCTAAAAAAACCGGGCTACACACTTTGTGGCCTAGCGGACATTCTGTGAGCAGCAAAATACTTCTGAGGTGTGGAGCAGAAGAGCAAAGGGAACCTCGATGATTCTGGAACTAGGTAGGTGTGAGCCTGGCTGATAAATCCAAGTGCTTTATTAAGCTTAGTGATATGAATTCTGGAGTCTCTTAGAGGGAGATTTGCATCCTCACTCATTTTACTCTGTCTCCCCCTACTAGTCCTGGCACAGGGGAAGATGCTGCTTTTCCAAACTCCAGAAGATCTTGCCAAAAGGCTGGCAAGTAAGGCCTGCCTAGTACAAATGGCTCAGGACAGAATTCTGAACACATTCTGGACTTTGTGCAGTCTGAGGCAGGTGATGGAGATTTGCACTGAAATTTTGGGCATGGCAAAGAGGGGAAGTCAGTGTGGGTAGAAAGATGAGGTGCTCTTAAGTAGTGCTTTCTGCCATGGTGTAGTAACTGCAAGCCAGCACTTGTTTGGGGGAATAGCAAAGTGACTGTAAATGAGAAGCATCACAGGCAGATGTGCTGCCAGGTGAGCTACAGAAGCTAAAGTCCATGTTTCTGTAACTTAGCCTGGGCTCCTCTGTGCAGTATTCTTAAAATAATGAACATAGCTGTGAATGAGTGATGTGAGGAGAGTCCTTCCTCAGCTGGGCAGCTCTATGGAACAGCTCCCTTCCCCCAGATTAGCAAATTTTAAGTTTTTTGAGTAGATGAAGCATGAGAAGCCTTGCTGCTGTTGCTTGATTCTTCAGCTACTATTCTTACAATGACTTATTCAACTCTTACACTGCATTAATCTGTAACAATTATCCTTCTTTCCAGATGAAACCTACTCTAGTCCATTTTTTCTTGTTGCTTAACTCTTTCATTACCCTATATTTTTTTTAGTTTTTCATGCATTTTCATGTCTTTATCCTTGAGCACTTTGTCTTATAACTTCATTTCTGCTTCTGCCTCTCCTTCCAATTCCATCTGTGTAATTTCCCTTCTACTCCCATTTTCCCACATCTCATCTTCTTGTCTTACCTCATTCTGTTCTTATTATGTATCTCTCAATGAGAGTTTGTTAAGGTGAGAAGAAAAAGAATGACATGCTTTTCCAGTTCTCTTCTGAAGGTCTTCTAATTACTAGCAAACCACTTGTACTTGCTGAAATAAATTACCAAACCATGCTTTCTCCTGTGACCCACTTGAAATTTACTTAGTTATGAAGTGTTAGCCTGCTTTAGTCAAGCCTAAGCAAAGAAATCGATTTGAAATGTTGCAAGAAACTAGTCTTTTTAACAGGAACTGATGGTTTTGGTGGGCGGAATTTCCATCTGAAACTTCCAAATAAGAAGATGTCTCAGTCTGGTAAAAGCCACTTGGCCAACAAATATTTGCCTGGTGGGGGAAAACCTGGAACAATGTGAATGAAAAAGCTAACCATAAACTGGATTTTTTAAAAAAGGTAACCTAAGTGATAAAATAAAATACCAAATGATAGTTATGTCCATGACTTTGGAAGGTATTAAAAACAACTGGTAGGCACAGAAAGCTGGATCACACCAATTAGTCTTCCTGTAAGAAATCTTGTTTCAGACTCTCTAAAAAGACAAATCAACTTTCCAAAGGCATAGGAACACTTCTATAAATGTCAGATAGATGAGAAGTGAAAGAGAAATTTCTTTATATGTTCTTTTTTTGATGCTTTTAAAAGATGAACTTTCTTCTTCTGACTCTTATTTTCCCACTAATTATTCCTAACCATACCACTGCTTCTTGTAACCCTATTTTAAATGACACACTATGGATCTCTAACCTATACAGTTGAAACTTTTTTCCCAGAAGTATAATTTAATCATTAATACTTTAAAACTTTATTTTAAAGTAGTAGTGGCCTGCTTTTTTTGTTTGTTTGTTTTAGGGTTTTTGTTGGGTTGGTTTTGTTTTTGTTTTTTTTTTTTTGTACTGCTCTGGAAAGGGAGAGCACTACAGGGGTGGTTTCCATGAGAAGCTGCCAGAAGCTTCCCCTGTATCTCACAGTACCAATGCTAACCAGCTCCAAGATGGAGCTGCTGAGAGAGGAGTGAGAATATAAACAAGAAACATCAGGGGGAGGGATGGGAGGTGCTCCAGGTACCATAGCAGAGATTCCCCTTCAGCCAAGACCATGGTGGGAGAGCTGTGCCCTGCAGCACATGGAGGTCGAGGGTGGAGTAGAGATCCACTCCTAGCCTGTGGTGGAACCCTCACCAGAGCAGGGGGATGCCTGAAGGAGTCTGCTGGACTGTGGGTAACCCATGCTGGAGCAGGCTCCTGGCAGACCTGTGACCTGCTGGGGACTGATGTCAGACCCTTCTTCCTGCACTCCATAGATGAGACCTATGCTGGAGCACCTCCTGGAGAGCTACAGCCTGTGGGGAGAATGCATGTTGGAGTTCATAGAGGATTGTCCCCCATGGGAGGGACCCCAAAATGGAGTGGGGAAAGAGTCTGAGGAGTCCCCCCACGAGAAGGCAGCAATGAGAGAGACAATGACCTTGTTAAATCCCATGAGACTTTCATTCTATTTTATTTCTCTTGTCTAGCTGAGGGAAGGTAGAGATAGAGCAGCTTTGGTGGGTACCTGGCATCCAGCCAGCATCAACCCACCACAGGCAATTTAATGTCTCCTGACTTTAGGACTGAGCAGGTTCTTTTAATTTACAATTTTCGAAGTGTTCTCTGAAGATTCTTTCTCCTTCTGGGAATGGAGTATTGGTTAAGGGGTTAAACCCCAAGAAAAACAAGCAATAAACTTGGTCCTTACTGTAGCTTACACACTCTCAGTAGCAGATAAATACACAGTAGATGTGTTTTAGGGGACAGGTGGTGAGGAGGGAAAAAAGGGAGTGCACTGTTTTTAGATATATTATTCATGTTTACTGGAATAGGTGACTTCTAGATTTTATTTGTACCACATTATAAGAAAAAACAAAACAAAAAAAACCAAAAAAAAAAAAAAACCCCAAAAAAAAAAAGAAAACAAAGAAAGACAAGCTGTTCTCCCTCCAAAAAATGAAATAGCCCCAAACAAAAGACCTGAAAACAAAGAACACCCCAAAACAGGGTGATAATATTGATACCCCTCAGTGGAAGGCAGTGTGGGTATGTGTGCCACTGCTGATTTCAATCCCTGCATCTTGATGACTCTGTGCAGTGCAGCATGATAGGGTGATATTGCATAATGATAATACATCTGCCTTAGTGATGTGATGGGCATGCAGTAATATAAGCTTTGTCCCTGAAGTGCAGGATTTGTTAGGTCAGGTGCAGTTCTATGCTGAGCTTTTTGTGCTAATATATTACTTGGGAGTCACTAACCTTCAGGACTGCACTTCTCTGCAGTTTGCTGGGGATGTGTAGGAGGGACATGCTTGCTGTCCCAAGCCTTTTTCTAGATAACAGTTTGCTTCAAAACTTTGTGGTTTTCTGTCCAGTTTACTTGGTCTTGTTTGTTCAGTTTTAGTTGTTCCCATTTACCAATGTGTATATTTTCAGAGACACACAAGTGTTTACCCAGTTATTTCAGGTTCTTGCTCTCCCTGTCTTTGAGCATTTGTGAATGAACTGTGACTGAAGGACTGTATTAAATGACTAGATATAAAATATGATTGAAGCACAAGGCTTGTATTGAGTCAGAAATAGAGTGAAGTTTTCCTTTCAGTGTCCTATCACATAGGAATATACTGTTGCTGATATAAATGTGATAAATTGCCTATGAATAATAAAAAAGTTTCACTTCTTTATGATTCACTATATAAAAAACAGATTTCTATAGAGCTCTTTTGATGACTCTTATCTGCTTTTATTGCTGCTTTTTAGATATAGTTCATCCTTAAATATTCCTTAAAGCAGGATTTTTTTTCTCCTTTTGTTCTTAAGTATGCTAATACAATTGTTAAGGAGTGGGATCTCCCAACAGTATCGGACATTTCTTCAGACAAAACATAAATTAATATACTATTGATTAACAACTTTGAATTTATATGAATGTACTTATGCTTATTCTGCATGTTTTTCTGTGTTTGTTTTTATAGCAAGTTGTGCTCACATGTTAAATAGGTTGCTGGTTAAAAGGTACTGGGCCAGCAAGCTCCTGACAGCAGCAGACATGAAGAAAGGAACTGATTATTCTGTGGTTAGTTCTTGTCTTTTGCAGTGTGTTTCAAGCTTGTCAGAGCAGAATGCTGTGTGCACTTTGGTTTCTTGAGCCCTTTGTAATTACCAGTCACTGGCAGACACTTCATGCACCAGTCTCTCATGCTGGCTCTACCTAGCACAGAGAGCTGAAACCAAGAGGTTTTGTAGCACTGCAACATTTCAGCTAAAGTGTAAGCTGTACCTGGCAGGTAGGATCTTTCTCAATGTGCTCACTCGATGCAACCCAAAGATTTATGTCTTCCCTGGGAGAGAAAAATCTTGCTGTTCATGTGGTTGTTGTGGGATTAGTTTAATTCTAGGCCTGTTAAGATGAAATAAGAATACTTTTTAATTAGATTCCAAATGAGCAAGTTAGTTAAAAGGCTAATAAAATGTAAAAATCAATGAATAGTTTTGGTATAGTCAGGATGAGGTTCTTTTGAAAGTTCCCACTCTGCTCCAGGAGGCCACTCTTCCCTTGTCAGCAAGGAGCAGTGAGGAGTGTCAATCAATTCTCCTCTTCAGGTTCCCCAAATCACATAGATATGTTTCAGTCTTTTAACTTTCTTTATATTAGTTTCTATCCTGGAAATAGACTGGCCATTTAATTAGAATAAACATTGCTTCAGTCTCTTAGAGATGTATGGATCTATTAGAGCAATGCATCATTTCCACTTGCTTTCCCAGTAAATAGCTTCTTGCTGCATCTGGACCAGCACATTGCAGGTCTTATATTGCACTCAACATTCCACATTATGTGGTATGTGAACAATTTGTGATATAGCTGTTCAAAAAGAATGAAATGTAGCTCATTACTTGACTGGATATGCTAATAATTAGTTGCTGATACTTGATTTCTTTCATCAAAGCAGACAAACCAATAGTCTGCAGTTTCTGTTGCACAGGTTCCATTGTCATTAGTTGTGAAAAGCAATTATTTTGGAGGACATGGATTTTAAAAATGAGAGCAAATTCTTACATTTCAGCCTGTAATTTCCCATAGTTTGGTTTGCTTTTCTTGATGAAACATTTTTTTTTTTTTTTTTTAAGACTGGTTTGTATTGGGTTTTTTCTTTGTTTTCATTGCTAGTGAGTTACAGTGATCAAATATACAAATTTACAGTGATCAAATATACAAGTCTGCACTGCAGGATGCATACAGTTTAGATTTTTACATGGTATTAAAAAAGAGCAAATTCTTACTCTGAAGTTCCATATTTGATTTTTTTCTTAAAGGTTATTTCATGGTCATGCTTTTACCTGGCCTTCCGCCTGACTAGAAACAGCCATCCACATCTGCTTGTTTAATTTTAAAAACCACAAAGAGGAAGAAAATACCTAAGGAACAAAATACACTGATGACTACTCTTTCTTTTGAAACAGAAAATTCTAAAAAGTTTATGAAAAATAGTTTAAAAAATAAAGTAAATAGAACACTTTTGATTTAAAAGATTTTGATCAGATATCCTCAGCCTATCAACAAGCATTTCAATGAGTTTACCATTCTGCTTGGTTTTAGTTTGTTTTCTTAAAGGGGAAAGGAAAAATGTATTTAGAGGTAGCATTGTGTAGAAGTAGCAATTACTGCGTGGAAAAAAGAAAATAATTTTTAGCCATATTATCTATGTTGCTTTTAAACATAGCAATTTAGAAAATTTAGCTACCATGGGTGATCTAGGGGTTTTTATCATCCAATGCATTTGGAGATTATATAAATTATATTAAACATTATATAAGCCCTTAGATGCAATGTAAAAAAAAAGATAATTTTATCTGCAATTCCAAAATCTATGCATAGATCCTGATGTTTACTCAGGATTTTATTGTAGCTAGCTTAGTTTTCTTCCTCTGATTGCTTAACTATTAGTTAAGTCACCTACAGGTAGAACTGAATGTGTGCCTCTGGTCAGTAATATTAAGATGTCTTTAAAATCTGCACTTCAATTAATGCTGCCCTTGGTGTAGAACTCAAATTTTCTCTGACAGGGGGAAAACAGGAGTCCAAATGTGATCAGTGCGATGGGGTGTGTGTGTGTGTGTATATATATATACACACACATACATACATATACATATATATATATATATCTGTTCAGAGGTGCAAACACATTGTATCAGGCACTTCCTCCACATGGGGACAGTCACAAGGGTAAAATATATACATATAATTTAATATTTTAATTAATATTTTTAACAGTGGAAGTAGGAAATGAGAGAAACCAAAGAATTCTGTTGCAGGTATTGCTAATATCATGGAGAACAAAGGCTATCCTTTCTTACCTCACACATTGCGTTAAATCTGGTTCTTGACTCACAACAGTAGTTAACTCTGTTAAGTGAGAATATTAAAAGCCAGCAAACAGAACCACTAAACTTTGAGACAGAAAGTGTTTATCTTGCATTCTGGCATGTCAATATATTCTAGAACATCCCTTATTTTAATGACCTAACAAATCTGGAAACAATGGTCTTCAAATTTTCCAAGTTGTATGACGTGAATGAATTCTACTAAGTAATATTGAAAAAAAAAAAAAAATTGTGACTTGTTGCATATTATGTTTTTTTCAAACTGTACAAAAACTAAAATATTGCTTCATGTCTTCTATGTTTAAGAAGACTACTTTTGAATAATATTAGCATTTAAAATGGACAAAATATGCTTTCCCTTTGGAAATTGTTTCTAGCTTTTCTTATAGTGAAAAATATAGCAAAGTAGAAGGGTTTTGTTTCATTGCTTCATTGCTGGGCAATTTATGACTTTTTTTAATCTTATCATGCAACCTTCCCGACACTTACCCAAAGTTCTGCTGCTCCAAACTTGATTGCTGTCATTTATCCAAAGGTCTCTTGGTATAATTTACTTTTTCCTCATTTTGATCTGGAGGCCACATGACCTGCCGCTCTGCCTTAAATACTTTCTTGATAAGCCTTCAAATAAGGTTACAGTTGCAGAATATCTGTGTCTCCCAGTTAGTATTAACTCTCAGCTTTTGTGTAGCATGAAATATGTAAAATGCTGGTAGGATTTAAAACAAAACATAATTCTACTTAATGAATCATTTGAATTTCCATATGGAGAATGGAGAAATAGAACACTAGTTGAAACTAAGATGCTTTCATAATTGAAAATACATATTTACTTTGAAGTATCGTTACAATCTGGAGTGACAACTTTTTATCTTTATATTTCTCCTACAGTTGTAGGATCTCAATAGCTCAGGGCACACAGCCATGTTTTATTCATTCTACTGTGGCATATAAGGAATCACATTAAGAATTCAGAGATAACTTCTAATTTACAAAGCATCTGTAGACTTAACTACTTTCATGAATCCTAAACACCTGACATTGCCAATACATGACACAATGGATGTTTTTTGTTATTTAATTTATCAGAAACTGGTATTTTTATATATGGAAGGGAAAATACAAGTAAGTTTAGCTGTAACATTGAACAAATCACATGAAAAATGCTTTTTGATTTGCTTTCTGTTTCTTTGTTTCTTCTGTTGTAAGCTCCCCTTTTATGTCAAAATTAGAATATATCAGTGCAGGAAACTATTTTTATGCTATTTAACCACTTGATGTAGCTGATATATGAGAATGAGCATTGGCAATGTGATCAGATTTCAATTTTTCTCAGATCTGATACATTTGATAAGTCCAGTGGTTAAGTGATAATCTGGAGATACCATTATCTCAGTTTCAATGTATTAAAAAGTCAGCAGAATTATATCTAATGCATGTCCTTAGTATCTGGTCATATTTATTTTGCCATTTATAAGTGGAAGTGTCCATATAGTAATTTGTGTCTGCTGCTGGAGTATTGGAATGTATTAGAGCTTCTTTTTCATTCTATTAGGTTTTTGTTTGTGCATGTTGTGAATTTTTTCCTTTGGTCCCAAGGCAGAATTTGTTAGCTCTTTCTGTGACAGTGTCTCTAAAAAGACATAAATTCCACTTGTCCTGCCTGTGTAATTCTTAATTTGTGTGGGGAGGGGAGGGGGGAAAGATACAGACATTATTGTGGGTATATTTCTTATTTATAGTATGAAAAAAATCTTATTAACTTCTGCAATTCAAATTTTACTCTGTATTAAATTAATACATTTATGTTGTTTTGACTTCTTAACAGGCAATAACTTCAAACTCTTGCTTCATGCTTTCGTTGAGAACGTAGAGTCTACTGCCAGGAAGTAACAGTAAGTGCTTAGGTGTTATAATTTCTTTTTAATGATGAAGTTTTCTTTTTAAGTGTTCGATGTTTACTTTAAATGTGTTCCAGGAAGTCATTATGACCACCCACTATATTGCCAGTGCTGAAATGCAAGTAGATTCTTTCAGTGGACCAGATGGCTCTTGCTCAGATTTTTTAGTTGTCTTTCACAAGAAAGAAAACCCAATTGCAGTAAAGTCTTCTGTTTCAGTTGGCTATAGTTCCCAGTGTTTTCATGGAATGGGCAAAATTGTGTTTATGAAATATTTTTTTTAAGTTATTGAAATTATTAGAAACTGAAGTGGAAGAGTTACCATACCTTTAAAAAAGTTTTATTATATTTTAATGGATAACAGGAGACAAGAAAAAAGAAAATTAGTTTTTAGATGAAGAACAAGTCAGTGTTCTGAAAGGTACAAAAGTAGTTCACAATTGTCTGTTTCTAGGTTATTGTTTTGGGGTTTTGCAGCCAGGGTTAAAAATAAGTGGCCATCAACAATAATTTACAAAAAGTCTTCATTGTCTTTCATAAAGATACTGCTCTTCCTAACAGCTTTTAACAGTCTCCATGTAGAACTATACAGTTGGAAATTGCTGTCCACATTAAGGCTTTATGTCCTATGTAAATGAATTCTGAACGCACACCTGTTGTAAGATTTAATATAAAAGTAAATTTATATCAGTTGATGTGTTTATTACCGAGGGATTGGTTTAAGAAGGTTATATCTTTTATTATCTTCCAGTTTGCATTAGATACTGAATAAGGATTGTTGGAGAGAGACAGGCAGCCTTACACTCAGCAGCAGAGTGTGCTGCTGCTGCTGGAGGGCTTTTATGACCTCAGGACATCATGGCTTGGGGCAATGTCTGATCAAGATCAGAAGAGTAAGCCCTGTAGTATTTCCAGGGGTCTGTAGCAATCAGTGTTGTTACAAAGCTGTGTTAAGACTACTTTTGGTTATATGTTTTCGAATGTGGTGTTAAGTCCCTACCTCTTTTCCTAAATTCATCTCTGCCTGTGAGTTATCAAAAACAATTATACAATCTTCCACTTCTACAAGCTGTGGTACAATGAACTGAGATCTAATTAAATCCTTTAAGAAAGAAATATGCTGAGTATTCTTAAATCAACTTACTTCCAGTAATTTTGGTGTATATACAAGTTGGCACAAACGTTCAGTCATTTTTTTTGCTATTCTTTTAAATAAAAGGTGAGAGTTGGTAATCTTGAAGGGAGAATCAGCTTTAATTTGCAATGTGAAGATCTTGGTCTGGGTAGGATACATCATTTTAGGAAACACTTTATAATTTTTTCTTGATCAATTTCTTTTTATAGGGTTTGTTTTTTAAAACTTTTTATTTACTGCTAGTGTTCTGTTACAAATGAAAGCAGGACAGTACTTTTGAAGGATTTTGTATAAATATTTGCATAAATGCAAACATTGTCTTTCCTGTTCATCATAAAATTGTTTAAATTTCTTTCTGATGACAGCCTTCTCTGTGGAGAAAAATGGTTGCTCTGTATCATGTGATGCTAGTTTTTGAAATATATTGAGGGTGCTTAGGGTTTTGTTTTTGTGGGGTTTTTTTTAGTTGAAATGAGACTGGGGGTTCCTCCACCTCCAGTCTCATTTAGGTGTCTTCCAAAGAAAATTTGGGATTTGATTTCTAGAAAAATCAATAAGAAGAATTAGGCTTTCATTTTAAATCTTTGTGGCAGACCGTTTTGTTGTTTTGGTTTTATTTTTTTCTTGATTTCTTTTTTTTTTTTTTTTTTAACTGGTCAATCTGTCCCCACATGCTGTGATATTATTGATCCAAAGCATATCATTTGCTTCTCAACTAAGTAGTGAAGAAATGTCAAAAAAAGTAGTTTCAGATAGAATTAGAGATGATATTTTGTTCCAGCAGAGGGACAAATGAATTTGAAAACTTTGCAGTATTTGGTCTTGCAAAGAAAGATATATTTTCTTTGCTTAATCACTTGAAGTTCTGTCAGTTTGGTAAAAAGGGAGGATTCCATTGCTATCCTAAATAAAGTACTGAAATGTTTATTTTACTACCAGTAAAGAAAAAAAAAATAAAAATCCTATTATACATTAATATTTTGGTGGCTTTTCAAGAATATATTACAATGTCCAACACAAAGTGCAAAATAATAGATGGTGAATAAATATTGAAGTTATTCTGTTCACTTCTTTTACCAATTCTGATTACACCTAGAATCCCATGTGTGCTTTCTCCTGAAAGCTCAGCTATTCTAGCACATTTTGTTTGAAAAGCTCTTTGGAGAATTGCTCCACTGATTAGAAGTAACTTTTATTTATGTTTTCTGTGTCCAGCTATATTTCTTGCCTTTGTAGAAATATCCTATGGCTTGAAGGAGATGAAAAACAGCAGTGAATCCATTATCTGGGCATCTCTATAGATGACCATTCTTATGCACACTCATTGTTTCACTGGAGAAAGCTTGGTACTGGATGGGATCCTGCATTTTCAATACGTTACACTAAACTAAATAATTGGTTTTGATTGAAGTAGTAGCTTCTCCTTAAATATGAAGCAGTAGACTGTAATGTAATCTAAGTCTCTAAAAATCAGTGGGTTTAGGTGCCTTCTTGAAAGATTGATCAATAAAAATCCTAAAAAAATTAAAAATTTGATTAAGAAAAATTACTATATTCCCTGGAGAGGGAAAAATTAAAGTTCAGAATTTGGATAGATACATCATTTTAAATGATACAATTTATTGTTACTGCAATATGTTAGTGAAATTAAGTAAATAATCTTTATTTTTATCTTGCATCTTCTTTGTTTTGAAGTTCTGTCCAGTCTGTTAATTTTAATAGCTGATATTATTTCCTCTTGCCTTTTTTTTTTTTCATTTGTTTGTTTTGTTTGCTCATCCTGAGTCAGAGGATGAGGAAATAACTTTTGTGGGATGTTTTTGGTTTTGTTTTTTTATAAAGTACTGATATGTTTACCAATATGAAATTGCAAAGATTATTTCAAGGATGAAGAGCTGCTAATATGAAAGTCATGGTGTTGACATGAATGTGCTTCTTTACATCTCTAAAGTATTAGGAAACTAAATAATTCATATTCAGAGTGAGGTTCCAGAGTAACCCATCTATTGTGTTTGTTCAGTTCAAAAGCCTGTTGATACAGGTAGACCCAGAGTGCTGAAACCTGAGTCCTTAATTAGAATGCTCGTGTACTTAAATAAAGAACTGATTCAATTTCAGTAAATTAAGTAATTTTTGAGACCACTTTTTTATTTTACTTTCAGATATCAAGTAATTGGGGTACTCTAATTGACATAAATAAGAGTTTTGTAAAGCAGTAACTGAAAAAGAGCCTGTCAGGCTATTCAACCAGATGAGCTTTCAGATAAGTGTGGTATGCTTGTGGGTATGGTGAGTTTAGCCATTTTTTGCATAAAGAAGCATTGTTGGCATGTAATCAAAATGATGATGACTGTCTGGGAAAGATGATTTCAAGGGTTACTTCCAGAAATGAGTCATAAGTAAAAGCTCTTCATCTAGCAGAGAACACATTAAGCTGGAAGAACAAAGAAAGAGCTTGTTGGTAGATCAAAGAAAATACAAGCATAAAAGATACTCTTAGAAGATCAGTTGGTCTAAATATCAGAATTGTAGTAATATCTTTCTGTCTTACTCTCTCCTGCTTTATCACTTTCATGTATACCTTGATTATTTTAGCTGCTGGCATAGTTTATTTCAAAAAGCTGTTCATTTGCTGCAACTTTAATGGGATAGAGCAAAGTGTTAGCAGTCTTAGGAGAACTGAGTTCATGTTCTAATGGAAATAAAATTTTTAGCCTTTTGCTTTGTTCAGCTAACTCTAGAAAAGTAAATCAAACACTGAGGACTGCATCTGGCATGTATAAAACCTACTTGTGTGTACCTATATGTCCATCTAGAGGCAGATAGATAAGGCATATGATAGGTGCAGAAAGTGAGTCTCCTGTCTCAGTAGTCTCCTCTACTGAGAGTGTAATTTTACAGCTCATTCACAACATAAATACTTGTATGATTGCTAATATAAAATATTTCAGATGTAGGTGCCTCTAGATTGCATATTGACCATCTGTGGCCTGAAGGCTGTTTCAGATTTGTCAACCATTGTGACTTTTTACTTCTTTGCTTTAAAACTGAACTTCTTTCAAATAGTTAGGGAGTGAATGAGATGAACTCTCCTGGAAGCTTGTTCTTCTCTAAGCCTTTTTCACCTTTGATTTGACTGGAAGGAGTTTACTCTACAATCCAATAGTGCACCAAGTAAACACTTGTATCTTTTGGTGTTGTGATGATTCACTAGTGATGCAGCTGCTTTTGGCATGTGACTTAGGCTGCCTTACAGACCCTTGCTTAGGGACAAATGCCCAATGTAAGAGGATAATTTACTCTAAGTAAACAAATAAGCTTTGAGTATTACAGCTGCCCTTCTGGTCATGTAAGAGCTGAAGGCTCAGGCTTGAAGTTTGAATGTGCCTCTGAGGGTGTCTATGTCCAGGTCTTGGCTAAAACTGAGCACTCAGTTACCCTACTAACAAGGAAACCTTTTCCTAATCAAGGAAAATCTGATATACTATCATAGAGAAATCTGTGGCAAATAGACTGGAGTGAAACAAGATAATTTGGCTTTTTATCTTCTAATAAGTTGGAATTAAGCTACTAAAGAGCTTATATTTAGCAATAAAAACTCTTAATTGATGACTTAGAATTGTAGTAGAGATATAGCAGGTGGGAAAAGCACTGGTTGCCAAATATGGTATGTAAATAATAACAGTATCATATTTTGAATGTTCTTACTCATAATTTTATACATAAAAGCAATTTGCTGCTACAAATCAACTCATCTGGTTTTGCATAAAATATCTTTCCCTTGTCACAGAAAGAAAGACTGGAATGTAAAAATAATTTGAAATTTTCAAAAGACATTTTTTGGGAAGGGCTACATGTTGTACCAACAAAGTAACTGCTGGCTGCAAAGTTGAATGGGACACTAATGTATTGCATTCATAATATTAGCTGTAAAATTTGAAATTAATATCAGTTTCTGCTTCTGTTACCATGCACTCATTAGCATAAAATAAACTTTACCCTAAGAGCTGTGAGGTAATTAACACAAAATTCAAAACCAGAATACATTTCCAAATCAGAAAAGGCTCTAAATGAAAATGGCTGTTGGGAAAGCACCGAGGCAAGAATGATGTATATTTCCTGATATCTACTTGCCAGGCATCTACTTTAGGCCAAATGGCAGGGAGGGGGAGAAGATAATTTGCTGGGCAAGGCAGACCTTTGATTCACTGCACAGGGCTATTACCACGGGAAAAAAAAAATTAAAAAACATTATTTCAGACTGCTGTAGTAAAAATGCATATAAAATGCTGTTTCCCTTCTGGAAGCCCTTTTTTACAGGATGACAATTTTGGGAATCATGCTACAGTATGTTAGCTATCATTTCTGATGCTCGGCTATTAGCCACAATGTTGAGTTAGATTATGAGATTTTGATCTCTTCAGATCATCTGACAATGCTTTCCCTTAGGCATTCCAGCAGTCGTATGTAAATCAGTCTATACTTTTTCAACCTTTTTCAGAGTTGGTAATATTTTTGTGACCTTAATCTGATGGAGTGCATTTTACCTTTTAGCATGTGTCAAATGCATGGAGCAATGTATGAAGTGAGTGGATCAGAAAAGATAGTTGGCTTTTGATGATGTGCAGTACAAAGCATGAGATGCACAGTACAAAACAGAGTCTTTGCCTGCACATGGTTTGCACAAAAGTCCCTAACTTCACTAGGAAGAGCAAGTAGTTGCTAGCTACTGATTTATTGATTGATTGATTGATTTAAAAAACTAGCCCAATAGCTAGATTTTTAGAAACTATTTGTGACTTTCTCCAGTGACAGGACTGCTTATGAAGCCTTCAGGGGTGGGGGACTTTCTTGCTTGTAGTGTGTCATTTTAAAGGTAGCCTCAGCAAATACTCAATATGCAGTTCCATTGATTAGCATCAAATATAGCATATTTCAAAATAAATCAGTATAATGCTGCATCAGCATTTCAAAGTGTCCTCATGATTACTAGTGCCAGAGAGGGGAGAATAAAGTTTGGAGGAGGTAATTAGAATGACCTTGCACTACCAAGCTGGTGAGCAGTACTGGATTTTGTCCACAAGTAATGGAGTTTTTCATAAGATGCTGCTTATCAACAGCTTGTGCATGCAGATATCAATGAAAGTTAATGTGAATGCCTACACATGAATGGAAATTGCAAACCAAGTGTGCCTTATATTTTCCAAAAGCATTACAGTTTTAGCTGAGCTAATTTAGAAATGTTTTTTTTTCTTATTAACTTAAAGTTTTTGGCAAACTAAAACTTATTCCTAGAATATTCTTTAATTACTGATATGTTTTTATATTGATAGTGGTTTGCATCAGCCATTCTACCTTCTCTAACAGTTAATATGGTGTTTGGGGATACACTACTATGGTATGCGTTTAATTTAATAATGGTTTACCTGAAAACTTCTTCAGAGGCTAACTAGATATTAGGTTATCTTTAAAATATATCATTTATTAATACACATACTCTCCAAATCCTCATTTGTTTCTTTGCATTTTGGTTTTACAGCTAAGAATTTTGTCTTTACTGTTATTATGGTAAACAAGACTGAACTCATTGTAATATGGTACACTTAGAATAATCTGGATTATCTTTTAGCAGCCTTGGAACACAGATCTTTAATTTTTGTGACTGCGTAATTACTGTATCAACTGTGGAAGTGAGAGATCATCAATGCACTGCCTATTATATGCTTTTATAGTACAGTTGTTTAGGTCCATGAGTTTTCAATATTTTGTATGTTATGTAATAAGCTCTTTCTGAGGTGATGAAGATTCATGTATACCAAATAGTCATTTAAAATACTATACCAGTGGAAAAACAAACCAGCTCCCAATGCAAAAGAACAGGAGTTACCAAGAACATTAAGCAGCTTCAGGGAGGGAAAAGTTAATTGTCAAGAAGAGGGGGAAAAGGTCCAGGAGACAAAGTTATTGCTAAATGTAGGATTTTCACTCTGAGTATGGAATTCTATGGAAGATTTATGTGAAAAACTGGTAACTGAGACACTGTTAACTGTTTCCCTGCTTATCAAAACATTAAACTGGAAAGACTTTTTTCAAGGGATTTCTTTGCTGTCTGAAGATGATCATCAGTTGTAATCAGTCCAAGTTTAACCAAGTTACACAGAGCAAGACACAGAATGTTGTCCACTCATGATGGTGATAACACCTGCATAGTCTCTTGGGCTGCTTTTACATTCATATACAACATACCAGAGATTCATGGTCCCCTGGGGTGGCATCCATACAAAGTGACACTTGGGCCATACTCAGGTTTTCTGTGAAAAGCAACCTGTGTGCAACAGGACAGGAATGCAGGGCTTGTGAATACAGAGGCATCAGGACAGTGCTGGATGCACAGCTGGACCCAGATATGTACTGACCAGCTAAGCTAACTATGGAGCCTACTGAAATATAAATTTCCTGTCACACAGTGATTTTTATCCTGTGCTGCTACAGTTTACAGGGAAAGGAATGGATTTACAAACAGCTAGATTTTCTTCTGCAAAAACTGAGAAAATGTCTCATTTTTACAGTCTTCTGATTTTATGCTGAATGAAATGTTAACTTGACATTTGTCATCCTGTTTAAAAGATTTAAAGGCTTACTGGGAAAAAAAAATTCCAAACAAACATACCCTACATGCTGTAGAATTAAATGTGCCACTTTCAGATAAAGTCAAAAGTAATATGTGGGTATTTGGTATTTGAACTCTTAGAAGTTCCATTACAAATCCACTGGAGTTATCTTTGTTTCATCTGTCTTACTGGTCAATGGGTGTGCTGAACAGGAAAATTTATCATTTGTACATCTCTGATCTAAAGCCTTTTTATGAGGTTGGTGATGTTTACAATACAGAAAATTAAGGCTTTTTTTCAAAGTTGTTGAGAAAATACTGTGAATGTGTTTTTGATGCTTTAAGTGGTCATGGCTAGGCTTTCAAGAGATGTATAGAGCAATCTGTTTCTTGGTCCTTATGGTAAACAAGTTGGCATTATGATTTGGCAGGGCAGTGGTTTTATACAGATCAAGATCATCTCATGATAATAGTAGAATCTGAAGGGGAGTCACTCCTGTTAGCAGTTATCATCTCTTAACTGGGAATTATCATCATTTTCATATTTATTCTTTTAGCTGGTGTTGTCCAGTACTAGTTATAGCATCAACTTACCTGATCAGGGAGGTTCAACCAGCAAAATTGTTCTTGAATGGCTTCAACTGTGACTTAAACCCTTGCTGAAATGTTCCTGGGTATGTCTCCTTGCTTACAGTTTTGTTGTATTGGGCTTTACAAAAACATTAGATTCAGACTTATGGTGGATTACTTCAGAGGTGTGTGATGAAAAAAAATGTCATCATTTAAATATTTTTGATTTAATTAATCAGGTTTTTTAGAAGACATGAACAAAGGATAACTCCCCCCTCCCCCCCCCCCCCCACAAAAAAACCAAAAATTTTTACATGTATATAGACTTCTAATGCACTCAAAACTGAGAAGTTACAAAATTTGTTTCTCCTCTCTCTACATAGCTTTTCCTTGAGCTGGAAGCAAAACAGTGACTGAAATTTGAATTGAGTTTCTTTAAAATAATTTCAAACATCCAGGTTTCATGGGGCTCTAGTACCTGGAGGAAACTATAATAGAATATATGGGTATTATTCAGTGGGAGGCAAGTTGTAAATCAGATACCTGTACCTGTAACAAGAGACAAATGTTTTAGCCTATTATACTCTAAGGCAAGTATTATAAAGATTATTAGTTGAAATACAACATAAATTTCTCCCAGATGTTTTGTACTTCAAGTATTTTTTTTAACTTATATATTCTTCCAGGTGACTAATCTGTTTGAATTAGTCTTTCCATTTAAAATCAGGAAAACACTTTTCTTGATATTTAAGCTTTAAAAACCATCTGTATTCTGTGCTTGTGTACTCCTCTGTTCACATTTATTACACAAGATTAAATAAGTGCATCCTTTTGTAATATTGTTTGACACATTAGAGGATTTTCAACAATCATTTCACTCGACAATACTTTGAAGCATGTCTTGCAAGGTAGCATATTGAAACAGGCATGAGAAGAAATGTTTTCCAGAACAATTCAAAACTACATTTAGATGAGAAAAGTAAGTAGTATAATATAGTGCAGTGTTGCTTCTCATGGGAGTGGAGTTTTTTTCTATAACAGTTGAAGTGTTCCAGGAATCTAAGGTTAACTATATACACCAGTAGAAATTATTCAAGGAGCAATGAGGCACATGTTCATAAATAATTGCTGTTGCAGTTTTAAATTATTTCACAAAAAATTCCCCAAGGACTTGTATTGCTCTTCATAGTTCTAATCTTGAAGTGATCCTTTCTATGGCAAGATTTATAAGTATAGATAAATTAGACTTTTCCTTTCTATTTCTGGCTTATTTTTGATACATAAACTTTTTTTTTTTTTTATTGACTCAAAAGATTCCAAGCTTGCATGACAAAATAAAAAGGTATAATTTATTGCTTTGTATGGTACCTTAATTTTCTCTTTCTTGCATTCATTCTTCTTTTTTATGTGCAGTCAACTCTGAAAAAACATCATCTATAGGTGGATGAGGAGGGAAAGTGCTAATTCTAGGATTCTGAAAGTTCTTTCTGAAGGCAATAAGGGATGCAGAAGGAACTGACAAAAAAAATACCTTCTCATGAACTGAAAAAGCATTATGTCAGAGCACTTTTGCAGAAGAACCTACGTAAAGAGTCATGGCTTTTCTAGCAGTGACTGGCTATCTGTTCCAACAAATCAATTATTTTCTCTGGCCATAGCTGTCTAATGACTAGAGATGGATATGGCAGATTATTTTGAAAAGAAGGAAAAGAATGAAGAGTTTTATTCAATCTCTCTCACTGTGTAGGAGCTCTACCACTGATCTTCCAGCCACCACAGTTCAGAACTCACTGAAGTCTTTGGTTTTTCCAGTGCACATTTGTACTCCTGAAGGGACTTCAGATTATACTACAACACATTGCTTCTTGGGGGATATTACTCTAAGAATTGCAGTGGATATCTCAACCCAACCCAGAGGTTTCCTCTTCCATTTAAATCTTTCAGCTATGCAGCAGCCTGTTGCTTGAGAACCTCTGGGATTTGCAGAAAGATAATTTTTCCCTGTGACAGAAATTGCACAGAAAAAAACACAAGATATGAAAAAATTCAGTATTTCATATCCAGTGATTAGGATTTTCAGAAGTTCTTTCCTCTGACACCAAAGCAGACTCAACATTCTAGAGATAAATTATTACACAAGCTAGAATAATTTTTTTGAATATGTATACAAAGCTTGCAGGACCATATATCTTAGAATCTGTGATGCTTTGCAAGCCAAAAAAGGCTCTCCTTATGTGATTCACTGAATAGGTGGTACAGGTTTTCAGATCAGTTTCCTAAAATTTAAGTGGACTTAAAAACTGATCCCACAAAATTTGACTAAAATATGTTTTATGTTAAATTCATTGAAGGAAGAACAGGGAAATAAGACAAAACTCCAAGTATTCAAAGTGAGAACAGTCAGCATCTAAATTATTGAGCTGTCATGTTAAATGAAGCTGAATATTTTTAAGTGATTCACATGCAGATTGTTAAAAAAGACAGAGAGTCTGGATTATCAAACAGGGCTCATTACTTTTCAAAATTAAGGGAACAATAAGACCTAATTTTTGGAACTTAGCTGTGCAGAAAGTGTGTGAGGCTGATTCTCTTTTTCTGACAATAGAATAAGTTCTGTAGAAACAACTATTAGGGGGCATTTTCATGCTTTTCATATATTCAATTTTTCATAATTTCATTAGTCATTAGTCTACATGGATATAGTTTTTAGTATTACTGCAATATGAAAAATCATAAATTTCTGCAAAATAAAACGTGTAAGTGCCTCATTGATTGCTCATTTTGATGAGGAACTAAATTGTTAATAATGCTGACAAGTCTTAAATAGTTAGGTAAAATTGGCTCGCTACATAGAGCTGAATACTGCTCTTTCCATCTTAGAACTATTGTGCCAGACTTTCTGCAGAGCAGCTTTTATATGTAAGGATTTTCTCAATATGAAGATTGAGTCTAAAAATAACGAATTTGAGTAAGGTGACACAAGCACGGAAAATATTTTAATATAGGAGGGCTGCTGGTGATGTATACTTGTTCATGCAAGTTGTTTCAGACTTTTGCTAATAGGAGAATAGGGGTCACTTTATTGCTGTAAAAATATAACACTCTTCTGTACCATGTATGATCAAGAGGAAGAAGGGGGACAGTGAAAGGTCTTAATCAAATTGAAAAAATAATTGGATTTAATTGAAAATTTAAGTTAGTTTGAAGTTATCTGAAGTTATGCTAAACAGAGGTCTGCCTCAATGTCTGTGGTAATGAGTATTTCCACCTAATGTGGAGTGATCTAGACATACAACACTATTTCCTGAAACTGTCATTCTTGTAACTGCTGGGCTTGGTGTTTACAGTTGTGTGAAGACTTTTTAATTTTTTTTCTCTTCCCCAATTCTTCACTTTTCCTAGCCAAATATAATGAATATTGATTCACCTTAAAGATAAGTGTCTGGTTTTAGAGAGTTGGATCTATATGTACCACTGTGGATGCAGACACATGATCGAACAGGGATAGCCTGATGAGCTGCACCATTTAGCCCTCTGTAGTAGATGTTGTGGATGTGCCTGAGAGAGGTTTCTGTTGAACAGAAAGGTGAATTTCAGAATATATTTGATCAGAAATGCCTGATTAGTTTGAACTAGCACAGTCCTTGTGATGCTGTGAAACAAATGGTGTTTGATTCAGTTCTTCAGCTTTGCAATCAGTCTTGCTCTGGGCAGATCACTTCCACTGTGTTTGTTTGGCTCTGTGAAACACCACTACTGTCTACTTCCTTTGAACTCTGGTAAGTTTGAGGCAATACAAGGTTTTTCTATGAGGCTTCAACCTCTCTCTGGAGTTTTTGTTATGAAACACCCCTTTCCCTACTTTGTTATATGCAGCCTGCTCGTTTAGGGAGATTGAGGATGTTCCCAAGAGTATTTCTTGTCAAAAGTGCTGCATGGCAATAACTGGATCCAGCCTGAAGTTCTCAAAATGCAAGGAAAGGGTTTTTTTGAAAACAATAGCCAGCAGGGACTTTGCCTCAGGGGGAATTAGTTATTCTGGGAACTTTCATGGTATTAGTATCACAAGGGATACCACTAATTGCTCACAAAGCAAATGTGATTTTGGGGACTGTTTCTGCCTCTAGAACAGATATTAGTATGAAATAATGGCAGCAAATTAAATGAAAGACTATAAGTGTGTTTGGGAAAAAAATGGTCAGATTCCAGATTGAGATCGTGTCCAAATTGTTTTTCATATGGAAAATGTATTAAGAAAATGCTCTTACTTTATGGTTGCTTTATGCGAGAGTTCCCCCACCATGTGTGTGCACAAACTTATATGCAAAAATGTGCCTATTCTAAATTTAATATTTAAGTCCTCTATTTAGGTTAATGTAATCCTGTTTTGCTGCAAAACTTCACTCCTGAAAAAATACAAACATAATTTTATATCTGGAAAAGATCAAATTTAGTTTCTCATTGTGACATTACTCATTACTTCCTTAATCTATTGTTCTCAAATGAATTATGGTACATTTTAATAAAAAGAGCATAGACTGAACTAGGGCCTTGGGATGGCTGAGTCTGGGTTTAGTCTCTGTTTTGGTACTGATTTAAAGCCCACATATACTGCCTGAAATATAATCAAATTACTCACGAGCCCTCTGCTCCTACCCTTTGAGAGCATTTGTACTTTTGAAATGAAGTGCTATAAAGCATTTCTTTCTAGTACATGCAAGATAAGCTTATTCACAGCTTTATATGTGAGTCTTTGGAATTTTAGAAAGAATTCTCAGGGCTAGCTGTAGGGTCTGTGTCATTCATAAAGAAGGTATTTTTTCCCTTTTGATGAAGTATATCAGTATTTAGTATAGGGAAAAGCAAGTGTTTCACGAGGTATAGTAAATGTTGCTTTGTTTACTGCTTTGTTAGCCTCAATTCCTGCACAGTTAAATTATCAGAGTAAATTAGATATATTGCTGGAGCTCAGGAAAGCCAAGCAGTAAAACAATTGTATATACTCTTTACCTGTGAAATTACCTGTAACGTGCATTCTGTTAGCACAAATTAAGAGCCACAAGAAGGAAGTTATTGCTCATATTTAAGCTTTGGCTTTCTGTGAGATTTGGTTGCAGTGGATGGTGGGCAGAAAAAAAAATGGCTCACCTGAGCAAGGCAGAGCTCAGCCCTGTCCTCCAGCTGGGTGGGATAAGCTGTTCCAAGGCCACAGTTCAACAGCACACTGAATCTGGCTTTAGGGCTCCTGCTTCTAATCAAGAATGTTGCAGCAACATGATGGTAAGCAATGATCCGGTACAAACATATTCTGCTACCTCAACAGTTTTCTGGGAATTTTGACAAGTCAACATTATTGTCAGGCTTTATGCCAGATTGACTATTATCTGTTCAGCTATAGCTGTCATGTAACCAGTGCAGAGCATAAAGCTATCACAGAGGCTATATTGTCTGCGCCATCTAATTTGAGGGGAAATGTGGCTGTGTTCTTGTGTCTAATACAAATCAACTCTGTATTGCAGTGCACAGCTCCAGTATTAATGGTTATGGAACTATAGCTTGAGAACATTCCTTTTTGACTGTTGTCACCTAGCTAGGAGTAGGATGAATATACATCTTTGCAGAAGACCTTCAGCACTTCCTGCGTACATGATATGAAACAACATGCTAGAAATCTGAGTGGGACAGAGAGAGTGGTGTCTTGGGTTCATTATAATTAATTGCCTTTTAACCTGTGCTCTTTCTGTAATCATTACACCACTCCACTTTACATACATGTCATCTGCATAAAGTCACAAAAAAAGGTGGGTAAATATAAGAATAAAAATATAGTAATTTATTGCGGTAGAGTTTAGGAATTAATATTCTTAAATTGTTGGAGTCCTCTGTTACAAATGAATTATTGGGGAAAGGCAACTTTCATCTTGCAGCAGAATATTTTTTATATCGATGTAGCATGAAAATTGGTGCATAGAAAGTGTTTACCTTTGGCTGTGATTTATTATGCTTGATTTAAAGGACAGTGTACTTTCCCTTCTGTTTAGACTCAATTTATTTCTGCTTGTGTTTCAGGCAACATTACAGCTGTAATGCAGTGTTGTGTTTCCTGTCTGAAGTGATACATACCTGTATAACATGTCAGGCTGAGAAATTTTGAAAACATCAAGTTGAATCAAACATTAAATGTCTAGTTTTTCTCAGGTAGTGATTAAATTTTCAGTGCAATGTGAGTTACTTAATAATGAAGACTTTTGCTTCAATTGTAGATGAAGGACGTAATTGTGATGATTGACTAAATTCTGTAAAGAGGAATTGTTAAAACAAATTTTATGTATGTTAAGGCCATGAGTTTAGCATTCTTTAGAAATGTTCTATGGAAAATGCTATTAAAATCTAGATTTATAATTTCTCTTGACTACCACATCATTGTAGGCTGTGATGTCCAGATTTTGGAGTTAGTGAAGAGCTTTATTTTCTCCATCTCTCCCTGGCAATTCTAAAATTCTGAGACATCAGATATGCTTTCAGGTTTAACATCACATCCCCATGCCACCCCCTTTTTTTTTTTTTTTTTTTTTTTAATTTTAAGAAAAGGCACAGAATGAAACTTGTTCTTTAAACCTGGTCTCTGATGTAATATTTATACTTTTTCCTTTCCTCTGTGCATAAACCATGGTTTATATGCAGTTTAATATTTTTCTTTCTATGGTTTACTTTGTTCTAATTTGGGGGACAGGGATGTAAGAAGAATGCCAGGAAATGGGGAATTGAACAGTTATGAGACCTCCTAAATGGCCAATGGAGATTATAGACTGATTTCTGCAGGCTTCTAGCAGTCATTGTCATTATCTTGGTGCTCTTGCCCTGAATTCCCCTAGACTGAAACAGGAACACATCTAAATACAATAAAATGATAAGCAGGCATAAAATGCACTTGCATACATCCATTCATGTGCATGGTGCATGTATATACACATACAAGCATGTGTGCATATAAATTTATTTTCCTCCCTTGTTTATGACTCCATTGCTGTCATCTTTTATGTTCTTTAACACTGGTAGTCATGCAAATTGTAAAATCACTGCACTTTTTTTTTTTTTTCTCACACCACCTATATTTATTTAGTTTTTATTTATAATAACTAAATACCAGCTGCATTCTGCTTGGCTAGTTTTAGCCAAAATTTGTGTATTATGCATAACAGTGCATTGTCAGAAAAAGAAAACAGTTTTTATGTGACAGACTTAGCTATTTTCAGTTGGATAAAAGTTGGAAAGATATCTGTATCCCTTCTATGTATTTGGAATAGAAGCTGTTTTATTTTGACTGAAAGGCCCAAGGCTAGTACATGTTTTTCTGATTTCCCTAGTGTATTTTGTGAAGTGCAAATTATACTGAATTATAGACTGTTCTGGGTTGGAAGGACCCATTGAGTCCAACTCACTTGAATGGCCTGTATAAGGTTTGACTGCACATAGCCTGGGCATTATTAGCACCATGCTCTGACCTACTGAGCTAATCTCAGGCTCAAAGCAAGAGTAATCTTTAAAATTGATGGTGTTAAGGTTTCATGATGAAGTGTGGGAGCTTCCAAAAACTGTGGTGTAAGGTTGAGTATAACTTACATACTTTGTTTCTTTTCAGTTTTTATTTCATGTTATGAGTAGATGATTTTGTTTTTTAGTGAAAAACTGTGAATGAAACAGGAATTTATTTTCAGGAACCCATTGTGAGGATTCACTTTCAGTGGTGGATGAGTTTTTTTAATATATTAATAAAAACACTGTTTGCCAAAGTTATATGCATAGAAGTGTAGGATGATTTTTTTTTCATTGCAATGCCCCCATTCCAAAGCCAGAGTAGAAAAATCTTAGTTTGACAGCTCTTTAGAAATATGTTTTGGTAATTGAGGACCTAATTATACCCTTCAATAAGTAATCTTGAGTACTTTGCAAAATGGATAGTATTCTTAGTTGGAAACAGGAGGAAAAGACACTATTTCAAGAGGGAAAAGGCTTCCACTGAACCAAAGATAATAAATTTGGAATTATTTGTATTTATTTAAGAAACAAATACATGGAAAAATCACAGCCACAAATGTTTGAAAATAACAGTAAGAAGGATTTCATCCATTTCTTTCTTGTAATATCATTAGAGCAAGCAAACATGGTTTAATGTCTCATGTTTGTGCTAATGAAAGAAAATATTATTGGGAGAAATTAAATATACAACAAAGCAGCATGTATCAATGAATCTTGTTTCCTGGTTTTAACAATATTTACTCTGAAATTTGAGGTTCAGTGGTATTCAACACAATGAAGCTATTTGCTTCATCTTTTTCAGCATTAATCAGCGGGGAAAATAGGAAGATTTTGATATGTTGCAAGAATATCTGCATCCATCTATCAGCAACCTTTATAGTCTTATCCCATTGCACCTATTACACCCAAATTCTAATATAACCAAGATAAAAATGTATTTTGCAAGTACATGTATAATTCATTTTACAGTAGACAGATGTCAGCATTGTTAGCTGAGTTTTAAACAGTAACCATGTTTAGATGTGGTGTTTGAAGGCATTGCAAATTTGCATCAATAGGTTTTCTTATGAAATATATGCCTTCTGTAAGTTTAGAACTTGAGCATCCCTAATCTTTTGACATTTTTGTGTGGAATTTATAGCACATGATATTATTTACATTGTGGTTTAGCCTAATATAGGCTATATTGGTAGGAACTTTATCATTGAAAACAGTATTCCTGCTGAATTCTGTAAATACAGAAGAGTGAACAGATAGATGTACTATAATTGAATATTTTTCTTGTATGTTGTGCTATTTTTTGGGGTTTTGTGGCTGGTGTTGAATGAACAGGGATGGTATTTGAAATAATGCATGTTCAAACTAAACTACTATTTTACTGTTTACTCCTAACTCTGGTTCTTTACTAATAATGCTATGTTGACAGATCAAGCTTTTAATTTTAAAACAAACAGGCCTTTATTTTTTTTGGATACTTGATGTGCTCTGACATTTCTCTTCTCTTAGGGTGTTCTGCCTTCTACTGTGTGCCAGCCAGTTTCTCTTTTGGAACCTGAAAATACTACTGCAATGTTTTTCTTTGTTCAAACCCTGATCCTGTAATCGGACTTGATGCAAATATCCTTGGATCTTTTGAGAGAACCATTGTGTGTGGTATTGCTGTGTTTATCCTTATTGGTCAGTGTGTCTTTCAAGGTCCTTAGTTGTAAAGTTGCTTGTAATTCTTAATATTGGAGGATATTTTGTTATAGGTTATTTTTTTCTTAAGTAAAATCCTCAGCTATGACAATGTAGAGTGACATAAATACTGACTAGAAGTCCAGCCTCAGATAATTTCCAGGTGTGAGAATTATGATCTGAACTACATTAAAAATGAGAAGTTTTAAGGCTATCAGTAGCTCAAAACAGAATAGAAAAAGAGGTAAATACTTGAATATCCTAATTACAATTGGGAAATTTGTAATGTATTAAGTTATCTGATACTAGTAGTCAAATCTGTGAATCTTAGCCCATGGTTTTCAGAGATTTTCTTTCAAATATGCCCTTTAAGGATGTGGTTAAATACCTGTGTATGTTCTGGAGGTTTTTAGTTTTGGAGGGGGTTTTTTTTGTTTTTTTGGTTTTTTTGTTTGTTTTTTGTTTTTTGGGGGTTTTTTGTTTGGTTTTTTTTTTGTTTGTTTTTTGGTGTTTCTTTTTTCTGTGAGGGGAGGGGTTGTATTTTTTCATGTGTTTTGGGTTTTTTTGTTTTTTTATGCAGCTATCTTTTTTTGCCTTAAGTAGAGAGGTTTTTTTCAATAAATGCTGACTCTAACATGGAAGTACTCCAAGCTGACAAAAAGTGCTATTTTTTCCGAGTGATAGTTTTACCCTTGGGGAAATGTCTTTAGATTTGTTTTTCTATTATTGTATATGTTAAACTTTATGCTGGCATTAGTCAGATTAGTGCAAAGTGTGTTTCAAGATAGAGATTAATATACACTATATCCATGCAATTCAAGATGTTTTTAACAAATACACAGTTAAGGCAGCTTTTACTTCAGTTGCCTTTATTTTTCCTGAATCAGTTGCATTTTAGTGCTATTTCTAACAAAGCTACATCTGCTTTATATTCAGAGTGTTCAGAAATACCAACAAAATTGCTTTTTGTAATCCTCGAAAATACTGATGCTTGTGCTAAACCCCCGTCTGTTTGCTGGAGATTCATCAGGCCAGGTACAGATGCTGGTTCTACAAGATCTTCCCTAGAGTGGAGTTTTAATTAAAACAACTCTTTTTACCCCAGCTGTCAGTGCAACCCATATGAAAAGCAGAGAGCTTGTTTTTCGAGAAGAGTTGAATGTTTAGTTGTTCCAAAGTCTATAACCACAAAATGAAGCATTGAATTTCTCACTTCTCTGAATTCTTTTCTCCCTTCCTAGTTAGTGCAAACTTTGTTTCCAGGAGTCACTCTAGAACTTTCTAAAGCTTGCTTTCTTCATGTGTTTTCACAATGCACATTGATTTCATTCAACTAAAAAATATTTTGCAGGAAATTTTTTAATATTATTGTAATCTAACCACTGCTTTACAGATAGCTAAAGTTGTATGGCCCATCCTACAATTTTTGGTTTTTTACCCTTTGCCCTATGAAGTAATATCTCAGATTCTAATTCTTATTGAGTCAAACTTTCCTTCAAGCTGGAAGGTAGGTGAATATTGATTTAACAATACACCGCAAAAAGAGGAAGGTGGCTTGAGGAAAAGAAAAAAGGAAACAAAAAAATCCCTGTTTTCTACATAATGCAAATTGAATTCTTATTTACCTGTCAGTATTACTTCAGGGAGAGATCTTAGTTGAAATGTGTCTTGTGATTCAAACCCACCAGTTCAGGTTTAACCCCAGCTGGCAACAGAGCACCACCCATCTGCTTGCCCATTCCTCTGCCTCACCATGATGGGAGGGGAAATTGGAGTGGAATCAGAAGAGTAAAAGTGAGAGTTTGTGGATTGAGATAAAGACAGTTTAATAGGGAAAATAAAATCTGTACACAGAAGCAAAGCAGAACAAAGCATTTGTTCCATCCTTCCCATGGGCAGGCAGATGTTCAGCCATCCCCAGGAAAGCAGAGCTTCACCATGCATAACAATGGCTTGGGAAGGCAAATGCCATCACTCCAAATGTCCCCCTTACCTCCTTCTTCTGGACCTTTATATGCTGAGCATGAGGCCAGAGGGTATAAAATAGCCCTTTGGTCAGGGGAAGTTAGTTCTTTCCTCTGGTTCTTTCCTCTCCAAGCTTCTTATGTATTCTGTCTTCTCACTGATGGGGTAATTAAAAAAACAGAAAAGATCTTGACACTTGTAAGCACCTTTCAGCAATAGCAAAAACATTTATTTTTTTATTATCACCATTTTTAGGACAAGTCCAACACAGATCTATCCTAGCCATTAGGATGAAAATTAGCTATTAGGATGAAAATTAACTCCACTCCAGCTACAATCAGCATATAAACCTAGCTTGCCCAAATTCCTAAAATCCTTAATTTCCCAAGTCCTATCTGATTTTCTACTCCTACTATTAATTCTAGCCTTCTGTTTGCTGAGTCCCAGCAACTAAGGTAAACTTGTCCTCAAAGCATTTACCATAAAAGTGGATTACTTCAATGCTAGCAAATATCTGTGTTCCCTGTCATCTTTCAACTGCTTTAATAGTATTGTCTTCAATTTTTTTCAATTCTAAAAGACATGTATGAGAATTTCTAGTTACCACATCATTAATTACATCTGCTTCAAAAGTTATGGACTTCAAATAATTTTTCCTTCATCATCAGTTTTTATGCTTTGACTGTATACTGTGGGTGTGCCTGTGGTGGTGGGGTTTTTTTGTTTGTTTTATTTTTTGGGTTTGTTTGTTTGTTTTTCTTTTTTGTTTGTTTATTTTGTTTTTTGTTTATTTGGGATTTTTTTGGGGAGGTGGGTAGAGTGGTGAAGTTAGTGGTGAAGTTTGAAAAATCCTTCTCCCAAATGTTTCATACTATTCTACTCAAACTAATACCTGTCCTGCTGTATTAGCAATGCATCTGTTGTTCCTTTGTGTAACTACTGTACCAGGAATCCTACATGGCTGCCTTTGGTCTTTTTACCAGAGATGAATGGGAATTGTGTGTGTCATCTGTGAATGCTTTTCTACTTCTGTGCTTAGCTGCTTTATGGCACTGAGTTGGCAGGTACCTTAAAAACCATGCTAAGCATATTTTCAGATTAATTATTTGTTTTATTATTCCTGTCTATAATAGCTGTGCTGTCATGTCCTTATGAGTCCACGAGGCTTAATACAACAGAAGAAAAACAGTCGGGCAGAACTGCTGCAGCTGTTGCTCTGTCTTAGCCACACCTTGTGTTTAGCATCATATTTCAACATTGATCTGGTTCAAAATACCAAGCTTGGGTTTTTTTTGTTGTTTAGCTTTTATTTGAATGTTTTTAGCTGAATGATGAGGGAAGCTTATGTATAGCTGTAGCAGACGAGAGAAGAAAAAGACTGCGGCATTGAAGGTTGTTTTGCAGAATCTGAAAGCCAGGATATTGTAGAAAAACTAGTTCCCCATTTCTTTTAAAGAGGAAGACAGAGAGAGAAGAGCTATGAACTTGGCAGATCTCAGTGAAGTGAGGTTTTGTTTTCCATCTTGTTTGGCAAACCTACTTAATGTTTGATCCCTACATGGATCATGCCCAGCACCTCTCCTTATTGACAGTCACACAACTGTCCCTCAGCCTGGTGTTCATAGTCCTAGAGAAGGGCAGGATTGCTGTCATCTAGTTATGAAGGTCTTCCTTTGTGCAGGGGGGCACTGTTTTCAGTCCTTGCTTTCAGCATATGCTCCTCGTTTGATAATTCACATGAAAAATGAGTTTCCAATCACTGTGCTTGTGCTAGTTACTTGAAAAAAATCCTGTAAACACAACTGAGAGTCCAAAGCTCCCAAACATGTGCAGCACTTATATTCCTAAGTAAGTTTTCATGGGTAGAACTTGAGATCCTACAGACCGCTGGTCACCTGAGAATGTCAGGAATTGTGCTGTCTGTCATTTCCTAAGGAGTATTGTAATGGATTGTTCAGGAGGTACTTAAATGTTCCCCCAGTTCCTCATATAATTGCTCAGTTTTTGACTTCTTCAAAATTAGAAATTTAATTTCCCATGCAGCACAACTGGATGTGTTTATCAAATGTGTATGAAATGCAGTATTTTAATTTATCTCTTAGTTTGGTTTCTGAGTAGCTATGCTGAGTCATTTCTTAGATGCTGAAGACCATTTGAAGAAAATGTTTGGTTTCTTTTAGCTTTAAATTTGAAAACAATATATTTTTCAGCACTTTTCTTGTGTACTTGTTGAATAGTCAGTGTTCATACAATGCTTGTAAAACCATTTACGCAAATTAAATTGAAAGAAAATACTTGAATTTTTTTGTTAGGAAGCTTTTTTTGGTTTGTCTTGCTTTTTTTTTTTTTGTTTTGTTTTTTTTTTTTTGTTGGTGGCGGTTTGGTTTTTTTGGTTTTTTGAATAAGCAAATGCTATTTGTAATTTTTTTGTTTTCAAAGCAGGATTCATAAACTAGAGACATAGAACAATGCACTTTCACCCACAGACTTCAGCAGGTTAACCATAATTCCTAAAGTGAGAATGTAGCAGGGGTTATGAACTCTAAGTACTGCCCAGTGTGTATTATTTGAGATTTTAAATAACAAAGGTAGTTTAATTACTTATTAAAAACATTTTAAACTGCGTGATTTATTCCCTTTATGAAGAAATTCTCTAAAATTATTTTTCATAGAACCAAAAATGCAGTAATTATTTACTGTAAACTATAAAGTAGTCACTAGAGATAGTTCTTGAGTAGGCATTAGCTAAAAGGAAGCTGCTTTTTTAGCACAGAATCTTCAAGATAGATAAAGCTTTGCCTTTGCTGTCAGGACCAGACTCATAACAGAGTAAGCACTAAGGTATAAGAATTAATTGTGATCATTTTTCTTCACTTCTGGGTGTCTTCTCTAGAGCAACTTGGGGTAAAAAATAAATTTGGAGCAGGAGTTCTTGGAAGCAGAGCTAGGAATGTGTGGGATTTTTAATGTGTTCTGGTTGTCTGGTGACTTCAGGGACCACTTTTTCCTTCAGTATCCATTTTGATATTATTAAATTACTTTATTATTGAAGAAGGGTCTTTCCCTTTAGTTACAGGCAGAAACACATGCTTCATTAAGTCCAGATCATATCCTAATAAGTTCTATTAAATATTTCCTTAGAAATATTTTCACAGCACCTTCAGGCTCCTACCTCTGCACTTTTTAAATTCCTGACAGCATGTTTGTCTAATTCCCTTACCACTCTTCCGTCAGGTAGGGAAAACGTATTCTGAAGCTGCTTGGGGATCCTGCAGGCTAACCAGCAACCTAACCACCAGGGCTAACTCTCAAGCTCTTCCTCAGTAGAGGCTTCCTCTTCAGCTGGTGGTGTGGGAAATTCAATATCATAAATATTCAGTGTTTATTAAAAAGAAGGCAAAATGTTCTAAACAGCTGTGTAGAAGTTCAAATAGAATGACTGTAGAAGATTCACTTTCATAGGTTAATAATCCCAACTTTAAAGTAGCGTATAATAAAGCCCATATTTTTTCAACTCCGTCTTTATAATACTAGGTATGCCATTAGTGTGTATATATATAAATATATTTTAGTCTACCACTACTGCAATCACTAAGTTGCATCATGTATATATTTTAGAGACAAGATTTCACTTCAGGAGAACAATGAGGAGCTTTGAAAGCAATCTTTAGTAGATTCTAGTAAGTATTCCCCATTGGGATTATTTCAGAGATCCACCAGAATTTGTTGCATGAAATCGTTTGTTGTGTAAAGGTCTGTAGGATTGGCATTTTGAGGGCAAAAAGGCTAAGTAATTTTTGAAGCTGTAAAACAAAGAGCTGCATGCATACTGCTAGGCAAGTAAATTAAGTAATTTTGAAAGCAATATGTTCCTAAGGATTGGTTTTTCCTAGATATTCACATTGTTACTAATGACATCTAGTTTTGTTTTATTTTTTTCTAAATTCTGGCTACACAAAGTTTTCAACTATTGGAGAAACTGGAATAATCAACCTGAAAAACTTGGTTTTTTTCCTCCTCAGTTTGAACACACATATTATTTTGCAGTCATTTTTTGAGTTTCATTCTGTTTCTCAACTTCCTACTTATGTTCATGGGCTGCTTAATGAAAAATTCCTTAAGTTCTTGTAGGGGAATTGAACACAAATAAACTTTATTCTCTTCCTTATGGAGAAAATAGTGGATTTCATCTACTGAAGCACAACTTTAATGGGAAAAATTTTCTCACATGACTAAAACTGTCACATTCCTAAAACTGTCCTCAAGCATTTTTAAGATTCCAGAAGAGACCTTTAATCTTAGCAGTACCTGGAATTGAATCAGAAGTGCTGCATGAAAATTGTCACAGCACATAATAATGAAAAGAAGGTAACATTTGTTTATTGGGTGCGCGTTAAAAACAAACTGCTAGCTGCTGAATTCTGAAGGAATGTTGGAAGGTTCAGCTTCTGTTAAAACTGAGTGTCATAGCAGACATGTCATCCAAGTCCTGTAAGACTGTATAGATTCACATGAGCCAGGGATTGTGTCACTTCCATTCGTTCTGTCTGTGTGTTCAGGTCACTTGAAGTGCCTGGACACTCAGCAGTGGTTGGTTCAATGTCTGTCACTGAAATAATTCCAGAAGTGTTTCACTGGGATATTGGAGCTTGGTAACAGCTCTAGGGTAGAATGTGTCAAAAGAAAGGATGGGGTGCTGGCTGCTACCAGCTCACTGTCAGGCTGTAGTAGGATTACTACTTGGTCCAAGTTTTACATCCAAAATTTATTTAGAGGTCTGGATTTGTCTGTCTCTGTCAGTGCAATGTTGCAGAATAAAAAAAAAACTAAGCAAATGACAAAACCAGACCAAACCCCATTGACTCTTGCCCCCAAAAGCCCAAGTTTAGCAATTCATATAGTTATCATCAAACTGAAATTCAAATAGTTCATAAGCCTACAAAGGTGCAACTGCCCATCACCCTGGGCTCCCACATGGCAGAGATCTCCTTTCCTCACAGGACATGTGAACCATAAGCACACCTCCTCTTCCAAAGCTGAGATTTCCCCTAATTACACGTGCCTCATGTTGGAGGTGAATGCTTTTTGTGTGCTGAGGTTGCCCCTACAATGCACATGCTGGTGAGAAGGCACACAATATGCATATGCATATTATGAGATATTGCATATATCATATGCAGATAAGAGTGTGATGGGTGTACCTGTGTTTTGTTGCCCTGTGTGTTTTACTCTGTCTGCTGGCTTCTGTCCCAGTGCCTGAAGGGAAAGGTGAATCTAAGTAGAGATGACAAGGTCAGTGATTTCTGTTTTCGACAGAATTCAAACCAGATCTATCCTTGTAATAAGTTATTTTCTTCTTTGTCCCTGCTATTACAGGTTTTTTTTAAAAAACTCTTTAAAACCTTAGTGTAGTTTTCCTGGTTTTAATCTGACATCATGGGCTACAGTCTTCTCTAGCACTACAATTCTTGGGCAAATGAGCTGATTGGTGGTTCTGGATGATCTTTTCACGTGCTCTTTGTGGTCACTTCTCTGCTGTGTTAGCTGTTACCCAGACCATGCAGATACCTCCAGAGTGGAAAGCTTTGTGATTTCTATTATCCAAATGTCAGAGAACAGGCTGAACTATAAAGAATAACAGCAATGGTAGGGGAGAAAGGGTGTGGAACAAGACTTTTGGTATTTTGTTTTGTTTTGTTTTTTTTTTTTTTTGCAGTGGAGATATTTTAGGCTGCCTTCTCTCTTTTTTGTTTTTTTTTGTTTTTGTTTTTTTTTTTTTTCTCTGTACTGTGCCCTGGAATCCCAAGTCATCTTTTGGTCTTGGTTTTATATACTGTTATTTATCTTTCCAGATTTTTTGTTTTGTTTTGTTTTTAACTTCCAACTTATTTAATTAATAATCTCATTAGCTCTAGCCATTTTTCTTACTTAGCCCTCTTTGGTCACTTTGAAACTTTCTTTCATATGAAATTGTAATAAGTAAGGCTACTGAAATGATGCTGCTTATTTGAAAGGGACCTTTAAGAGTAAGCTCCTTCTTTTCAGTGTTCAAATAGGCTTTAACCAGTTAGTCTTTTTGATTTAATACAGAAAACCCTGTATTCTTTGTCAGAAAATAAAAGCCAAAGACAACTATGCAAAGTATTTATTTCATTAAAATGAAAAAATATAGTGATTCTTAATATTGTTTTAAAAGTAACCTTCTAGGGGTTTGGGGGGAGGTAGGAGGAGACAATAAAAAGCTTGTTGCATAGAAACAAATGACTGAGTTAGGTTTGTTAATTTAACTCTCCATTGGACTTTATTATTTAATGTTTATAATGTGTCAGAGTATTCTGAAGACTGGAATTTCAAGTTCTCTGCTGACATTTATTTCATTTCTCTATATCTTCATGATGACACCTTTTTTTATATTGCTGTCTCTCTGTCAGGAAGAGGAATGAACTCCAAATCTGCAGTTTTTCTCATAGAAAACCACTGGAATAGTGGTATAGTAGCCTGAGATGTTATGGAGAATAAATTTCTCTTCACTTAAGAGCCTTCAGCAAGAAATCTTGGCCCATGGAAGGGTGGTGGATAGCAGTGTTTTTTATACACTCCCATTGGTCCTTAAGCTGCCATCTCCACCTGAGCTGAAATAATCAGTTGTAAAACTTTGTCTTTCTGTGTTAATTTGAGCTGGAAAACACTTGCAAAAATATTCTAGCGATTGCCTCTACTTCCCCACCCAACAACAAAAAAAGGGATACCTTCAGAAAATAATAAAATTATTCAGTACCATTACATTAATTCATTGTATTTTAGGGAAATTCTGAGCTACTCTACTTAGTGAAATTATCTTTTTGAAGAGATCTAGTTAGTATTAGGAAGGAGTAGAACAAGGTTTGGTATGTCAAAGAAGTAAGAAATGAGTAGTAGAAAAGGAGTGGACAGAGGAGGAAAAATGGACACTTTTTTTGATTACCTATTTGTATGTATGTGATTAGTAACTTTCAGGGAGCTGAAGTCAATCAAAGGAAGGTTCTAGTACTTATGTAGCAGAATTATCAAAAGGCAGATTTGTGTGGTGAAGAGATAATTGAGGTGCTGCTGTTTTGATGTTGGACTCCTTGTCCTCTTCTTGTTCTCCTCATCAAAAACACTATTACAGATTTGCCTGAAAAAAACCCAAACAATTAATGGCATAGATATTATGTAAATTATGCAGATTTAATCCAAAGCAAACCTTTCAAAGAGACAAAAGCAAGCTGAAGTCTGAATTTGGAAAGAACAGAAAGTATCAGCTTCCTGTTGCTTTGTAGAGGCAGAGACCTATTTTTTTCTTTTTTTTTCCTCAAAGAACTAGCTTACTAAGGATCACTAATTTAACTCATCCAGAATATTGCAGTAATTTATGTCTTAAGGATATGGTTGCTATTCTGCTTAAGGCTATTATCCTAATTATCCAAATTAAATACGGTAATATGATGTTGTGATGAAAACACTGTTGAAGGTGTTCCTGCTCTTAGGGTGGGGAGGGTTGACCAGACAATATTTAAAGGTCCCTTCTAACCCTTATTGTTCTGTGATTTTTACACATATAATTAATTCCTTAGCCCTGAAAAGACAACAAATGTCAGGATGGTCTGTTGTGTTTGGTGAAAGGAGGATTAAATGTACACTTTTTGTAAGATTGGGATACGAGTTTAAAAGTAAGTAGTTCTAAAAATTAGTTCAGTTCCATGTGCTGCCTACCTTGATCTTCATACTCCTCCCAATTCACCAGATATTTGGAATATGGGTAAACTACCAATCATTTTACATAGTATTTATGACTGAGTAACAGTCATAAATATCTCATACAAAATGTTTGAGAAATGATCAACCATTACACCTCAGTATGTGAAACAGAAGCATTTTTGGGGGGGGGGGGGGGGGAGGGGAGCTTGTCAAGGGAAGAGGGATTTAATTTTTTCATTTAGTTTTATGTGGAGTTCAACAAATCTGTCTCACTGTGAAACACGGTGTTTGAAAATGTTGTTTAATTAATATATTTAAATAATAGGTCTCCTCCCTGCAGCTAAATATCTCTAAAAATATGCTGGAGTGTCTTTATTTTGTTCAGGAATGTGTGAAGGCTGATAGCTGCACAAAAAACTTCAAAATTAAAGATTAAATTTAGGCAAAGGTTGTAAGAACCTGGAGGAGAAACAAGAAAAGTTTAAACCCAAATTTGTGCAGTCTTAAAGCAGATAATGTAAGACAAATGAAATTGTATCAGAATCTTCCTAGGAGTTAAATGTAGGCACATATTTGTCATTCATAATAAACCGGAAAATAACAATCAGATTACTGAATTAAAGCTGGTATCTAAATAGCAAAACTGCATTTAATTACATGTTTAAATGTAACTTTCAGTAGGGCCTGTCATAAATTGCAATTTCTTTACTAAGTAAAATGGGACATTTCTGATTGTATTTGAATAAGTAAGACTAGATTTGATGACAAAGTATTGAAGCAAAAAATACTAAAATTTTCTGTCAATCACTGATGAAACTCAAAAGTTTCCAATTGCTATTTTTCATCTGGCATGTACCTGTTTATATTATTTTTTGTCTATCCCTATCTTATGTCATTTTCTTTTTTGTTTTAATCAATGTTATTTCACAAGAATTTCACAAAAATACCAGTTTTGCAAAGAATTTGGAGGACGTATGTTATTATTTTGTGAGGTTGTGGTATTGAGATTGCAGAAAAATCACAGTTGATATACACAGTCCTTGACTGTTCTACTAATTATAGTGGGATTTTTTTGTTTGTTTGTTTTTATTCCTTCTGTGACACAAGTAAAAATAAAAAAACATGGAAGAATTTCTATCCAGTCTTTTCCAGCCACTTGAAGTGACTCTTTACATTTACAGCTCCTGATAAGCCTCATTAAGACATTTTTGATTCCAATGCCCCTGTAGTTCTTCAGGGACTCAGTGTAGTATTTTAAAATGCTCTGAGTTTTTCCACTTCTGTGCAATTTCTGCTCATTCATTGAGCACAAGTGGAGTCATATTGCCCCCAGCAGGGAAAATGCAGAACATAACTTCGCTCCTTTATATCAGGCCTAAAGCACAGTGCTGGATTCAAGTAGTGTGTGATCCACATATAAAAATATATTTGCTAATATATAACTGTAACTTATAAACAACTAATCTGAATTTACCATGTTTTAATAAACAATTTTTTTTCTTTTTATAACTTAACATGATCAGTATGTACAGCAGTAGTTCACATAGTAAAAAAACCTAACATATTCTGTTTTCTAAAATCTATATTCAAGGCTGGTCAGATGTTTTTCATGAGTTTTTGTAAGACTTATTTTGTTAAGCTTAAGAATATGCAAAATTCCTTTTTGCCATAATGTCCAGAGTACTTTCAACAGAGTTAAAAAAAAAAAAAAAAGTAAATAATAATACAAGGTTTGTTTGGTTGTTGTTGTATTTGTTTGTTTTAATAAAGTAAATTATTAAAATTCTATACAAGGAAGCAAAAATATTCTGATAGGGTATCATTTAATTAAGAACTGTGGGAATAACAGATTTAGTTCACTTATGTTTTTTGTTATTGCTGGATACACTTAGTGTTGTGTGTAGAAATTCAAACTCTTTGGTCATTACACAAAGCTACATTGACTTTGCCCTTTATTGAAATCCTGTTCAGAATCACTGTATCTTGATTTAAAAACTACTTTTTAAGAATCGCATGATGCATGGCATGATTTTTTTTTTTCTTATCTTTTAATATAATTTTTTTCATTGTTTCTCTTAAAATAGTTCATATAGATAATGTGTGACATTATCATATCATTCTGACATACTGCTTAACATATAAATTCTGTCCCTTTTTAAACCTTAATAAGAAAGTTACTGCCAAATATTGAAAGAATGTCACTTTAAATTGTAAGACTCATTAAAGCTTGTGTATCTTTTTGAACTTCAATATATTAAAAGATATTTGTCTGATAAGATATTTGAGATTAAATATTCCTCTCTATGAACATTAAAATTGTTACATCTATAAGTAGGATCTTAAGTCTTCTTAGATAACAACCTAGATCTAATGGTTAATTTTAGTCTAGTTGGTGTGTTTCATGTTTGTGCTAACAGAAAGGAACAGCTTAATAGTTTTGAGAACATAGCAAAAAAAGACTGCTGATTTTGCACATTTGACAACTTTGATGACACTGTCTTTCTCTCTGCATTTAGTCATTGTTATTTGGTAGGTATTTCAAAGCTAGCTCAGTGATGGGATTTGTGCCCAGTGCATCTCTTGTCATTTTATTGCTATAAGACTTGGGAAAGGAAGTTATAGTTTGAACATCTTCTGTTGGTACATCTCTGGGACAGTAATGAGATAGAAAACTTTTTGCAACTAAAAGTACTTGTAAATCTTACTACTGGGTAGTTTGTGCATGAAGTCTTCCATTCTATCATGGCATGGGGTCTGCAGGAGTGTGTGCTAACCCAATGCCTGTTTTTCCTTGGAACAAAAGCCTAGTACACATTGCGTTCAGTTAGGTGTAGTAGAGAAGATTTATGCAGGGCATGGTAAAAAAGTAGAAGTAATATCTCATTTTGAGTCTGTTTCTCAAGATCTTATTAGCTTTTTTAGTTCTTGTGAAAATGAAGGACTTCAATTGCTTCATGTAAGAATTAAAAGACAACATGATTGGAAAGATGCGAAGTTGGAATGGTTTGTTTTGGTGGCTAATCCAGGTGAGGGATTTGTTGTAAAAGTTCTCAAATTGCACTGCAATGACTGCAGCACAATATGAGAATCAGATAATTTTGAAGTCTTGAAGTTCCACATTCAGTTCAAATGAATAATTGAATGACAATACTGTAGTATAGTGTCTGCAAATTATTGGCAAGGAACTCAATTTCTGTAATTTTCCTCCTGTTCTTTCAAAAACTCTGATCTTAATCTCACTTTATACTTGGTCCTTGCCAGCGTGCAAGTGCTTGAACTTGTGTTTGTTAGTGCTCCTTTGAACTTGTGTTTTGTGAAACAGTAAGAATACGCATTTAAAAGAGAAAATTGCATCATAGAAATATTTAATATTTAAATGTTTATCCTCTCTCTGTGGTTGAGTGTTTCTACAACCGTATCTACAAATGACTTAAGTGAGTTTAGTTGCTGATATAAAATATACTGATTTCTCCAAGTTTAGACCTAGCCATACAGGACCAAATTATACATAGACCATTACAGTTAGGTTCAACTTACTTTAAAACTTAATTTCTATGGTTACTGACTAAGCAAAAGTTTCAAGGAGGTTTAACTACAGACATTATGCAATGCAAATAGAAGTTGCTTCTGCGCAAGTGCTATAAGCAAAAATGTATTACAGAGTCTGGAACTGCAAATTGGAAAATTTTTAATCTAATACTTGTCCAATATTTTTTTAATAGCACCTGGAAATAATATTGAAAAAGCCTCCACAATTTAGATGTATTTTACTGATTCATGCATGCTAAAAAAAAAAAAAAAAAAAAAATCAGAAGACACAATTTCAGTTCTGTCCTTTTTTCTCTCTTAAATAAGTTTAGGAAAATAACCTAAATAAAATAAGAATAAATTGGCTTAATAAATAGTCTAAATAGATACAGTGTAGAACAGCTGAACCTTTCTATTTGACCTGTTGTCAACATAAATCAGTTATTTGAGTAGAGATACAGAAAATCATATTTTGTAATGTATTTCCAAGAATAGTAATTTCAGAGTATCAATGAGGGGGAATCACTCTAGATAATACATTATATTTAAAACAATTAGGGGAAAAAAAAAAAAGCCGAAAAAAATTAGTGCCCATTTCCAAAATACTAGTCAAGAAAATACACTGATCTGGAAATGTGTGTGCAGCATGAAGTGTTTTTCACTTATTAAACAGAAGTTTGATAACTGAAATGTTGGTTAAATATTTTTGAGACACTAAAATATAATGGAAAAAACAAGAGTTTATGACATGCTGAAGTACCAAATATTAAAAAGTAGTTTTTCATTCTAATTGAGGGCAACAAATAAGAAGATAGCCCAAAAAAGTTTCTGTCCTGGACATTGCTATCATGCGTAGAAGTAAACAGAATTTATTGAAATTATTTTTTATTTTATATATTATTATATATTATGTATTATATGATATTTTATTATATATAATATTACATATTATTTATTTTTATATTTGTATATTATTTATATTTTTATATTTTATATTTATTATTTATATTGAAATGTCTATCCTAACTTGGGAGATGGTATAGTTGTCTTCTCAATAACTGCTCTAAATATGACAGCAGAAGAGCAAATATTTATTTGGCCCTGAAATTATAGTTTCTTTGAACTTTTTTCTTTACTCAGAACTGACCCAGACGACTTTAAAAGACATTGAATTGAGTAAATAACTCAGGTCAGATTTATGCATGCAATTCGTATAAATTTGATTTAAATGAAATACTTGATGCTTCATTTGTTTTTTACAACTATGTTTTTGTTGTTGTACTTGTAAATATTTTTTTGTCGAGAAACGAAATGTCCTGAAGTCAGAAGTAATGCAGCTTCAGCATGCATATTTGATTTCCTAAAAATTATGCAGAACATTAACATCTCTGATAGCAATAACTTCAATTCGGTTATTAAAATACTAAAAATAATTTTGATAAATAACCCACTTTGGGGAACTAATAATTGGACAAGAGCATGTTTAAATTATACTTTGAGAGCAATGTCTTTACAAGACAATCTCCTGTAGCTTCTAGATTGGCCTATTCCATTACATTCCTTAACACTTAGTCTTTGCAACGCCTTGATTTTCAAATGTTGTAAAAAAACAAGCCCACCAAACCCTATGAAAATTTTAGAGATCCTTATATTTCTAAAAACATAAAAAAACCCAAACAAACCCAAGCAAAAAAATAAAGTCAAATAACCCTCTAACCCCTTTCTGGGCTGGGTGGGATTGAGAATGTTACACAAACCTCCAATGTCTCATGAGCAAATCCTCAAGGGAAAAAGATTTACCATATAAAAAACAGAATTTTATTTCCTTTTGCAGAAACTTGGTGTAATGGTATTTTAAATAAATTTATGTAAAGTTAAGTCTTAGCTAAAAATTGAAGTCTTGACTTTCCTTACTGAATCATATGCATGTTTTCAGTTTTAATGACCCTTGGCATTGATGAAACTGTTTTCTGAATTCACTGAATTGTAAGGAGGTTAGGCAAGAACAACTTTTTCAAAATTAACCTGGAAAAGTATTAGTTGACACAAATCTAATATATTGACTCGCACCTTGTAGACTCTAGAAGGGAAAAGAGAGGACAAAATACTGAAGTATATATTATTTGCTATGAATCAATGATATTAAATAAAAAAAAAGTCATTTCAAGTTTTCCACACTGTTCATTCCCCCAGGCAAACATGTAGTGAAAGCTGAGTAGCTTTCTTGATTTTTATCCAATTTCTTGACTTCTACTTGGAACTATAGATTCTGAAAATTTCTGAGACCTTAGAGGCTTCATTTAATGTAGAAGGATTTTAAATTTTTATGGATATCATAACAATATTCACAGATAAAATTTAATATGCTGTCCAGGTTTATTTGTATAGGATACAAGTATAAAATATTGCTAGTGGTAAGGGACTAATTTTAAACATCTAATGAGCATAATCCTAAAATATTAGCCTGTCACTACTCACTTGAAAAATATGGATCTAATTTAAACAGTGGTTTTAACAGTAATAACAATTGTATAATAAATTTCTGAAGTTCTGAAGTATTTGATATGTTTTACTTTTTTTTTTCCTTCCTTTCATGCCTCTCTTCACTCCTCTACTATTCTTTCTTTACCATAATTTCTGGCAAAGATTAGAAATGAATTGGTACTTCTAAAAACTATTTTCTAAAAGAAATTTCACAGAAATTCAGCTGTTTTGTTATAACAAGGAAACAGAAGAAAAACTTGATTTACTTAAACTGATGCTTAAGTTGCATTCATTTCTATCAATCCTGATGTTCATTTGGCTCAAGACAATGAGAACACCAGTGCAGGAAGTTGCATTTGTCAGTCCTCTGTAGCCAGGGGGAAACTCCTCACAGTACAAAATGCTTGGGAGTAATGTGGTTATGGTGGGGGAAAAGAAAAAGGAGAGCTCATTGTTGCTGAATTCAGCAAGTGAAACATTGAGTTACATCAAAGCAACATGGGTTTATTCCACACTAAATTAGTTGTCTCTCGGGGATGTACTGGAACTTTTGGTTTGCTTCTATAGTAATCTGTATGTGCAGAAAGAAAAGGTGCAGGGGGATTTTAATAAACATAGGTAAGTGGGTTAGATAATGCAATCAAGCCCATATTTTTTCTTATATAGTGAAAAAACAACATAGAGATTGGATAGTCCAATGTACTAGCTTTTTCCTGGTGATTTAAATAAATAAATATATGCTTAGCAAATGTTAGTGCATTTCTCCAGCACAAAAGTGCTTTTTTTTTTTTTTTTTTTCCTCTTGTATCTAGGCAAGTTTCTGCCTTTCTTTTCTCAGCTTTCAACAAGCTGATTTATTTGGTTTTGCTTTTATGAAACTTGTGACATATTATTTAAGGACAGAGCTAAATCTATGTTATATCAGAACAGATCTTTAATGATCATGTGTTTTTCATGCTATTTTAAATCGCTCAAATAGAGTATCAGTAAAAATACATAAAATATTTATTAGCTTCTTTTCCATTAGCTGTATTTCACTGCAGTGGAGATTTGCCTGATTAAGAGATTAGTCTCTCAGAAAAATATATTTGAATGAGAATTAACTCCGAATGCTCAGCGGTACCAAGTAGATTATTTTCCATGGGATAGAGGTGGTTCTAATTATTTGCATTTACTTTCGTTGCTATGTTGTGTATTACTTTTTGGATTGCTGTATTATTGGCAAAGTATGCTTCTATGGTGGCAAAAAGAAAGTTATATTGCAGAGAGAGGAGCAAAGATGCAAACCAAATGGAGAGGCCTTATGGGGATTTTAAAGGATCATATGAGTTACATGTTCCTGAAATGAAAGTCTACAGGCATGGTGGAAGCATGTACCTTGAGAATTGCAAATCATCTCCCAAAGTGCTGTGAAATCTAGAACAAAAATTCAACCTTTTTTAATGCATAAGACTTGATACAACTTAAATATTTTCCATGATAGTAACTAGATAATTTTTTACATTACCCATTGTTTTATGCTCCCAATGAGAATTACTGCACTTGGAGGTTTTTAATGCCACAGTACTGTCCACAATGGATGCTGTGTGTCACAGGTAGCCCAGGGAAGCCTGAAAAATGTCATGTGGCCTGCAGAGCTCTCAGGTCTTTGGATCAAAACTAGTGTATTGGTATCCATGGAAAAAGGCTTTACCAGTGCCATGTGGCATCAAATTATTAATTTCTGTTGGTGTTTTAGTTGCCCTTGGAAGACCTCTGATAGAATTTATTTAAACTTGCGTCATCTTTTATTTCCTAGGGATAATATATGGAAAGAAAATACATCTACCTCCTTTCATAGCTTTAGAATTAGATTTTTAACTTAATCCTGGAAAGCATTCTCTCTTTATCTTAGATCTTCTGCATGGTGGGAACTTCTGAAGAAAAAAATCTTTCTTTTATTACAACACCCTTAGAGTCTGAACTCCAGCAGCAGCCAAACAATAATCTTCTGATTTATAGAATAGCATAGTGCAGAATGTCCTGAGAGTAGAATTAATATGAAGCAAGTTAACATTGAGTCGGTATTTTACAGACTATGTGTGTGACTAAGTGGTAGAAGCAGCGTGCAAAGTGTTTAAGATACCAGCTGTCTCCCTGCACCAAAACTGAATAGCTGTGTCAGCACGGCCCTAATCCTACACTAATTACAAACAGGAATGTGATTTTGGATTTGTTGTAGGAAGAGAATACAGAGAAAACCTTGGAAATGGGACATTAATGGTGTCAGGTCATACAGTGCTGCCTAAGTAAAAATTCTTGCTGAATCTATCAGTTACACTGCAGTACAGCCTCTGTAGAGTAGTGGAAACCTTCAGGTGTTGAGAGAAATGCAGTTACCTGCCTAATGTTATTACCTAGTGTTGAGAAGTAGACTGTTGCTACACTGCACTTTGCAAACCTACTGAAAATGATTGTATCTAGACTCTCCAAGCCATTGGGTCTATATGACTGTGGTGGTTTAAAACACTAGGAGAGATTAGAAGCAGGAATAACAATTTACTGGAAATAGCAGTAACCAAACCAAAATTACTAAAAAGAAGTGTAAAACAGAGAGAGAAACTTTTCTACCTGAAAACAAGATATTCAATGCTGAAGGTCCCCCCAGGCACCAGCTAATGTGGTTGCCACCAAACAAACTGGTGATAGGAGAACTTGCACAGTTTAGCTTATTCCCACTACTTCCAGCCTGGAAAGGACAAAAAAACAAAAAAAACAAAAAAAACAAAAAAAAACCAAACAAAAAAAAAATACAGAAAGCAGTGACATAACAGCAACATGGAAGCTAATTCATCTTAACAAGAGGTTGTGCTGCCAAAATGCCAATTGTGGTGGTCCCAGTAGCAGGGCTCTCACCTGGGGGCAGTGGTGGCACAGTGGGGCTCTCTTTTGGTGCTGAGGGGTGTCACAGCCCTGACTCCTGGTCCCACACACTCTCTGGAAGGAGCCAGGCAGGCAAAATGGCAAACTTTATTTCCAGCTTCTTCCTTCCAAGACAATGCCCTCAGCCATGCTGGGGATGGTATCAAATAGACAGTGCTTCACCCCCTTTCTCTGTAACCATGACAATGACTTTAGGAGCAGGAAAGCTTTACAAAATAGAGCTGAGAGAAAATGCATCGCTCTGGCACTAGACCCAGTGTGTCCCAAAATCATGCAGCTGGCTGTCCAGCTTTGTGCAGAATGAGGGGTTGGGGGAGCACTTATGTGTCTCTCGCTGGCTTGTTGAGGCATTTGTCAGATCTGTCCTTGTCTCCTTTTTTTTTTTTTTTTTTTTTTTTTTTTTTTTTTTTTTTTATTGGGAATGTTCTGTACTGTGGCTGATGGGTGAAGGTGTTATTTTTAAATTTGATCAGTATTCTATATCAAATAGTGTTTACCATAAAATATACTGAGACTTAATGTCTAATTAGCTGAAGTTTAATCTCAGAAGCTTGATGAGGAAGATACCATGTTTTTCTGGTTTGCCTGTGTAGTTCTGCATTTCAAAATACCTCTTCTTTTCACTGCCCTTTTCAGATTTTCTTTCTCTAATTTTCTCTTAAAGCAAGACCAATAATTATTTAGAGGGCTTTAAAAACAACAGAAAATATATGGTTATGTGTTGCTTGCTGTATTCAGTTTTTGCTTTTGTATGGTTATGGCATAGCAAGATTAATATATTTGTAAATCAATGTATAAACTAAGTCAATTTTCTATGCATAAAAGGAATCTAAATTAAAATGGCAGCTTGTAAACTCAATACAGCATGTGACAAGTTGACAAATGGTAAATAAAGCCTAGTAAAAAAATGTAATTAATTTCAAGTCTGCAAATTTGTTCAAGTAGTTGATCTGACAAACAAAGTTATTGTCTAATCCTCATAAAATAAGAGATTAATCAGAAAATTACCCAGATAAATATAACTTATCCTGGATCAGTTTGGAGGGAGAAAAAAAAATTGTGTGCTGTTACTCTGAGAAAACTTGTTTATATATTTGAATTTGCAATTTCTTTTTTGGAGAGTTTTAGATTAAAAAATAGCTTTTCTTAATTGATTTAGGATGAATACTTAGAATTTCTAGCTAATCATCTGTTCCTTGAAATTAATTCTCCAATTAGAAGAGTAATGTCCATCGAGGCATAGTAATGAGCACTTGAGATCAAACCCCTCTTTTTTATACAGTAAATGCCTACATGTGTGGTCTGCAACCACTTAGATTTATTTTCTGTTTTGATCCTGAGCTGTTTCAGTTGTGCTCTGTTGAGCAAAACACACCGTAAGTACAGTATGGAAGCATTCTTCTCATTTATTACTGCAGCTGACTTTGCAATTGCTTTTCCTTTTGGGAATTCTCCTTCAAAGTGTTGTAAATATTTATTCAAAGGGTGATCTCATGTGTCACATATTTCTTTGGACATGTAACTGTAAGAAATGGTGTTACTTTATTCTTCTTCTCAACATGATTCAACTTGAAAATTAGGGGGAAGAGAAGAAGACCCTGTATCTTTTAGAAATACAAGGATTATTGTTGAAATACCAATTTGGTGAAAATCTATTTGTGTATTTTTACAGAATTAACAAAGCAAGTGTAAATCTATATTTTTTAAGCAGTAGCACCTGAAAAATTCTGTTTTCAAGTTCTGCAATGTATAATTTTTTTTCTACCTAAACACAATATAATGATTCATTCTTATATAAAGCTAGTTAAAAAATGCAAATCAGTTGCAGATGTTTAACCAGGTACTATCGCTGCTGGCAATTTGTAGAAGAAATGTTTCCCCTTAATATTTTAAATATTGTATAGGAGCTTCTCACTTAATTAACTCCAAGGTATAAGAGTATTAGGCACATATTAGATATTAAGTGTAGACATAAATTACATTTAGTGGGGTTTTTTGTAGTTTAAAAATAATGGGGTTTGTATATGTCACACAGATTGAGTTTTCTAGAAGCATTTTTTTAAGCTACTCTAAGTAGCCAAGTTTATGGGGGGTGAGAAGAAATATGCACGGAAAAAAACAAATAAAACCCTCATCAAAATCTACAAACAAACAAAACACTCAGACCCTCAATATATAATGTTTATAAAGTGGCGCATTAGGTAAACTATACTAATGTATATGATGCTTAAAATTAAAATGTAAAAACTCTGAGTTATGTATTTTGTATTTCAACCTTGTTTCCAAAAATAAAATTGCGAGAGGCAGAGTGAAAAATTCAGATTAATGATTGGAAGATTATCTGATTGAAATGTGGAAATAAATACAGCATTCAAAGTATCACAGTAGTTCCCAGCTTCATCATGTGAAGATGCTCTATTACAGTGGGCTCTGGATTGCCTTCATTTTACATGTTTTTCTCCTTTTCTCTTTCTGACAAATGTTAATGAGAAGCTATAATTTGATGTACAATTGTTAAGGAAAAATCCTCTTGTACCAGTTATGCTCTGACACAATGGCTAGTGCTCCCCTTCAGTTCATTCTTAGGTATTTTGGTATTTATGCTGCTATTCAGCAAAATAAATATTTCCATTTTATGGTGCTCTTTAGAATTGCTAAGTGCTCAAAGATTTCGATAGCTGTCACTATCGAATTTTTTTTAAATTTATTTTCAGTCATAATTATCATACATTTCTCATCTTCACTATCTATTTTACTTTAAATTTCAACTCTGGAGTTGAGTGCTGCTCAAGACTCCTGCTTCGTGCTGTGTCCAGAAGCCAAGTGATTCCCGCAAGACACTGATAAATGGAGAGCTGCCATGCTAGAGGTTATACCAGCCGGTTACATATGCTTTTCCTCTAAATTAAACCTTCTAAACATAGGCCGAGGGAAAAAAATTAAATATTCCTCCGTGGTTTGCCAACAGAAAAACCTGCAGCAGGCAGAAATTGCAGGCAGAAATTCTGACATTGGCTTGCTGTGCTGCTGTTTTCGTGCGTGTTCAGCAGGTGGCGGTGGAAGGCAGCGGGAGAAAGTCATAGGAAATAATTGAAATTAAAAAATAGTGCTTGGAAAGAGTCTGCTTTGCTTTTTTTTGTGCTGTGTGAGGCTTTGTTCTTCGGTGCATCTTTAGTTTAGGTTGTAAATTTTTTTTTATTCCTATTTTATTAGCAAATAGTTCATTTGTCTTTTGCAGCCCATGACAAAAACGTGGTTTTGTAAAATGCAAATCATTGTCACAGATGCAATGGTTTTGTGACAAATATGAAAATAAACAGTATGCAGGGAACCTGGGTGAAAGATGAAAGTGGTGTATGTGTTTGTGAACAGAATAGTTAAAGTAATAGGGACAGTGAACTCATTCCCTTGATGCTTGCCACAAATCCATTTAGAAATTGAACAAGAAAACCACCACAGAATTCCTACCCAAACTAAGGAAGGATTTACACAGTAAAAATAACAGAGTAGCAGTGCCATCTGGGGATTAATTTTCTTCGTGCTCTGTCACTATTCTTCCTCTGGGTGTGGGCAGCATGTAAAAAATGAGCAATGCTTTTAAAGACTTTTTGCCAATAAGTAACACTCCCGCCTTATGTGCTGCTTTAGAATGATATATGCTGGAAAGTGTCAGTTCCATTTAGGAAAGGATGAGCCACTTAATTTCTTCTCTGTCTTGTCCTTATTTTCTCTCTTTTTTTCACCTAGAAGCATCTCAAGAAGTCACTAAGTAGGAACAGTGGATTTTGGGGTGCTGGTGGCACAATGCTTAATTATAAAGTTGAGGAATATTTTCCTTTCAAATGTACTTTTTTCACTGCTGTCCCATGGTTAACCTTGAATAGAAACTCACAGCTTTGTTCCCACTCTCTTTAAACTTTGTATGAGGCTAATGGAAATTGATCAAGTAAGAAAAAAATAAGCTAAGTCTTTCATCTTTTTTTTTTTGAGATCAGTGGTATCAGTGGGTGTATTCTGTTCAGTGTGTGTGATCTTAGGGAAAGTGAACACAGAGTTATGAATTGAGTGGTATCTAAGGCTTAATGGCCAGAATATAATGCATGTATCATAGGGTTTTGTTGTTTGGGGATTTTCTTGGATAAAATTATAAATGGAGCTATGATGTTTATTATCCAAAGTAATATAAAACACAAGTAATATATGGTTGTCATAAATTAATACCTGAAAAACTAGTTTTCTTTTTTTAATACTGAAATTCTTTATATTTTGTTATAGCTGTTTATGTGCTTTATTTGTTGAAGTGCATTGCTTACAAAGGTTATATATTTCTTGTGGAGATTGTGGCTTGCTCACTGATGAGTTCAAGCCTGACAGTGCAAGTGATTGCCTACTTTTATCTCCTTCTTTTCACATGGTGGAACTCTCAAGTGATAGAAAACAAGTGGGCTTTACTGAGAATTAAGAGGTGATTTTTTGTGTTCTGTAACTTGAGTAGGTCTGCATTGCCCCAGCAAATAATCCTAGTATTTCACTGTGTCAACAGTTTTAGCCTCACACTGTCTCAGATATTCATTCTTGGAGAGTGTCAGCCAACAGACATCAAATAGCCAACAGAAGGAAAGGAGGTCTCCAAAAATAGAACTGATGAAGGGATCATTCTTACATGCAGTTCATTTTCTCACAGTAAAGAGAATTATGTGTCTCCCTGTGATGAAATATTTAAAATTAATAATTTTTAGAAATACTTAATTTTTCCCCCTCTTTTTATTTTTTTTCTGATGTAGATTCCCTGTGGAGTTTTTCTGGACTTCTATGAATAGTCAGCAGCTGGCCAAAATGCTGCTGAACACTTATAGATGGTCACAGCCTGACACTTCATGTCACTTGTTTTGCTAAGAAATCCTCTATGTTATTTGTGAACACGTGTGTTGCAAAGCACTGCAGACACAAATATTACGGAAATAAGTTTTTTCCAAATATTTTTTAGGTTTATTTTTCCTGGTGGTTGGGAATGCTATGGACAGTCTGACATAAATATCTATGTAGAAATCAATACATTGTTTTGAAGAGATGTGAAGATGATGAAGCTATTAAGTGAAAATAAAATATTATACATCTATAATTAATATAAAATAATGCGGACTTTTAAAGAAACTTGCTAATTTATAGTTCTTTATCAAAGGAAAAAAAAATTATATGCAAGCTCTTTTTTTATTCAGGGATTCATTCTAGTAAGTACTTGTAGGACTGTGTATCAGCTTTTGACTATTATATCAATTACTATGTCATATTTTGAAGGGAACTAAATACACCAATTCTTACCCCATATCTTATACTTTAAAGAATTGTTAAAAACCCAGCTGCACATTAACCACACTTCTCATGAAACACGTGTTATCTACTTTAGCACTCTTGACCTTATCATATGGTAATTTTCTAGCTTTTAAGAAGTAATTTTTGAGATTTTCAGAGGTACTCTCAGTTTCTTCCTAAGGTGCTTTTGCTGTCTTAAGTAGTCTTTAAATGATTTAGTTCTAGTACTTTCCCTTTATATTTTATATGTTGATTGCTTGCTGAACTCTTGCCTTGATATATGAATAGTAAACGAAGATATAAAGAGCTTTAAACTCAATTTGAATCAGCTTCTAAAGTCAGACTATTTTATCTGGTAAATACAAGTTTCCTTATCTTTGCTGCTACATAAATTAAAGAGAAGAGTTAATGAAAACAAAAATATCTCAAATACTTTACTACTTAATATATACCGAGAAGGCTTTGCATAACCAATTATTTCATTGAAAATTATTCTTCAGTTTATTTGGATGGTTCATATAGGAATATTTTCCTAGAAAGACAGAAAATATGTATTTCTTTGTCATGCTCTATCCTTATCGGCTTTGTGCTTAACTGTTGTAAAGGTTTTGAAAAAAAAATTGAAGAAGGCATCTCAGGCTTTTAAAGATAGAACATAAACAATAGCAATACTTTTTCTGAGATGATTCATATTTAGAATTTTATCATGTTTAAAATAATAAATAATAACTGCTTTCTTTAAAATCTTCTTATATAAAGCTTACAACTTGAACTCTTCCACTGACTGCCGTATTTTCAATAAACCTGATTACTTGAATGGCAGCATTTTGAATGAGCCCAATTAGAACATTATGATCATAAAAATTACATAGATTGAAAGGGACCTACAGTTGTTGTTTGGAAGAGAGGGTTAAAAGCAGGAGGATGGTAAATTGCTTTAAGTGACCTTGCAGCTGGGGATGCTGATGACTGGAGAATAAAAGTGAGGGAAACTCCATATATTATACCCACTGTTGTTAATCCTCTGTGTTTTGAGAAGTGCAATCTCTGTCTAGAGATAAGATAGATGCTTGCAGAGATTTGGAGACACTCACAGACATGCTTGAGCTCCCTCTTGGGAGAGAGACCAAGGCTCAAAGTTCACAAAAAGCAAAAATGGTCATAGTACATGCTTAATAATGAGAATTAAGAGAGTGAATTTATTTTAAAAGCAAAGAAAAACCCCACAACTAACAACCAAGTCATTGTTTGAAATAACCACAGAAAGCAAGAACCACTCTTGTGCTATAAATAGTATTTAATAAAGACCAAAAAATTACAAGTGATGTTTTGATTAAGTGATGCTTTGGATTAGGAAACAAGGACTTCTATAGGAAAAGGTTGTTTGGAAAGCTACCTGGGACAGATTTAAAGTGGCTTGGAAGCAATTCAAGACAGGTAGTGTAGAAGGTTAAGAAGATTAGAAAGTTTCATTATAAAGTATACTTTTAGCCCCCTTTTTATTTAGCTTCAACTTCCAGCCACTGACTTTAGTTTTGTGTCTTCTTTCTCATACAGAAGTTCTCAGCTGCTTCAGTCAGTTTAGCATTTATCAAAATCCCTTTGAATTGTCCACTATGAATTGAATTATCCAAGAACTTCAAAAGCCTTTTTAAAAAGTATAGTTTGATTTTGCTACCTAACAAGTCAAATTGACAGAGATGACAATAAAATTAGAGATGACAATAAAATATTTCAATCAATATATAATTATTACTCAGTATTTATAGATGACTAATGTTGAGAAATTGGCAGGAATACCTTGCAGAGGTTGTTTTCATAATTTCTCCTCAGTTACTTCTTACAATGTTACTATCCGGTCTGTTCCTGTGCCGAATAATTATGATTGCTCTGAGTTCCTCCATCTAAAATGTATCCTACTCTCAAAGACTTTTCTGAATACTTTCCCTTCTAGCAATATGGTTAAATCACTCAGGATAATTCATTTTTCCAAGCAGCACCATTTCCACTTCTGACAGGTATGGCAAAAGTGTTTTTTGCCCTGCATGTATCCCTTTGCAATGCTTTGTTCTTCCAGACAGCTGTTTCTAACTTTACATTTCTGGCTCATCAGCTGGCTTCTACTTGTAGCAAATCTCCCTTTCATCATTATTCACATCATGGCACCAGTGCACACATCTGATTGTTCCATGGTGTACTTGTTACTTTTCTTTGCCTAATTTTAAGGCATTTTCTCACTCAACATGAATACTTGGAAGGTGTTTTCTGTAAATATTATTGGCTACTCTATTGTTTTTTAAATGCCCCTTCCAATGCTTGCTTTTGGGATGCTTGAAGAAAGATAGTAGTTGTTAGCTGTTTGTCTCATAAAACCTATAGCTCTTGGCTATGAGACAGATCTCCTTTTAATCTGATCCAAGATCTACACGTCCTAAACAACATCAGAATCAGAGTATTTAGAGTGTCTTATTGCTTCAAGGGATTGCACGTATGGAGAGAATAAAACTTCTGTGAAGAACATTTTGGGAACAGCTCCATGCATCCCTCTTTGGAGGAAGCCTATCTTTCACCTATTGACTATATGGGAAATCATGGTAAACCACCTGTCTAAACGGGGTGCTAAAGGTATGATGTGTTCCCCAGTGTTAGTACTGATATTTTAATGTGTTTTGTTTTGTTAAGGCTCTCTTAGCATTATGATTAGTCAATTCTTACAGCTCAACAAGGAGAAATTTAGTCAGCCTGCCCATCTGATTTACTTGAATTTCTCATTAAATTTTAGAGAGAATTCTGTAGAATAACCTGGTACTTAGTGTAAAATTATATACAGGAAATGTATATACACACTCCTAGATAGCATAAAAAACGTTAGTGAAAGGTGGAAAAGAAAATTGGTTGAATCATAAAAAGTAAATTTAGGAGTTTCTAGAACTCGCAGATGAAGCCAGATGGGGAGTTAAAAACAAAGCAACAAGTGTGACATATATGACCTATTCAAACTCTGGAGTAGTATAAAAAGTGAAATACTTATTTGTTTAAAGTATTGCTCATGTGAAATAGCTGTAGCTGAATGTTCTTTAAAGGTCTGAGTAAAATTTTTGCATGTAGGCTCAAAGAAATAAAAACAAACTACAAACGTGCGTGCTTTCTTTTGATCTGGTGTATTTCATCAGAGGCGAAAAGGAAGGTGCTAACCATATAGCTCTTTCTTTTTTTGATTTTGAACTGACATTTATATTTAATGTTACTATATAATGCAAGGGGCTTTCTATTTTACAGAATTTGATTAAAGAAATTCACTGAAGGTATGATCTATTTTATGGCTGCATCCTATTGATGATAAAAGCTCATGAAACAGGTATTAGGTCCAATGTATCTTGTCCATCAGTGTCTAAAAAATCTCCAGTAGTGTGGCTAAGGTTTTGGAGATTGGGCATTATCCCACTGCAGTGGCAGTCTAAGTATTAGTTTAGATAAAAAATATTCTCTCGTGTCCTTCACATCCCTAAATCTTCCCTATAAGCACAATTAAGTGTTTGTGTTCCTGTGGTTTTATTCCTGTACCATTCACTTTCAAAATAAAGAAAGAAAAAACCTCCAAAACCCTCATCACCTCCAAAAGCAGTTACCACATTAAGCCAAACACAGTAAAAGGTATTAGAGTTATTTGTATTTATTGGGGGACTTCTAGACAAATGTTGCCCCACAGTTGATCAAAATTAATTGAAAATTGTCTCTGATAAAAACGGAACTTCCACTTTTACTTCATGTGAATTACGATTGTTTTTAGCAACCAAAATATGAAAAAAGAGGACTAGAAAATGCTCTAAAACCATTATGTTTAGGAGTTGTTTTTTCTAAAATACTAATGAAAAATTCACTAATTTTTTAGTAAGCTACAATTTGTTACTTTAGAATTTGATTAAATATTTTTGGTATTTGCAGAAGTCTAACAAAGCAGGGTTTCCTTTACTACATCTACTAAATCTGGTCTTGTTCTTCCAAAGCAGTTCCAGATAAGAGCTTACTATAATGCAGGACCAGTTCTCCAGAACTCATACAGTTTCAAAATACTTAAAAACATTCTGAAAACCTAGATGTGACTTCTGAAATCACCTCAAACCTTACACATCATATTTTGCTTAAGATTCCTAACTCTGTCCTTCTTTTTGTATTGATGTTGCTCTCCTGAAGTACAGAAATTTTTAGATTTATATTATTCTTTCTTGCTAATTATCAATCTGTCATTTTTGACGTTCATAAATCATGCAAGTACAAGATCACACACTGTTGTGGATGATCAACTCAGCAATGATGTAACATGTCTTTAAGCATTTCTAGTTTTACTGTCGGTGTCTTTCCAGGGAATAAAGACAAAAAGGTGGGCCCTAAAGTTTGGGAGGGGTTTATGTGTAGCTCTCTATTCTCTAGTGGATGGGTGTTTGTGTGCAGCTGAGAGCTGTCAGTCACAAGAAAGGGATAGGAAGAGCTTTTGGATTAATGCAAGCTCAGGTTGCTGGACCTGGTGAAACTCTCTGAAGCTCCAGGATGAGCACTACATCCCAGTCTATTTTGGCTCTTCACTGTAGCACTGTTCCATCTCTGCTGTTCTTCTGCTTTCCCCCTCATTTCTTCCATAAAAATGTTTTTTAAATTGTGTTTAGAAGTGACAGCTTGTAGCATACCTCATGCTATTTTTGAGAATAACACTTATAACAGAGGAATGTAACTCATGCTCACAGGAACCCTGTCTGGGGTTTCCGGTTGAAAAAAAAAAGGAATGCAAAAAAAAAAATTAATTACTACTCCACTTCAAAAACACTACAAACTTTTCATGTTGTGAGCAAGCATGCTAGAAATGTCTGTAGTTTCAGCAGGGAAGAAAACTTAGACTACTGTTGCAAGATATTTGGGTCAATAATGAATTTAATTCCAAGAAATAGGATGGGTTATTGAACATTCAATGTTATTAAATCCATCACACTGTTTTCACCTAACATTTTTTCAATTAGACCAGGATTTTGTAAAATATGAAGTGGCGTTTTGAAGAATATACAAATCCCTTGCTGCTGTTGTAGAGTTAAAGAAAAGATGCTGAAGTGCCCTAAACCAGCAGCATACAAGAGGAGCGGAATCACTGGTGATTTTTATTTCTTTTCAAAAGGCAAAATGTTATTTCCTGACCAACTCTTAACAGGAATTTTACAAAAGAAGCAGAAGCATTGTGCATGTCCACTGGTAGTTCACTTATAGAAAAAACATGTTTTGTAGCCCTTTGTTGCTGTATTGTTATTGTCCATAGAAGTCCTTGACAGCCACTCACACAGAACGCGTTGCAATACAAAGGAGAAAATAAAGCAAGAAATAACTGTATTAAATTTGTCTACCCTTTAAATAAAGTTGCTATTTTCCCCACAATCTGTCACAAAGTAATTGTTTTGCTATCTAGCTGTAGGAAATTTTAACAGCGAGGAACTCGTTATTTAAAGGGCTTTTAAATTTCATATTTTATCTCATTCAACAGTAATCTTTCAAATTCTGTTCCTTTATTCTGCTAATACCACTGGCTAAATTGCTAGCAGTGTATTATTTCTCATTTGGGTTGATGTTCAATGCTGAAGAAAGCTGTAGTTCCAACATGCTCAGTTTTTGGTTTTGTGTCATTCTTAGTGTAACATTCTTGAATATGTTTCACATAGATTGTCAGCTGAGCCTTTCTGTGAAGGAAGGAGAGAACAAAAGGGCTGCATGTTTAGGTACAGGGCTGTATTGGAAAGCTAGCCCTCCAGCACCCCAGTCTGAAAATTTTGGGATTTTTTTTTTTTTTGTTTTGTTTCGTTTTTGGTTGGTTGACTGTTTGGGTTTTTTTTGTTTGTTTGTTTGGTTTTGGTTTTTTTTAAGCCTATGTATACGTTACCTGTGAAGTCCACATTCTTCTGGAGAAAAATTTCAAATGCAAAATCTGTGGACATGTGGCACATAACTACTGGCAATAAACTACTTTCTTCCTCCATATGTTATAATAAGACAACAGCTACCATACAGCCTCTTACAGTTTCAAACTTTAAAATAAATCATGTTATTGCATGACATATGTACAGTGATATGCATATTTATGTTCACCTGGTTTTCATACAGCTATTATTTAATGTGATCTGTCTAGTAATGAAAAGTATAAACATTGCTCTCAAATCTTGGTTAAATATGTGTAAATAGTAAGTATCTTATGCACTTGTAAAAGAAACACTTATTCACACATACATCTATCTTATACACTGCCTATTATGTTGATGTTTAGAGTCAATATATCTTTAAAAAACTCAATCCCTGATTTCTAAGTTAGGTCTCAGAATTATTAGAATTATATTGAGCAAAGTAAGTGACTTTTGCTATTTGTAAGTTTTTTTTAATACTTTTAGCTTCTGTTGAGAACAAATAATTCATTTTCTAAACAGTAAGATTTTTTATACAATATCATTCTACAGTTATTTATGAAGCAGTCATATAGCCTCCTGGCATTTGTAATATGTTTCTCATTAAATAGTCACATGATGAAGGATAGCTTATGAAAAAATTTCAGCTTTTTTTTTTTTTTAATTTGATGCAGTTGTATCTGTCCATATTTTCAATGTCATCATTGTGCCCTTATAATGAAGACTAAAATCTGTCCAAGTCATTGAATTTGTATTGAATTGTACCATGGTTAATCATAAGAAAGATTTGAGTTTTTCTTTAGACATTGAGGGTTTCATCATTTCCTTTATCAAAATGGATTACTGTCTCTGTAACAAAACTTAAGATTTCAGCCTCTTCTTCCTCCCTGTTGGAGGAATGGATTATTTTAAATACTTGATATTAACTCTCTGAGAATTGAATAAGTTGCTGAAATGTGAAAGGCATTTTTCAGATGACAGTATGTAGAACTCAGTTCCTTGGTGTTTTTATTCTTTTACATGAAATCAAAATCTGAACTCAGGTGCTTTATGTGGGCAATTCTGCACTGAATTTTTCCTGAGAAATATATTTTAAACAAGTCGCCTAGTGTAATTTGCAGAAAGGGCTGACCTACCGGAATTTTGGGTCAGAAGGGGGCAGAAGAGACTAAGTGAAATTCTGAGATAACATTTACAACCAAAATTGGAGAAATTTACATTATAGAACAACATCATAATGAAGTTTAAAACTGTTAATCAAAAGTGATAACCTTGTACTTTTTTTTCGTGGCTCAGGAAGGTGGTCAACATGCTGTAGCCTTTGTATGGCAAATTAGATACAGATGCCCTTTGCTGAAAAAAACAGTTCTTATCCAGATTTATCTCTGTCATCTGCAGGAGTTTGTCAACTTAATTAGAGAAAAAAAAGCCCCAAATTATAAGTAAGGCATAATTCACCTACACGTTAACCTTGCTAGGATGTACATTCTGGTAAGGTTTAACTACACAGTTAGGTGATTGTTCATATAGTTTATGCTTAGGCAGTTTATATTTTGAACATGCATGTGTAATGTAGCTAGGAAACCTTAGGCAAAATATGCTGCAGTATCATCCCTTCAAGGTGACTTTCTTTCACGCTTTGGTGCTTCTTACATTTCCATTCGTCTATGCGCCATATCTCGCTTCATATCCAGCTGGATTACACAGAAATTGATCGTGATTTTTAAGATAGAGCCAAAACTCCCAGGAGATCATCTTTATGCAAATCACATACTCGAGAGGAGTGAATAGATGCTTAGAATAAAGGAAAAGTGGATAATTACCTGTTGGGTGGTAAATAATCATATGCCTAAAAGAAGACAGAAAAATAAGCACTGTGTGTGTTTGTCTTTGATATTTTTGCCTTTGATATAATTTAGGATTCTTGGTATAGTGCTTAATATTTAGAGAAAAGATGTCATTTTACAGACAGGAGAATTTAATGTGGTTAGATTTTCCTTGCTCTATTGCACATCCTTCATTTGCTTCTCAATCTGTTTGTATATTATATCTCTTTAAAGGTGCTTTTTTGTTTGTTTGTTTGGGGTGAGGGTGGTTGTTGATTATGTTTTTTAAGAAAAATATGTGTATTTCAAACTTAAAGCAGTATGAGATGGGAAAATCCTGCTGATCAGACAAGCCTCATTTTGGCTTGTTGCATTTTTTGTTGATAGGTTTGGGGTTGCTTTGTTTATCCTTTTTTTTTTTCTTTTTTTTTTTTCTTTTTTTTTTAAGAAACAGACCCAGACACAGATTTAGTTTTGAAAGCCTATGAAAAAAGTTAGTTTCTTATAAAATTAAAAACTCCATGTATACACAAGGACTCTATTTCGAATAATTGAAGTTACTTCTTAAATTTCTCTCATATTATAAAGTGACCGGAAGAGGTTTTTTGTACATAAATTGTGATTTCTTATAATACTTAAATGATAGAATTTATAATTTGAGGAAGAATTTTAAATAGGTCCTTTAGAGTAAGTACATATATTTTAGCATAAACTTGTTATTTACAGTGACCATTCTTTAAATGTCATGTGCATGTATGGGAGGAATAGCAGTATTAGAATATGCAAAAGTGAAATGTATAATCTAAGTTGACTGATTTCAGTAGTTCATTGTGAAAAATATAGGCCTGAGTCATGAAAAAAAATGTTACCAGTTGCCCATATATATCTCCATAGACCTAATGCATGTGTGTATGCATATAATTCCTAGTTTGGTTACTTAGATTTTAGAAGGATTATCCATATGCTTTAAATTAAGAAATCAATTATTTTCAGTATTGCTGACAGAGACTGCTAAATCCTAACTTCCATGGTAGACAAAGTTCCTCTTCCACAATATAATTAATAAAATTGATTTCCATTAATAATTAAGTTAAAGATCTTTTCAGTTCTCAGGCAAACAAACCCACTGTCTTAATTTGCAAGGATAGTATTACACAATCACAGGATGGTTGAGGTTGGCAGGGACCTCTGGAGATTATCAGTTTCTACACCTCTGCTCAGGCAGGGCCATCTAGGGCAGGATGCTCAGGACCGTGTCCAGTTGGCCTTTGAGTATTCCTGGTGATGAACACTCCAACCCTTTTGCTGAGGGCTGTTTTCCAGTACTCAGGATGATAAAATCTTCCTCCATATTTAGAGGGTCTCTCCTATGTTTCAGTTTGTCCCTATTGGCTCTGGTCCTGACACTGAGCACTCCCAGATAAAGCTTGGCTCTCTTCTCTTTACAACATGTCTTCAGGTATTTATACACACTGATGTGATATCACTGAGCCTTCTTTTTCCATGCTGAAGCACCAACTCTCTCAGCTTTGATAACTCATCTTTGGAAGTCTGTGAAAGTCCTTTTGTAATCTCAATGGCCTTTTGCTGGACTATGCCAGTAGCTCCATATCTTGTGATTTGGAGGCCCAAACTGGATCAGCATGTAAGAAATGGTCTGAGTAAAGGGGAAAGTTCTTGGCAGTACCTTTCCTCATGCAGCCCAGGGTCTCATTTGCCTTTTTTTAGGCAAGGTCACATGGCTGGTTCATGTTCAACTTGCCTACAGGGGTCCAACAGTACGTTTCTACAGCTTTAAGTGAATTTGTTTTTCCTAGATATTTTTCCTCAAATGCGGTCAATCTGTAATTTTTCTTGGGGGGTGGAGGGGGGAATTGGTGTTAGTTAAAATCTACCAAATGGTATCTTTTGGCATTCATGGCTCCATGCCATTATATTTTGTCTTTACAGTATTTCTGATTCTGTAATGAAATGCTAACTGGATTGTGTCAGATATTATCCAAAGTTCAGGTTTTCTTTCATGCAGATTAATATAATTTTCAAAGAATATTAAATGCAGTACAATATCTTATTGGCAAGATATCAGAAATGGTGTTTAATGTTTTAGAATAGTTCCCAGAGCAGAAAGAGTAAATATAACTACCATAAAAATTGAGCAGATTACATAAAACAGTGTGTGGAATCCTACCTCATATTGATAAACACTTCACAGATAACTATATTCTACTACAACTATCTGCTGTTCAGTGTGAAGAGCCTAATAGGGCACAACCCCCAATACACTTCCAGGTGTATGACAGTGACAAAATTGTTGGCAGGAAAAAAACAAACAATTGAGAATATGTTATGGTGGATAACTAATCCACAACATAATGTGACTGTACTGAAATGAGATATGTAAGACTACTATCAACTCGTCCTTTAGAAACATTTGCCAAATGTTGAAAATTCAATGAAGTGAACTTTACTCTGCACAGTGTGTTTTACAGCTATCCCAGGAGACCTTCTCTGACATACAGCTAGAAGCACACGTCTGGGTCACAGCCCATTGTTGACATGCACTGTGTAATTTTTCACATGTTCTTTGAGCACCATTCAAAAAAAATTTTGGTCTTCAATTCTCCAGTTTCAGCCTCACCTCCTGATCTCTTCTATGTTCTATTCATTCATCTTTCCAACATTCAGTGCCCTTCCATGTAGGATTCTATATAATTTTTACATTCTAATCCTGTAGAATTACAAGCATTTTACTGGGGGAATTGTGGCAGTTAAACAGAAGAAAATGTCTTTCCTCCTTTCTGGATCTCCATCAACTGAGGCGAAAGGGTGCAGCCTGGATGAAGGGTGCAGTGTGTTTTTCTTTCCAACAGTAGTTATCGTTTCCTATGAGGAAGCCCAGATGTGATAAGATAAAAGAAATGAAGCTTTAAGTTATCTTTTTAATCCTCATTCCAAAGATTACTTTTAAAGAAGGTATTTTCTCCTATCTCAAGGGATGCTCCAGTGTAACTTCTGCTAATATTTATTCTGGAAAAACATGTTTTTTTGTAGCGAATTCAGAAATAGCACTAACGCAAAAATACTTATCTCAGATGATAGTTATGCAGAATAATACAAATGTAGTGTATTTTTTTTTTTCAAACCTTAGTTTTTCAGAAAGAAAACTTGGGGTTACTTTCAGAGAGAAGTTTTTTCCCTAGCAATTTCTTATGCAAAATTATTATTTTACCCTTCTTTCTTAAGTTCCATCTAAAGCAATATTTTCCACTAAAAAAGGTCATTTGATAGTCTATCATTTATCTTGTGCAGAGCAACATGAAGTTTAACATTTAACTTTTTTTTTTTTTTTAATATTTCATAGTTATTAACAAAAAGGGATATTTTATAATGGGAAAGGGTAGGATCCCAGGCACCAGAATTATCTGTCGGAGTCTTTAGCTTTAGACAGGAAAAGGTTGAATTACACAGTTGATACAGCCCAGCCATACCTTGTAAAGAAAGGCCTCGTAATATAGACGGGGAAAAAAGGCTAAATTCTGACAACAAAAATCCTAGGAGTGAAACTCCTTAATGTCTGGAGTCAAACTCTGCCCAGTTTGAGACTTTACAGGTATTTCTCCTTGTGGAAGCAACTGTGAAAAGTAACTGTGTTTATACTATTTTAAAAATATCTATGCTTCAACCACTTTTTAAGTGCAAAGTAGATTTTTGATGCATTTTTTTTACCAGATATATATATATACTACCAAATTCTGTGCAAATGTTTCAAAGCATAATTTACTACTTTGAGTAGAGTATAACCAAGATTTATCATGTTTGTCTTGTTACTTGAAGGGACACTGTGAACCAGACTTTTCCCCTATAAAGAATTATGTCTCTTCATCTTATAAGATTGGCTTGTCCAACACAAGATTTAGTTAAAGTCAAATCTTATAATTTCAAAATGTATAACTTCCCTTTTAAATGTTTAAAATTGAACTATAGCAAAGCTATAAAATTCTCTTACTATAAAATCATTATTTGGTAAGAAGCCATTTGCTATTAGCTGTTTGAAAGCTAGTTTGATGTTATTAATTTTTATTTATCCAATATTTCATATGAAAATCCATAAATGCACCAGGTTCTATCTTTTATGTAATATAAAGAAATGCAAAAAGGCATAAAGAATATTATTTCTTTGCAGAAATTTTATGTAATACCTTCAATCACTTTTGTTTCAATCTTCAGTCCTACTTCTTGTCGATTTGGCAAATTTAATGCAGATTTAAGCTGGTCTTTTCTGTCTTTTTCTTTTTAACATTTTCTCTTTTGAAAATCTAATTGTATTTTGATGAAGCACCTTTAAACAAAAATTATAAATTAAGTTCTACAGGACTATTTTTTGTTTTGTGTTTGTTGAGGTTGGGTTTTGTTGGCTTGGGTTTGGTTTGGTTTTGGAGTTCTTTTTTTTTGTTTGTTTTTTTGTTTGTTTTGTTGGGTTTTTTTCCCTCTCAGATTCACAATATGTTGGCAAAACTGTGGACAGCTTGGATGTGTTGTGTGCCAGGAGGGAGTCATCCTTACCAAATGTGATAAGGTTCTTGCCTCCTTGCAGGCATCATTTCTGTAGTCTAAGTATGTGAAGACAGCACAGCTCAATACACAAACTGATGCTGCTCTTGAAAAGATGAGCAGGCAGAGGAGGGGTGTGGGCAGGGGGAGGCAGTGATGGATTTACAGTCATGCCCTGGTTCTGAGGTGTCACAGTGGAGCTGGTCCCTGCCAAACACATGCCAGCAGCACTGTGGAGGTTTGTAGGATTGCTCATATCAAACGGCAGGCACGAGTTCTGAGGGCTTCTTCTGAGGGGTGCTGTGTTGTTTCTTGCTGTTAACCCCCTAGTAAGCCATGATGATCCTTCCTTTTATGGGACATTTGAAGGGGACAGGGATCTGCAGGATGCTTTTGGGTACTGGAGAGCAAACAGAACTTGTATATGCATTATATGAGCAGCACGCAGGTTTTGTCTTTCATATGTGTATGTTATTAAACACCAACTGGCTCTGTTATTTTAAAAATCCTTGCAAAGTCTTGTCTCAAGTTTCTTTTGTGTTTTGAAGCAAACATTCCTCCCAGCTAATTATGTTCAGCATTTTTTAAACTTTGGCTATTGTTATGAGAGTTCACATGAATGTTGTAGCTGCTTTTTAGATGAAAGAAGCAACCTGTGATTGGCAGTGCCTGGGGTTTGCATCAGTACGCTGCTAATGGTCCACCAGATTTAATAAGGATTTAGCAGGAATGACAAAATCCTCTATTGAATCTAGATAGGTGTTGCATTTTTAAATTATTTAATTACAAAAGATGGTCTTTTAAGAGGGTTGGCCTAGAGGCTATGTGAGTTGCATTGTTAATTGATGGTACTTGGATGTTAGGCCAAAATGTCAGGAGATCGCTGGACTCTATTAGGAGAACTGTAGTGCAGTTTCAGTTCTAAAATTTTTTCTTGTTTACTGAAGTACTCTGAGTGGAAAACATAAAACTGCTGTATTTATCTAAGTATGTCCTGAGTATGAAATATTTCTGACACTTCACTCCTGACACAGTCTGTGGCTCCCTAACCCATCTAATACAGACAAATTATTCACAAAGATTTTACAAATGCATTTTCTGGCAAACTTTCTGGTCAGTGGATAGAATAGATTTGTCTGAATTTTATGTTTTTTAGATATGTCTTTTAGAATAATTTCTCAGTTCTTCATCAGTTTTCTAGCATATAATTTAAACTTCATATTTACTATAATATATATACTTACCCCCTGTATTTAGAGACTGCATCTTTCTGTGTTATGAAGGTTGTCTGTGTGTTAGATCTTGTCTTTTTAAAGGCTTATCTTGATTCTAGGGAGTGAAGGGAAAGCATAATTGATTCAATAGATTTTGTCATGCAGGAATCATTAATAAATAATATAGAATTGCTTTAACAAAAGAAGGGGGCCAAAGAGCATTGGTTGAACCATGAGGGTTACCATATAATAGCCCAGTAGATTAATTCAATTAAAGATTATACATACATATATATATACATGTATATGTGTACATATAAATATTTGGTAGTCTTCTTACCAAAATCTTTAATCCTAGCTAGAGAAAAAAAAAAATATACCAGGAAGCTCTCTGTGTTATGTCGCTTTTCAAAGCTCACAGAGAGAAAATGGAAATAAATATTTTTAAAAGGTATGGGTTTTCAAGCCCATTACACTGAAAATAGTTGTATTGTTCTAAGAAATCTTTTAGAACAAGGTGCTGCTAATACCAAGGTCACAGGTTTGATCTGTGTGTGGGCCATTCACTTAAGATCTGGACTCAATGACCCTTCTGGGTCCATTCCAACTCAGAGTATTCTGTGAAAAATTCTGTGATATCATAGTCTTTAATTCATGACAAACCCAAGTTTCCTATCTGGCTTTGTTCCTTTCCTTATTGACAATAATGCAGTAAATAATCAGCAAGAGATCTCAACTCGAGAGGAAAAATGCAAATTGGTCTTTAAATAAAAAAAAAAAAAAAATCCTTCATATAGGAGGAATACAGCTACTTATTTTGCAGTTTTATGGGTCAGTTTTCTTTAAAGTACAATAATAAAAAATATATGGAATAAATTGCTTTCATCTCTATAGTAGCTAATTAACCCCCTTAACACCATGATGGCACTTAAATCTAGAATAAGTTTGGAAGAAGAAAATAAAGTTGTTCTTTGTCTATCTTGGGAGGTGTGGATAGACTTCAGAAGTTCCCAACAGATGAAGATATTTTTCCTGTTGATGTTTTGTGCTTGTTTTGCTGCTGTGAATAATACTGCATTCTAACAGGTATTTGGGGTCAAACCCCTGCAGTCAAAAACCATGAGGGAACTCTCAGCAAGTGGTAATTCACTTGCTGAGTTACCATGTACTACTGCATCTATCTTTATTTCATCTGAGTAGTTGTGTTTTGCTTAGGGATTATCTTTAAGCATGAAAATATGCTTTTACATCACTACATTTAGTGATGCAAATTAAGTTTTTGTCATGCATAAGGATGTTCTTTGCACGTGCCAAAGAATATTGGTCTGTAGCATACAGAGAATACATTTGGGATGAAACCTTTAGTACTCAGGGTTTCTCTTCTAGCATGCTTTGTGAGCATTAGCATTTGGTAGCTCTTCTGTTCCTTGCAGATATCAATACAAAAATGCCACAATTACTTTTTTTTTTCTTTTTTGTGCAAACTGATAAGACTGTCTTTACATTATTTTGGTTTTGAAACCTTTGTTTTGAGTTTTTTATTTGAATAATATTTTCTACAAAGTGTGATTTTCAGTTTTGTTTTGTGACTTTTTGGCGTGTGCTTCATCACAGCACTGATTTTCTAAAAAAAAACAAAACAAAACCAAACCCAAAAAATTAAACCAACAAACAAAAAAACACCAACCCAAAACTACCCCAAATTAATAATCTATAATATGCTTTTATTGATTTCTGATAACCACACTGCTTATTTCAAGCTGGTGGAGCAGATTTTCTGTTATCATTATCTGTATACATCCTTGGTCAAAACATACTGTGTTTCATTTCAAAATGTAAATTACTAAAATAGCATGCTCAATTACTAGTTGATATTAGTAGTTAACATTATGTAAACAGTATGCATTGCTCTTGGCAAATAACTGGGAAGGCACAAGTCCCTGCCTAGAAGAGCTTACAGCTAACAAAATTCAAAATGGGTATTACCTGCATACAAAAATCTGAGATATTCACATATACCTGTGTCTGTCTGCATTATTTTAAAGAGTGCAACTATAGGTGCATAAAAACTTGGTGTTTTTTTCATAATCTTGTAAAAAATGTAATTTTGTTCTAGTTACTTGTACACAACAGCAAGTAATACCATTTTTATTATTGTTTTTATAGTCATGTTGTGGCAGGAACAGCGTTTTTCCCAAGGAATATTGGATGAAGTAGGCATACAAGTAGAAACAACCATCTTAAATGTGATGCTTCTCTGTGATCTCTGTAAAGGGTATGGGTACATATATCTATTTGTGTATATAGATATTGTGTCCCAGATGTATTTTCACATGCAGTCAACACGCTGTTCTTTGTAACACGTAGGTTTGTTTCAGTCTTTTGTCCTGGTGTCTACAGATTTGCTTGTATTGGTGTGTATGCTTGTATGTGTGTATACTGTATTTAGTTTCCAGTATAGATAGTGGTGCTAATTGTATCTATTATTTTATTTTCCAGTGTAGATAGGGTGTTAAAAGATGACATATTGTACATAAAGTATCAATTCTCTTGGAGATTCTGCCTATAAGTTGGAGTTTGCTATTTGTAGTGCCATGCTATACAAATGCTTTGAATCTTAAATTAAGTTCTTCCAATTAATGGATAAAGATGTTGAGAGATCCTTTACACAATTTACACAATTTACATTATTTGCACAATTCCATTAAAGTTGTGAACTTTGTCTCAGCCTTGCTTCAAGCCACTCTCATGCATAATTTTCTTTCCCCTTTTTGTTTCTCTTATCTGCAGCTGCGATTCATTTCTCTCCTCCATTCCTTACCAGATGAGTTCCACGCATTCAGAATGGCTTCTTCATTCAGTCCTCCTCATATATAATTTAAAACAGTTACCTGTATATTAATGGTAGCACTGAATTTGAAAGTATAAATTCTGAAACATTATATTTACATCATTTTGTCCCCCATGTGTTTAGTTTTCATTCTTTAGTTTCTTTTTCTCCTCCTTTGGAGTCTTCTCACAGTAACAAGAGTTGACTTTCTTACTTTTTGCAGTTTGTATTTCCTCCCATACCATGTCTGGGGCTGGAGTCTGGATGGCTCTATGTTTTGTGCTTATGACAAGACAGGTCACTGCAAGATATAGTGACTGGAACTGGGCAAAGCCTCTCTTCCCTACCAGTGATGTGCAAGTCACAGCACCTGTATAGAGAGCTCCATATGCCCTGATCTTGCCATGAGTTCCTTAAAGATCTGGGGATATGGGTACTGTCTGTCTCCTGCACTCACTCCACTGTCCCTTACGCAAAATCGATTTGTGAGAAATCTGACTGATTGCCTTACTCCTGGAAAACAGGACACAGAAATAACTGCTCAAAATGCATCTCAAATCACAAGATACTGCATTTAGTGCATTCCATTAGTCACAGCTTCTTGTGTCTCTAATTCACCAGAGAGTTTCTTCAGGAGAAGGCTCTTCTCCCCTGATCCAATTGGGGTGTCAGAAGTAAAGTCACTTGCTACGATGGAGACAAAGATGCTCCATGAACCATGCAGGCTCACTCAGCAGGCACTGAATGTCAGCTATAGGATGGTACCTCGAGGCTCATCTGACATGTGGGAAATTTGCTCTGGTCTCTTTCCTACCATGCATAGCTCTGCTACAGCCACTGTTTTGCCTCACTGAATGATAGCAGTATTACTTCAGTATTTGCTCTTTACTACTAGTTCACTTTTTTTCTTAAGCTAGACTAAGGAATTCTTGCATTTTTATTAGTTGCCTTTTCCTTTCCCTCCTCCCCCCCCCCCCCCCCAGTATTTATGAAATGATTTTTCCACTTCTGAATTTGTGAGTTTTTATACCGTGTGTCTGTTAATTTAAGAAAACAGCACATGTAGATCAGTGATGCAGCAAGAAAACTTACCAACCAATGGTTTGATATACTATATTAAATCCTATAGCAGTACTACTCATTAACACTCTATCTTTTAAATTGTTCTGTTTATTTGTATTAACTCTAAGTTAGTTAATTTCAATGATTTTGGTTTCTCTGACTGGTGCAAAGCCTATGGACGTTCTGCAAATATAATCCTATAGTGTTGTCAGAAATGTCAGCAGGTTTTGTTTTAGAGAATTATATTGTGCCAAGAATTAGGATTAACCCTTTTTCCATAGAGAGGGGTACTTCTGGGTCCAGTGCCACACAAATATGAGGAGACATTTTCCAACTAATGGGCATGGGTGGTTTGGCTTTCCAGAAAAGGCACGCAGTCTGGGGAGAGATGCTTGCAGGAGGCTGCTTTGAATAGCTCAGCCAAGAACCTTCTAGGACTTCATTAACTGAATTTAGTGAACTGAACAAAACAACTTCTAGCACAACCTCAATTTGAAGTTCTCTCAGTGCGTTGAGATGGAAAAATTCAACATTCAGTGGAATATTGAAGGGTACATTGATTTAAGCTCTGTACTTCAGAAGTGAAATTTTACAGCAGTCAGGATCAGACTGGCCTCAAATTAAATATTTCTGCAGGCAAGTGTAAATTCTGAATTTTAAAGATGATTTTTATTTCTGGTACCATTAAGAATAACCTTGCCCTCTTCAGCCCACCCCTCAACTGCTATAAGATTATGTCCACTATGGGTGGACACAAGGGTCTAAAGGTCTTTGGTCTGATCAAGGCTACCCTGAGGCATCCTGATTCCTACCCACATCAGGGTACTGTGATGCAGCTTCAAAGTGTGAAGCCTTGAGGCTTCCTGGAATACAGCAGAAGGACCTGTAGCTGGCTGAATAAAACACGGCATATTTTGCAAATATTGGTGCCTTTGGCAAGCACCCTGTTTGTTTTTTTAATTCCCTGTGAGGTTGGCTTTGAAGGATCCAGTGCTATGTCAGGCATCAACTTATGAGAAGCAAGAGTACTGCATGTCTTGGCAGATCTGAAGATTTTTTAAGTGCTGGGAGATTGCTCTTGAATTTCATATTTCGAGGGCTGAGCATGTGTATCATGCATCATCAGTGAAAGCATTTGTAATCAAGACAATAATGGCAATTTGGAGTAACACTTATTTTAATATCAATTGAATGAGAGGCAGTAGGTAAATATTTTGTTCACGTATGCCAGTGATCAACAGGCTCATCTTATTATCTGAAGCATAGTTTGGGATTTTTTATTTTAAACCCAAACAATTTGTTGTTAAAATAAAGACATTCTAAAGTATCCAAAATAAAGGACATCAAAAGACAAAGCAACAAAAAAATTTCCCTTGCTTTCATTTCCAGTTGCACAATGTGAGACTAAGGCATCTGCATGTTGCTATAACCATAGTAAACTCATTATTGGAATGACAAGGTGGTTAATTAAAAATTATTTGCAGGCATATCGTCACTACGGAATTGCAGAATTCATCATAAGCTGTAAAATCCAGCTAAGAAACAGTACATATTTGGATAGCTAGTCCATCTCAAGTCTATGTTTAATTACATTGTTGACTTGAACTTGGAAGTGCAAACTGAAGAACTGACATACCCTTAAGCTGATTAAATTGCTAACAAAAAGTGTTTCATGGCTATGCCACTCCTCCCTGCAGCTTCATACTTCTCTTAGGCTCACTTAGGCTGCATCCATTGTAGCTGAACTAGTGAGTCTAATCAACACAAAAAAGGAGGAAAGAATAGAAAAAGGGAAAAAGAAGGGCAGAAGGAATGGTTTTAATTGTTTCTGATTCCCAAGCTGGTCTCAGTTCAGGAAAGATCTGGTGCTGATTCAGGAAGCATATGGGAACAATCCACTGGGTATGTTTTTTGAGTCATAACTTACATGACCAGTACAGCCATAATATGAATTGTATTCTAGATTGTTTTAACTGTATTGCACTTACAGCATAGTCACAGTGCTGGCTGCAGCAGACTCATGCAGATACACTTGGGAAAAAGATCAGATTAAAATTCAGTTCATTTTCCAGTGCTTTTTTGAAGGACCCACTTCTTTTACTAGATAGTGACTTGAGTTGACAGCACACTCCAGGTCTACATTTACAATGCTTAACACACATTTGTTCTTCATTTCTGTTTCCTTGGAAAATGAAATATATTTTGCCTTTATCACTAAATATTATAACACTGATATACCCTGAAAGAACCTGAATTTTCTTCTGTGAATTTCTAAGTGCAGGCAAAGAATTTTGTTTCATTCCAAGCAAATGGGGCATGGGGTTGTATAGCACAAACAGTAACCTTGAGTGCTATTTGATATCAGAGCAAAAGATGTCTGGAGAGTACAAGAAATCTTATAAATCATCTCCTGTATGTTGCTAATACTGGGTTCCCTGCTAAGACAGAGTAAACAGAAAGGATGTAAAAACAACTGCAGAAGAGATTTCAGTTTGAAATCCAACTATAGCATTTAATCAGAATCCCAGTGTACTTTCAGCATTAAGGATCACAGTAGGCAAAGTTAACATCTGTAAACAGAAAGCGAATCTATGGAAAATTGTGGTCAAGGGGCATGAATTCTTTATTTGTATTTTTAAATTAATAAAACAACACAGAATTAATAGCCCATTTCAGATATTCTTGAAAGAAATACATTTTGTTCTCATCCTGCTTTCCAAATCATATTCTTTTCTCCAAATAATGATGTTTTTATTAATCAAGGTTTTGTCCTAAATAATATTGCAGAAATAGTCCTACTTTTTTTTCAGAAGTCTTTGTCATTTAAAGTTTCTGTGGACTTTGTGTCTAACCTAAATTATTGTTATGATTCTATGCACGTTTAGCACTTTTGAAATCAGTTCCATAATAGCTGCTTCCCTCTGCACTGCTGCTGCCATTTTGAAAACCCTTTTAGGGAGATTGTCTGAAAGGAAGCTACAAATTCAGACACTTTTCTGAGAAAAATTCCGATTATGATTCTTTCGCAGTCTGTATTATAAGTCATAGCAATATTTTTATTTGCTGCATTTTGTATACAAACATGTATATAAATAATGCAAAGATTCATGACTCAAGCTGTGCAAATAATGGAATTTTAGTCTACCTCCCAAACAATGTAAAAGACCCAAACAACCTTCAAATGATTTATTCTTACTAAGCCAATCTTTTTTTTTTCGAAATTCATGAGAAAGGGATGAGTTAAAAAATGGTCTTGTGTGGAAAGAAGCCTCTCTTAAATTAAAAGGTAATATATATGAGGGAAATGTTAGTCGTCTGTAAATTAGAGAAGATGGATGGTAATTTTGGAAGTAAAAGAATCGAAGGTTTTAATAGTGAAAAAAAAATGCAATTACACATCCGTTTGTTTTAATGAAGTAAATTATTGGGAAAAAACCCCTCAACTGTTATATGTTTTTACAGAGAAATGAATTACAGCTGAAATAGCTTTATCAAGAGTAATTCAAACCAAACCATATGAGGTCAAATTTGTTTCAGAATTATGGGTTTTCTAGATTCAGACATGGTAGTGGATCTCATATACATTAAATTTATTAAAGCAGCTGATACTGTCTCAGGTGGGATTCCTATAAGCAAGCCAGGAGATGATAGTTTAGATAAAACCAAGGTAGGAACAAAGCTCTTTGGGAAAGAAGGTGTTTTCAGAAAGGTTAGATAGTACCTGCCTTCTGGTTAGATAATATCTCCTCTGAGAAGGGATGTAGGTTACCAGATTGACTTTTTATAATCCCTTCTGTTCCACTTTCCTGTTTGTGTATAGTTCTGTCATATTGATGACATTTGTAATACAAACAAAACCCTGTAAAGACATATTTAAATGACTGAAGATATTCCAGTACTCTAAGGTAGCTCAAAAGAATGGAAAGTTACATTTTCTTTCCAGTTCTAAAATTAAATCTTGCTGTAGTCAATAAAATTGTAACTTCCCTTCACCTTCCACCTGTGCTGTAATTAGGTTCACTGGCTGTTATTGCAGTGTAGAATTTTCTCTGTAAGGCTTACTCTGTGAAAAGATAGGTCAAACATCACTAAATTCAAGGGGAAAAAAAAACAAACCAGAAGACCTAAGAAAAAATTTTATTGTTTTCCATTTCACCAAGAATTTAATCAGACATTTTTCATAAGGTGCTATTTTTTTATGACTAGGAAAGTCAATCATTGCATAGTGTTGATTTTTAATTGAGAAAATTGTCAATTTATCTCATTCACCATTCATCACCATTCACCATGTATTTTTACTAATTTTATTACACCTTTCATAGCTTTTCTAAATATTTTTAATGCCATACCTTATAAATACTGGATTATTTGCTTGAGATATATCTATATGTATATATAGATATATATGTGTGTGTGTGTAGACTGTAATCCTGGCCATGATATAAGTGTCAAAAACAGTAAACTGTATTTTTATAAAAATGTAATTACTTGTTCTTAAATCTGCATATTGCCATGGCTGGCATGCTGCACCTTTTGGCTTCTGTCTCACTCTTCTTACTTGTCAGGGAAACATTGAAAAGAAACCTAGATGAGGACCAGTGTTTAATTTCCCCATGCTAGGTTTCAGACTTCTTCACAAAGAGATTCAGCTGCTGAGACTAAGAAGGAAATATTAGATTTTTGATTGTCTGTTCCAAATACCAGAGGCCCAGGCTTCCACTAAATAACCTTTTGAACCTTTCTCACACAAAAAGTGTTCGAGCTTTCCCTTGTGGCTGAAATACACTTTCCACTACTCTTGGAGTTTATTTTCAGGGATTTAATAGAGCAGGTGCCAGACATGGGCTTGTTTTACAGATCTATTTTATTTGAAATTTATTTGTCCAGTTATGGTTGAATATCTCTTCCTTAACATGTGCTGGTGGAACTTTCTGCATAGTTTCATCAGCTGTATGATGATTTGCACTTCTGACTCCAAAACTGAAGTTCCATAAGCTGTTTCTAAAAAGGCAGTGTACCTAGCAACAGTGTAAGCTGTAGCTCTTATCCTTAGTAATCACTATTTTCTTTATCAATTTCTTAACATCTTCACATTTCTAGTTCCAAAGTTTTATACAAAGAATTCTCACACCTTTTATGATTGTTTCCAATTCCCCTTGAAACAGTGAAAATATTTTTTTAATGATAATTTTCTGTTCCAGAGATGGAGATCCAGAACCCAATTATCTTATTCCCATGTGGAATAAAATATCTAGGACATATTTAAATGTAGCACTACATGTTTTCCCAACATTTTTGAAATATGTAAGCTAATTATGTTTACAATTTTTGTTTGTTTCTTTAATGAATACTACTTTGAAATCTTTAAATCAAGCATAAGAATTAACTCTGAAAACTTTCAATCATGGAAAATATTCCTTTGTTGCTAACTTTGTGTCATTGGCCAAAAAAAATTGATGAGGATTTTTCAGTGTTGGCTTTTCAAAGTAAAAGGCTATGACTATATCTGTGAGCAAAATGTCAGAGGTTCCTTAATGACCTGTGAGACTGTGGAATTCCATCCTACAAGCGGTTTGAATTAAAAAATCTCCAAATACCTGGGTTATAATATTGCACATATATTTTTAATTATAATTTTATATATAATTTTAAATCAACTCACCTTTGTGAGTACTTTTAGATTATTCCTCTGGTATTGCTCCTTTTTTCACTTAAAGGAAAAAACATTTCTGATTGCTAGTTGAATTGGATAAAATAAACATGCCTTGAAGTCTGTGTAATCTATCAATCTATTTGAAGCTCTTAGCCGACACCAGCCATATGCCTTGTAGGTGTAATATATTTCATTTGTATCTCTTAAAAAGTAGCACTGCTTTTTATGAGAGGAGGAGTGGACCTTGAAGCGATGCATACATTCCATGCAGGGTACTAGAATTAGAAAATAGCCTCACATCTTTCTCATCAGGAAACCCTTTCTGGTTGTACATGATGGTTGATTATTGACAATAGGCACTAATCATTATACAGTTAGATTCCTGTATTTAAAGACTTTTTGTACTTGGAGTAATATTAGCACAGTTGCTGAGCTGACCCGTAAATTCCATGTTCTTTGTGTCCATGATCAGTGATACAGTTTTCTCCCCCATCTTTGTTAACCTCTCCCCAGGTCTGAGATAACAGCTGGACAACAGAACCACCTTTATCTCATCAGAGGTTCCCACTGCAGTGGCTTATCTTTCAGTCCAAGTTTTGGGTCATATTCGGGGTGGGGGACATTTCAGAGGTCTCTGGTGGTGGCAGCCACCTCTTGCTTCTGTCACACCTGGAGTCAGTGCCATCCTGTCTCTGTTCTGTGCTTCCCTCATGGCAAAGACTTTCTGTGGGCTTAGCCACAGATTGAGACAGACACCTGTGCCCTGTAAGTCCTTACAGGAGGCTGGGCTAAACACACATAGGTTGTACAAATCAGACTGCTTAAGAGCAGAATTCTGAAATGCCTGAATGAACGGCTATTGTGAGTATATTCTTTTACCTTAATTAAAAATTTACAAAGCCTTTGTGAGCTATTTAGGCTGCTGGTAATAGGTATACCAGGGGTGTTTGTGTGAAATGAGGAAGCTTGCTGAAAGGAAGCCTAATAAACAATATGAAGCACATATTTAGATTGCTTAATCTGTTCACATAGGTAACTGAGTTTGCTGCTCATGGAAGAGGGTTTCATGCATCTAGGAAACTGTTGTAAAACTGTGGTGCAAATATAGAAAATGAGGTTTCATAGAAGCTGAAACTGTGTTCTGCAGAATCACAAATTTCAACAGATTAACAGCCTGTCTCTTTTTCCCTGTGAAGTGCACTGTAGGGCAAGAAAATATTTTTGGAGTGTCAAATCTTCAAATGTTAAAAAAATTATTTTTGTACTTTTCATATACAATGCATAAGGCCAATCCTTTAATAGAGAGCTTCAGGCTTGAGAAATTTGTCATGTATAATATAATATTGAAAAAAATTATCATCTTTCCTGTACTCTGAGCAAATTGTTGCATTTTAGCTAAATAATTCTGTTTTGCTATTATGAAAACTATGATATGAATGAAAAACATTCTACAAAAATGAATATCTATAGTGCCAAGTCTAACATGAAAAACCCTGTACTCTTACTAAAAGATTTTATCAACATAATATATTAGCTTACTTTCATTTCTAATGATTTCCAATGTCTAGTTCTCTTGTTATTATGGCAAAATAGCAAAGGTTTGATTTGCTTAGAGTTCCTTTATCGTTAAAACTCTGAAACCTGCTTAATGACTTCTTTCCCTACTAAATATTGAAGTCTGTGAAAAGTAGCAGTAAATTTGTGTGATGAGTGAACCTGATTTTACTTGAACAGATAACATAAGTTTGTTTGGTTTTTTTATTGTAACATAACTTATGCTTTCTGTTGTGGTATTTTCATTAAACTTAAATTTCTTGGGTATTAGAGCTGGTGAAGAATACAAAAAGCAGGAGATATGATATCCACCTGTGCAGGCAGAACATTGATTTGCCATTTAGAGTTCTTTTTAACTCACTGTGGATTTTCATGTCCAAAAATTAAGCTTATGCGTACAACTTAATAATATAAAGCTAGTTTTGAGAGCCATATTGAAGCCTTTTGATTTTCAGGGCAGGGCATCAAATTCTCTCCTTTCCTAGTGCGAGCAGGAAAAAAGGTAACTAAGGTGTATTTTTCTCTGTACCTACCAACTAACATTGTCTCCTTAGGGGTTGACCTTAGAGTGAGAAACTGGATACAAAGGGAGGGCACTACACAAGCACTGCATGTTTGAGGTCTCTTAGTCCTGCTAAGAAATTAGAAGTGTGTCCTTACAGATGCTCTGTAGTGCATGGTACTCAATATCATCTTAAAATGAGTAGCATAGCTGTACCCTGGGGGAAAAAAAAAATAAATTCTCTACCTGAGGCCTATATGCCCTTTCCACAGAGCACTTCACTGTGCATTTTGTCTTTTTTTATACTGTCCTGTTGGGTAGTTCAAGACCAAATAAGATTCCCCCTTATCTTTCTTTCCCTAAGGCGAAACAAACCCAGTTCTGTCAGCCTCTCTTTGTACACCGTGCTCCAGCCACATAATCATCCTGGTGGTTCACTGCTGGACTTGCAGAAGGAAAGCAAAAATCCCAGTAGAAAGAAGAAAAATAGAAAATCTTTCCTTAGGTAACTAAGAAACCTTTACCATTGTACATTGGAGTAAATAGAAATACCAGTTGAATGCCTGAATGTGTTTTCTATAAAATCTCAGAAATTTGGATATATGTGAATCATGAGTATCTTACTAAAATCTCAGACAAATGGACTAAATGTCATATTTTAATCTTTCTAATAATTTAGTAATTTTATTTAGTATTAATATTTGTTTCAAATCTCAGATTATAATGGACTCTAAACCCATTCTAAGTGATGCACAGTACCTTGTCTTCCTCATTGTTAAAAGGACAATATAGTTCTCTGTTTTCCACATCATTTCAGTCTCTCTGAGATGTAGCAGTGAAACAAATATATACAGTGAATACAGCAAAAAGAGTGCATACAGTGTTATCTTCACATATAGGAGATGTAACGAGGAAAACTTGTGGTTGCTCACTATGATGGTTTTTAACATTTTGAACCAAAAATGTATGGCATTTATCAAATGCAGAACTTTTGAAAGTCATGAGTCAGCAAGAAGTTTGTACCTGCAGTTTCACTTAGGTCTAAATCAATCCATTGTGAAAAATAGTGCTAGCAAGCTTTTATAAAATATTTTTGTACATTCACTCCTTTTGTCTTTTAATTCTTTGTATTTCTTGCATAGATTAATCAATACAATTGTAATAATGAGTCTGTTTGTGAACACTCAACATATTGTAGTCAAAATTATTCCATTTATTGAAACCAAAGAATGGGGAGGGGAAGAGGGGATGGTTTAGATTCCTGGATTGTTGCCTAATAAAGTGGCATAATGTGATCAGTTTAGTGAAAGTAAAATTGAATATGGTTGATTCCAATTCACTTTTTCATCCAACAAATAAACCCATAATAGCTGAAAGCAGCATTGCAAGCTGGTGTAGTCCATATTTAGCAGTAACTTAGGAAGCTATTGCTACTAGAAATATTATTTCTTCTTAAAATGTCCACGGGAATCTAATGGATAGAAGTATCTCAGAGGGGACAGTGTAGGTCTCTTTATGGATTTTCACCCTTATCAACATTCTAATGCTTACAAGGTGAAGTAAATCTCACACACCTCAAATGGACTGCTCTCCACCTTCAAGGGGTGATTATTTCTTATTTGAGCCTTCTATTTTTATATTATCAGTCATTGCATCTGAATGAAGATCAGCATGTAGGCTTGGTTTGAATAATTTAAAAACAGCTACTGCTAATGTTAACAAAAGAATCTGACTTCATCACCTTTAAGCTGACTTGAAACTTACTTTTATATTAAGTGAAATCCTAGCAGAATTGTGAGTGTTTAGATTAATCATATAATCACTGATTTCTTTTCAACTGCATTTCACTATTCAAACTGAGCCTTTAATTTAGTACAGTAGTTTAGATGCAGAACCATATGTTTAAAATCTCCACTTAGTGATAAATAATTATCACCTGTCATTCACACTAGTAGTTTTATATCAAATAATACATAAATATGTTGTACTAATTTGAAAATATTAATGATATGGAAAGTTCTTTTTCAATAATTGTGATCAACCCTCAGTCTGGCCAAGAAAGATGCATGTTTTTCTTCAGATGGTCATAGTGTGTTGTCTCATAATTCAAGAGCAATTGATGAATACTTGTATTTAGACAGATAAATAGTATTTAGTAATGTAAATCTGAATGTTGGCAGGTAATTGTCATTGTTTCACACCAGCTAAGCCCCATGCAGCCTCTCACTCCACCACTAACAGGATCAGGGAGAGAATCTGAAAGGGTAAAAGCCAGAGAAGTCATTGGTTGAGATAAAGGCAGTTTAACAGGGAAAGCAAAAGCCACACACACAAAAAAGAAAAACAGAATGAATTCCCTGCTTCCCATGGCAGGCAGGTGTTCAGGAGAGCAGGGCCCCATCACACCTAACAGTGACTGGGGAGGACAAAGCCATCACTCCAAACGTCCCCTGCTTCACACACTGAGCATGATGCCATATGGTCTGGAATATCCCTTGCTCAGCTGGGGTCACCTGTCCTGGCTGTGTCTCCTCCCAGCCGCCCATGCACCCCCAGTCTTCTCACCAGCATGGCAGTACAGAAAGCGTTGGCTCTTGGAAGCCCTGCTCAGCAATAACAAAAACATGTCTATGTTATCAACCCTGTGTTCAGCACAAACCCAAAACAGACCATACCATGAGGGAAATTGACTCTATCCATCCAGAACTAGCACAGTAATGAATCTATTCTATTTTTTTCCCCCATAACTTTGTCCTCTTGAAGTGTATACTTTTGCCTCATTATCATTCTTGATTTTGCATAGTGGAATGATAGAATCATTTGTGTTGGAAGTGATGTTACCTTTGCATTGGCAGGGAGACTTTCCCCTGGACCAGGTTGCTCAAAGGCCCATTCAGCATGGCCTTGGACACTTCCATGGATGGGACATCCACAGCTTCCCTGGAACACCTGTTTCAGTGCCTCATCACCCTCATAATGAATAATTTCTTCTTGATATCTAATCTAAACCTACTCACAGTTCTCTCAGGCTCCATTTTAATCAACCATGCTGAACTCACATTAACTAGAGGGGAAAAAAAAAAGCATTTCTTCTCCTTGCTGGGTGTGGTAAGAAAATTCTTTTAATGCTCTGTATTTTACTTTAGAGGTCGAATTGCATAAAGCAAGTAAATTCCACTATCTATGAAAGTCTTAGTAAATATTGTTTTTCTTAATAGAAAAAGGTTTAAGTTCTTTTGATTCAATTTGCATAATAATACAGAGCCCTTTCAATAAGAAATTCAGGAAAAACATAAAACACCTGCAAGCATAAAGAGTATTCATATGCCAACAAATGCTAGTTAAGCTAGTAGCTAGCTAAAAATAATTTAAAAAATAATTAAAAAACCAAAAAAACAACCCACAAAAGACCAAAAAACCCCAGTAGTAGCAAGAAAATGTTCTGAAGCAGAGAACAGCATCCTGGTCAGTGCCTTCTGGTGTAGAAGAAGTAAATATAAAAAAAAAATAATAAAAGAAGTATAAAACCCCTGAGCCAGGGTTGAATACTTATTCTATGTAGTATGTGGTATATTTAGATTGTGATTCAGACAATATGTTTATCAACTTGTTTTATTTATTACTAAAACTAATATATCTTATTTTGCATGTTAGAAATAGTTGAAAAACATTTTTCCTGAAAAACACTGAATGAAGTAAAAGGAGCCAGCCATGTGATTGGGGAAAATAGAAATAATATTGTAAAAGACAGAAAAACTGGAACTTAATATATGATTTACTCATCCTTTTTAATGAGGCTTAGAAATTATCTCATTTTATAGTCTAGTGAGACAGCTGAGCAATATCCAGAATTTCTGATATAAATATAGGAGCAAAAATGTATTTGCTTTAAAGCAAGCCTGCTGGATGGGAATAGCCATTACAGTCAACAATGAGGCAATGAATCTTTGCCTAAAGCAGCATTGTAAGGCTTTTCATAACTTTTTGTATGCACAGTAAAGAGTAAATTTGCAGGAACATCCACAGAGATTTAAATTAATTTCAGAAAGAAAATTATTACATTAATTTGTTTTCTACAAATATAATTTTGAATTAGTTATTCAGTATGGGTTTTCCCAGTTGCCTTTAATAAAATGATAGAGATGGGCTTATGGGGAGAATCTTAATTGTTTAGCTTTCCATTTCTGTTTGACTCATTTTCAAACTTAGTTATTAGTGGAAATAGCTGAAGTAAATGAGTGTTTGTGAACTCTAGTGCCTGATTCTGATTTTGCTTGGGCTTATTGAAAGGGTAGTAGATGTTTTAAGAACGCTGAACATTTTATTTTCATTCAAAGCACTGTCCTCCATGGAGCTCTGCTTTAGGAAGAATTTCACTGTGGGTAAGGTTGCAAAGTCACAGTTCAATGTAAAGTTTATAATTCTTCTGACATTACGAGCATAGTGTGTTAACCTGAAGCAGCATATTGCAGCTTCTGTTCCTCTGACTCTGTTACAAGTAATTGTGCATAATATTTTTCCATAGTGTATCCCTATTACAGGGTTTAAAATATGCAAAACTCATGGTGCAGAAAAGAGTAAGTGAAAAATGGTCAGTTATCAAATACAAAGGAAGCATCAGGATAATTTTTAAAAGATTATTTCTCATTAATAATTTTCACCTGAAGGACGTAATTATACAGACCACTGATAGGAAATTATAGGGATAATTTATCCTTCTTTCAACAGATTAAGAGTTTGTAATTCATTTGCTTTATGAGGAAACTGTGTTTCTGCAAAGTTTAAATTTGTGCAGTTGGACATAAGAGGAAAAATAAATACAGAACATTATAGCATTCACACAGTATAACAATGTTCCTATGACAAAAAAGGGCCACATAGAGCTTTTGCTATAATTCTGTGAGTTGTTATTTGTAGATATAGAAAGAAAATGCAATTATTATATTATTCATATGATTATTCATCCTAATGCTTCTGATTCATCACAAGAGAAGTTATAATAGAAGTTTATTCCAACTTGGTAAATAAGAGGATTAACCAGAAGGATTATAACTGAAGTTGCAATTATAATAATTTATGAATACTCTTTTATTTTATTCTTCTTTCCTGACATGACTGTTCAGAACCACACTGCTTGCTTTCAGCTAAGCTTACAGACTTTTTTATAAAGAAGATATATTTTTGCACTGTTCTTGAGACAGACTTGAGCAGGGAATATTTCTGGGATTTGAAATCCGCTTTCTCCTTTCATTCCCACTACAGAAAGAAAAGGAAAAGAGATCTTGTGCTTTGCAAGGAGTCCTTTCAAATGCATGAAAGTGAGAGTACTAAGTATGGCACCTCTGTTAACTTCTCAACAACCCAGTGGCAGATACTCCCTTGGGATGTAATCCAGGCTTGTACTAAATTGTGTCTAGTCTTTGTTTTTGTTGTTAATCTTTGTCAACACCAAGAAAAAACCCATAAAACTGAGACTAGATTGGTCTTATCCATATCATGGAGTTCACATTCTCAATTTGGTTGAAACATTTACATTGTTTCCTTGAGATTCAGCACAGGATCCCAGTTTTAGGTGGCATTAGCATTTTTAGCAGTGTGTACACAAGAACTATGGTTTCTTGCTTAAGTGGCTTGCTAGACAAGTTTTGTGTGTGGGTTCTGAAAAATGGCTGTGTTTTGGTGGCTGCTGAGGAATGCTTTGGTGTAGGTAGCTCAGGGTGCAGCTGTGGGCTCAGCCCTGGGGTTCCCTGGGTCCCTGTTGTGCAAGGGCTCAGCAGTTCACAGGCTCCTGCCTGGGGACCCGTGGTGCAGCCAGGTATAAAATACCAGAGGTTCCTTTGTTCAGGGCTCCATCCCACAGGCACCAGCTCGAGCTGCCATTTTGTTATTTAGTTATTGCACCAATAACTAAAATTGTTTTAAGGATTTGGACATCTGAGGCTCTGCTATGGGAATGTGGGGACAAGCCCATAAGGAAACCATGAGTGGCAGGGGTGCAGCTGTGAAGGGACCTTGGCTGGGTGTTTGTCACTGCAAGAGTGCATCTGGGATGGCTGTGAAAACCCAGGTCCCATCATGGTATTTCTGCACATTTCACTGCTTGTAGTAAATCAGACACCTTTGTGCTACTGATTGTTGGCACAGTAGTGGGAGGGTATATTTACTGTTTCAATGTAATAGTTCCAGCCTCTGTATTTTTGGGACTGATAAAGCTTAATCACATTTAGGTCAGATATGCAGATGAGGGTTGGAAAAAAGGACACAGACAGGAAATAAAGCTTCAAAAGAAAAGGGGATAAACCCGTTACCATACTAAAGGTTACTGTTGCTCAAATTGTAGTTTGTATTCAATATGAACACCTTGTTCAATGATATTTAATTCAAATCAATATGCTGAAGATAGAATTACATATTGAGAGAATTCATTAGAAGTTCCTAAAGTAAGCTGAATAAACGTGCCTCAAATTATATTTCATTAATCTATTCAGGTATTTAAATTAGATCTGTAAATCATTTTGAAAAATCCACAAGGGATACACAATTAGGTAAATAAGCTGTTCAAGGCCAGGAGCTATTGAGCATTTATTGCACAGTGCTTTCTTGTATGCGGTTTATGGAAAACATGAAAATGCCAAAAAAAACAAAAAAGCAAGTAGCGCCTATGCAAAGTTTAAAAGAAAGTTAGCAGAGATGATGGCTGGAATAATAATAGAAGCATAGCTCTCTCATAATTAGTTTTCCAGTCTTTGCCTACACAATGTCACTATACCACTAAAGTAATTAAATCTAGGACAAATGATTACTTAATGTAAGTGTATTTTATAAAACATGTGATTTTTTGACCTTTTGAGTTTGCTCATTTGTAATCTGGTTGTCTTTTCCTGAAGTGTACACTGGTCTTTCTGAATCAACAGCAATATATAAATATAATGGTTATAATAGTTTCATTGGGAGCATTGCTATCTGTAACCATACACCATTTTAAGAAGGCAATACTTGTTTTTGCATAGCTCATGTGACATTTAAGCATGCCAAAGACATGTTTGCAATAGTTGAAGCATGATGCATGAATTATATTTATTTTGTCAAAGTTGTAGTGGGTGTTACAAGACTTGCTGGTTACCTGTTCTCTCACGCTTTTTTGGGTAGGCTTCCCACTGAACATCTATCTGCAGACATTTTCCAGGCTGTAGTAGCATGAGCTGGCATAACCAAGCCTTGTGGTAGTTAATACATGCAACATAGGGTACAGCACAAGGTCCATCTGTTTCTCAGTACTGAGCATCTTCACTAGGACAGTATGCCATATCCCGTGCTGCTGCTTTCTTTTCAGTCTTTGATGTGAATCTAACCAGAAAGAGGCAAGATTTTATGCCTACCTACATGGAGTCATAGTTGCTCAGTCTCACAGAGATGTAGCTTAAGGCATTTTCCTTGATTTCTGTTCTCACCTGTCCATGTTCTTATTCATGCCATGATACATTGTTAGAGCTTGAGTACTTTAAGTAATTTAATCAGTCGTGATTCTAGTTACTTTTCAAGCACATAACAGCTGAAAATATATTGAACTGTGAAAATGAAAGGTCTAGATGTTAATTTTGCATCCTTTAAATTAATTTTTTCAATTTTTTTTAGTGAGATGTATTTATTTTTCCAGTTGCTATTATCCCCTAATAGACTATGTAAGCAGACTTAAAAGGAAAATGAACAGAGCTTGTAGTGTAAATTCTCTTCCTGGAGATTAATCATTAACAGATTATCAACAAAATGTATCTGAAGACTTTCCCTGGGCCAGGCTGCACCTACACAACTCTGGTAGGAATGGTTGTTCTAATCTTAAAATCCTGTTTTTCCCTAGGGAGCCACTCCTTCTCCCTTTCATGCCACAGAGGTAGCACTCCACTGCCTCAGTGAATCAGCAGCATCCACTTAACCTCTCCTCAGCAGGATAAGCACCTGCTAACAGCATGCGGTATTGCTGGGAAAATTATGAGCCTGCTACCTTATATGTTAACAGTGATTAATATTTGGTATTACTGTTTCAATATGTAGGAGGCATTGCCACTGTTGAGAAACTTCTTTAACCCAGCTGCTGTTGCTACAGAGATCCCTCTCACTTAGAACATACAGTTATGGACTGCTTCTACCAAGAAAGTAAACAGAAGCATCTTTCAGGGCTTAGATAACAGAGAGTTGGATAAAATGTTGTGTTTTATAGTTTAAGCAAACAAGCAAACAAAAAAAAAAAAAACAAAACCAAACAGGATTCAAATTTACATACCGTCTAAATGAAATATCAAATGTAATGGACTTCTTGTTATCTGATGTGTTAGGGAAAGGGGGAATTAATACTAGTCTACATTTTAAGACATTAAAGTTTTGTGATAGTCTGTGGAAATACTTGTTTTTGTCTCAGGAGCACAAGCACACTGAGAAAATGAGAACATGACTGTGCTGTTTTCATCGTAATGCAAGTTTTCCTAAATTAAAATACAGCATTGCTGTTTCCTTAAGTTTTGTGTAAGTGCATCATATTCCTTTACAGTCTTGGTCATTATTTTATAAATTGGCTGCATATTTCTCCTTATCAAACCTCTTTTTAGGAGCTGACTAAACAGTTTGTAAACTATAGGTAGCAAACAGAATCTGTGGAAATCAAAGATTTGCTTTCATCTTTAACCTTTTGGGTGCTACTGTAAACATCTCTACTGGAATTTTAATGTCTGCATCTGCAAATACTATAAAAACTTACAGGAAAAGTGAAATCATATCTCCCCTTATTACGCTTTCAAAAAACTAGAATTACAGTTTAATCAAGCTTCAAAAAATATGCTTACAAATTTTTACACTTTAGTTGACCTAGCAGGGCACTGTGGATATTTTTCTAAATCTTTTTCTGTTACAAATAAAAGCAACTCCATTTGTATCCCCCCTTTTTATCTTTAATTTCCATTGTGGTAGGTGGTCTGTATCTCCTCTTTTCATTCTTCCCTTAAGTCTTCTATGACTTCATATTTTGGTAACATAATAATTAATTATATAGTCCTATATCTTGAATATTCTGTAAGTGCTGCAAAAAGGCATGAATGAGTATCTGTCTGTTTAAAATTATACAAAAATCTATAGTTGGTGTCCTACATTGTTGATACAAAATAAAAAGGCCCTTCATTCATATTAATCAGCTAGATAATTTAAAAATATTATTATATTTTTTGAAAGACCATCATTCAGCATCTTTGAAATGGGGTGGGATGATTTTGTTTTCCCCATGAATTTCAGATTTGGTTGGCTACCAGAGGCAGAATGATACTAACATATGGACATTTCCTGGCATGATATTCTGACCTGGGTATTTGGCTTTTAATGGGTTTTGTGTGGTTGGAGGGTGAAGAAACAACATCAAATGTATCACGGTTTTAATAAAGTGTCACTACCATTTTTAATCATTACAGGAGCTGAGGGAAAGGCTGTATTTGCAATTCCCATTGACCAGGGTAGGTGGTGGGTGCTGTGGTGATTTCAGCTTAGTTGAAATGCTCTGGCTCCTTTATCCTAACACATCACTTTCTGTTTGACCCATGATTCTAGAAAGCATCCACATGTTGGAAGGGATTTAGTACTCTTTTTGTAATGCCTACAGTGAAGCAACTAACAATCTACTGACAATATAGACACACATGATTTATCAGTTGATTAATTTCTGGCAACATTGAAGCTTCTAAATCTATATAACATGTAAAACCTAGATAATATCTAAGTATTTATTTAGGAGTACAAGTAACATTGCATGATCTAGTGCAATTTTCACACTTTGACATCTTGCAGAAAACACTATTGTTATTTATTGCAATTTTATAAACCACCCAACAATCTCTGCTAGTTTAAAGGCAAAGTGTGTTTTCCTGAACTGTTAACTTCAGTATTTGGCAAAGGAATCTAGTTTGTTAGAATGGATAGACAAAGAAAATTTTATTTGTTGTTAAGTTATAGAGCATAAATTCAACATGTGCTTTTAGATTGCTTGATGGGCTGGTTTCTAATAAAACTCACTGTCTAGCTAGCAGCACAACAACTACTGTGGAGAGATGGAAAATGTGTAATTTTGGATGCTTTATGAGTAATTAAATATATATTATAACCAAGAAAGTGGATAGTTTGCCTCTAGCTTGAATTGTCTTAGATTTATTTATGCAAAAAGATTTTTCTCAAAGCTATTGTCATTTGTAGCTGTATTGAAAATACATAAAAATCTCCCAAATATATCTATTTTCATTAAAAGTTATTAAAACTTAGGCTGCTGTAGTAAAAGATCATTGATCATTATCTATTATTATTCTGATACCATTTTAGTTTTTAAATATTCCAGTTGTATTATACACTGTTAGCCTAGATGTGGCAATGATGTGGACCAAGTTTTAAAATTACCATTTTTAAATTTGTTCTAATATCTTCTGCCAACATTTCTGAAAAGAAAAAGTAGAATTAAGGGGAAAAAAAGATAGTTTTTGACATAAAAATACTTCTCTTACACTAACTTTTTCTAATAAATAAAAAAAATTAATTGTCAGGCATTAAGGCTTTACTAAGGCTTCCTTTCAGAAGGTTTTTTTCACAAAAGGAAAAAGGTGACTTTAAGAAGAAAACCTCACTCCCTTCCATTTGAAGTTTCCTTCCAACCAGTACTTACTGATGGCCAATAAACATGAGTACCAGTAAGATTCTCCTCTTCTGCTTGCTTCTGTGGGTGTAGTTTCCAGGGAGCTTCTGTGAGTCTGCTAAAAACATTTAAACAGGTCCTTTTACATGAAACTTACTGTAAGGGGTTAAGGTATTGTCTCTTCAGGTTTTTTTTTTTTTTTTCCCTGAGAAGAAACTTGGGACATATAAATGCAGATCTTAGTGGCTTCCTTTGTAAAACAGGTGTTCACCACTGTGTAATTTCCCTTGGTGATGCACAATATTACTGCAATAAATATGGAATATATACATACATATAAGCACTATTTGCTGGTGCACTGCTAATTTGTTTCTTAGGTATAGATGAAGCACTCTTGAAACACACTCTAGGAATTGTATTTTGTCACTTTTTCATCCCATTGCATCTAAATACTTTGCATACTTTTCCATTATATGGAGTGTGTCTGCCTTTAGCAGAAGTGTCTGGCAGTTGCAAACTTCAAATGTGTGTAGCTTCTAGCCAAGAACAATGAAATTGAATTATTATTCATATTAACATGGGCTATCTTGAAAAGGCAACACTTTTTTCCAATAGAAAAGACAGAATTTTAATTGTAAAGTTGCTGCTTGGTGGAGTATATATTTTTATCATATTAACAAAAAACCCAAGTACTTAATTTTATAAAATATGTGATTCAGTTTACCTCCAACACCATATTGTGAATGCACATGGAATTTATTCTGATGCTCACATTGGGACAGCTTAATTTAACTCTGGAAATTAAGTGAGTGTAAAAAGTATCTCCTCTTTAAATCTTTGTTAGATTTTGAAAATATTCCTATGAGTGCAAGTTCTTTGCACACACAATGAAACCTGCTTTTGATTCACATCAGCACTCATACCCTAGCTTCTTTTATTTATTTGTAGCTAATCTGTGAAGAAGTTTTGTTCATCCTAATGCTGTCCCAGTGCCTTAATTTCTAATTAACATTGTAAGGTTGCCAAATATATAAAGTCTCATATGGTGAAATGTAGAACACTGTACCTTAGAACCTGACTACTGGTCATTTTTTGCTCATCTGTCTAAATCCTGACATTAGGGCAGTTTGATTGACTGTGAAGATGTCAGTTTGTATCAACTTAATATGTTTTTTGATAGATCATAATGCATTTGCAACTAGAATATACTAATTTTTAATAAGATTCCACTCAGTTTGCTATCCAGAATGGATAGCATCTGTACTGAAAAGGCATAATCTTAAGTTTCAATTTACATGTATTAGTCCTTGTGCAGAAAAAAACTTCATCCCCCTAAGAAAAGTGAAATACATGAGGGACCCGCTAGGACACATAGTCCCTTTTGATAGTTACAGAGTAGTTCATAAATCATGATAAGGAAAGAAAAGTATAAAATAGTGTCATTATAAGTGTGGTTGACATTCTCTGACTTTGTCCTCTTGACCTTTATTAGCCTTGTCAAAATGGCACATAATACATTTTTACATCACAATTTTAAAGCACTGTTTTCTGATCATAGGGCTGGTGAGAATAATATATCTTCTTCACTACTTTTTGCTTAGAATTCCTGTTATACATGACATCAAGATTGGAAAGACAATACTACCATTTAACACATGGCAAGCTTCAAGATGAGGAACCTGTATTCCAGCAAAGTCTAGTCAGATAGTCATGAAAAAAAAGTGGGAAGACAGGGGAATTTGACATAAATATATGCAGCCAGTCTTCCACCTTATTTTAGTAGAATATGAGAATATTGGGCTCTTTCTCAACTACATAAGGATAATCCAAAACTGAAGAAGGTCTAAGATTGTCTTTACTAAAATAATTTACTTGCAGTGGCATTCCCAGATGGTTAAACTTGCAAGCTCATTCAAATGTGAGCAGGAGGATATGAGCTCCTTGAAGACATTATAGTAATAAAACTTCCTTAATGTCTAACACAGTGAGCTAAATGATTTTTTAGCATGATGGGAATACACATCTAATCGTTACTTTGGGAAAATTTGTATTGGACCAAGAAAAAAAGAAAGTGAACCAGCCTACTAAAATGTCTGCAACAGTAAGCATGTAAAGGCATTTAACATAACTATTTGATTTGAAATTGAAAACTTGAAGAGAATAATATATTGAAATTCTAATACAACCAAAGTTCCTTTTTACTTTTTTCTTTCTTTTTTTAAAATTCATCAATCATTGAAAGAAGAATCAACATACTTATCTTTTATTTTACCTGTTTTCATTTTGTAAATTTCTTTTTGCACTAATGCCACATGCTTTTCTCAGCTAAGATGTGAAGACACGAAACTAATATGATCTTATTTTAGACAGCCATTTGAGTGAATAAATTCCTTGTAAAGTTGGAAAATAGAACCTTTAAAAGTCAAATAGATGACTTAATATTAGGACTTTATAACTTTGTTGTGCAATCCCAACACTATTTGATTATAAAAAACAAAATGTGCTTGCCCATTTAGCACCCAGTGATTTTGAGTTAATAAGAGAAGCCTCACTTAATTACAGGTTTGCTAATTGTCTCTGTAGCAGTGATCTGGATCCACATTTTTCACCCTCAATGAATTCAAAATGTCATGGATGACAAAACATTTTATGATTGTTTAATCCAGCAGGAGCCAGTGCTATATCAGCTATAACCTCTCCTTACTACATGTATAAAGATTGCCTTTAATAGCAATAAGCATCATTCAATTTCAAGTATGTGCTACAAAAGCAGAATTAAAGATTGCTGCAGTTAGGTTGACACCCAGAATGGGAACTTTCTTAGGGACCAAATCCATGTGCAAAGTGAAGAAGAAGAGTAAAATGAAAAATATATTAGCCCTTGATTTTTTATTTATAGCTGACCATGCCTCATCACAAGGCACAAGTTTATGCTAAGCTAGAAATGTCTTTCTTTCCTAGTAGGAAAAAAACCTATGAGAGATAACTTTAAAATTCTGGTAATTAAATTACTTATCTAGATTTAGAAGTTAGAACACTGTGTGTATTCTGATAGATTCAGCTTGTAGCAAGTTTATTGCGGCACTGGAGGATACTTATTAGATGGTGATGGGTAAAATATTTTTTCTGTGAAGCTGTAAGATGCTTATGCAATTTGTAGCAATAACAGAGTGCAGTGTGCTCCTGCAAGTAAGAATACATTTCTACATTTCTTGTTGAGAGTGACAAGACCCAAAAAACATCCTTTTCTCTCATCCTCAAAGTATAAATGGGAGTTGAAGTGGCAACTGTGCTTCAAAAGTTCACAAAATTCTAGTATAGCCTTGTCCTGAGCAATTATGACCTGCAAGTCATAGAGCAGATCGGTTGATCAGAAACAATTTCCCTGGCCAGTGCTATCAAAGGAAGTAGTATGACAGGTGTCACATGAAGCCAGCTTTGAATACTCAACTCAAATGGCCAGTTGCAGGTGGATCAAAAGGCAGACACCATCTGTGCAAGTTCAGGAAAAGGCTATGAAATCAAATCTCAAGATCCTTAACATGACTCTGAGCCTACCCGTTATGGTGCAGTGTGGAATCAAAAGGCTTGTCCACTCACCCAGAAGAACTGAAAATCTGCTGAAAGTGACTGTGTTTGTCTGTTCAGAATAAAGGAAAAAAACATTCACTACATGTTCAAGAAAGGTCACTGATACCAGTGTTTCTAGGTCACTTTGCACTGTCTCCCATACCCTTTAATGGGTACTGCCTAACCTGTAAGGAGAGTCAGTAGTTTTGACTTTGCTGAGAAAGAGGCTAAATGGAAGATTTTGAATTTAATATATGACAACACTCTCTAGTCGAGGACACAGGAAAAACAGTTTCTAGTAGTTTTTCCTTATTTCTCCAAGCACAGTTTATGTTTTAAAATTATTTGAAACTAGCTTTGAAAGGAACTTGCTGACCAGCAGTTTTATGACTTGATTTGTTTTAAAGCCTAAATGGCTTAAGGAAATGTTTTACAGAAGATGTAATTCATCTACAAGGAATAAAACCTTGAAAATTAGGTGGCATAAACCTAAAATGCAAACTACATTATCATGACTTTGCACTTAAGCTGTTGGTCACAGAACTAATTTAAGAGTGCCAATATATTCTTTATTGCCTATAAGTACATTTTTGGAAGTTGGAAGATTTTTGAAAGTGCTTTATTCAAAAACCATTTTTAATGAGTCCTTGATCTGATGGTTAGAATTTCTCTGACATGTAGCTTTGATCAGGGTGTGGAATAGCTGTGAAGCCATCTTTCTTTGCCATCTTTTGCCATTTTGCCATCTTTCTTTGAGTAATGACTTCATTGACATTTCATTGTGAAATTATATTTTTCTGTCCTGTTGATTCCTTCTTTTATAAATTGATTCCAAATTACTTTACTGATGACTTTGCCTTTTTTTTTTTTGGCCATCAGATGCAGAAACCTACGCACTTATCTAAAGAAGGCAGGATATTTGGGACTTTTGCATTTGGAGTGCATTGTAACCTATTGCTTTTAACAGACACTTTTGTGTGTATTTTTAAATATGAACCTGGTAATAAAGCTGTTACCTGCTTTTCGTGGACTCTCGACTCCTAAATCTAAACAATGACAGTGTTGGTTTTACAGTGTAATGCATATTTACAAATTGAGTGTTTTAAGTTACAGATGTACATTGCTATTATTTCCATACTGCTATACGTTTCTATACTGATAGACTTGGTATTGGAATGTTGGTAGCAGAAATATTAACTGTGGAGAACTAAACACTTATTTGAGAGAAAGATTAAAACAGTTGCATCTGTACTGACAGGACCTGTGACATCAAAGTGGTTTTATATAGTTTTTTTTCCAGTTTTTGTAGATTTGGTTAATTTCAGGGTATTATGATTATTGTTAATAAAGATTGGGGAGATGAGGGTTTTCAGACCCCTAATATATTTTCATGGAAAGACAACTAGAATATGGTGGTATAACAGGCAGCAGAAGTTATAAAACCTACTAATTGTGGCATTGTCTATTTGATTATCTGTCTTGAATATTTAGTAGGGCTACTTGTCTTGTTTATTTTCTTTTGTGGAGAGTAATATAACCATTTAAAGATTATTTTGATGGGTTAGTATACAACTGTTTAATTTAATTAGATGAGAAATTTTAATGGATTTGTACTAAATGCTTGATATTTATATTGATGTGTATTGATAGGAAGACTGTTGTATTTCGTGTGCGTTTTTTTGTAGTATATGTGAGGACAAAACAAGGTGGTTTTGCTTTAAACCTGACTGAACTGATATGCAAGAGTTCATCATTGGCAACTAGCAAAGAAAATCTATTTCCTTGCAAACACTTTATTGTTTGTGCATGTTAATGAGCAATATATGTTCTGTATTTAACATGCATATTACTTTAGTGGTTACTTTATTGCACATACAGGCAGTATCTTAGAAATGTTGTGGTTTAACACCAGCAGGCAACCAAATTCACCACTCACTGGGCTGCTGCTCACTCACTCCCTGCCCAATTGGGTGAAAAATAAAAATAAAATAAACCCCAAGAAAACAAGTGATATAGATAAAATTTACTGATGACCACCAGCTGACCCCCTCACTGGTAGAGTGGTGAGGCAGGAGAGGTCTTGACTCTGCACATGCTGCTCAGCAATAATAAAAAACATCTTAGTGTCATCAACACTGTTTCCAGTAAAAATCCAAAGCGCAGCTCAATGCCAGCTACTGTGAAGAAATTTTACTCTGTCCTAGCCAAAATGAGCATAGGTATATAGCAAAAGCTGCCTTAAGGTCTTGGACAAAAAAACCCTTCCAGATGTTCAGCTGTTTGTGCTCTTTAGGACCACTCTTTTTGGCAGGACTGAGTCGAGTCACATTTTGGCTTTAGACGATATACAGTGATTGAAAGTAAATGCAAAAATCTTGCAATAAAAATTGTCAGCTACCTTTGTTCTTTAGTCAGAAAATAGTTTTGGAATTTTCCTGAAAGATGTATGACCACTGACTGGCACGTAACAAAAAGGTATTGCAATTCAGTAAAATAAGGTGTGGATCTCTAAATTCTTTGTTTGAAAATTGCTTTCTTTGAATATTTTTTTTAACTATTGATTCAAATCAGAATTTTTTCTTTCTTTTTGAAAAAGAATCCTGAAAGAGAACATACTCTGTATCATTATAGTACTCTTCTTCCAAATGTTTTATTTTTGACTCCATTTTGTTTAATCCTGAGCTTTAAAAAGTGCTTTATCTCAGATGTGCAGTTGTCTTAGTATACTATGAATGGGTGACCCAGTCATTTCAGTTGTAAATTCTGGACTGTTTTAGATCCAAATATATTAACAATTTGTAAAATGGATAAATAAAAGCTAAAAAAACACCTGAAATATGTTATAATTTTTCAGGTGTCCTTATTTTAAAAGTTCATGGGTAACTGTAAAAATAACTAGATAAGAATGTAATCTATAAGAACTGTAATAAAAAGACAAGGCATATTGACGTGCAGTAAACATGGCAACATTAAAAAATTAGAAAAAAACCCTATTTGGCTATAGTAATTAATATTATTTGGGAAAATGAGTAAGTAATATCGTCCTTTAGAGAAAAAAACATTCATTAAATTAATGAAAATGTATAATTGTGTTTCAGAATAGATTCAGAGGAACAGTGCTTTCTATAACTAAATACCTACATTCAAATTGATTTACCAATATTATTTAAAGCTAATATCACAATTTTCTATCTGCTTACACACCACTGTTGCCTTTTTTGTTCATACATATATGCATATGAGTAAATTTGAAAAAAAATTTGCAATTATAATAATTTCCACGAGATGGTGCTCAAGCAATAAATTTTAAACTGATAATGTAATAACTATGACCAGTAACAAGCTGAATTTGAAAATATGGCTGTCAAACAGATGTTCTTCTCTTTGATGCTATATCTAACTTAAGGTGGGAATGATGAGGTCAGGAAGGCTAATGAATTTATTATGTGGTGGAAAAGTTATTTCTCCTTGTCCAAAAGACAGAAATGCCATGATTTTTTACAGCATAATACCAGGGAATTGTGTTCATTTTGACATGGAATTCTCATAATCCTTTTCATATCTCATACTTTGGTTATTATTTATATGTTGTCCACTTCTGGTTATGAGTAAAGGAACTAGTATTCATAAAGATATTACAGTAGTTATCCTAAGCAAAATGTCAGTGAATTCAATAGATTTAAATAAATCTATCATAGAAAAATACACTGGGTGCTGATTCACTGATCATTCAACAGTAAATAAAAAATGTCGACAGTACGATAATGCAAGAAGGCAGATGATGTGAGAGAATGGCAATGACTGTAAACAAAGCAGACAGTTTGGCATAAGTGGTTTTCTCACTTTGATGAAATAGAGCATTCTTAGCTGTTTTGCTTGCCAAAGTGGTGCATTTTTTTTTCTAACATCCTCTGCAAACCCCTTATTCATCTCCTCCTTCAAATTATACAGACCATTTATAATTTAAAGTTCACTGTGACTACCTCTGAAGAAGAGTCAATAATTAACACTGCAAGCTTGTTGTTGTGGTTGTTTTGTTCCTAACCATCAAAATGGCAAGAGGCAAATCCACAAAGTTTTTTTTCTTCACTCCACTGTTGTTTCTTTCTTCAGCTATTTTGTTGCTTGGTGGGTTTTGTTTGTTTGTTTGGTTTTGTTTTTGTTTAATTTTATTTTATGTTGAGCATTTTCCTTTATTTCAGCTTAAATGATCAACACAAAATATACCAAAAGCACAATTGGTCTTACTTCTACTGCAGGCATTGCCCTTGGTGAGCTAGTAACAGCAGTAGTGCATTTAATTTACAGTATGCTTTCTTTTTGTTGTTGTTGTTCATTGCTTCTAATCTCATGGATGTAAAACACAATTGGTATGTACTTCTGGAAGGAAGACTATTTTTAAAGAGCAAACAGGTCTCTCCTAGATATTTTACTTTCTGACAGCTGATAGAGCAGTAATCATCCTAGTTGAATAAACTTGAAGGGTCTGTGAATAAGGAAGTCTCATATACTTCGTTATGCAGACGGTTGGGAGTAAAGTGATGACAGATCTGTGAAAAACAAATCAACCTTACCCTTCTACTTTTATTTAGATATTGCACATGGAGGCTGCCTGCTCCTGCAAGGTATTTAGTCACCCAACTCCTACACACATATGTTTGAGGATCTGAGTCCAAGTTCAGTGATGGTCCATTTTATAGATATTTGGCTCAGCCAATTAGAAAGAATAGAATTATTTGCGAGATTTCTTTCTACAGTTGGAGCACTTTCATTGGCATAAATAGCTGCATCTCATATGAAGTTTTTTACCTTTATTACCAAATTTCCTGTGTATTCACTGTATCTTTGTACAGGTACGTTTAATAAGTACTTTTTTTTTTTCTTTTTTTTTTTTTTTCATGGAAAATCACTCCTGCTGTTAACTAAACTGCAACACTCATTTATTTTGCTTTCTGTATTTTCAATATATTTCCACTAAGCAACTGACAAACAGAATTGACTAAATGTTTATCTACCAATCAATAAATATCAGGAATGGAGAAAAAAAATATACTTTAATATTGTTGTAATCCATTGTGAATATACTACATATACCCATTATATGTACTACATTACCTGCTTTTTCCATGGCATTTGAAAATACCTGTCACTTGTTCTTTCTTGTTAAGAGTCCCATTAGACCACCTGGCTATTGTTTGCTATTCTGAGGCTCTGTAATTCCTTTTGTCTTGGTAGTGGGAGGGAAAGATTTTACATACATAGTTCGATTATCATGAATGTAAGTTTGAGGGTCTCTTTTTAATTTTTCTTTTCACAACCATTTTTGCTAATCCGTAATGAGTCTGTACTTGTGCACTTTTGTGGATGAGAGAGCAATATGGACTGTCTTTGAGTAAATTAATTTCATCAGAATTCCCCTCTTTAGTACTGCTTATTCTATCTTCTAATTCCACAGTACTGTACAAAGGTAGAATTACAGTTTTCCCACTGGTACTGTTAAATTGCTTCATTACAGGCTCCTTTCAACATTTTAACAGCTCAAAAATTGGTTTCTTTCATTTATTATCCCATGCTCTGCTTAAACTGACTTCTCATTTGCTTTTTGACCATTTTAGCTTTGTGTATTTGTACTTTCTTTCATCTTTTCTTCCAGTTCTTTTGGGCATTTGCCTTTACTATCATGCCCAGTTGAAGCATATGCAAAGTTTAGTCGGCAGCCAGGTTCACAAAGGCTGTGTGTGTAAATAGGCTTTGAGCACAGCCCAGCAAGAACTTGAGACCCTCATTCTAAAATCTCAGATATCTGTGGTACAAAGCCAATAGCTCTGACTGAGCATTTAACTTTTACATTTAGTGAGCACCTTACTCAGAATCAGAAAACTTGTGGCTTAATTGCAGGCGAGAAAAGGTTAAAGGATCATTAATTTATTCTTAAGATGGAAGAAAATAGGCAAAGAAAAAAGAGTGCAAAAATCTTTCTATATTTTACACTGTGATCTGTAATTAATTTTGATTCAAAGGGCTTAATTTTGAAAGCAGATTGAATAAAATATTTGTGAATATAAAGATTGGGATCTATCATTTTGTTTTCTAAAATAATTTTAGCACCTGTATTTCAAGTAATTAAACATTGTGGTCACTTTTATTATCTTATTTAGGTCTTGGGGTTTTATCGTTATTAAAAAAATCTGAAAGTACTAATGAAATCATTAATGTAGCTGAGATTCACTATAAAGTACATGCTGTGACTCAGATCTGAGAGCACAACATCTCTCAAGGCCATTTGATTTTGTCAGAAAAGCCTGGATAAAATTAGTACTATTAACACAGCAGCTTCTGCAAGGCAGAATACAATACAGGTTAACTCCTCAGGCTGACACAGGGGTTAGAGTCCCCAGCAGAAGTCTGGCAGTGTGGCAGAGGAGTGGGTTACCCTGTCAAGGTCCTCACCTCCTACTGAGCTGGAATTAAGTCTCATGGAGGAAACAGAGCAAGCCTTTCTGTTTGCTTCTAATTAATAAGTGAGTGTGAATTTTTTGTGCTCATATGGGTGGGAAGATTCATTCCTGTTCCTGGTATATCTGCTGGAATTCTTGACAGCAATTGTTACTGCTTATGTACTGCAAAAGAACTCACTGAATCATTTAGACAATGATTCAAGTAAACTAGTAGAGTCAAGGCAACCTGAGGAAAAATTCCTATGTTTTCTCCAAGTGAGTCTGTCACTGTTCACAGGAGTGAAAATGTGTCAAGAGCTTTAAATTACACGTTACCTTGAGAGCATCTCTTTGTGCAAATATAAATGTCCCCTTATTTTTAGTCCGTCTTTTCTCTGCTGTATTACATTTTTGCAGGAAGTACAAAACTATTAAAATAATTACTTATATGTTTTAGTATTCAGTTGATTTCCTGTACTGTTTCAACAGGAACTATCTTTGACTAAGCATCATATCCTATAATATTTGAAAATGCATTTTTAGACATATAAACATATGTATAAAATCTATGTTAATTTGAATGCAACTAGTTGCATTTTTGTCTTCTACAGTAGGCCTTTTGCCAGCAAGTTTAGTAGAAAGCTTTAAACACTCCTTTGTTTAAGTTTTCAAAATAAATAAATAAATTTTCAATTTGAGTGTGAGGGCCTTGCAAGAAACACAAGGCTCTTCTCTTGGCAGCCTGAAGTTTCCTTGACTTCTGATGCAGAGTGCCCAATTCACATGCCACCCCCACCCAGCTTTGTTCCTGACACTGCACAGAAAGAGGCTAGAGGCTGCTCACAGGAGATCCATGCCCGACCTGCCTCTACATTGACAGTCGACTTGAAAGGGCATGATTGTTCAAGAGAGGTTCAACACACTGTTAATTGCTCCCTCAAATATCATAAGCCCTGTAGAACTTTAAAGACAGCATCAGTTTAAATTGTTTGCCAAACAGCAATCTGTGCTCCTCAACATTTCTGACCCAAATATGTCATGATAACAAATATATCATATAAAGACATAGCAAATCACAATCATCAGCTGGTGTGTGAGGCTCAAATAATTGCTCCTTTTAACAATTTAAAGACATGTCTACTTTAGTATGGAAAAGGAACAACCTAAAACTGCTGGTTGTCATATTGATGGATTGGTCGTTACACCTTTGTCATTTTTAATTTGTAGATTAACAGTTTTCTCAGACAAAAGTTGTTCCTTTAAATTTGCCTTTTACTTTCATGTTTTCTCTCTTCTTAGTCACTCTGTTAAGTCCCTCGTAAATTACACAAAATTATAGCCTCACAGATGCTTCCATGAAAGCCTCCTCTGAGTTGGCCTTTTCAAATGTGCTCAGAGCTTTACTGCAGCATCCCACTTAAAGGAAAGTCAAATAGCTTTTTTACATTCCTCTTTCTCTTTTACAGTTTCATTTTAGTTGTGGGTTATTAATATAAAAACGTTTTTGCTAAAGCCATCACTCACGTAAGATTCAATTCTGTGATGTAAAACATAAACATTACAAAGAGCAAATGTTGTCGTGAAAGACTGGTGTTAGGACACAAAAAATTCTGTGTTCACTTTCAGCCTTTTGCAAAAGTAATTTTGAAACCAAACTAAGACTTTTAATATGTGGAAGGTCAGCATCCCCAGGAGTGTCTGTTAGTCTATTGTTCATGTTGTTTAATTTCTGTCTTAACTCTTTTTCAGTTTCTTGGTTTTTAGACACTTAAATAGGACAAAGTTATCATTCTACAGACTATTGTACATGCGAGAAGTGAAGACCATGAAAAGTGCTAAATCTAGTTTACTTAGAAGATAAAGTATATTTATGCAGCTATTTTTTCCTATCTTCGATATTGTTTTCTAAATGTCAGAATGGAATGCAAATACCTCTTTCTAAATTAAAAATATCAACCACAGTTTTTCCCTCTAAATTTCAACAAGTTAACTCCTGCACATTTAACTGTGCTGTTTACCTCAGGAAACTCTACATGAGGCTATGCATGCCGAGTCAGCTGAAACCCTTATTTTGTGCCTAAATAATCACTTAAGTAGGCAAATCTTTACATTATTTCTAGAGAAGCATAATTATATTCCTTTTAGGAGGAAGATTAGAATGCTAATTCTATAAGTAGGTAGTCATTATTTTATCATTTAGTATTAGCTATAATAATGTTAGTCATGATGAACTAATGTGGTATTAATATGGATTTCATATGTACTCTCTTAGGAATGCAATTGCAATTTACTATTTCATTCATGTTCAGTCATTTTGAAGTGTTGCTGAATTAACAGATCACTACTCACCTCATTTTATATCAATGAACACTTTTGCTTATGAAAATATTGGACCACTACTTAAACTGAGGTTGAACCATGTGATTGCAAGCATTTAACACAACCAGAAAGAAAACTAATAGTTGGGAAAAAAACCATGGTTGATTTTTCTAGCCCTTTTGCTGGGATAAAGTTAAAAAGTAGACGCTTTGCAAAGAACAGCTGGACTTACAATGCTCATTAGCCTAAGAAAAATGTAGCAGACTCTGGAGGCAGCTGGAGTTAGGAAGGAATGACTGAAGTGAAGAACACCTTGAGTGCAGGTGAAACATGAACCTAAGGTCTTTGTGTTCCTGCAGTGAGCCCCCTGTTCCTTCTATTGTTTACAGACTTATTGGAATACCAAGGTCTGAAGGACTTGAAAGATTGCTTGCTAATGGGAGAAACTCTTCCTTCTCTAAAGCATTAAATTTTATTACTGTTCTGTGATTTAGTTACTGTGCTTGTGTACTTGGGAGTTCTTCCTTCAGTTGCATTCAAACGTTTTTCTCTAGTACAAGTTAAATATATTTATTTCTGATTTTATAAACAACAAAAAATAAAATAAAACAAAACAAAACAAAAAACAACTCAACACCCCCCCCCCAACAACAACAACAAAAAAAACCTCTCAAGCTTAATTTATCATTTTTTTTCTCCCCTGGGATTCTCATAATCTGCTAAGAGATAAAGACACTTATTTTAGTAATGCTAATTGTTATGAGACCACAAATAAATGCTCAAGATTCTTACAGCAGGAGTCAAGGAGATGATAGCACAGGATTTGTGAGTTATGCATTTATTTACTTGATTGAAATAAAGATTCCTATTTATAATTTTGTTGTTGTTCAACTCATCCAGAAATTACATTCTGTCTTTTATGTATATAAAATTCAGTTTATTCTGCTGATCTTTGAGGGAAAATGGATGGTGGTTTTTGTTGCAAATTTATAAAACCTGGTAGAACCAACTCCAAATGCCATTGAGCCGTAAGAAATTTTGTGTTGGAAGTGTTTGGCTCATATTCTCTGTAACAGTAAAGATTTTTTGAGGAGATGTCAAAAGCTGATATATTAAGGACAGCAGCAGCTGCTGCTTGACAAGCCTAAGTCACAGCTCAGAGCTCATTAGAGCAGCGAAATTTCACTGTATCTTTGTTTTTATTAAAATTTGAGAAAAAGTTGGTTTTTATTAAGAATGAGGTAACCAAGGTAAAAAGATGCACATAGGATAGAAGGACAATATGTTGAAATCACTGCATAGGAAAACCCCAGTGTCAGCAAGAACTAATGGTCTGAAGATCAATTTTTGATGTAACGCTTTTGGTTCAGGGGGTAATGTAATATTTGGCTGCATGGACAAAATATATTAATTTAATCAGTCATGTTGAGAAATGTAATGTTTTAAAGATAGATCTACTCTAACATATTATCAAGAACTATGATAAATCTAACATGGAGTCCTGACACCAATACTCTCATTTTGATTTTTCTTGAAGTCATGGTATTAGTGCAGGAAGCTCAGAGTAAATTCCATGGGTTGTACTTGTAGTCTGATGAAATCCTTAACACTTTTTAAACTCATAAGATAACATTAGGGGTTTTATTTTTTTACCTTTTGATAAATATAATCAGTTTCAAATTCTGGATGATTTTGAAGTTTAAACTTTTTCAAAAGCTTTGCAATATGCAGGCATGAAGAATATTGCCATGTTTTAAAGCACTGAAGGATACATTTAAGTAGGTCCTGCAATAGCTGAGATTGTACACTTTGTACTATCCAAGTGCAGGATTAAGAATCCAGATTTGTTCTATAAAGAATTAGAAGTTAAGAGGATGAAACATCTCCAGGTTAGGTAAAGAGCCTTTAAGAGCTAGTGAGTAGGAAATTGTTTGACTTGGAGACTATATCATAGGTTCAAAGGTACTATTGGCATGAATGCATCCTTGGTCCATGTTCCTCTCCTTCATTTTCCACTTTTATGTTGTCCAGATAATATTCATAACCAATACCTTACACAGCCTTGTAATTATGCATTCCAATAAGTAATAAAAATATTTAAATTTTCTCCTTAACAAGATATTAATGAGAATTAGGATGTATTAAGTTCATTCTGGATCATATTAGGTTCTGTTCCAAATTGGTGCCTTTAAAGTAACTTGGTGTGAATAGAGAATTTATGTTTGTCTGAAAAACTTAGGTCAGTGCACCTGAAAGCACTTGAAAACTTTTTTTTGCCAAGATATTGTTCAGAAACAAACTCCTTTAAATATTGTGAACAAAGTTTTAGATTATTTATATGGAGACAAAACATTGTGAAGCAAGATTTATAATCACCCTTTATTTTAGCAATACAGCTGGTTTGAACTATAGTAATTTGAGTTTAAATGTTTTAAAATGAAACATAGAATTTCTTTCTGGTTACACAGATTCTGGTGGATCCTCCCTAGAGAGGTCTTGCTATGATATTCTTGTAGGTGTCTTATCACTCAACTTTGTACTATGAAACTTTGTCAGCATCTGTTATTTTGCTTCAAAATGAAGTTGTTATTTGTGAATGCCTGTCAGTGTGGTGGTTTTTTATCTCTCTTGGTTCTTTTATTTGTTTTGTTGTGTTGTGTTGGCTTGGTTTGGTTTTGTGGGGGTTTTTTATTTGTTTTTGTTTTGGAATTTTTTTGTTTGTTTGCGTTTTATTCTTTAGTCCTTTATGGAGGGGCCAGTGCTTTGCTTTGCTTTACTTTGATTTTTTGGTTTCTTTTAGCTATTTTGTTTTTTTTTTAAACAAACCATTGAATGCAGCACTAGCTGTCATGTGATGTTATTCTAAATGCTACCAGTAATAAGATTTGGAACAAATAATTTGGAGCACTCAAAAGGAGAGTAAGGGAGCTCATCCTTAGCTGTGGGCCATAATGCCAAGTCAGACTGTGTCTGGTCTTCACCTCAATGCAGCACAGTACTGTATGGTACAGTAACTGGAGTGGGGCACACAGATACTCTATAGCTTATTAGCAAAATGATAAATATAAATGTAAGCAAAGACAACTTAATATTCAATTTATTTTGGCATGTCAAGCTAGTTTCAAGTGGTTTGTAAAATGCCAGTGGGTATTTTTGCTGTTTTCTTCTTAATTATGTGTTTAGCTTAAAAAAAACCTGAAACAAAGTGATAAAGTAACTTCAGTCCTATGACTAACATCTGCTAATATATTAGAATGTTTAGCTTTTTAAATTTTGGTGCAAATTTGCTTTTAGACTTCCTGTTCAAAAAAAACTCTATGAAATAATCTACCAATATTATTTTAGACAAGTAGGTTTTCATCAGTGAATTTTTCTACCTTCAGTTTCAATGGGAACATCTGGCTCTTTTCCAATAATCAATATAATCTCTTGAGTTCAATTTCAAAAGTCAGCTGCAGAGAGCAACAATTAGAGGTTAGTAGACTTGATAGATTTTATGAAAAGCAATTATGTCATTAACTAATTATCAAGTTATCAAGCTTTCTTATAGAGATAATACAGAAAAAGCTGAAAGCTGCTGATTGTACAGAAAAAGAGATGTGTCTGTGATAGAAAGAACATGTTGTTAATTAGAGTGAGCTATACAGACTTAACCTTTAGAGCTTTAATGGTGCAGGGAGTCAAATACTTACTTTAATAATAAATTTTAAAGGCAAGAAATAAAGATCTTGTTTTGTTACCTAAACAAGAATTTAGGTATAATATAGGAATCCAAATCTAGAATATTTAGAATGTCTATGATATTGTAAATCCCTGGATTGCTATTGCCTGACAATTACTCTTACAGGAACACATGCACAGGAAGTTCCATCTGAACAGATGGAAGAATTTATTTGGTTGCCCAGAGAGGTTGTGGAGTCCCCCTCATTGGAGACATTCAAGAACTGTCTGGACACAATCCTGTGCCATGTGTTCTAGGATGAACCTGCTTCAGCAGGGAGGTTGGACCAGAGGAGTCACTGTGGTCCCTTCCAGCCTTACCCATTCTATGGTCCTGGTATTATTTTTTGCAATCAAGTGCTTTGTGTGGAGTTGTAGATTTGGAGCTGTGGGCTCTTACAATACTCTGTCTTACAATAAACAGCACTCAGACTCCATGCTGGGATTTTGTATGGCCAGTGGATCATGAGATGTCTTGGAGGTTTTCATTTGTGCTAGGATAATGACTCTTGAAGGACTTCGGAATGCTGGTTGTCTTGGAGGAGGAGTGTCTCCCAGTAGCACATTTTGACTGAGATTTCAGTAGCTATTTTCACCACGTTTCTCAATTATCCGTAAATCAGTCCATAACCATCTGAAAACCTGGATAGGTTGCTCTCCAAGGAGATAGTACCTGGATTTAAGCCTTTGAGTTACAGCAAAGATTTTCTCTTTGAGTAATGTTCCAGCTGCTCTTCTAAAGGTCAGCACCTCAACAAAAAGTACCCACATTGTAAATTAGGAAAATAATGCCTGTTCAGCTCTTTAAAAGAGGAGAGTACAGGTATGCTGATGTTGGAGAGATTAGTTCCCAAGTGCTTAAATATGTCACCCTAAAATCCTGAATAACACTGTTAAGTTTAAGGAATCACAGATGGTCTGTCCCTAAGATGATCCTTGGGGCTATCCTCAATGGCTCTTCAAGTAGTTTTTCCCCTCTTTGCTCTTTGCAGTTCTCTTGTACTTTGTCCAAAAGTGTTTGTCTTTCCTGTTTGCAAGTGAACAGAAAAACCTTTCTAAATTTTGGATTACACCTCTAATTTTACTGTTGGATCTGTTTCCCAATGTAATTACGGAATAATGATAAGTTTTTATCCTTTTACCCATGAGATGCTATTGAGATGCTGATAACTGTTTAGATGAGGGAGAATCTCCTTGAAAGAAATAGGAAATTTTGATATTTGATTTTTTGTACTAGTTTGCTCACTTTTTCAGAAATATGTGAAGTCCTATTTTTTTTAGTCAGAAGACTGTTTATGCTACTAATAAATTGAGAAAGCACAACTATTTTGATCCAGACTGAAACAGACTGCCTATCTTTATATAAGAAAGTGCCCTTTTCCTTCACCTTCTAGGGTATAAACTGCAAAGGCATGCAAAATTATCTAACAAGTTATGTAAAAAGTTAAAAAAAAAACAAGGTTAAAAACTTACCTATCCTTATTACAATGTGAGATATATGAAGCAACATCAGATCCTTGGAATTAACTTTTGAGTTTTTTCCCACTACTATAAAGTGTGTATAGGACTAGTGTGGGTCCAAATAACTCTCTACATGCAAATCAAATTGATCAAAGAATTAGAAATTGTTGCATTGTATATAGTAAAAGTCATAGAGAAACATAAAAATACAAAAGTGCAACATAAAGACAGTTTTAGCTTGACTGTTTTAGAGCAAGATTTATTGGTTTCACAACAGAATTGACTATAGCTGTGTATTCACTCTACAAATTCATGCACTTTAATGAGCATGGTAGGTCTTTCAGTCTCTATCAACAGCAGAAATTAAATCGGTTTCAGATAGAGTATGGAAAATAAATCATGTATGTGTCATATTTCTTTATATCCCAGGATATGTATGTCATGTCATTAAAAAAAAATCCAGACATCTGCAATCAGAGCTGTGTTAAGATAAGTAATAGAATTCATATGTAGCTTTAAAGGTAACAGGAGAAGGGAATGACACAGATATCATTTATACTATGGGAAATGCCAGTTTCTAGCCCAGGACTGTAGAGAAAGAAAGGGAAGGAAAAATAGGAAAATCCATTTAAGGTATAAAAGGAACAAGATGCTGAAAGTATTTGGTCTAAATCACTACCATCACTAAATCAACCAAAGCAGGAAAATTGTGGCTGTAAAAAATGTTGAGGCTATGTCAAAAGTTGTGTAAAGCAAGCTAACAAATGGCTCAGCTGCTACTTCTTACTGCTAAGAAATGCATTTGCTCATTTTTGTACTTTTGAACTTTTATTTTATCATCTAAGGTTATGTAATCCAGGATGTAACAGAAAAATTGATTATATAACTGTTCCTATAGGTTTGGCAATACTTGTAATTCAGGTTCTGAGTAGTTGAAGCAGATGGCTGGGCCTTGAAGGTCTAAAGATATCAATGGCACAACTCAATGCTCTTCTGTTGAACTTCACTGGTCTTTACTCTAAAAGCTGGAAATGAAACTCACTAGAGGTAGGAGAGACAGCCTAAATGACAGCGTCACAGGATAATTCTTCAGAGTACTCAGGAACAGTGTAATTTTTTTTCCAGAGCCCAGGTTCCATATAAAGAAACACTCCTTTGCAGTTCATCTTTTGTTTTTCTGGTTTCTATTTCAACTAAATTCCATAGCACTACATACAAGATCTTACAGATGTTTTTACTTATCATTTCTATTATTTTAATTTGTATCTAATTGGGGTTTTTTCTTACTTCTAGAAATATTATTCTTCTAATTTTAATACATTAAAACTTCTAAACATTTTCCAGTAATACTATGTGTGTGTAGGTATTGCAAATGATTCATTCAAGGCAAATATATGTTACAGCTAATGTGCTGTAAAATTACAAGAATTTATCTAACTTCAAAAAGTATTAAGGCTGCTTAATCTTTGAGTGACATCAATATGGACCCAATTAGCACAGTTTTCAGCCACTTCATAATTCAAGAGAATGTGATCATTCAGCTGTAAGCATATTTGACAGAAACTCCATAGTCATGAAGGTAAAAGCTTGCAAGATCACCCAGTAGGATGGAGAAGCTGTCATTCTCTCATCAGTGCTTTTGAATACTAATGTCAAGGTCAGAAGAGTGTAATTTTAGGCTGCCAAAATATTGTTGAATTTGATCAGCTAGCAATGTTTAAAAAGAAAGTAACAACATAAAAATGTATATACAACTTTGATACAATAGCTGCAAACTTTCAGGTGCTCCCTGCACCTGTTCTCGGTTATTTGCTGCTTTGATTGTCACTTTCATATGCATTTTTTTCCTAATTGTAATATTTTCTTTAAATATCATCCTCCTTGTCTAACATAAAAACTACAGCTGGTATATATTTTACAAATTCTGTTTGTAATTTTAAATGCTGATGTGGGAGACTTTGTTCAAAATATATCACAATTAGAGTGAATATTTGCATGTAAAAATATCCGAGTGCTTATTTTAGACAACAAATTGGCACGTGTAATAAAACGATAGATTTGTCTTGACTTAGAATTTTCATTTACATAACATGACCATGCCACATGGAGGTTTGTACTGCTGGCTCCATCTAATAGACGATATAGACTAGATGGACCCATGTTGTTCTCAAAGTATCTTCTGAATCATAAAAGGATGAGAGGCAACTCAGATTTCAAGAAATCTGCAACAAGCAGATTTCAAGAAGGCATATTTCCACTAAAGATTAGGAGAAAACAGTTTCACAGTGAGGGTGGTTAAAATTTGAAGCAGGCTACTCAGAAACACTATTAAAGTTTTATCCATGGAGATGCTCAGAACCCTGTTTGTTCACAAAATGTCAGAAGTAAACCTACCATTTCTATTTTGATAAAGCAGTTGTTTGTGTGATTTATATAAAATATTTAAAGGTATAAAATAAGAGTATAATTTTGAAAATACTTGAAGGCTTCTGTAATACTTAGGTCTGGAAAGATTTTTAGAGACTTGAAAATCACCCCTCTTGTCAAAGAGTAAGACTCTTCCATGTCACACCTAGAAAGCTGAGCTCAAATCCTCAAGTTGGCAATACATCCTTGTACCAACAGCTACTTGTTCTTAATAGCTTCACTTGCTCCTCTATCCAAATAGAAGGGTCCCTAAATGAATGAGTTAAATCTATACATTGAGCTAAATCTACTCATTGAGTTAGATCTATACATTGATAATAATTATTTCTTTTACATAATTATAACAAAATTTGGTTGCTGAACTTTCTTAACGAAGAAGGTACAGGAAAACAAAATAAAGCAACCTCGTATTTTCATATCAAGTAGGTAGTTTTTTAGGGGTTTTTTTAGTTCAGTTTTGGGTTTTTATTTAAGGGCTTTTTGGCTTTGATTGATTTTACATTTCATGAATATGTCAATGAGCACTGGCAAAAAAAATGCCTCAGTAGGATTGCTTTTCAGATCCAGATACATCTTTGAAAGATGTCTAAAATGACATGTTTGCAGTAAAATATACATGGCCGGGTGAACTTTTCTGGTCTTATCTTGCGCCTCAGTAATTTTAAAACAGAAACCAAAGCCTTTGTTCTGATAAACCAGACATCTTTCTAAAATATATTTATTAAAATGAAATATTCAAAGATCTCAAAAAGCAAGTCTACATACAGTAAATGTGTTCTTTTTCTCCTGTGCATGGTTAACTTTCATTCATATTAATGGGGTTAGGAACATGCTTCAAGCAGAGAAGACTATAATTTTTAAAACCTGTCTATTGAACATTTTGTTTAGTTAAATTTATGTTGCCTTTTTACTACAGGAAGGAAAGTTATATTTTGGAAGGTAATGATTCTTTTGAGTTTAACTATTTTATAAATATCCTTATCTCTGAATTCACTAGTGAATATTTTGAGAAATACTTTAGAGCCCTGAGAATGTTTGTGAAAAGATAACTATATAGCATTTTCATAATTAAAGTTTTTTTTTAGTTGTATTCTGAATATTGGATAGGAGTCAAGGTAATTGTCACTGACAACCACTCTATTACAAAGACAAATTCTCACACAATTTGTGAGACAGTCTCAGAAGTATGTGTTTGTAACAGCCAATTCATATGTGATACTGCTTTCAAATGCACTTAGGTGTTTTGATGAATTGAGGGATAAGAAAACTATGACTCAAAGGACTTTGTTTTGTTGAAATGGTAATAGATTTCCTATATCCACGTACTTCCTATTCATAGTATCTTAATAGGATTCTATAATTACTCTAAATTCCTTATTTTGATTCAGTAAAGCTCTTTTGTACAAAGAAATTACTTCATAAAAGCCTGGCACCATGCAGTGGACTTTTTTTTTTAATTCAAGAATCCTAGCTGATCTCAGAAATTGTGATACTTCAGAATAAGGAATTTATTACAATAACTTAGAAGTATACCTCATTTGTGTGAATTCAAAGCTTTCATTCTTTAAGTGTTAATTAATAAAATAATTTCTGTACAGTATAAAAAATAAAAATATATAGAATCACTACAGTGTGAATTCTGATTTTTTTCCAGTTTTCATGTAATATTTACACTCTAAATGATATACCTTTGCAGAGTGCTTGATAGCAACCTACTAATGCATATTAAGCGTTAAAAACATGCCCTTGAACTTTATAGTGCATGTCTGAAATCTATGGCATACATGCATTTCCTTCAGGAATCTAGCTAGGGTTGCACATGTGTAAACATTTGTGTGACTGCATGTAGTTTTCACTGTTCAAATACGTTTTCATGCATTTAGTTCACCTTTTCATTCCAGTGGAAAGAATTATTTAAGTTTTTATTCTGGTTCTGGAGATTAACACATATCAGAAAGTCTTTGTTGATTTCAGTTTGTTTTCAGTAATTAAAGCTTGCTGTTACCTTTCTGAAAATCTGAGGTGGTGAAACATAGAGCATGGATGATGCATACCATGACCCTTTGGCACAGAACAACTGGTAGTGGCTGTTTATATGTGCAATAAAATCGTGATCAATCTCTGACACTTACTACAGACTTCCTGCTGCTTAGAAATGTGTACAGTAATAGCATTTGTATGTTTTCTGTTCCCTTAAGAGTTCAGTATGCTGCTTCACAGGAGCAAAGAAAATTAGAAATAACATCACAGACACTGTGATAGAAATAAATAAAATAGCAATTTGTAAACTCTTCCAGACAGATCTTTACAAATAAATACAGGAGACTCTGTGTATATGTATAAAGTAAATATAACTTCAGTAGGGATTACGTTTATCTGTTGTATGTATATACACAGTTATTTCATTCTATACATTACTGTTTAATTTGTGAGAACCTGACCTTTTTCTCCCTTACCAGTAACTAGACCACAAGAGACACCACTTAGTACAATGGTTGAAGTTGAAATTAATATCTTTAAATTTTAGGAAGCTGGTTCCGGGTGGGGGGGGAACCTATTTGAAGTGTTTGAGCTAGAAGACTAAAATTCATAAATCATTTTGTGAAAAATAAGTATCTTAATTTTAATAGGACAATAATGTGTAAAAATTAGCACATTGTCATAGATTTTACCCTTTCACTACAGCTGAACAATAGTTTTCAGAGATACGTGATTGAAAAAAAAGCAACAAAAAAACCCCAAACCCAGATTTAAAGACCATACTACCAGTTTATCAGTCTAGAAGAATAGAGAAAAAGCCCCACCATAATTTAGTATCAGTACAAATTAAACTACAGGAACCATGTGTAAGATTATCATATTTCATCACCTACTTTTCCTGACATTTCACAGAGAAACAAAGCTGATTATATGCACCGCAGAAAAGCATGTAATTCTTTACTTAAGTCTTTTCAATAGAATGATTATTTTCTGTTCTTACTAATAGGTTATGTCTGAAATCCTGATAAAATTTGAGTTACTGAAAGCTTCAATTTATTCTTAATTGGTAGAGGACTTACTTATGTGAATAGAACATGGGAGTCCGTGGAATATCTAATGATTATATCTAGTTTCATGTCCAGTCTGAAATCTGTGGATGTCTGTGGGGAAGAATTTTATATGCGTGGTGCAGGTGAAGGGTTGCTACAATGCTATGCACACTATTTTTTCCCACCTTTTGGTCCCATAATTGCCCTTTTTTAATTTTTTTCTTTAGCCAACACAGTGTTTGAAAGTTATATCTGTTTAAATCTGTAGAAAATGTGCACAAAATATCATTCCAAGGTGTTATGCCAGTATTTTAGTTGTTAATAAGTCTTATTTAGCTGCTGTAATCAATTATGATGAATAGGCATACAATTTTAAACTGAATAAGGTTTTAAAATATAGACGATGTTCCTGTAGTAATTCCTTCATGCAATTTATTTTACTCAGTATATGCTGTGTTCCAGTGTGGTACACAAAAAGGCCCATTTAGGGAAAATATTTGATACTTTCTCCATCCAATGAGATTGCCATGCAACTGAAGTTTAAGAAAGGGCTTAGTATTAGGTTACATTGCTAAAAAGGGAAGTTTGTACAGGGGGTCTCTTCTTTGGTCTATTTTTTTTTTTAATCTCTCTTTGAATGTCATACTTCATTAAACTGTGTACTTACGTTCTTGAATCTAAAAATTAAAATCATCATAATAGGAAATATTAACTAACCTCTACTAACAAAATTTAACTGCATTAATCCAGTGCACATAGAATCAGAATCATTGAGGTTGAACAAGACCTCCAAGATCACCATGGCAACCAAACCATATCACAAAGTACCACATCCAGTCTTTTTGTGACCACTTCCAGGTGTGGTGACTTTACCACTTCTCTAGGGAGTGCATCTGAATGCTTGAACACTCTTTCAGTGAAGAGTTTGTTTCTTAGATCCAACCTGAACCTTGCCTGGTACCACTAGAGGCCATTTCCCCTCGTCCTGTCCCTGGTTGCCACCAGAGGATGCTGATCCCCAACTCACTATAATCTTCTTCCAGGAATTTGTACACAACAATAAGATCTCCCCTGACTGCCTTTTTCCAGGCTAAATAACCACCATTCCTTATGTTCCAGACCCTAATACTTACTTTACTAAAGGAAGCATAGGCGTGAACCTTCACTGCCCATGTATATAGCCCATGGGAACTCAATTAATTATTCATATGAAGGTCATACTTATCCCTTGTTTCTATACATTTGTAGTACTTCCTAACTCTTACTGTTTTCCATTCATGCTTTATGAGGAAGGGGAAGTTGCCTTTTTCTGGTATAAGCCTAATCATTGTCATGCCTGATTGATCATGTCCTACTCTTACTAAAGCATAATGCATTCTGGAGAGGCTCCTATAGTGAAACAGCCATACATTCCCATGTTGCCTTTGTTTTATTTATTAAGTAACACTTTACAAAGTGCCTTCTAGCATTGCACGTTACCACTGGTTTCTGAGCTTTTAGGGAGTAGGATGTTTGCTCATGGCAGCAAATATTTCTTGGTTTAAATGTGACTATGAGTGGAGACAGAACTCCAAGTTTGTATCTGCTAATATAAGGTTAGCAAATTAAAATGTGCATGTTCCATAATACCTTTTACCTATAATTCTTTCCAGAAACACAATTAAATTCTTCCAAACTGTATTTTTAGCACTTGCAGCAGTGTGTCTACTTGAATACATTAACCATAAATATGTTAATTTAAAAACACCAAAGTTAGATGAAAGTGACAAAATGGATAAATCCAGAATTCATTTATTAACTGAATTAAAGAACCGAATTGGGCCCATTTCATTCAACAAAAAAAGCTTTTAAAAAAAATAATCATTTCACATGTCAAAGGGGAAGGCAAATCTCACTTGAACCTGCATCTTCTCTTCTTTCTTGCAAGTACCTTAATTGTAACACCTTCAGACATTGCCTTTGTTGGTGTATTTCCACTTTCTATGCAGTATATAAATATTCATTAGCATAGTAATTAGAACTTGGGTTTCCCATGTAAATTGCTTCAACAAACAGGGAATCAAATAATTTTTACTGTCTCTGTCTCATGGAGTATATGAATATTTATTAAAAGTAATAAGTTTCATCACAAGAGACAGAAACATACTTATCAGCAAACTGCTCATAGTAATAAGGATCAGAGAGTTCCTGGAAAATAGGGGTTAAAAGCCTTCAGGTAAAGCTGAAATGCAAAGGTAAGATTTTCATATAATTGCTGATTGTTCAATGAACTCTGTTATTAAGGAAAAAAGTGAGGAACATGTTACTGTTATCGTTTTGTTCTTCTTGTTTTCTGTGTTTGTATAAAACACAGCATTAAAGTTTACCATGTCAACAAAATAAATGAGAAAAAAAATATTCATTTTATTTTTTTTTTTCAGCTGTCACTCACAGAATTTGGTAAATCATTTGAACAGTCCCCTAGTCTGATTTTTACTATTAGATATTGGCTTTCCCAGTCCTTTGTAGGCAATATTCCTCTACTGAGTCAAAAACACAGCATATATTGAGTTGAAAAATTTAAGGTAGCAGGTAACAGCATTTTTAATAGTGTCACAGCATCAGAAATTAGTATCACAGGCTTTTAAACAAAACAAATCTTAAAATTATGGATGGCCTTTCAAAAGTAGTGACTGTTTTCAGATCATTTTTATGGTACAGGATTCTCTTATCCCATCTTATCTATCATAGTTTATGTCAGATGTACTGGTAGCAAATAGCATAAAGAAGTTTCCTTTTTTCTATAGCTTTTTAGACCAAGATAGGATTAGTTATATGGCAGTGGTTTCCTTTATTCTGGACCCTTATAATTGTGGGGTTTGGTTATAAATGGAACTTGGTCTAGCTCTTTGAAGATATTAAAAAAACATGATTATTCTTGATCAACAAGCAATAGATGGAGAAAACTCTAAAGATGAAAAAGAAAAGAAGGCAAAGATAATTTTGTATTTTTTAAGAAATATATTGTGCATTTTTCTTTTACTCATGTACAGCAATTGCAAAGGTCACTTCTGATAGCACATGGGTCATGTATCTGAAAGCAATGGTTGAAACTAGGTAAAAAAACTAGCAAGGTCTTTTCTTTGACAATACAAGGCACTTTTCCCTAAAAACTAAAATAAAACAAAAGTAAAAATATGAGTACTTACAGAGGAGCATTCGAAAGCACTTTTAAAGTCCTAGGGGAGAAAAAGATCTGTAAAGATGATTAATGATTATCAGGCATAAAATAAGTGTATTTAAGCTCTGTCAACTTTGCTTTTTTAATGAGGACTTAACTGCTCCCCAACTAAAGCTTTTACCCAAGCTGTGTTTTGTATTTCATTTAATCAATGCTTTGTATAGAGACAGTTACCATCATCATAACCTTTCAGTTCTTGTGTTTTGGCATCTCACAGATTTTGTATGCAAGTTGGGGGGTTCAAGGGAAGCATATTTAACTGAAATGTTCAAGTACAATTCAATGTGTGATGAAGGGTTAGAGAACCCCTCTCAGTCTTGCTTATTGTTGCAAAGAGAGCCTTTGTAATTACTGGGGATTATGGCAGAATATGAAAGACCTTGAAAGCAGCTTTTGTGAAGATCAGGAATGTGTTCTGCACAACCTCTGAAACAATCAGCTAGAGTAGTGAAGCAGAAGTGTATTAAAATGTGAAGAGTTCACTGAAAAGGTCCTGATAGAAATACCCAATTAAAGAAATAAAAACTGATATTTAAGATTGTGAAAGGTTCTCACTTTGGTAAGAAAAAAGGTCCTGGAAATGAGATGACAGTATAAATACCGTTGCTTCTTCCTCTTTTTCCTTAGCAGTAAAAGTAACAAAATTTGAGTTTAATGTTACACAATTAAGAAAAATGGAATTGAAGTTAGTTGTACTGGTACACTACCTAAATTATTATGCGAAATTGAGACCAATAACCAGTAATAATTGAGTTTCTTTTTTTCATACATATAAATTAGTGAAAAATTTTGGGTAAGAGTATAGTGGAATGTAGAACCAAACTGTCTTATATTAGCTGTCACTTCTTAATTAGGTTTTTTATGTAATTATTTTTTTATTCACAAAGCATCACTGTATGATTTTTAAACTAATTTCTCACCAAAACATCGTGTATTTTTATACTGAGCTCTGCATTTTTACTTTGTCCTTTTCTATTTCACAGTTAAAAAACAACAAAAGCAATACAATCCTAAAAATAGTCTGCCTATGTGTTGTTGGTGTGATTTTTGTTGATGTTTAGGGATTTATTACTGACAAAATCTTGTGGCCAATCCTGATCATGGAGGATTCGGCCATAAATCTCTTTTCTGTGATGGAAGCTGCCTTGCCTGGTACTGAGTTTTTCATTAAAGCTTTTTTTTTTTTTTTTTTAAGTGATGTTGGAGTTGAAGCAAGTATAGGTGAATTATCATTCAGTGAGCAGGTAGAAAAATCATACAGTGCTTTTGGGAAATTACATCTGTGAATTTAAGTAATACAGTTGTGAATGGAGTTTTTTTACAGAAGTAAGTCGCAAAATCTGAATATTTTCCCTTTCCCTTACATATGGAATGCATTAAGATATTTTTAAGATATTTCTCAATAACATGATGAGACACATTCTTTTGGTTTATGGGTTTTTTTGTGTGTGTTTTTTTTTCCTACAATTTGATCCATCATATATTAAACAAATACTCAAAGCCCGCTTGGCAATTTTTTCCTTTGTACAGTACTTATTATGTATTGGAAATCAAATTCTACAAGTTTGTCAGGTTATCCTTTATGTGAAAATACCTTTAGACCGCTGTATATTTGTAAGCAGACTAGTACAATAGCCAATAAACTCCAAATAACAATTCCCACTGTTACTAACAATAACACTTACTTCAACTGTCATCCATAAGAGAATGGTCTTCCCCATAATACCTACTGTTCATAGGTCTGACATAAATGGTATTATCATACAGCACTTCTCCATAATTCTTCATTTTACATTACAATACTAGAATACTGTCATGAAGCAGATTTTTATTAAGATTTTTTTTTTAGTCACTTGAAAATTAGGAATTTCCAACACTAAAACTTTACCCCCCTTGCCCAAGATATTTAATTAAAAATTTATTTTTTTAATAAGTGAAAAATATATTTTAAAAAATTTAACATTTACTCTTGCTGTTAGCTGGCAAATTTGAAAATATTTTATTATTTTTGCCTGCATTCATATTGTGAAAAAATACATTGTGTGGAAACAACAGCATATTCTTATAGTCTTGTTCACAGTCAAACGATGACTGTGTGTGCTTTTAGAGGCCAGCAGGCAATAATACTGTGTAGGAGTGGCCTAAGAATGAGTATATCTGAATATGTAACTATTATATATCCAGCAAATTAAATTATTGCAGTAAATGTATTAAGCTATTTCTAGCTTAACTTTTCAACTTCACCAGCCTGTTCATGTTGAAAACCACCTTGTGTTTGAAAGATTTATATCCAGTTACCTTGTCATTGATATCCCTGGAACTTCTGAATGTCAGAAAAACATTAAGATTTTTGTAGAGAAATATTGACGATGAAAGAAAAATAAGATTTAAATACAGTAAGTGAATAATGCTTTGTTCAAATATAAATAACAGCAAAATCATTATCTAATGTTCAGTTAAGTAAATGAATTCTCAGATCAGTGTTGATAGCAAGTGGTCAGGAATTCAGGTTTGCTTTTCTGTTATTCAATAAAATGATTAAGTTTCTCATAAAACAGTCTCAAACGTGTGCTTGGAGACCCTATATAATAAATTAACTATAAAATACTGCATTAAAATAAGAGGCTGATAAAAATGATATAAAAAATAGGAAGACACTAGCTCAAGATGAGCTATACTGAAATCTTTTGTATCGACATGTGATCTCCAAAAAGAATTAAAAAAAGAAAAAAGCATGATCATTCATTTCTCATAAAAAGTCTGATGGTTATACCCTCATGATTTGAAATATTAAGTGAGCTTCTACTATAATATTTCCATCTCACCCCACAGAATTTTAGAATGTAATTCATAGAACAGTTCTTAAATAGCAATTAATCTTAACTCCACAGGATCACTCTATATATGTACACTATATGTACAGGGCAGCTTCATACATGCAAGAAAAAATTAATCCAGTATTTAATTGGGCATCTAATCTGAGCCTGCAAGGAAGACAATGTGTTTTTGCCTTAGCCATCTGAATATAACTCTAGTGAATAAATTGATTACTAACAATTTTAAAAGCTGTCAAAATTCAGATTGAATTTTTGATGGCTTTATTTTTTCTTTTTGGAACAGGAATAGATTCACAAAGCTAGAAGTGAAGAGATAACAACTGTTTCTCTTCTTCATCTTCCCATCTCCACCCACTCATCTCTACCCCCGCAAAGTTGAAGATTTCACCATATGTTTTTTAATGTAATAAATCCTATATATAGAGGACTAGGTTTCAACCCCTTCCCCCTGACTGAGATTTAAACCTTTATTTTGTGCCTTCTAGGGGAATCACCTAACCACTGGATATTCTGCAGGGGTATTCTGCTCTCACCTGAACTATCTGAACTGCTACTTTGACCGAGCTGTGTGCCTCCCAAGTGAATTCTTTAACCACCAGACCAAAGAGTCATTCTCTCTCTTTGACTCAGTATTTAAATAATCCATGCAGAACAGCTTTTTCCATGGGGATCGAGAGAAGCCAATTATAGATTTCTCACTGGTTTAAGAACTCTTTTGGGAAAGTGAAAATGTGGGTTCAAGAATGTGCAGACAAGGTCTTGAACCTGATTGTCCCACATTGTATATCAGATGAGGCCCTAACCACAGAGCTATTGAATAAGTGAAGAGAGGGGGGGATTCTCTTTACTTCCATGAATGATTTAGAAAGAGCGTGTAAGCTTAATCTTTCATTTCCAGTTCTTTAGTTTTGTGTTTAAATAGCTTCTGCATAGTTGCCTATGTCTTTGGCAAGTATAAAAAATAATGATTGGAGAAAAGTGCTATTTTTGGGAATGTAGAAGGATAATTCTTTCCTACCTTATTTGTTCCTAAATATTTCCTGAATATTTTTCAGTTCCAAATGAAATAAAATGATGCTTTTCTATATGCCTAAATGCATAATTTCAGTTAAATTTCAGGGGTATTATAGAGAAGGGGGAAGATTTTTTTTCAATACCTTATTTGTTAAAGCATCTAACTGAAAATAATTTGCATAATACTTAAACCCTCTTGCATACACTTCATGTTTCCTAACACTTCTTAATTCAAGAACCTGTACTGAGCTGAACTAGCATGCTTTCTATTATGAAGGAGTAGTAGAACTTGCTGGCCATGATATTTATTTCAATTCAGACACAAGGATCAATACAAAAGAAACACAGACCATTTATGAAACCTGAGTAATTTTTCTCTACATTTTACAGTGCCAATAGATAAGAGGAAAATCCAGAAAAAAGTGTAGGTAATTTTTTTTTTTAATGGGGAAAAATCAAGATAGAAAAATCATACCTGCAAAGGTTAGCTGTTGATCTCTTGCAGGAAAATGTCTCAGTGGTAGTGTACAGACACTAAATAATTTGTCAAATACTACAAATCTGTGTACAGAGTCACACAGAATATTTGTTGGTACTGGATGTGAAACTCAAAGCTCCTGAGTATTAATTTAGTGAATGATATTCCCTTCCTTTAGAGCTGTAATAAAGGACAGGAATGGTAACATGCTGTTCCTTACCTAGAAAGAGTGCCTGGTGCTAATCTTGATTTCCCAAGCTTTAACTTTATATCAGTGAAATAATGTCAAGAGCATGGTGTCTTTCCTTCTACAAGAGGTATACACTAGAATGACCAAGACAAGCTGCATAACTAAATCTAGTTTCCTAAATCTTCATTATTAGTTTTCTTCAGCTCTGCCTTTCACAAGTTTACCCAGGAAAACAAAGAAATTCATCCCTTTTTTGATTACACATATTCATAGAGATCCACCATGCATTTAATGGGGGAATGGAATATTCTCTGTGGATCAGTTGTCCTAGAAGGCAGTTATAATATAGTAGGTGTTTAGGCAGCCCTGATGCTCTCACTTTAAATCAGAAGAGTGTTTAGAAATATCTGATAGATTTATGTTTCTTGTGCTTTTTTTTTAAATGCTAATAGGAAATGTACTTCAACTCAGAGTTGTTCCTATGTGTCAGTTCTCCCAAAAGAATGCATTTTTCTGGAAGCCTTCTAATCAGAACTCCCAAAGATATCAACATTGTTTCTGGAAGAAGTTTTTGCTAACTCTTTGTTGCTTATTGACCTTTGTGCAAAAAGATATAATGCATTGTTCAGGCAAAAGCTATTGCCATCCTGTATTGTATTTTTAACTAACCATCTGTCTTGATAATGCTGGACCTTCTTAGTCCATAAAACTAAAACTAGATTCCATTATGAAGAAATTAGGATATTTCAACCAATATTTTATTTTGCGGCTGAAAATTATTTCTGCACTGCAGAAATGAAAACAATCATAAAATATAAATAATCAGTCTTTTTCTTTCCTCTGACCTGTACATTCTTAGATTTAAACATTGTATTTTAAGTGGCAATAAAAAATTTAATAATTTTTCTGCATGTTCTGTTTCACATCTAAGACTCTTCTCATACTTTATGGATTTCACAAAATAAGAAAAAAACCTGAATTTATCAATATTCAAAACAAGCATCCAAGATACAAATCTTTAAAGTGATTCTTCATTCATATAAAGCATGTGCAAGTATGAAGTTTTAGTACATGAACAACTTCTGCACTGTATGCAGGGTTTGATGAAATCTGTGTCCTGAATGTGAATCAGCAGGACAGAAAAACTCAGCTATATTTCTTCTGTCCTTCCCATTCAGCACAGTAGGTGAGCTAACTGGCAGCAGCAGCAACCAGATGCATAGTGGACCAAAACAAAGGAAGAGAAGGTGCTGAAGGGATCATAAAGTGGATTTTGGCAGTGTTTTTTTATCTTCTTTTTCTTTTTTTTTTCCTGACAGAATTTCTTTGAGGACACCCTTCAGTCTTAGCTTGTGTCTCTCAAGATTTTCCATAGTTAACTCCCACCTGGTACACAGTTGGTATTCTGTGTCAAATCTGTGTCTTCCAACCTAAATCATGCACTGTTTTTGTTCAGGTAAAACCTCCTTCTATGACACTTGTCACCTGGAATTGTTTTCTCACTTCATCTCATATCGAAAGATTAAAATTGATACTCAGGAGCCTAAAAAAACCCAAGAAACACAAACAAAAAACACAAACAAAAATCCCAAATATAAAACAAACCCCAAAGTGAAACTCTTGCAAATGTGGAACATTCCCAGCTTAACTTATACTTTTTCACCAAAAAAGAGTAAAAACCATATGAAATTATAATTCTTTGATCTTCATAAGTAAGAAATTTTTAAAAAATTATTACTTGTCTTAACATTAGATGATCAGGTGCCTCTACTTTTTTGCTTCAGGGCTTGTGTTGTGGATGTGATGGAGTCTTACATATTTCTCTGTCTTTGTAGCATTTAATAGATGAAGTTGTTCTCCAGTTAAATGAATGATACTTTCCAAAATGAGTTTCCAATCCCATAAATATTTACCAGTTGGAATAATAACATTCAGTGCTTGAGTTAGATAGCTTTTCATGTATGGACTACTGAAGTACGTTGAAGTACATAGATCTTTATTTTCTGTGAAATTGTTCTTAGATTCTACAGGAATGCACATTCACTTAGAAAAGTCTTTCTCAAACAGTAAATTATTTCAGTCTCAGTCAATAAAGTAGGAACATATGGCAAATGCAACTTCAATAAAATATTTCCACCTAGGCCTTTTAAAGTGGTTTATATAAAGCAGACAAATATTTACTCTTTATAGAACTGATATACTGCAGTTAAAATAATGATTATTTTTCTTTTATACTTTCATGTTATTGTTTTTCTTACAGAAGTGGGGCAAAACCCACGCTCACCTTGAGTGTAAACTGAATCTTTCTATTGCATATTCCCTGCCTGGATGTCACACTAAGGCCACTTAAGTCGCTTCACCGCCAGTCAGAGATGTTCAGAAACACTTCTGAGTGCTTTAATTGTTCATCAAGACCTAGCCCTTTGAACATTGCTTTAAGGCATATTGGCTCTGCTCTAGAGTCACTGAAGCAAAATTGGAGCATCTGGATGCAGTGTCAAAATAGCCCAGGGAACTCCAGTGCAGCACCCAAGTGGATAATCTCAACACAGAATACAAACACTGCATTAGCGATCGCCGGAAGGCTACAGTTCATCTTCCTCTGAAATACAGTACAAGAAAAGTTACAGGATGATACTTTTTTCTTTGTATATTCTGTTGTGTGAACAAAGAATCAAGCTGTGTTTTGATGTTTTGTCAAGTGTTTGGCAGCATTTTCAATTCTTGTTTGCCCTACTAATCCACTGATTTTTCTCTTCTTTGGACAAAGCTATGAATGTTTTTTTGGATATGTTAGTGCAAAAGACGGAATCCATTCAATTATGTTATCATTGAATCAAAGTAGAGCAAGAATAAGTATGATAATATTTTAGTTACCTATTAGTATAGTATATATCTAATTATACTCTTTTTACTCGAACATAAAATTTTTATAATTCTGTTACCTATGTCAAACAATATTTTTTTTTCCTTTGTTTGCTTTCACAGATGGCAGCAAAATTGCATTCCATTGACTGAAAATAGTATTGTAAGTAACTGGTTTTTTTCCCCTGTTGAATTAAGTATTACAATTTATTTTTCTAAATCCGCTAAAATTTTATCTTGTGCTTAAAACTGCTTTCTCCCTTGAAAACTGGTGAACAATTAATACTCTGTGAGAGCCTGTGAGACATCTGGCATGTGGCTACAAATACAATTCCCAAGCCAGATTTCTCTTGCCATCGGCAAGAATAGTTTATGTAAGGCTTAGGCCAACAGGTCAAGAAATATAAATGCAGAAGCATGCTAAACATACCACCTGACATCAGGCTTTTCTTGGAACATGGTTGATCTGCAGAGTGCACACCAGAATGAATACTGGAGTGCAAAACTGGGGCACAGCAGCATATCCAGTCTGTTTCCAAACCTCCTGTTATTCTGACCATGCATGTAGGATTTTATTCATATACGTGCATGAGTGAAACTAAATACAAACAGAAGCATAAGACTGATTTGAGGATTGCTATTTTAGTTTGATTCAGATAATACATTCAGATTGCATGATATATTTATATATATGTATAGAAGCCTAACATACAGTAAAATATTTTGTTCAATGATACTAAAAAAAAACCTCTGCTAAACACTCTGCTTCACACTCCTATTTGAACTATTCACACTACTCTTCCAAACACATTAACAAGATATATTCCGTTTGGAACATGTCAAGTAAATGGGTAACACTTCTTCTAGCATGTCTAGCTGCCATTAATTTAGTTAGTATTCATTGTAATTACACTCATAATGAATTCATTTAGTATTAATGTGAATATTATACAACTTTTTAGTCAATCCATTATAATTCAGCAATAATTAATGTACATATTAAATGAAGTGTTACTACTTACTGCTATGATAAAGCCATGTTGTTTCATTTGAAAATCTTTAGAGGAAGTTACGTTTAATCTCATTGGTATTCCAATTGTTGCCAGGAGATATTCTTCAGTAGCAAAGGGCAATTCTCTTTTGGAGACTCGTTAACTTTTCAGATAGATTCCATGTTTGCACTTGTCTACTGATTCACTTATAAGATACTAGCATTTGAAGCCAGATACTTCATGGACATGATAATTCAAAAAACTCATTGAACTATTCTAAAAGCATGAAAAAATTTCTGACATTTCAGACAGCATCCAATAATAGATGCCTGAGTTTATAAGTGAAGTTCAGTAGCACTTTTATTTTGTGATTCTTCTTCCCTTCTACCCTCCAAGAGTAATCCAAAACTGGGAAGCAAGTATTTTAAATGTATCACACATCAACAGGATTAGGTGCCACAAAGGCATCCATGCCCACTTCAGGCAGCTTCCTTAAAGTAATGAATAGGGGAAACATAGCAAAGGAAGAGTGCCCATGAATTAGGGTAAAATTATCTGGACAGAATTGTGTCTCTGGGCAGTGATTGTAAATATATGCCCAGGGAAGGGTAAGAACTACAACTAGATTCCCCAGCCTCCAGAAGTTTTAGCTGATGAAATATCATCAGATGTATGTGGCTTTTAAAGACTATGATTTTGTTGTATTTTGGTTCCCTGAATCTATTCCCACAAATCTATTTAAGTCTTAGAACAGAGCTGCATGGGTCTACTACACTGTTCATTAGGTGCATAAATAACTTTTTTGTTGTAGTTTTGAATATTATTTCTTCTATCTTAATTTTAATCTACATTGCATTGGATTTGATTGAGCTGTAAACAGTCCATTCCCTTTATGCCGCCAGTGATTTGTGAACCTCATCTGTATCCTTCTTTGTAGATGGTTTTTCAAGAGATGTATCCTACTCTGTGTGGAAGTTGTTAATCTTTCTTGCCCTGTTTTGGATTTTATATGCTACTCATGGCTTTCAAAGTGTGAGAAGTTCTTAGGTTTATATTATTTCAAAATCATTCCCTCAGCTTTTCCTTCTTATTTTCTCACTGAATACCAATATTGAATGGCTATGCAACTATGGGCTCATTTCTTCAGGGTGACTGTCAATTCCAGGCCCACTATGTTATATTTTCCACCTTCCCTCACCCTCTTTTGTGTATCAGTTTGCATTTGTTTGCAGGTCATTTGTTCTGCCATTGTTTTGCCTTGTCCCTCAGGCTTGGGAGTACAGAATTTCTGGAATTTTGCACTCTCTGTCCTTGTCCTAGCTAATCGAAATAACTCTGATCAGGAGCATTTCTTAACAACCATCATCCCTCTTCCCAGATTATTTATGAATGTTGAACAGCAGAGGCCCTAAAAAACTCTTTGAAAAAGTCCAGCAGAAATGTCTCTCAATTTCAGGAATTGGATCTTCACTTCTAACTCTCTACTACTTTGCTTTTAGAGCCTCAGTTATACATGCCTGCCTTCTTACGTGCTTACTTTTTATAATGGCCTTTGTTGAGAAACTCTAGGAAAAACCTGCAAATGCAAGGTAGACTCCTACTGAGCAACTCCAGGCTACTAAATCACTCACATTCACATGTCTGTTGAATGATAAAAAGTGCTTCAATAGGTCTACAAAGTAATAATTTCCATTACAAAAGCCTTCTTCACTTGCCCAAAATATAGCATATTTATAGTGTCTAACTTGAGTTTTGTATTATAGTTTATACTAACTTGACTAATATGGGCTTCAGTATATTAGAGTCTGATAAAACACACTTTTCTTTTTATCTGCTTTTTGACTTTCCATTAAAATATCTTTTCACTGAAGTTAACATCTTCTAGTTCTCAGTACCTTTGGAATGTTAGGTGAAAAATAAATGGTCCCTCACTAGTCAATAAGGTGTATCATTAGTGAATTTCATAAAACTGTTAAGTGAATACTGTCTTTCTAATAATTTGCTACTATTCACGTTCTCATCACTTCCTTTCTCCAAGTAGATGTTCCCACTGAGGGTTATTAGGATACATTATTACCCAGCAAGAAATCATCACCTATGGTTTTATAAAATATGTCAATGTCATGCTAATTAATAAGAATTCAGCTAATCTATGAACTTCTGACTTAATTTCTGCTGGTATGTTTGAACTCAGACTTAATCTATGCTTGTCTTTATTGTTCCCCTTTCTGTTGAATTTTACAGATCACTTGTAGGCTGGGTACTCTTATTTATTATTTCACACTAAAATGAATTAAATTTTGCAATAGAGTAGTGCATCAGTAAATCAAATGTTAATAGTTATGAAATAGTTGCCTCTATGAGGGAGAGAATTAGAAACTATCTGGAATCACCCTAGATTTAAAAAAAAGTTCTTTTATAACTTCAGAAAAATAAAAATATTAAAACAAATGGTTTTATAAGCTACCTTTCTTCCACAGGTGTATTAATAAGTAATTCAATCTCTAGTTAAAGTAGAGCAGCACAGTCACTGCAAGCAGTGCCCCTTCTTGAGCACAGCAGTTGCCACTTGTGAAGTGTGAATGAAATTTTTGTCCTCTTATTGTATGGCAATGTTTTCTATCTTTCCAGTGTTTAAGTATCCTTCTCCCTTTCTCAGTCAAAATCCATTCATCCAGTAGCTAGCTTCCTGCTTCTGTGTAAAAGAGACTGCAGCATTAAACTTTAAATTATTCAAATCAGGCCTAGTTATGCTCAGATACATAATGTTTAAGTTAGCATGTTGAAGGCTTGGTTTATTCAAGTAAACCAGATAAGCCTGTTCTCAGTTCTACTTTTGCTATTGTGTACTTTCCAGGTTTCAGTGTCATCAAGATCTTTTCTCTTTAGATATGACCTTAGGCTCTATGAAGGTATACTAATTCTTTCTTACAGGCTAATGATACTTAGTTAAAAGGAGTCTTGTCTACCTTATGATTAATCCATAACATGCCATTGCAATTTTTTTTTTTTAATTAAGTAATGATTCAAAGTATTCAGCCCAGTTATGATTAGGGACTTAAGACCCTGTTTGCAGAGGTACTGAACTTCAATGGTTGAAATGGAAGGGATGAGACTCAAAATTGTTGTAGATATACCATTACTAGCACATAGAGATGGTCAATGTTTTCTAAAATGTTTAAACCTTTTATTCTGGTTTCAATAAATAGATGGTGCACTATTTAAAACACTATTTTGATGTTTCTTATATGAATGAATTCTGTTTGTGACTATCCTGAGTGGCAGCAAAAAATTTTGGAAGTTTCAATGACAAAATTAGCAGCATTTAAATTTAAAAAAAACCCCAGTCTTTAGGAATAATTTAATGTATTGTATTTCACACTTACTTTGGGGGCATTCTATGTGTGGTTTATACTAATACTTATTTGGTGGCTCAAATAGAAGTGTAATTTAGGTTCACTCCTGTGTTTCTGGTATGGACTAGCTGAGATACATAATGAGAAAGCTTTTCTTTTAATCTGATGTGTTAATCTGTATTTTTTCAGCCAATAATGCTCTACTTTTTTTAAGAGATACATGGTATTTACTCATCATGTTTCTGTACATTTGTAGACTGGATGTCACTCTAGCATTTGCTCAATTGGTGCATTATTCTTTCAACTTTTGTGACCTTTTAAGATCTTTGTTTATTCACAGTTTTTTGTTTTGTTTTTTTCATGACTGATACTGATGTTTCCCTTTTCAAGTGCTTTCATGGTGGCTGTTCTGGAGCTGTCCTTGGGGAAAATGGGGTTAATTCAGTGGAGATTGGTCTCTCAGTGGTAGATCTGGTTCTTCTTTTATAATAATAAGATGGAAAAATGCCTATGCATGAATACTCATGAAGAATTTTTTCATTGAAATATATGAATTCAGCTCTTAATCCAAACAAAATATCTTTAAACCATGGTAGTCTTAAATCAATTTCATTTAAAGGAATTCTAAGGAACCAGGTTTTCACTGGGATCCCATCAAGGTGGATCAGATTGCAAGTTGCATATTGTGTGCCCAGTGCTTGAGAATTCTTCGGGATTGTGTCCTATTGCTTTAATTGAAGCTTTGCTTTTCAGGATTAGAAGCTATCACAGTAAAGGAATTAAAAAAAAAAAAAAAAGACACAATTTCTAAGCAATATGCAATATTCCACACTTCAGCCCAGAGCCCTTTGCTGTAATAATGTTTAAGCTCTCAGAAAAATAGTGTTTACAATCAGAACCTTTGACTACCTTTTGCCATGTTTGCTGGCAGGCACTGATTTAATGCTCATGTGACAGCTAAGATTTTAGTGAGAGACCCTTTTATTTCTCTAAGAGAAACATTACACATTCTGAAAACCAGACAGATTTTTCTGGCCAGTGTCTCCTCACATTTGCACTAGTAGAGATTTTGATCAGTTCATTCTCATATTTAGATGTCAGCCAGAAGTCAGTTATAGAGCCACAGAAGTATATGGAGATTATAGTTATATATCCCTATATATTTACAGGTAGAGCAATTTATTATTATTAATTAGAATCCATTTATATTTCCAAAGTTCTTGCACCTCTAAGAAATGCAGATTAAATTTCCCCTTTGAATGAAAACTGACATTTAAAAGTCCTGTTTTATTTCACCTTAAAATAAATTTTCAATTAGGCAGTGATTTGTGCATAACTCTTATAATTTTGCAGTGTACACTTTTTCAGACACAGTAAACAATTTTTTCATTTACTATTTGAGTCAGAGTAGACAGATTATTCCTACTATTGTCACTAATATCATCTATATGATATCTTTTATTCCTCAATGCAGTGTCTGAAATCTTGAAAGTGAGATAAAGTACTCTTTTCTGTGATAATTATGCATCAAACCCACCATGTTCCTTGTGTTCAACAACTCTGCAGACTTTTCTATTTTGAAATTTTGAGAATTGTTCATTGAGCTAAACATTTTTGATAGGAGTGATGGTGGAAGTAATCCATTGATCTGCGAATGGCTCTGGTTCTTTCCTGTTTTTTCAGTTATGTTTCTCACCAGGAAAGACTGTGAGAGCAAATATTTCATTTGGTATCAAAATCCCCCATTATTAAACTCTTTAAACAAATTAACCCATTACTAAGTTATTATAACTCTACTAATTCAAGCCCCAGATCATTATGGAACTGTTCCTTTTACCTTAATGAGATAAGGTATCCTGAGCTATGGATACAGTAAAATTCCTATTGGTATTACAATTTTCTTCCATTATCTATATTTTTTATACTTATATTTAGCTTATCCAGTATTGTGGTTTGGAAATTAAAAGATCCACAAGAATTTTTAGCCTATGAAACAAATTCAGTGACTACAAATAATAACCTAGAAATTATCATCTACTTGCTCAGGTTAGCAGTATTCATACTTGCTTACTGGGTTTTTTTTGTTTCAAGTGATGCATTCATATCTGAAACTATTAGGATTCAGCTAAAACAGATACTTCAGAGGTGTCCAATTCATGAGATGTTACTCTGCCACTCCTTCCTTAATGCATAGTTGTGTGTCCAACCAAAACCCTCATTTAGAAGTACTGTGGAGTGGAGCCTACCCTGTGGAAACACTTGACAATGTAAAACTAGCCAGAGGTTTCAAGCTAGCAGCAGTTATTAGTCTTCAAAGCAACCTCTGCCTCAGACTAGGGTACAAAACAAGTGGCAGGCAGTACAGTATTGTTTTCCTTTGAATTCTCAAGCTTTAGTTCATATTTTTTCCTTCTTTCCTATGTTGAGTAGAGGCATGTATGTGATTTTTGCAGTAGAAAGAAAAAGAACTTTTAAAAACCTCCTTGCAGTCAGATTTGCAAACCTCACAGAAAACTAATTTCTCATGGTCGTTGTCCTTTCCTTCTTCCCTTATTGAGACTGCTTTAAACAACAGTTTCATTTATATCCTAGCAAACTTTCACACCAATTCACAACATAATTAAATTAGACCCAGAAGTTCACTAGCTAAGCTAAGTCTCTTTTCAGAGCTCTCAAAGAAAAAGTAAAACATTTCAAAGAAAGGTTACTGATTTTATACCATTTTTTTTTTCTAGGGACAAAAAGCCATAATCCTCTTTCCAGTTAGCTTTATGTTTATAATAATTAAAATATTTTTCTTACTGAAATATATATCTGAGTGCAAACTGAATATTTCTTAAGAAACATATACATATATATAGTTAACAAATTGAAATAACTTATACCATTTCCTGTATTGCCCTCTAAGACAGATATAAGAAGATAAAAAGAAAATGGATGAAATTTCATGATCATCACTGAAATATTCCCTTTTCTTCTGATAGGCAGGAAATAAACAACTAGGATTAACAAATGAGGGAGCTTCTGTTATATGTTATTAATACTATTTTATTGAATCATTAAAATGGGAGCATAGTAAAGCAATAACTGGCCACAATCAAAGCAAAATTCCCTGTCTTCTAAAATGTGATAAATTCAGTGTAATTTCTTTTATAATACAGTTACATTAAAACTTATGCAAAATATGTGGATAGTAAGTCTGATGGAGAAAGAACAGTTTTCTGCACAGTTCTCCCCTTTTTTAATGATTCTAGATTCATTTCACATTTCTGCTTAGTAATGGTAAGAGAAAATGCAAATTCAATGGGAAACTATTGTCTGAAATTGTTTTCCTACACCTTTCTAAAAATAAATTCCTATATCACAAATTGCTGCATACTACACCTAGAGATAACTAATTTGTAAAAATTCCTTAAATGTTGCCAGTTCCAAAAAATAACTTCTAATTGAATATTCTTCACAGTGACATAAACTTGGTTTAAATGTTCCTGCTCTGCTACAGCAACTGAGATGTAATAATGCACATCACTGAGTGTACACCTACAAAGAAAGTTCATTTTTAATTTTTATTAAACCTGTTCCATTTGCCTGCAAGATTTAATTGCATATATTTAACTCAATGTATATTGGACTACATTTATATTTAATGCCCAGTTAATTGTGAGGACACCTTGACTTCAATATTGTTCTTTAAAATTAACTCCAGTGAACTGTAACTAAAAGTTACTTTATAAGTTATTAGGTATAATCTGAAAAAATAAGCACTTAATCTGTATTATGTTGCTTTTACTGCAACAACTGAAAGCTTGTTTAGGAATGAGTGCCAGTATTGTTACATTTGTTTACAATTTACATGCACAAACCATGTACATAAAAGGGAAAATACCAATATCTCTTATTTCACATGTATATTTAAGTTTCAATAGAAAGACTGTAGATTAATTTTTTACTTAAAACTTTCATTGCATGTACATCTATTTGAGCATTGCTTTAAGAAATTTGCAGGTAGTTGCTAGAACAATTATTAGGCCCATCCAATCCTGTAGACTCGTGTGGTTATAGAGTGATCTCTACGCAGCCTATCTCTGCTATCACTGACTTGAAAGCACGATGCTCAGCAGGTTTTATTTGACCTTGGTTTTGATTTCCACATCCTTAGCTCAAGTCCTTTCTTTGTCTTCATCTTCAGCAGTAAAGGTCATTTGCAACAAATTGTTCCTGAGAGCAGTTTCAAATTAATTTTATAAGGCATTGTCAGCACGAGTACAAATCTCTGCCACTACCAAACTTTGCAGAGATGCTAGTAGTTCATCATTTCTGATCTAGATAATATCCAAGTTTCTACAAAACACATTCCCTGGTTTACATTTTTCTTCATGCTTCACTCATTTGCCTAAGACCGCAACATTACAATTTGTTTAGTTTTGATTGATTAATTTACACTCCAAAGCAAAACTTAGTAATCTGCATAAATATAGATGCTTGTGAATTGATCACTATCAGTTCCTGATTCAGATGTATTAGAGCATATCCAAAGAACAAAAACAAAATTTTTGAAGGGCACAAATGTGATGAGCAGTGGCTGAGGGAGCTGGGACTGTTTAGCTCAGTTTACCTTATCACTCTCTACAACTACCTAACAAAGGTTGTAGTGAGGTAGGAGATGGTTTTTTCTCCCAAGTGACAAGGGATTGGACAAGAAATGGCCTCAAATTGTCCCATGAAAAGCTTAGACTGGGTACTAGCAAAAGTTTTTTCACCAAAACAGTTTTCAGCCATTGGAACAGGCTGCCCAGGAAGTAGTGGTGTCACCATCCCTAGAGGTACGTTAAACATGTGTAAATGGGCTGTTTAGGGCTTAGTTATGAGCTTGGCAGTGCTTAGTTAATGTTTAGATTTGGTGATCTTAGAGGTCTTTTCCAATCTAAATGATTCTATGAATCACTTATCATATGTATTATCATACCATATTTTTTTTTAATACAGAGGAAATCAGCTATCCAGAGACATTTTCAGTAAAATGTAAGACATAAACTGAAAATGTAATTAACAGATCTGATGGAAAGGGGAAATATTTTAAATATACTCAGTTGCTCCAAGACAAAATTCTCAGGCTTCAAGTAACTAATTTTTACAAATACCAATGACATACATTCTACTTAGGGATTGGAACTCTTAAGACTTAGTGTCTATATTGCTTTCTACTTAAAACCTATGAACCAAGTTCTGCTAACAGTGTGCCTTTCTAGGGCACTCTTCAATGATTTCCTGTCCAAAGGCTCTTGTTTCTCACTAGATATGCTGCAGCTGAGGTATAAATTCCTCTTTTTTTTTCACCAGTGATTCTGGGCAGCAGAAGATGCATATGCCTATAGGGTATTAGAGGACTCCTTTTCAGATAGAAACCAAGTTAAAAAATTGTTGTCTCTACTCTGCCACCATATGATTATGTGGCACTGGTGTGTTAACAGCAAGTACAGTCCAGAACACAAGACTAGCTAACCCAATTCATGCTACTACATGCTGCTATTGTAAATACTGTGCTACTTAAAGAAAATTGATAAGTGAATGCAAGTAGCAATTTAGAAAACAACTACTATGAAGAGAAAGTAAAATCATAGCTCCATTAAAGTAAACAGTGTAATTCCCACTGATTTCATCCTGAAGACTTACCTGCCTGTGAAAAGCATTGGCTTATACTGAGAATACAGTTTCTTTATGGCTCCTTGTGTTGCTACCATTATTAGAAGAGGTGAAGATTTTCTGCAATGCTATTTTTTTCCACATATTTTGAAGTATTTTTGCTTAAATATGCTAAATAATCGGTAGTTTTATTGAGTTCATTTTCAGGTATTTGCAAATAGACTAAAGGAAAAGAATTACCAAAATAATTACACTCAGTATATATATACTTTAAGAATATTGGAATTACTTGAGTCAATTGGAATTACTTGAGTCTCAGAATTTTATATTTTTTTTTTACTATATCCCCTTACTAAAATAAATTTTAACATTACAGATTTGAAAAAGTAGTAATTTCTCCCAAAATTTAGCTTTATCAGTATTAAGAAGTGTTTTAAAATTAGGGCCCCTTTTGTCCTAGTATATACAATGCACTGTTATGGATTTTCAGATAAAATGCTCCAGATAGAACTCTTCTTTGATAGAGGAGCACCTGTAGTGTTGTCAGCTGCAGTGTTCCAAAATTCAGTGGGAGATTGACCAAAAAAATTGTCTTTAAAAAAATGTCATTGCAGTATAGATGTATCTGTCTGTGTGTGCATGTGCACACGTATGCATGTGTGACAATCAGTGCTGCTGACTCATCTAAATGCATTTAGAACTGTCAATTTTGCTTTGTTACAAAAGCTCTTCTCCTTAGCCTCCTGTTTTGCCTAGTTATTTATTCCTATGTCCAAATTCCAAATCAGCCTAGTCTGCCCCACCTTCACATGACTTCTGCCCTTATCCAGCTCAGCCACTCAGCCTACCATCAGTCTTCATGTCTCCCTCAAGTGTGTCCAAATTCCCCCTCCTTTCTGTCACTGCTAGCAATTTTTGTGGCCAGTATTCTGCACCAGCCTGTCAGCTGAGTTGTCACCCTTCCTCTTCTATTTGTTGTCTTTTCATGTGCAAAATGCCTGGGAGGAAGCTGGGATATTGGTCCAGTAAAAAGGTACAGAGGATGGCCTATACCAAACTAACAGGTTTCACAGCTGTAAAATGTAAATAAGAGAAGTCTGACCGAGTAAGGACAAAGCTACTGCTTTCTGCACTGGTTAAGATGGCAGCTGAATAGCTGGCAGGAAACTTATTCTGAGGCAGGTCTAAAATACTAAAATAATAGATTAGCTTGCTTTGTGACACACTAAAATATTGTAATTTGTGAAAAAAAAAAAATTAGGATGTCTTCATGGGAGATTATTTTCTACTGATGTGAATTAATAGGTCAGCTGTGAAGAACAGAGATTTTTGCCAAAAAATTTCCAGTTTCCAATTTTAATTGAAATATTTGCTACCTAAAGGCCCTTTAATTAATCTGCATGTGCAAAACATACTTATTTTTTCTTGATTCCCAGTGTGTAGCTTCTGATTTAAATCTATCAAAATATGTCCTTTATGTTTTAAGTTCACCTAAATTCTTAAAATGCATGATCAAGAATATCAGAAATGCATTGTGTTGTGGTAAAAAGGCTCAGTATGTAATAAAAATCACAACTCTTTCACAGGAGATGCAAAAAAAAGAGTGCTGTCTGCAACTCCACTTTATAATTTCCAAGCAGGATATAGACTTAAGTCCTGCAGAGTTGTTAAATCTCTCTTACCTTGGTTATTATAGGGTATTAGAATAGTAGATGGCTCTATCTTCAGACATCCCCTGCAGGAAAATTCTTATATTTCCTCTAAAAGCTAAATATTTTGAAATTATAGGAAAACAATTCATATTAAGGTAGAGCATTTTTTATTATACTCTAATGTAAAATATGTTTTATGTTGCTAGAGCATTTTCAGTCATTTGCAGATGCTGTTGCTTTGTGCTTGGTGTTATAGGTGAACTGGTTTTTTGCTGCCCTTGTATAAAATCAGTGAACATACAGAGAAGTCAGTAGGGAATACAGACAAATTCTGACTTAGTAACCAATCCTTGCCTCTTTTTACCCCTTGGAGTAAAGCATTGCATAACAAAGTTTATTCTAGACTTTCGTCTTTTAGTCTAGCATAAGTGAGAATGGGAATAAAACAGGAGAAATCCTTAAAGAAATGTAAGACAATCTAAAAATGAACTAGCAGCATTAATTAAAAAAAAAAAGAAAAGTCAACAAATCAAACACAGCACACATCTAATTGTATAACTGTGATAACCAAAACATAGTTATCTCAAACTCTGGTGTGTCTGTTGGGACTGCTTCAATACGTCTGTTTTATTGTGTTTAAAATATTGTGTACAGAAATGTCTGAGCCTGCAGAGTTTACTTGTTTCTCAGAAGAAAGACTCTGCAGGAGAGAGTTTCCATCCTGTGGAGCTTACAGACTCTGCAGGATCTTTTGCTCAATGACCCTAGTTTATCAACAATTCATTTGTGTGACTGAATCTTATGTCTCCCAGATAAATGAGTTTCAGATCATTAAGGCTGTACTGTCCTTGTTAGCAAGAATATATGATTGGTCAGAGGAATGACAAAATGTCCTTTTCTAAAACACAGGAAAATAATAATTATAGAATTTGTTTTCAGTTTGGTTTACAACTCATTTTTGAGATGTTTCTTTTTCAGTCTCAAGAATAAGTTACTGACATTTCCCAGTTCTGAATTGATTTTATTTTTTTTTAGTTCTCTTTGATAAAGAATTTGCTTTTATGCAATGTGGGTTGAATTTGAATGTCAACTAAACCTTAATAAGAGAAAAAAAAAAAAAAAAAGGATAGGAATAGTCGCTATGTAGATGTGCAATCATAATGATTTAGAAATTTAAAAAAAATATACAAAAAAAAAGAATCTTTCTAATGTATTGCATGTTTAATGTGTAAAAACTAGAGTCTGTGAAAAAAAAAAAAAGAGGAAACTAATAGGAAATCTTTGTGGCAAAGTAAAAATCCACTTTTTCTTTTTGTTTTTTTTTTCATCCTATGGCATCTTTGGCAAATATGATAAAGACATTTTATTTAAAATTGCTAAGATTTAAAATTTGTCTTTGCCCATCTTAAAAAAATCAGTAGATTCTAGAAAAGTAGTCTGTATGGAAATCTATTGTGTCAATATATGTTAGAGCCATATGTCTCAGAAGAAATAAGTTATAAATAGACTTATTATATAGAATATCAAATTGCAGCAGTATTTGAAAATCTCCATTTTCAGTGAAAGAATCTGATGAGTGTGCCAGTGCAATACTCAATATGTATAGTCAAAAGTTCTGCAGTCAGTCTGACGTATTTGTTAATGTGTTAATGAATTTATATCACGTTAAGTGACTTTATGCAGAAATCATGAAACAGGCTTTGTTTGATTATTAATGTATAAATGTAAATACTGCTATTGTCATTTAGTCATATTAGAACTAAGGCTAAAAGAGATGCTATTCTAAAATTCATTTAATATGGGTACAATTACACAAAGAAAATGACCTGCATAAATAATCAGGTTTTTAAATTCACCTATTCCTATAAAATATTTGAAAGTAGAATAATCATATCACTATAGAAGTAACACAGATACTATCCATAAAATGCACTTTCAGCTTGATTATGCATATTCTCTGTCTTCCCTGCTTTAGAAGATTGGTTTCAGCTTAGGTATTCCAAGTTTATGTATTTTAAGAAATATTAATATTTAAAATTACATGCATGAAAACTAAATTACTATAAAATAACCTTTTGCTGCTATTTATAATAGTCATGTGCATATCTAGCACAACCAACTTAAACCAAAATACAGTCCTTCAAAAAATATGGCATTCTCAGATTAAGAAGAGCAAAAGAGTGCAGAAGATAAGTCTGTACTGTAAAATTTCATCTAGTATTTGGAATGATACAGAGAAGCAAGTTTTCAGAGATGCAATTTATTGCCCATAACTGAATGATCATTGCATTTTTCATTCATTGTTATGTTTTTCTTGAGTTGCCCTACTTCATGTCATTTACTCTTAATTTGAGCAATGTAATAGCAATTAGAACATATGTGTTACTATATTTTCTGAACTTCTTTTAAAAAATTCTCATTTATGGCTTTTGCTCAGTTTTTCCTTCTCCAGTTCATGGCATGCACTATTACAAATACAGTTTAAATGTCAATCAGCTTTTGCTCTTACATTCTTCTCTTCCTGTCTTTCATGAAAAAAACCCTGGACACAGACTTTAGACTTGCTAGGAATAGACTCTAAGTATTTCTGTGACACAAAACAAGAATTAGGGGAGAGTAAAATGAGAATTATATTTTCCAATGGAAAAATAATATTCAGAAAGTAGATTGTTTCCTGGCTTTCTGAGCTCAATTCTTTCACTCTATTAAAAAAAAAAAAAGTTCCAAATTAGTTCTAAATTTATGTGCTTCATATGCATATTGCTGCCCAGCAGGTGCATCTCTGTTTCCATATGACACTTTACACTTCAAGGAAGCCAGCTTTCAGTGAAGTGTCATCCTTTGGTGCGCGTGTGCTCGTTCATCAGGAATGAAGCACTTGGAGGAGGCATGCCAGCTCCCATGCATTTCTGCGGAAAGGTGGGAAGCTGCAAGCGGCAGCCTGTCTGCTCTGCTCTCAGCTTGCAGGGCAGCGCTCCCTGCCCCGCCGCGGGCCCCGCGTGCTCGCAGCATCCTGGCAGGCCTGCCCTCGCCCCTGCGGCCTTCTCCTCTCCTTTCAACTTAAAGAACTGACTGGTGTGGTCCTCTAAGCCTCCAGATAAAGCTGTCCAAGCCTGGGGTTAGTGCAAGGTGTGCTGAAGATGTAAGATGGGTTCTCTCGCCTTGGCCCATACCCTCAGCACTCAGGGCCTGTCCCACCCTCCCGCAGGGAGCCACTAAGGAGGGAAACACCAGGAGATGCCTGACTGGAGCTCCCCTGGCTGCAGGCAGCTGGCTGACACTGCTCTGGCCTCTCTACCTGCCCTTCTGCAGAGGTCTCTGTGCCCTGGCCACAGTGGCAGCTGTTTGCAGGTGAGTGATAGCAGGGTCATAATAAGGGGAAAAAAAATTTACGAGTCTCAACCCTATGCCAGACTGCCACCCCAGCTACCCTGTGTCCCATGCACAATCCTGTAATTGTTTATTGGTTTATCTTTACGTTCCAAAATCTAGTATATGGTCAGTATAAACTCTGCACTTCCTTCCAGTGCCCAAAACATTAGGAATTAATCATAAAATCATAGAATTATCAAGGTTGGAAAAAACCTCCAAGATCATCAGGCCAAACCATTAACCCACCCTGCCATTTTCACCACTAAACCATGTTTCTAAGCACCACATCCAGATGTTTTCTGAACAATTCCAGGGACAGTGACTCCATCTGGGCATCCTGTTTCAGTGCTTGGCCACCCTTTTAGTAACAAACTTTTATTAACAGCCAATCTAAACCTCCCCTGGCACAACTTGAAGCCGTTTCCTAGTGTTCTGATGATTTTTACCTGGGAGAAGACACTGACTCCCAGGTTTCTACAATTTCCTCTCAGGTAGTAGTAGAGAGCAATAAGATCTCCTTTCAGCCTCCTTTTCTCCAGGCTGAACAGCCTCAGCTCCCTCAGCTGTTCCTCACAAGCCTTGTGCTCTAGTAATATCCCCACTATGGCCCCCAAATTTCACCCTTGTCCACTGAGAACTAAATAATCAGGTTCAAAATTATATATATTTTTTAAATGTAATTAGAACTGAATTCTTACTTTCATCAATTTCTATTATAATCAATTTCTACTTTATGGCACGGTGATTTAGGTGCCTGAAGTTCTTTCTGCATATTGTGTTTCATCAGCTATGCTGGCAGCCTGTCAGTCTTGATAAAGATTATGGTAGCAAAAAAAAAAACAACTTTAGGAGTGATTTTTAGCATAAATTTCATCAAATTCCTTAAAAGTGAAGGACTAGAGTTTAGTCTGAAATTGACTTGATTTGTTTATGAAAATAGAATTTATAGCAGAAGCCTTGTTGTGTCATCCTTTGTGTGGAAATTCCTCTTGTGTCCTGTGAACTCAGTTTTAATGGGAGTCTGCACAGATATGTGTTCTTTAAAAATTGAAAGAGAAAGGACTGCTTAGTTAATTGTGACAAGAAGGCACAGTTTCTATTTTCTATGTTAAAAAACTTGATAGTGTATGAATTATTAATAAATAGGTATTTAACTGCATAAATCAGTAAATTGATGATGAGGTTTTATTTTACTTCTAAAGTGACTTTAATTTAGAAGTAAAATGTTCTGTCATGGTTTGTAGACACTTTCAAGATAAGGAAAATGAACATTTACTCACACCTAATGTGTTGATGAGCTACCATTCTCTTGTAATGCTAATAGAACCCACTTCATAGAATAATCTTCTTTCTTTATCGTTAGAGATTATAAAAATATTTTTAAAATATGTTGTGCACTTTGGGGTAATCTCTTGACTTGCTTGGGTCTTATATCTTAATATGTCTAGAAACTTAACAGAACAAGATGTATTTTGGATCCCATAGGTGTATTTGCTAGTGTGAATACAGATGTACAGATATATACTGCATATGCTTTCAAGAAGTCATGTATACATTCCTACAGAGGCACATGTTTATTCCTCACAATTTCAGAGAAGGAAGATTTCTATTTCAGTATCCACAGGGGACTCTCTCTAACCTCGCCTCTGTTTGCTAAGGGCTTGGTGTGCAAAATGGAGCATTGCCACCACTTCAGCTCCTATCTCACTGTTTGCCCACCCTACTGAGATAAAATCCTTCTACTTCTGTCTCTACATTTTCTTTCTCCATGGTGTTTGGTTACTTCTATAAAGGCCTTTTGACCTTGTGCTTTCTGGCACAAATCATCCCGCTTCAACCTATTTTGTGGGTGTTTGTGCTGCCTCATCAACTCATGGCCAAAATCTTGCTTGTGGTTCAAGCCTTAGGCAAGCGGATCAGCTCTAGATCTTGTTTCTTTAGCAGCCTCAGAGGCCTCATCTGATGTCAGAACCAGACAACTGCTCTAGTGCAGCCAAATTGCATTGGTCTCTCAGGCCTTGATGCCTCGAAGGGCTGCCAGAACTGTAGGAAAAGGATCAGTTCTGAGTAGATACCTGCTTTCTTTTTTCCCTTCTCTACATCATTCTATAAGAATAGAGCTTTCCAGGGCCATGCAGTCACTGTGAGGCAGACCTCTTGATACAATTTCATCGGACTAAACTGAAGATAATGTGATGCAAAATTGCATCATCCTGCTCTATGCTGGCACTGGATTATCATGCAAAGACTGATTTGACAGTTTCCTTTACCAGTGGTTGCACCTCTTCTTCTGTTCTTCATCTTACAACAGCACTGATTATCTGGGCCGGTGCTCAAAGGTGTATGTCAGTCATTCATGCTGTGTGCGGGCAGTGAGATGATTTCACTATCAAGATAAATGTCTTCTCCTCTGTCTTATATACCATGATAGTGCCTCCTGGAGAGGGCGTGATCTGCAGGTTGTGTGCATGTGCATTTGATTCTTGGGTCAGATGACAGAGGAAGGTAATCTCTGTTTAACACATATGCTTCTAGGACCAGGCAGGAACAGGAACCAAGTTGCACAGATGATGAGAAAAGCTTTTAAGAGCCTACCAGAAGTGTGAGATGGTACATAGTGTTGTAGAAATGTTGGAAGGGGACTTTGAAGATCATCTAATTCCAACCTCCCTGCTGTGAGCACAGATGCCTTCAACTAGAGAATGTTGCTTAGAGCCCCTCCAACCTAGCCTTGAATACCTCCAGGAATGGTTTATCCACAGCCTCCCTGGAAAAGCTAGTCCAGCGCCTCACCATTCTCACCAAAGTCTCATAGAGATTTTTTTTTCAACTCCAGAGTAGGAGTTGACAATTTTGTAGCTCCCAGGGCAGTCCTTTCTTCCCTTCTTATATATGGATACTGTGATTCCCTTTTTTCTGACTTTTTTTTAAGTCCATCCCCTTCAGAAAAATGCCTGAAAATTGTCACAGTTTTACAGGTCTCTGTCATTGTTTTATTTCTTCCAAAGTTTCTCTCTCTGTTAGGGAAGCCTTGCTGGAGTGCATGTATCAAATATTGAAATTGCATTCATCACCTTACCAAGTAGCAAAGATAGCAGGAAGATGGAATATTCACATGGTTTCACTGTCCTTTTTTGTATGTACACCTACCATCCCTTTTCTTCATAGCTGACAGTCAGAAATATGGTGTCTTTCCTGAATAAAAGAATGAGAAGAATGAAAGAATTGGAATTTGGGGAGGGCTTTAACTCTGTTCTGTTAATACATGGTCTGGTTGCGGGTTTTTTCCTAATTAAATTTTGTGTTCTTTTCCTCAAAATTCATATTATCTTCCTGTCAGATGACCTCTCCCAAGGCTCAGGTCTTTTCTTGCTCCCTCCCACCTGGTTTTATGACTAAACTAGAAGGAATCTGCATAGACCATAATAATACAAGGTGTAAGCAAACTGTAATTGCTGACTTGCTTATGTCTTAAGGCAGAAGTCCTAATGTAAGGAGTGGTAGTTGAAATTTCATTTCAAAATGAGTGAGTCATGTGAATTTTTTTTGTCTTCTAAAAATATTGTATTCATTATATTTTTAAGTCCACTAGTAAAATAGGTGCTGTTGATAAAACTGTTTCTGTATAAGCTCTTTTCTAAACTAATTAAGCACTATTAATGCCTGTTCAGAAAGAGGTATGCATGAAATCTCTCTTTAGATATAGTTCATATATAGCTTAATATATCTTCACTGTCTTACTATGCAGTATTTTTTGAAGTAAGGAGCTGTAAATTGAAATTAAATTGTCAGTTCGGAAATATTTACTTCAGTTTAAAGACTGTGTCAGGATGGGATATAGAGTTAAAATCTAGAGAGGTCAAAACTTGGATTAAAGAAAATATTTTGGGCGAATAGAATTGAAATTGCCATAAAATCCTAAATTTGGTTTTCTGTTATAGTCAGAGAGAATAAATTTGGATATCATGGGGGCATATGGAATAATGAGAAGCCATATTAGGTCCTTGTTGCCTGTCATAAGGAACAGTGATTCTTCCCTCTTACCACTTTTTTCTAAACCTACAACCTATGGGAAACAGAGCAAAGCCTCTGCTCTGTTAGAATTCTCTCTTTAGAGGGATCCAAAACCCAGCAGTTTTCTTTCTTAGTCCTTTGCATCTGATGTGGTCTTTACACCTCAGGCAGAAGCATTCCTGTTCCTATTTCTCCTTCATAAATTCTAATTCAGTGGTTTAAGTTTCTTTGCTTTTAAACATTTGGGGGCTCTTTTAAAGCTGAAACGTATTTTAACACTTTGAAAAAAGTTTGTGCTTTTTCTGGTTGGTTTAGTTACTGCTACTTGTCTGTGAGGTAAGCCTAGAATTCTTTTCTGTAATTGAACTGGGGATCATTTGTATTGCAGGAGCACCAGGTGAAATGACTCTTATAGATATATAAATTACATCAGTACATATAGATATTATTTTCCTTATTTTTAGACTAAATTATATTAATCTTTAAAGTATGTTGCAGGTATGTCTGATCACTTATAATGGTTTCACAATAGGTTAAAAAACAGAATATATAATTCTAAAACAGAACTGCATATACAAAAAGTTTCTACCTCCATTTTACAATAAGTAGTCACTAAAGTTCTGTTCCATGAGGTAAAAATGAAGGGGGCAGGTCTAATAGAAGAAAATTTTCAGTAATTACAGTAATTAGATATATTTTGTGTTGGTTTTGCTTCCTTGCTTTTGCATCACTTTGCTTCCAGCTGAAGAGATGTCAAAATTGAAGTGAAATAACTTTGTTGAAGTTGAATAGTACTATAAAGTTGCCATTTGGAAGGAGGCTCAGCAATTAAACAATGTTTCTTTGCAATTTCTGGCTTGGTTGTGTCTGTCACAATTAGGCATTAGATTTTCTATTTCCACGTCCTCTTTTAATTGTAAGGACTACATCCTGTATATATTGAAGTGTTATCTTAGGAGTGAATTCATGGGGGAAAAAATGCTAATTTCCCACACAGCTAAAACCAAACTTGTGACAGGGATGCAAAAATGTGATGCAAAACATACTTATGACCATTCTTAAGAAGAAATTATATTTTTTCAGTAACTAATTGGAAGAATTCTTTAATTATACATTGAGATGGACTTGATGGATTAACTTATTACTTAAACATCTTGCAGTATAAATGAAGTGTTATATATTTAAAATTATAGATATCTTGATTAAAGTTATTGATTTCACTTTCCCTCTTGGAAATAACTGTGTTATATATATGTTAATTTTATTAGTAACATAAAATTGAAATGAAATTATATTTTTGGTAGTCAGATTAATGTCATATTGTTTTTTCCTGTTTATCTAAAGTGCCTATTTGAAGAAATTTATTTTTCAAAATAAGAGTTTATCTGCAATCATTTTTTGCCCTAGTACCTATGAGAAGTCTTGTGGCTAATTCTGCAAAATATACCAAAGTAACTTGTGGGTTATGATCTTGCACAACACAGACATGCTAATCTAACTTCAGTTTCAAGCAATCATTATCCTATTTGTATTGAAATATTTAAATTTTCATCTTCCAAAATTATGTAATTGTTTTTAAGAAAATAAGCAGTTAAATATAACTGATATCAGAAAACTGATGGATCTTACATTTCTGAAAGTTTTGAACCTGAACTTTAATCAGAATTGTTGTATCTCTCTTGATATTTCATATGACTACTTCTAGTATTACATTACTTGTGTCCTGCCCTCTGGTGCAGAATTCAAATATTTGTCTTCCCCAAAAAAACACAGACGGCTCTCAAAACATAAAACAGCGTTCACCTGGGTTGTAGATTTTTTCTCTGATTCTAGTGACACCTTAACTTAGAGAGATAGGAAATTACTAACTAGAAAGCCAAAATGTTCATAATGGAGTAAAAAATAAGCTGGATTGAGTCAAATTTCTCTCTTGTATAAATTTGTGATTAATTTCTTCAGTTTTCTTTGTCTTTAGACAAGAGCATTGGTAATGCGAAAAAAAAAATAGTATCATCATTCCAATTATGATAGGAGTATTTTTCAGATTTTTTTTTTTAATTTTGGCAGCATTTATAGCAAGAAGGAGGTGGTTGGAACATGCTTGTTTATGCACTTTTTTTACATCATTCATGTATAGACACACACATACACACCCAAGTCATGCTGTGAAAATGTTTGTACAAAGCAATGCAATAGCATTGTAAAGCTAAGGAAATACATTAAATAAGTCATATAAAAGTCCCAAGGGAACTCATAAAGATTTTTTCAGTGTTTCCCCACTATTTGTTAAAACTGGAATTTATTATTTGATAAACCATGGTAATTATGAGTTCAATTTCTTCTTTAATTTAGCAGTTTTCTTCTCTTGCCATGAAAGATGGCAACTTAAATATGTTGTACTGATGTCCCAAATAATTTTTGGTGTTATGTTTGAGAGAAGGAGCTCTATAAAATATTTTACAACCTAAAATAAGAAAACAATCACAAAGTAGTGTTTGAGTTAGAAATGGGACTGGGAGAATTTATGGTGCAGATGCAAAATTGTTTTATTTAAAATCTCAGAATTCAGGATTGCTTTGATTGGTTTATTTGGCACAGAATCAAATCTTATTTCTATGACATCCATAAATAAAGATTAGGTTGTGTATTAGATTATGTGCTAGTGGTAAAATTGTTGTTGGAGTTATCATAAAAGATAGATGTGAATAAAGAATTCAATGTCACATAAAATTTTCCTCCAATTGTATAGAATCAATAAATTGTTCAAAGAAAAACTCACCTAGAAATCTAATTAAACCATTTTGAAAATTCTTGGTAGAAATGTTATTTTTGGTGATTTTAAGAGGCAAAAACTGATTGTTGAAAAATCAGGTGAAATATAATTTAGTAACAAAAAAAAAAAATCAAAGGTTGCTTATGCAGAACAAATTGTATTTTACATGATCAGAGGAAAGCAATTAATTATATATAGATATTGATACCTATGTGTCATTTTTCCTCAGTTAGAATAGTTTGTTTTCCTTATTTTGTTCAAAGACTCTTTGTGTGATGTAGTTTGAAAGAAAAACCAGAGGAGGAGAATTACAGCAAGTATACTGCAGAGATGACAAATGCTCTTGGATCAGTTATGGGCTTTGGTAAGGCTGTGCTGTAGGGAACCTGCAGAGGTATCACAGCTTTTTTCTAATCAGAGGATAGAGAACATTTAGTCATAGAGTGAAAGAAGGAAGAAAGAAGGGGAAAGGACATGTCTTAATTTCTGTACAGAATCTGCTTGTAAAAAAAAAAAGAGAGTTTTGGATAGACCTCAAAGCCTTTGCAGGGCGTTACTTTCATTGTATGCTTTCAGATTTGATGTACACAATGCAACTTCTGTTAGTCCACATTTTGGGATATTTTAATCAGATTTATTTAGAGGTTTTTTTAGAGTGTCTTACTGATACTTAATGATGATTTCAGAAAGCATTGTTGTTCTAAAAGTGTGAAAAAAAAATCCTTATTTTTTAATTGAAATTTGCACAGGAAATTACCATGGCTGCATGAATACCCTTATTTAATATAGTTAAAGAAATAACAGATAATTTAACTTCTGATTTAATTTACTAATAAGCACACCAAACTTTTTTAAAAATATGTTTCTATTTTATCCAATGCTACAGAACCAAAAATTCCCCAAAAGACAACTGCAAATAGATGTAAACAAAGCATATGAAATAATCCCAATCTAACAAGAACACTAGCATTTTTTATTTTTCCAGTAATGTCATTTTAATGGCATAACATAATTAAGCAGTTCTTTATTATTGATTATATTTAAGGTAACAGATATAGCAAGAGTTTTTAAGAATATATGCTAAAATGCCATCATGAGAAGTAAATGAACGCTTGCAGGGAATGGTTTCAATCTCAAGCAGTTTAAGAGGCAATATACAATCAGAATCAGAAAATCCCAATTAGTAACAGGGCACAATTTTTCCACAAATGTAGAAAGATTTTTCTAAACAACCAAAAAGAAATTTGAAAGTGAAATAGAAATCTCCAAGTTGTCAAAATGATCACACAAATTTTCTCAAAAGAAAGCTCAGAGAACATCAGTTATTTTGGTTTGAGGGCTGAAGTTTTGACTGTATTAGGCTTAGTTTTCTGTTCAGTAGTTATAAACAGATTTCATCTGCCAGCACATCTCTTAACTCTGAGAATATGGAGTTTTTTGCTTATTTATAATTGCATATTCAATGAAGAAAAATTTAAAAATATGATAAACAGGCATACTACTTATGTAAGTGAGCCCAAGAAAATACAAAAGAAAGTGAAAAACTGTAAAGGAAGCTTAGTGAGATATTAATGACTGTGTCATAAGAGAGTCTGAGAGACTGTTACCTCACAGTTTCAGCAAATGAGATTTCTGAAATCAAATGGGCATTGCTTTTGTAGAGTCTATAGGACAATGAATCACTGAAACCCCTGAGCATTAGCAGGGTTTGAGCAGAGGGATTGAATTATTTCATCTCCAGAAGAGGTGTGTAATTCTCGAGTCAAAACACATAACCCAAATTTAAAGTCTTTGCGTAGTCACTGAGTTGGTTGCACTGGTCAGTACACCCTATATTTCTGTTGCAGTTTCATTATTTGTGTGGCTGAAAATTATGTTCAATGAATACAGCAATATGAAAATTAATTTTCTCAAATGTGCTGAAAAGTAATGAGTGTGAACTCTGAGGGGAACTAAGAAAAATTATTACAGAATGGCCACATGGCAATGCCTCTCACGGTTTTCATAATTATATATAGAAAATTCTAGGTTTCTACTAACTATTGGAGATAGTAGCTTCTTACCCATAGCATAGCTGCTGTCAGTAAGAAAGATCCAGGTTCATTTTTTACCCTTTGGAAGATATTTGGGTCCCAGCACTTCTAAGTCTTTGCTTCTTTATTTGTATGCAGACAAAGGTGTTGCTGTGTAATCATTGATGCTCCTATGCCAAAGGCAGTGCAGAACAGAATATAAAAAAAAAAAATACTGAAGGGCAAAACTTTTTTATTTTTCAAATCATCTTATGCTATTGGTGATGTCTTGTGATGGTTGTTCACGACTGTAGTATCTAACAGGTTATGTCTAAAAGGAGTTTGCCAAAAAAAATGGCTGGTACAAAAATTAATGATTCAGCAAATGTCATTCTTCAGAGTCAGTATTGAACTGATTCTATTCCCATGACTTTGGGTCACGGTGTGGTTGAAGATAGATCTGAGATAAGATATAAAGTTGAAGACTTTAAATTGATTATTTGATTTTCAACCTTGAGGTAAAAGCATGTAGGGAACCAATGTAATCTTTGCAGAATACTTCACTGTGCTGTTCTGTCTACAGTCATCTCATGTCTGGCCATATTTTCCAGAAATTTTTAATCCCTGAAAAATATAGAAGAAACAGAAAAGTTACTGTAAGAATGAAACAGAAATTGTTGCAATCTGAAAAAATCCATTTAAAGAAATTAAGAATTTATCTATATATCACTAATTCAAGCTTAAATTTCTTTCTATATTTTTAAAAAAATAATCCAAATTGAAACATCAAAATGAGTGAATGAATGTCTTCAGCAAAAGACAGAATCTTATTCTAAATTTAGGTTGAATAGTACATTCTGTCAAATATTTGTACAAACATGGGAATGTGCTGTTTCAGATTTTTAGAAGTTATAAATTTCTTTTTTTTTCTATTTGGTTTAACTTTTAAGCAGCTGTAAGAATTTTTTTAAAAGAGTGTGTCTTAAAAAGGAATAAATCTATGGAATAGTTGTCAAGTAGGTGCAGCATGCAGCAAAATATTTTACAGACATTTAGACACTGAATATTTTAACAAGTAGTATCATTAGACTGCTCAGGTTTCTTGAAGTAAATATTTTAGAAATCTAAGTCCACTGAGGTAAAATCTATTTTGTTTATTCTTCTAATCCAGCCCCTAGAGACACTGTTTTATGGACAGTTTACCTACTATCTTGAGGGGACCATTCTTGCCTTTTCATGAGTACTGCATTTAGGCCATCAACAGCAAACGTGGCAATTGTATTTTGTAACCCTCCAGGGAAGTAGAAACTTGATAAATATCCACCAAGTGCACTTACTTCAACTGATAAATTAAAACAGAAGTAGGAAAACACAGGAGCCACAAAATTATATTGTCAGTCTGAAAATCTACATCAAGTTGAAAACACTAGTCGACAAGAAACTTGAGCAACAGACTGATCTTGGGCCTCTTGGGCTCAATTTGGAAATGGAAAAGAGGAGCAGAGATAATAAATTGTATTAAAACAATATCTGCTCACAGTACTATATACAGTGTTGGCATTTCCATTAAAAATCAGTATCTTCAGGGAGATCTCAGTTTGACCCAGAGTGGTGGGATGTTTTTGTATTTGTTTTGGGGTTTTATTTGTTTATATTATCTTTTCTGTGTTTTTTAATTTTTATTTTTATTTTTTATATTTGCAAGAGAGGAAAAATACTGCTTGTATTTTCAAGCTGTAAAGAAACATTTAGCATATAAAGTTCTTAAATTAAGGTGTTTCCCTGGTTCACCATTGAAATGAAGGACTGATTTTGCAGACATTTACTCTTTTGCATATATCAGTTATCTTAGATATCTGTTGCCAAAGAAAATTTGGATAATTCTGTTTTCATATATTTAGCATTTGTTTTCTTTATTTCATTGAATAATGTAATGTTGCGATTTGTAAAATGTAATTTTTTTTGCAGCACAGCCATTTGAGAACTATAACAGATATCTGTACAGCAGATAGGTGTCCAAATATTTATGCTGACCCTCTGATTCCATATTCAGGGAAATGACCTATGTTTTTGTTACAATTTTAAATTAGGTATGAGAAGTGGTCACTGCTCTTTTGTGCTTTCAATTTCTTCTGTGTCTCTTCTTAAAAACACACATACGTCTATGTTTACAGACTCACTGTTTGATTTTGTAACTAAAATTTAGATAAGATAAAAAAAATTAAAAAGCAAAACCTGAAGTACATCAAAAGAACCAATTAGCTTAATTTTAAAAATCGTATTAAAACATAATTTCCTATCCTGACATAATAGTTATTTAGCAAAATAAAAATTAAACTTGTACAGTGCATGAGAACAATATACAGCTCTTTATTTTTCCATATATATGTGTGTACATATAAATATCTATATAAACAAGAGAAGATCCTGAGAATTCTGTATTTGAAAAGAGAATAAAATGCTATTTGAGCACCATCCCAATATAAAGGAGTCTCCAAAACTCACAGCATAACTGCCTGTGGAGTCTGTCTGTTCTGTCATAGAACCACATGCTGCTTCTGGAAAAATACCTTCCACCTTGCTGAAAAGTGGTGAGATGAAGTAGCAATTAAGAACAGCAGGATAGTTTTGTTCACCTTCCTGGCTGGGCTTTTTTTAAATTTTTTTTTCCTGTCTTGTCTTTCTCTTATGTGAATGCACAGAAAATACTCAAATGCTCATGGTTCTTACAGTGTTGATTCTGGTTAGTTCTCCTTGCTCATTAATAACATTACGTGTATTTAAATCTTATTTTTCAGGAATATTTTTAGTGTCTGTGTCTTATATTTTTGGATTTTATACCAGTTTTGAAAGACTGGAATGAATTATATGTAAGCTTTTAAAAATAAAATTTGGTGTTTGATAACTGTTTATCAAAGGAAAGCAAAGAATTACCATGAGCACTGTGCAACAAATGCAGGCAGCTCATTAGCAGTATGCAAATTCTGCTGTCTTTCTGTGGTGATTTTAATACTGCAAAATGCAATTAAAAATAGTAGAACCTTAATCTGAGTATTAAATATACAGATCAGATCTGTGGCTCAGAGGAAATTCCTAAGGTTGCCATTTCCCATGGAGGATAGGGCTATGAAGTTTTGCTTTGTGTGCTATGTTTTTATGCTACTTTACTCCAGGCACATCAACTGCCACTGCCAGAGGCAACACATTGACTATATAAACTTTCATGAAATATCAATCCACCTTTACATTTCACAGCATTCTGAAATTTAAATTAAGTTTATTGCCAGATTTTACATCTTAATAATTTAGACAGCTCCTTAGACCTGTGAAACTTGTCCTTTGGGTTTCTCTGTACCTGGAATACCATGCAATTTTTACATCCTATACCTATACCTAAGTGATTAAAACAAAAAAAAAAATGTTGGGAACTCTTTCATTCTAGATATTGTTTTGAAATTCAGCTTTCCAAAATACTTGGTTGAATTGGAATGTTCTTTTCAAAAAAGGTATTGTTAAGGAGTTAACACTGCTGGGTGATAAATGCCTAGCTGATTACATGGCTTTTCTTACTACTATACATAGTTAGAGAAGTGTTTCCCCTCATTTGTCACAGATCCTATTGATTACACGTCAGATCTCTCTAAATGGCTCTTTTAGTGTCCAATCTTTATTTCATATATCCACAGAGCATGCACCTTCTTTTTGCATATGGCTATATTTCGACTTAGGTCTTTGCATAAAATACATCCTATTTACATTCCATACCATGTGATAGTACTGGATGCTGCGTTATCTAAATTTTACCTGGCATTCAAATATAGTTTCTAACTTATGATAGAAAGCATATTATATTGGAATTTTTTTTAAGTCACTGTCAGAAACAGGTTTTCTAGAAATTAATGATTTCTTTTTAAACATGTGCATCTTCCATTAGCAATATTCTACATTAAACATGTGCATTAAAAAATATGGATTAAGAAAAATACAGAAAGGATAAAATATATTCCAGCAAATAATTTTCAAAGGCCTATTTTCTACCCTGACACCATGTGAACATTTCTCTTTTTTATCTTTCATATTTGTATCACTGGTTCAACTGAGCACAGAGATGGGGTAACTCAGGTTCTTGCTAACACATCCCTCAGAGTAAATTAGAGTGAAACAACACTGACTATGACTAGAAGGTTGTAGGAAGAATAGGTTACTCAGCTGTTCAGAAGCATTCTCATTTCCAACATCAGCATATTTGTAGCCAGTTTATAACCACAGAATGGAGCTTACTGAAAGGGGCCACAACGAGTCATGTGGTCCAATCTCCCTGCTCAGGCAGGGCCATCCCAGAGCATGTGGCACAGGACTGTGTCCAGATAATTCTTGAAAATCTCCAGTGATGGTGCCTCCATCATCTCTCTGGGCAGTCTGGTCCAGTGCTTGATCACCTCCACAGTGAAGAAGTTCTTCTTCCTGTTCATCAGTTTCTGCCTGTTGCCTCTTGTCCTATTGCTAGGCTCCACCAAGCAGAGCTTGGATTCATCCTCTTGACACCTTCCCTTCAGGTACTTGTATACATTTGTAGGGTCTGTAATTGCTTTCTTTATATCTAGTGTTCCCATACTCCTTCCTTACAGTATTTTTTAATGTATTAGAGAAGGTGACTTTAGCTTTTTTTCATCCTTTTTGAACAATTAGGTCATGTGAGCCATTATCCTAGAACTTGTTTTCTCCCAAAAGTCTGGAATAATAATATATATTAAATATATATATGAAAACATTTGTTTAAAAAATTATATTTTAGTATTTATTTGTTTACACACTCAGTACCAAAACACTTATGAATGAAAAACAAGTTCAGTAATTCCTGTTAATATTCACACTTGATTTTAGAATTACTTTTCTTGTGCATATGGAAGAAACCTACCTATTAGTATGCATAATAACCTGCTTGATAATCTTCTTTCTTCCTTCAGAAAACCAAAGTTTTTGAAAGCTGTTTTTTTTATTAACTTGTCTCTTTCCTTGTTTATTTGCAAAGTACAGGTGTAACATTTCATCTTTATTATTCTTAGAAAATGGAATAGGTATTCTGCATTGCTAGCAGAATAAGACAGTTGAGTAAGCGCAGAACTTCTTCAACTCAACAAAATTAAAAGTGTCTTGAAGATGTAAAATAACAAATTTCTTGTATCTTAACAACCTGTTCATCCTTCTCTGTTGATAACTTATGGATAAAAGAAATTTCATATTGTAGGTGTCTGTGTGCACCTGTGTTTGTCGTATGGTTTGAAATACAGACAATGCACTGTAATTCACAAGACCCGCAAAAATTATATTCATTGTAGAACTGGAAAATGCTTTTGGTTATTACTCGATTTTTCTGTTTACTTCAAGTAAGCAAACTCCAAAACAACAGCAGAAAATGAAGTAACTGCTTGCCTTTGACTTCAAAAAAAGTGTCATAGGAATTATAGATTGTAAAAACTTATAAGGTCATTTTGCCAATCCTTCTGACTGTAGGAGATTTTTCCCTGTGGTATATTAAGAGTTTTATAACTTTCCACAAGATTTTATGAGTTCCCCAGGAGAGGATTTTGGTCTGTTGAGAGAGCTAGATGAGAAGCTCTTTCACTGTATTTTACAGCTGGCAAACCTATCTTTTATTGACAGCTTGCATTGACGCTGGGCTGAGGAACGCAGTGAGGCTGTATGTCTCCATAGATGTGAGAGTTTGGCAGGAGCATTAAATGGGGTGACTGAAGTTTGATTGTAAAAGGAGGGAAGCTGAAATTAGAGATTTTTCTCTCTGCAGCTCCAGTTAGCTATATTAAGAGATGATCTTATTGATGCACAGGGATGCTTTTTACAACACTCAGATTTAGCAAGAGGCAATTGGTCCCCACTGCCATGTAGCACAAAGAATGGAAAGGATTCAGTATTTCTGTAGTCATAATTCCAGGACCTGTATTGACAAATATTTATATTGCACAAACTGTTGCTCATTTGAATCAGTTTATTTATATCATTGTGCAAATGCACAACCAAGATGAATATGCATGTACCTTTTGAGAATGCTTACTGTCACTGAATGTAAGAGATTGCTTACTTGAATCAGTGAGTAGGTCAAGATGTCTTCAGGATGAATGCCAAACTTATTAATTTATCTCAGATCTTTGAAGAATTATATATTATTAACTTACATGTTTCACTCACTTTCTAAAAAGGACAGTTATATATTTATAATTTTTAAAATACTTTTCTTCTGTAAATATTTTATTAAGACAATATATTTAAAGAAAATGGAGGAACCTAAAGGTTTTAATGTGTATAATACTTACCCAAAGCCTCACAGTTGTTTACACAAGGCATCCTTTTTTTATGCTCTTTTGTCATTTCCTTAACAGCACAGTTCAAATGCAACAATGCAGTCAGAAACTTTCCTATCCTAAAGCAGTCCTAAGAATTAGAGTTGGAAGTTTTGTGGGCTAAATAACAGTGAAAGATATTGCTAAATAGAGCTGAAAAGAGTGCATCTGCTGATTGCTTGCCTTAATCAGTTTTCACTTTTCTAAAAGGGTGCGTAGATCTCCTAGGGATACTTTCCTCCCACTTCCCATCTGGATAAGTTGATGCTACAGAGGTCCCTCATCATGTACAGAGTTAAAGGAGTTGATCAGGGCCAATAAATTTCATGGAGAGCACGTACTGATTGCTTACAAACATCAACTTGGGCTGTTTGGTCTGGAGTATGAAATTTTAACCTTATATATAACAGGAGTATTCTGCCCTAAATACAGTGGTAACATCATTTTAATTTTGCAGTTTCCTCTGAATGGCTAAATATGTAGACTCTTATCTTCCTTTCACCAGAGAAAATAAAAGAATAGAAGAGAATATTTTGCATCTCACATCAAGATGAAACAGTGGCAGGAATTTCTTGTGTTTTCTCTCCTTTGATTGTGATACCTTTGGCTCTTACCTCTCAAACATTCCGTCAGGTAGCTAACAGAACTAATCCAAACTTAGTATAGTGTCAAGAACAGAGACATGTTATTCATTTTTGTGAGGTGAATCCTTACTAAATGTCTTTCTCTAAGTTCTCAAAATTCAAATCACATTGAATATTCCTGCAATTATTTTTTTTTCCACTTATGCTATATATAACAGAAGTATATTAGAACTGAAAGTATAATCGATTGTATTCTGTTTGCAAAAACTAAAAAAGCTGTTTATTTCTGCCTACCTTCTTAGGCCTATCCTTTACACAATAATTTCTTCTTTTGGGAGCTTTAAAAGTTTACCCATTTTGTCTTTAATAGAAATTGCTAAATCTATCTTTCATTCTTAATTAGCAGAATGCAATGTAAGTTTTCTTTTTGCCTTATGAAACACTTGTATCAACATAAATATGCCAAGCATCCACAGTAAACTAATATCTCTGTTCATGAAGCATAGTGTCATCTGTGTCAGCATTTTTCATTGTGGACTTCTCTACCACTAAATGTTCCTTAAATATTCCATATTAATTCCACATTTTTATACTTTAAAAGTGAAATTGAAAATATATTTTCAGAGAAATTACTATCTATGTATGTGCCTTGTTAAACTGGATGATTTTTTTATTAGGAGTTGTAATTTAGTGCTATCTGGGCTGTTATGTTTTTCTTGATAGAAAAAGATCTAGATTAGCTGTGTCAATGGAATGATGAACCATCCAATAAATAGTGATATTAAACCTTCAGACTTCTGACTAGAATACAGATTTTGTCTCTTCTATACATTAATGAGTCCGTAAGTAGTTCTGTAATGGACTGATTAGGAAATAAACTGACTGAAAGTAATTGTCAGCAAATCAGAGATATTGATGTGGTCTGAATTTGCCATTGTAAAATACACTGTTGATAGAGTCTGCACATTTTGGGGGGAATTGTGCATCTTCTTTGAGAGAAAATAATGTAATAGAATAAAAAGTTTAAATAGGTCAATCTAATTTCTAGGTGGAATAGGTTTGGAGATGTTACATTCATTTCACTGAATGTGCATGTCATGAAAAAGTGAATTCAATCCTCTTTATGATAAAGCATATTTTTTTCTGTTATTTCACAGCTTCTTATGTTGGTGTTGAGTTTCTTACATTGGGATCGGTTTATAACATAGTATGAGTTAAAGATTCTTTTTATGCCATTTAGCTAATGCTAAAACCGGTTCTGTAAGTGCCTCATGGGTTACACTGTGCATTGGAAGAGACTCAGAAGTTGAATTACTCTGGATGATCTGGTTCCAGAGACAGGCAGTGGAAGTTTTAGCATAGTGTAGGTGTGACCACGTTTATTCCACAACACTGAGGAATCATCACTGAGGGCGTCGTTTCAGCAGGAAATGCTGAAATGCACTGGTAAAACACCTTCACTTCTGTGTACTTTTGCTGTTAATATTGATGTTGTTATTGTGCTTTTAGTAGATTGTTATTTCAGTTCACAATCCCTCATTTATTGTCCTTTTCTCACCCAAGGGGATGGAGAAAGGGGAGTGGCTTATAAGTAGTTCAATTTCCTGGCTGGGGTTAAAACAAGCACAATGGAATAAATTCAAAGGCTTGATTATAACATGAAGCTTGTTAAGTTTGCCCCCAGATATGACATGCTAGTTTGCACCATTAGAATGTATACATTCTTTCAAAGGTAGATTACGTGGCATCTAGAATGGTTTGCCTTGTACAAGTGTAGGTTTCTGGATAACATATCTGAGTGACTGATCTTTGAAATGTATCAGTTGGAAAGAGATTTGGTTAAAGATTGAAAGTGTCTGCAGATGTCAGAAGGGATTAGCTGAGGCAATTTTTAAAAATAAACATAAGAATTATGTAGCAATCATGTTGAAACAACTACAGCGGTATGCTACCTTCTTTGATGTTCGCCACCATATGTCCTATGGAGTCACATTGGTATTGTGCATCAACTGTTATTCTGTACTTCACACATGGAAAAGGTTTCTAGAAAGAGTGCATACTCTTCCAGCCCAATGAAAATCAGATTTTCCGTATTTAAAATAAAAACTATTTATCAGAGTCACAAATTACTTGATGATATTAAATTCTTGCTCTCCTCTCTGTATAATACCAATACACAAACCATTCCTTTATATTAGAAGTTAGGAATGTTCATTGATATCTTCAGACTGTTCACTTTTTGGATGTACCCAGATAGCATTCAGTTTGAGAAGATATTTAATTTCCCAAAAATAACAAAATTAAAATTCATAAGATATGTGTGGGGGTAATACATGCAATACCTGTCTTGCTTGTAAATCTTAGAGCCATTATTTATTGGAAAAATCCTGTGAGTACCGGGGTAAAGACTTCCAAGCTTCTCAATTTCTTTGAATGAGTCTTTCTTTGAAAGATTGCAATTACATGGTAAAATTTTAGAGAGACACTTGAGAAAAAGAAAATTCATTGGAACTAATGAGATGATGTCTGTAATTAGATACTATTGGAGTCTGTAAATCAGAGGTCTCTCTGAATTCTTCAGAGACAAATCAGAGTGCAGGGATTGAATTAAAACCTTTGGATGGATTGAAGTATATTAAGCCTTTCATACATAAAGTAGAGGTGTAAGTTTAAGTTTTAGAGTAAGCAAACCAGTAAGTAAGTAAGAATACGTTTTAAGTGCTTTAAAGAGTAAAGCTCTTAGATACCAGTGTAGAAGAACCAGTTCTAGTGAAGGTTGAAAAACAATAGTCCTAGAACTAGTGATGAAAATAAGTTTCTGTCTAGGCTCCAGGAACATAATTTTAAACATAATAAAACTATAGTAAGAATATTGCATAAATTTTTTAGGTAGAATAAGATAGACCATATGCATAGTTTATACATAACCTGGTGTGCCAAGAAACTAGAATTCTAGTAGGTTGGGAAGAAATGGTTTGGGTTCATGTTTTTAGCTTATTGGGTGATTTGTGTATAAGAATCTGTGCATTGGGAAGAGACTTGCTCTTGCTCTCTTGCTTTTCTTCTCTCCTCACCACCATCTACATCACCTGAAGAGAGGAGCCGCAACAGCAACATCGGCCCTCCCAGAGCCTCAACAGGAGCAACTTCTAATTAGGGCTTTACTTCTACTTAGGACTCTATACCAAAAACTTTTGGTATGGACTTTAACACTTGTGACTCTTTGCCTTTCGAGAATGACGTGCCTTTACAATAAACAACTTTATAGCAACTAATAGCTGCTCAGCTGTTTTAAAGAAAACAACACAACCCAACAAGATCCCATTTGCAAAATAACAGCTCTGAAGCTTTTTTACTTATGAACAAGAACCTGTTTCGTATGGTTACTTTCAGTTTTATCACCATACTACTTTAGCACATACTGCTAGAAGTACAGATTTAAATGAGAAGGATTTGGTTGCTAGATTCATAGGGGGTTTTAGGCTTTTGGGGTTTTTTCAACTGTCAACCTGATTAAGACAGTGTTTAATACCTTTACTTTGTTTCTATTTTAAGGCTGATTAGTGATATTTTAATTTTTTAAACATTTTTTTTAAAGTTCTAGTCTGAGAGTTGCCTTCTGCTTATATTAGTTTAGGGTTTGAGGGTTTTTCCTAAGAATAATGTAAAAAACACAAACACTTCTCTAAATTGGAATTAACATTAAAAAAAAAAATAATGATATGAAAGTGCAAACCACTCTTCTAGGAAATACTTAAGTGTATGCAAAATATTAGGATATGAGCAGTCTTATGCATTCCAATATATGCCTTGGGTATATGTTGAATGTTTATTTAAGGATTTGCAAGACTGTGAGCATTAATATATTCCTTTCATTTTAAAGCAGATAAATCTATTGACAGTATGCTACCTAATACAAAGCACTGACTGTCATAAAATGGACATTTGAATTTTTAGAAATTATAACTTTTAAAACAGTAGATTAAAACCACAAGAGTTCAGTTTTTTGAGATCTTTTAATTTCTCTGACTGCAGTGATATTTGTTAGCTACTTTTCATGAAAACCTGAATTTTAAGAAAATTGGAAAAGCAATGAATTTTGTTTGGAACAGTTTTCTCACCCTCTGAAATAGATCATGTTATCTGAAGGTTGATTTATTAAAGCAAAAGAGTGTCAAAATACACAGTAAGTAAGCAAAGTATTCATTGTTGTTAATTTACAATTTCTTAGAGATTTTTATACTTTCCTTTGAGTTTGTGTTTTGTCCTTACAGGATATATTTGCTTGATTGTGTTTTCTTTTTATCCATTTTTTTTTAAACATCATTCTGTGGAATGCAAGAATTGATTCAAATCTTTTTGCATCAGAACCCATTAAATTTCTTAATCTTAATTGTTGATCTTTTGCTGAGTTAAAAGAGACATTCAATTCCTTAAACTGATACTTGAGTAAGTCTCTCTCTGAGAAAGACTTATATAGCATTAATGTATTTCTAGACTGAAATTTAGGGAGAATACTTGGTATTGGTACAATATAAGGTCCTGTAGGAACTAGAATTTTAAGAACATGAGTTTGAAGCAACAGAAACATAGATATGTTAACTGTAGAAGTGACAAGTCCAGAATACAGTATGAAATTTGTCTTTAAGAATCATGATTGATTCAACAAATCACATAGATATATGTTCTGTTTTTTATTTTTTAAAGCATAATTCCTATAAGTAACTCAGTGGAACTTAGCAGGCCACCTCATACAAAAATTCAAGCATGTAGCAGTGTGTTCGTGTATAGCAGACACAAGTCCCTAACAGTACTGTATGTATAAAATCCTTAGTGTGCTGAATATTTTCAAATGGTTAAAATTATTATCCAAATTATGTATATTTAGAGATGTTTGCACGTATGCACTTCTTGTCAGCCAGGCCTGGTTGGTAGCACAGGGATCTAAGCATATTCCCAGCATGGCAAATCTCTGCACATTCACTGTGGCGTTCCTCTGTGTGTCTGCTGGGAGATTTACACATGCAAAGCACATTGTGCTTAGAGTGTAAGTATTCGCTGCAGCATGCATGCAAGCCTGACACATACTGTGCTAGGAGATACCAGCACTCCCCAGTATGCTGCCAAATTTATTTTTCTAGTATTATAATATTGATACAAATGAAAATTACAGGGTTGTCTGCACTTTGCCGCATTTAATGATACAAAAATACTTATTTTATGAGATATTTTTCTTTATAATTATGTAATTGTATTTTAGTAGTGCAATATTTCTTACACATAATGACTGTCATTGTAGTAAGGTAGTATTAGGCATTATAAAACTGAGCAAAGCAATTCTGTTTTACATTAGTATTATAAAACATAGAGTTATTGGTTTGGTTTTTTTCCCCACATTACCTGGTACCTCTGAACTTCCGTTGTTAAATATTATTGCCATCTTGAGACTAATTTTGTTAGTCTCACCTACCTTTATTTTATCATTATTTAAAGGTTTTACTTATCTTTTTCAAATTCTACAATTAGAAACACTTGATTTGTATTTGTCTACCTTAACTTTCTGTGGCTTCACTCTTTCTCCCCATATATGAACACTTGATTGTCTTTATGATAATACATTTTTAGAGGCCGCTTTTTAAGATAAATTTTTAGAGGCCTTTTTTCATTATTTCTGTCATGCCACATGATCATCAGTAATTCTTTAAGGCTTTATGTTTAAAATAGCTCTAATATTGGAAAACAATGTGGAGAAAATGCTATATAGGCATGACTTTCAGAATTAAGCATCTTTGTTTAAAGACAAAGACAGTATTTAAAATATTTTTTGAAAACGTGGATCTTTCTCCTTTGTTGTCTTTATTTTGCTGCTGAAAAGCAGGCTAAAGATCCTCTTGCTGGGAATAAATTTTTAGCAACATTTCATTTGAAGATTTTTCTTAGCAAGGGTTCTGGCACATAAAACTAGTTACATTTCCAAATAAAGGCATGGGCATCAGAGGACTGAAATTTAAAAATTTGCACTGGGACTGTTTTGCAGTTTTAATGAATGACAGTGTGTTTTTATTAACCCTCTGTTAACTTATTAAAAAAGTAGACACTGCCTTTGCAGCCCCATCTTGAAGCTTAATAAAAGGATTCTTTGTTACTGTTGGAAGACTCCTTTGTCCTAATTTCTTGTGTGGAAATTCAGAATTCAAGTATTACCCTTGGTAGATGACCTAATGAAAACTTCATTGTTGGTTTTTGAAGAAGGATTTACATAATTTCTTAGGGCGTTAACTGCTTCAATTTGGGTTCCTTGCCCATGTAAATGCAGCTGCACAACTGGTGGTAGTGCAACAAACTCACCAAACAAATATCTGGCATACTTTGATAACAGCAGTTCTCAGAAAGTAAGCTATATGGGCGATATTGTTGAAACAGTATCAGGAAATTATTCTGGCATGACTGTATTTGATTGGAAATCATTAGGAGTGTGTGATGCATACCAACTTTTCTTCTTGTACAGTGAGGGAATGGACTGTTATTCTGAACATTTCCTGCCAGTGGGAGCATGGAAGAGCACCGTAGATGTGTCATGCCTGAAACGTTGCATTCATGAATGCAGTCTATTGTTTTCCTGTATTTGACAATGCTAGATCAGTAGGATTAAGTAGGACAACTGCACAGAGTTTTAAAGTGATGTGAAAGTGGCCAGTCTGAGAAAATTGCTAATTGCAGGGAAACAGTTGGGCAGTTTAAAGGCTGCTTTGTTTTTCAGTCTGTTCTCTGAACTTCCATCTTTCTGTGCTCTCTTCCCAAAACCAAAATTATTAACTATTTATATGTTTTAAAAGCAACTATGAAGAAAAAAATCCTCTTTCTCAGATATTGCTAACACGTAGAGCTCAACTGAAGTGATTGGTTTATTTGTAAAATACTTCCAACTGGAAGATTAGTCAGTAGAGGTTTCAAAGGAAAGAAATTTATTCTTTCCCTGGCAACTAAGCTAGCTTATACTCAGATTTTTAATGTCAATTTAAAATGGCAAGCAAGAACAAAAGTGACTATATTTTTGTCTCCTCTTTCCCACCCATTGAAGATATGCTAGTGATAGACTTGAAAACAGCAAAATGATCAGTAAGTCAGTCGAGATATCCTGGTTTTTTTCACTATGATGTGTCATTAGATTTGAGACAGTGCTTTAAAAATTGAGAATGGGAGTTGAAAGGCACCAAATTAATATAACTGTAATGTAGTACATGTTTTCCAACTAGGAGAAGACAATTGCCTTTGATTGTTTTTATCAGTCAGTATAGATTTTAGAATTTACATATATTACATTTCATTTTTCTAGTGAACGTTTTCATAACTTGAAATTACACATTAAGTGCTAGAAAATTTTGTTAGGAATTAAACCTATCCTTACAAATGTATCTGTGTGGGGAGAGGGGGTTTAGGGGAGTTAGCCTTGTGACACCTTCCTCAAATATACTTCCATCCATCCAATGCTTCATAAACCAAAGGGCTAAATATGCCTGTGGAAGAAAAGGTATAACTTTTAGGGTACTAACAATATTAATTCTTTCTTGAAAAGCTTTATCTGTCTTGCTGATTTTTGAAATGCAATCTATCATCAGTCATAGTAAGACAATCCTTTTTGCTTTTGGACTTACTACTAGTGGTAAAATATCAAGAAATAGCCTCTTCTTATGATTTCACTAGTGGCCTCTGCTCCTGACCCCTGTTAATAGATAAGATTTCTGTAGGCATCACAGGAAATGGAGCAATAAGCCTCACAGTTAAATACTGCTGTTTACTGTAGCAACAGTTATGTAGGAAATTAGGGTATATAATTGTATCCTAGTAATTTTTATGTAAATTGATGAGGTTTATAATGTATACAAAATTAAGATTTTTAAAAAAATCTTAATCCTCTCAAAATGTTTTTTTTTTTTTTACACAGGAGAAAAGAATGGCTGTTTTCAGTTTGATCAAAGCACCTCCTAGTCTGATACACTGTCTCTAATAGTGGCCAGTCAAAAATGCCGAGGAAAAATAAGAGCAGATCAAGCATAAAATGAAACTTTCTGTCATGTGGCAGTCCACAGCTCAGGGAGTTCCCAAGATGGAAGCTATATTTTGAAGCCGTTATTCCATGAATTTCTGATAAGTTTTCAAACCTATCAGTATCAAACCTATCAGATCTTTTGATGATCCTGTATTTTTTCTACATTTTTACCTTAAGGGATGTTTGTTAATCTTAAGAGAGAAGTAGTTTTAAATTGCACAGCTACTTTTGATCTAGTCTTCATTGCAAGGGTCATTTTCATCAGATTTTAGAATCTGTAGTACTAGTGTAAAATATTTTAGTGAAAAAAAAATCAAGTGCTTTTAAAAGGACACAATAATTTGACACACTGATTAAGTAGTGCTGTTTCCAAAGCCTTGGATCAATGTATTGATACACAGCATAATATGATGGTTATTCTTGTTGCATTTGGTAGGATGGGCAGAGATCTTGGCCAAAGATCCTGGAGATAGGAGAATTTATGGGAATTTAGTTTTTACCTTCAAAAAACAGAATGGTTTTGTAGATAAAAAAAAAAAATATTGAAAAAATTTAATTTTCACACTATGTTGTTAAAAAGGAAATAACACAGGAAAGGGTGTTAAGAAAATATTATAATTATCCTAGGATTTTTGGAATTGAAAGTATTTCAACAAATTAATTTGTAAAACTTTTCCCTAAGGCACAGAATCACTTCCTGCACATTACTCATCGTGTGTGAATTTAATATAACAAGTTTAGAAACTTAAGTCAAAATTCATTAACAAAACCCAAGAAAGATGCTGTAGATTTTCACATAGAAAATAATGATTGTAAATGTTGATTTGAATGTATAGAAATAATCTGGGGTGGGTTTTTTTCCTTTTTGAGATTAGAAGAGACAGGCTAGAACCTTTCTGTTCAAATTCTGAAATTAATTAAAAGGTTTATGTGTTCCCCAACAAAATGAAAACCTGCTGTTAAGGTAATAACTCAAATAGAATTATAGAATCAGGGATCTTTTTAGATTGGAAAAGTACTTAATGATCATTGAGTCCAACCATCACCTAGCATTGCCAAATCCACCTCTGAACCACATCTCTAAGCACCACCTCTACGTGCACCCATAATCACTAATATATTGCTATTTCTAGAATGTCGGAATGCATGTGAAGTGATTAAAAAGACAAGTGTAACAAATATTGTCTGTTTCTGCAGATCTTCTCTTGCAAAAGAGTTATAATTTAAATATTTTAAAAGACTGCCCTCTGCCTTTTTCATCCACCTTAGATTAAGCACACTTAGCACACGTACAAACACACAGAATACAAAGCATAATAATATCTCTTGGGTGAGGTTTGAAATTACCTGTAGGTGAGAGTTAAAGATGAGGTGTGTGTGAATGGAAAAACTGTGAGTGTAATAATTGTTAAATCTATCCCAAACACACAATTTCTGCTAAACACAAAAGAACCACAGAATTGTTAGTGGGTTTCTTTTATACCGTTGGTTGAAAACGGTGTTCCTGAAGCCAGTAGTACTGATAAAAAATAAGCAGATAAAATATTTTTTTTCTCAAATTGTAACTTAAAAATAAGTATAAAAAAAGTATGCATAGCTTTTGTGTTTTCCATTTTTCTGTAGTTTGTAATGCTAAGTAAAAATTGAAATTTTTTCTGGAGCTCAGCACAAATCCTATGTGTTGTAATTTCCTTTTCCATGACTTCTGTTGCTTCAATTAAAAAAAAAAAAATTTCGATTTTTTTTTTCAAAAATTTATACCTACAATCTCAACATCATAACAAAGGCTACCATGCTCCTAAGGTTAGCAATATTAAATATTTTTTCTTCATGTTTTGATTGTTTATACTAAATTATTTTAAAAGTAGAATGGAAAAGTGATGAAAATATATACAAGCCTTCATGCTAGTTTATTCTAAAACAGAATTTCATGTGCTAAAAGATGTGAAAATTGGTAGATATTTAGCCTACATGTGTTGTTTTTGTGTATAAGATTTAATTAACTTAAAACATATTAATATCAGAACAGCAATGGGATGTAGATTGAATAATTTAGCTTGATATTACCTAAGCTGAAATGAATGTGTTTCGTTTTTGATACACATCTACACAAACATTCTTCCTTTAGCTTGAATATATGGGAGAGAAGAAATGTTAGGAAAAGTCTGTGCTCTAAAGAAAAAAAAAACAAAAAAACCCAGAAAATCTGGTAAAACTTGCCATCATCTCAAACCAGAAGTATTATGTTATTCTACAAGATGCATTTGTTCTGAAATTTGAACTAAAGATTTGTGAGAAATAAGTCAATCAGTTCATAATTTTCACTTCCTGTTTTTGAGAGATTGATAATTTTAAGTGGAAGAACTGTTACTGAATTAAGAGGGAGAGAACTTTGTCAAATCTGGTGAGATGAAAGAGATTATATGAGACAGCACAAAGGGAATTAGAAGATCAAGAGGAAGAAAAGTTAAGTTGTTGACAATTTACGATCATATGTCTGACTTTAATATTCTGAGTGAGTAGTAACAAAGAAATTGCAATGATGGTTCTTCATGGGCAGTACTGCTCTTCTTCAGAAGTGGCTAAGGAAATATTCCATATAAAGGAAGTGATGATACAGGAAGATGCTGATTTTGCCTCTGATTTGCAGTTATTTTTGCTTCTTGGAAGGATCTCCAGGGGAACAGTTTTAAAGCAGAGTTTCATAGAAATCCCATGCACATCTTAAATGCTGCATTTCATGCAAAATTTTAAAATACCAGTGTTGTCAGCTTTAAGTTCAGGGCATCATATTTATCTCAAAAGCAGTGAAAAAAGTGGTCTTCGACTATTCATGCATTCCATAAGACAGGTGAGGAGCTTAGGGAAGATGAGTGGGAAAGTGAGGCTGAGGCAGCCAGCTTTTTAAGTCTGGTGAAAAGAATGCTGGTGGAGCTGGATAATTCCCTATGGTGGCAGACTGTGAGGAACAATAATCACTATGTGCTCCTTGTGAGAATCAGAAGAGATCACTAGGAAAAACTTTTCCCTTAAAAGGGTAGTACAGTGCTGACCAATTTCTCTACTTTTTATGCATCAAGAACTGAAATGAAAGCAAAAGATAGAAAATTAAACGAGAAATAGCTTTGTGAGACATGAGGCTTGTTAGAGCCTGCCTTCTCAGAGGAGATTCTGTAGACTACTATAAACTGTAAATAGACAGGATTAGTTATCTGTGCTCATTTTAATTAAGTTTCTCCAAATGGGGAGGGTTGTTATTTTGTGGAGAAGTTCCTGTCCAAATTTCTTTGACTACTCAGTTTAATCTAGGCTTCTTTTTCAGTCCAGAGAGTGATTTTATACCAGTTTGTTGTGGTTAGCAAATCAGCATTTATAATTTTCATTTTCTTTGCATAGCGTTTCACACAACAAGGAAACACGTTTTCATCGTTGTGTGCATTGTATAGCGTTGCTTATTCCATTACTCCTTCGGGTGCCAGTGTAGCCATTATTTCTCTGCATATTAAAGAACAGTCACAAAGACTGAAGAAATTATGATTGGTTCTTTAGCCACTGTCAGAGCCCGCACAGAAATGGGAAAAATTTGTATTAATCATTGGGGTAGGGTGTAGTGTTAGCGCTTTTTACCCCTTTTCAGGAGCACACACTCAGTCCTACTCAGAGTAAAGCCTCAGAGTAGTGGCAGTGCTGTTCAGCTCCAGCACAGACATGGCTGATTCACTTCCTCATCTGTGTTCTTTCTGATTTCTAGCAGAGTTGTTAGAACACTTTTAATGATTTCTAATTCTGTTGAAGTTTTTGTTTTAAATTTCCATTCCATAGGTCAGTAATCATGTAAGGATAAGGTTAGAAGAGGAAAAGGACATGCATGAGGTTAGTGTAAATTATGCCATACACAACATGAGTTGTACATTTTTAGTGTATGTTCTTAGTAAACAAGTCCACTCTGAAATTCTCTGCATGCATTTTTTTCAAAGGAGGTAGGCAAGTAATGAAACAAAAGAAATTTGAAATTTGACAATAAATAGTATTTCTGGTTAAAATGTTATGATGTAATTAAATTGTCACACATTCCCAGATAGTGTAATGGAGGCCAGAACCATAGATTACTTTAGAAAAGGATTTGTCTAATTTCTATCTTGGGAGTTTATGTGCTAGGGATTGGTAGAAACTTGAAAGATATACCAAGGAAGAATGACTGTATAAATACTTCTATATGCATCAATTAATATCCATTATCCAGTGTAGAAATCTGGATGAACTGAGCCTCAATTCAGACTTTTCTGTGTTCATGTGATGAATATGTGTTAAAAATAGAATAAAAATTTGAGTTCTACTGCACAAGGAAAATTTTCAGATGCCACTGTGACAGCTGACACATCAACATGGACCCTGAAGTGGAGATGAAATGTCTAAAAAGGCAAAGCCCTACCATTCAGATAGTAAAGAAGAAAATTTTCATTTCTTAAATACTCACTACAGTAGTGCTAATGCTATCATGGTAAAATGTTAAAGGCCATTGTTAGTCATGGCATAGCCTGCATTTGAAAATTAGATTCTGTCATATCCAAAGAAGAACACTGAAAAAATGTTCAGTAGCTACAGATTTTATACAGATATTGTCCCAGTATTAAACAACAGCAAAAACATGCAAATTTACATGATACACACATCAGTACTAAAGTGCTGGATATATGTCCCATTTGGTATAGAAGAGTTAGACAAACTAAATACATTTCATGCAGTTATTGAAGATACAAAGGCATAAGTGTTAAGACTGAGAAGTAATCAGATTAAAACTTAGAAAACCTTTTGTGTTCACTGGAGGCATTGCATTTCATATGGAATATCCTGACTATAGATAAAAACTACTTAATGAAAAACAGATTTGACTTTTAGCTTGTTTGTTGAGTCATAGAGAAATCATTACTATTCTGCCAACAAAGCTAGGATTGGACTGTTTTCTGTATCCTAAAAAGGGATGAAAACCATAGCTACAGATTTCCAGGAACCTTTTTTTTCCTGTTAATTTAATGACCTAACAGTAATCACATTGACACATATTCAGCAATAGGAATCTGGTCTAGATTTTTGAAATTTTAAGGCATTTGTAAGGGTTACCATAGTTTTGTGTGCTTCAATGGTGTCTGTAAAGCACGTTAATAAGAATAATTTCAAATGTTCAGAATAGTTGTTTGAAAACTGTCAGAAATAAAGATTACAATATGGCTTTTTTCTCCTTAACTTTCTGACACTCTTTAACCTTCCTGTCTGTGAAACTAAGAAATATAGTGATCTACTAAGCAATTAGAAAATTGAACTGTAAATGTAATAGGGCTATGGTGAATCTTTCGAAGACCCACTAAACTTTCAGTCTCTGAGGAATGTCAATGGGCCAGAATCATGAATGTGGTTTTTTTAAACAAATTTCTTTATTTTGTACCAGAGCAAAATGTCAGACCAAAATAGTATGAATTTTTTTCCTGACAACTACATAGAATGATAGAATTGTTTAGCTTGGAAAAAACCTTTAATATCATCAAGTCCAAAATTAACTTGGTGCTGCTATCTTCACCATTAAACCAGGTTTCTAGGTCTAAAGTGTTTTGAAGGCTTGCAAGAATGGTGATTCTATAGCTCGCCTGAACATCCTGTTTCAATGCTAAATCACCCTTCCAGTGAAGAATTTTTTCTTTATATCTGTTCTAATCCTCCCCAGATGCAAATTCAGACCATTTCCTTCCATCCTGTCTTCTTGTTACCTGGTAGAAAAGACTAACACCCACATCACTATAACCTCCTTTCATGTAACTGTAGAGAGCGTATTGTCTCCTGCAGGCCTCCTTATCTCCAGGCTAAACACCCCTAGCTCCCTCCGCCCCTCCTGATAAAACTTGTGCTCCAGACCATTAGACAGCTTAATTTCCCTCCTCTGGACCTGCTCCAGCACCTCAATGTCCTTCCTGAATTAGAGACCCAGAAGTGGACACAGCACTCCAGGCATAGCCTCATCAGTGCTGGGTATGGGAGAAGAATCTCTTTTCTGGTCCTGCTGGCTACACTTTTTCTGATACAAACCAGGATGCCATTGGCCCTCTTGGCTTCTTGGAAACACTGCTGGCTCATGTTCAAGCAAGGTCTTTCTCCACTGGATCACTTTCCAACCACTCTCTCCACATCTGTAGGGCTGCATAGGGTTGGTCTGATCCAAATGCAGGACTTGGTATAGCAATAGTAATAGCAACACAGGAAAAAACACTCCTCTATGCAGATTGAGGTTAGCTTGTCAAACACAGAAAGAAATACTCCATTCTCAGTATTATACTTTCATAAGGATCAAATGAGCTTTGTTATTAATAACATCTTTCTTCCTTCACAAAAACAAAATATTGTTTTGATTTCTGTGACATGAAAGTTTCTGTAAGCCGTGTCTATGGACTTGTCCAGCATTAAGAAATATTGAGCTTATAGCTGGTGCAGTAAAGCTGAGTATTTATTTGGAAACAGTGTCCCATAAAATCTAGTTTAAATTTGTACTTGTGGCATATGCTTGGGAAACTTCATTGTTGCAGCCTGATACAAAATCCAAAACTTATAACTCTGGTATTGCCTATTTTTTTTCATTTCTTTGTTTTTCAGCCTGTATTTTTCAATGGTTCCTAAATTGTCTGTATTTCTCTGTCCCTCTGGAATTCATTAGTTCTAGAGTATAAAGGAGGCAGTTTGATGTAAGAATGTTTATGTTGTTTTCATTTTAAACCGAGATGTCCAATCAACATCTGCAGACTATGTATGCATTAGTTTACTCTGCATGCTGCCCAGGAAGTATAGTCTAATGATGGTTTTGATTGAGTAAACATTTTCAAGTAAGGTTTTATTGCATATATTCCCAGTGCTAAATGAACAAAACAAGTTAATCACCCTGACACCTCTTTTCTTGTTCTCAATTTTATTAAATTCTTTTTCAGTCTTTAGATCTCTGCTATTCAGGCTGTTCATAACCACATATAGGAGATTATTTTTTGTTATTTTAGCTATAAAGCACTTTTATCTAAAAATAAGTTTCACCTAAACATATTGTGATGGCATTGTCCCTATAAATGTGAGCATTGATATTTATGAAGCTTGTACATAGCAAAGATTATAAGATTTCTCACCAGGAATGTGTTATAGACTTCTTTATAAAATGTTACAAAAAGATACCCATTCTGTTAGATGAAACCATTTCAAACTTCTTTCATTACTTGAAGACATAACATTGTCTTTACAGATCTTTTGAAGGCAGGATTTTTTTAGATAGTTGAAAAAATTCTCCCAATATTTGAAAAGATCAACTAAAAGAGATGGCTGGTAATAGAACTTCAGGGCAAACCCCAAGAGGGTTTTGATCCACAATCCCTTAAGGTGCTGTACATTTGTGTTTTCATTCATACCAGTGCCTTCAAATACTTGGCGAGTTTGAATTTATTTTTTTTCACACTAAAGCTTTCATTCAGAGAGGCACTGTACAACAGTATATCCTCTTTATGTCACTCTTGTTGGGACTAAAGAAATATGGTGAGGCCTAATGAGGTGCAACATAGGTTATCAACAGGATTGTAAGATGCACATCAATAGCTTTACATCAGAGGAAAACTTAAAAGACTTGAAAGAAAAAAAATTAGGTAAAGAGTTGGTGCCTTATGATACCATTTTCCAAAAGGCGAAAGTTCAATAACAATACCAAATAAAAAATAACAAATAATGAAAATAAATTCTTAATGAAGCATTGTTTTCTTTCTGATTCATTTATGATTACTAAAGAAATTATTTAATCATTAAATATTTAGATATTTCTGTTATTTTCAGAGATAACAACTATTTTAAAGAAACTTAAAAATAATTTATTTGAAGTAGTGCATGTGACTATTTTCAAAAGACCTAAGGAAAACAGTAATGTTTATGAAAAGCAATAAACATAGGTTCCATGTTTTAAATCTTCTGAAATGCGACCATGATAGAGTGAAAAATGATTGCATGTGTTTATGTGTTGTTTATTGTCACTCTGCATATTCTTCAAAATTAATTCTTTTCTTCTGTGGAACACAGATGTCAGTATTTTTGCTTATTTAATATGGACATTTGTGAATTAATTACAGTTGATTGAATTTTCTGCTGCTTTTAATTCATCTTTAGTGCTGTGTATCCTTAGGTGACATATCAATATAAGATTGAGCTTAGTCTGGTAGTTTGAAATCAAATGTGATCTTTTCTTTTATAATTAATATATTTTTAGGTAGAGGAAAAGTAACAAGGATTAATAAATCATAAGGTTCCTCTTAATGTTAAACAAATCTAATCACTCAGCTTTTAGACCTAATACTTGATGAAGTCTTACATAGTAAAGTATATACTGAGGCAGACTGGTTTACAATTAATTGCCCGAGATGTTATAATGAGATATGACATATTAATGTATAATTATCACAATATCTCTGTTCTCTCTTGCAAATGGAAACTTTTCACTGAATTATTTGATTTTTGAAGTCATTGAAAAATTGAATCCTGAGTATGCAGTTTAGGACAAATCTGATTTTTCAAATGCTGCATCTGAAAATACAGCTATGTTGAAAATACAGAGTGATTTGGTAAAAAATGTGCTTTCATTCTGTCAGGATAGCAGTAGGACTGTGTCTCCCCTGATATATCTTTGCAGTTTAGCTATAGCAAAACCCGAGGTGTACAGCATAAACACATGAAAAACTTACAGTACTGAGATCAGATCAAAGCTCTGTCTTGCACAATATTGTGTTTGATCAATTATGAATACCTATAGAATAATATGGAAACAGTATGTATTGAGAGCTCCATGTCTCCTTCCACTAGGTGTCTGAATCCAAATTCACTGCTCACTGTTTGTCTGTACATGACTCTAATTCTTCCACAGTCTAATTTTTTGGGAGATAAAGTTTTTGGTTGTTTTGAACCTGTAACCCCCTAACTTGATTTAAAATTCCCTAATATTTGCATTAGAAAAGGCAATGAATTAAGTTTTACTAGATGACTTTTTCCATATCCCCACATGAATTTCTAGTTAGCCATCAAGCAGACTCCAAACCTAGGATTTCCAGGCTACGAGTTCTGGCAGACATAGTTTCTGATGCACTGGAGATAGCCTATGGTAGTGCCTGAGGCCATAAAAACTAACTTGAAAATCTTCATAATATCATAGAATCACAGAACTAGTTTGGGTTGGAAGGGACTTGTAAAACTCATCTACTCTAACCCCCCTAAAACAAGAAGCATTTCAGGTAGATTTGGTTGCACAAAGTCCATCAACCTGGCCTTGGACACTTCTAGGGAAGGGCATCTAGCATCTCTCTGGATAACTTGTTCCAGTGCCTCACCACCCTCACAGGAAAGACTTTCTTTCTAATATTGAGTATTAATCTGCCCTTTTACAGTTTAAGGCTGTTTCCTCCTTGTCCCTCTCATTACAAGTCCATGTAAAAAGGCCTCTCTCCAGCTTTCCTATAAGCCCACTTTACGTACTGGAAGGTTGTCATGAGATATCTTGGGAGGCTTCTCTTCTCCCGACTAAACAATCCCAATTCTCTCAGCCTGTCCTCTTAGATGAAGTGCTTCTTCTCTTGGATCATTTTTCTGGTTGTTCTCTGGATCTGCTTTTGTGTGCTGAGGAGTTCAGAGCTGAATGCAGCATTCCATGTGGTGTCACATGAGGACAGCATAGAGGGGCACAATTACTTCCCTTAACCAGCTGGTCACTCTCCTTTTGTCACAGCCCAGAAATGGTTGGCTTTCTGAAAGTGCTAGTGCACATTGCATTAGGTTCAGTTACTCTGCAAAGTATTTCACTTTGCTTGTGTTCACATCTAATCAAGATTAAAAGAATTTACTCTAAATAATGAGTTCCTGTGAAAGATTTTGTTTTGAAAACCATACTCTGATTAAAAAAAAAGTCTTCAAATGAAAACGTTTGGAGAGCCAGAGTAGATTTGGAAGTTTTAAAGTGATTTTAGTTAGAGCTAAAGAAAAAAGACACCTCTCTGTCTCTTAACTATACTCAGGACTACCCTACTGATGTACAGGCCCTATGGTATTTATCACAAAGACAAAATATGAAAGGAACACTCAAACTCTGTGCAGAATATTGAGTGCACCTTTGTATTCAGAAGAATCATTGTCATTTCACTTGCATATTTATGCATTCTTTTTTTGTTTGTTTTTGTATCCATATATAAATATTTAAGTTGGATGCTAAATCTTTTTTGTGATTAGCCTTAGAAATTCAAATTTAACTTACAATGGACTATTTCTCACCTACCTATAAAAAAGCCATTCTTTTATTTTTTCTTAATAATGCTGGCTTTGAAACTTGATATCATCTCAGAAGAACACATCTAATACCATGCTTTATTAATTATTGAAGTTAACTTCATCCCCAGGCCTTGGGAAGCTTTTCTGAGCAATGTTTCACATTTCATCTACATGATAATAGCTTTAAATCTAATAATTTATTTAGTGATTCATAGAATTGACTGTTAAAAATATACTTGCATTTCCAATTTCAAATATTAATTGATTACACTTGATGATATTAAAGGTCTTTTCCAACCTGGTTGATTCTATGATTCTGTAATATTTAGGAGTCCATATAATAAATTGCAGTCAGAGCAAATAAGAATACTATTTATCATTTGTTTTTTAGATAGATAGATAGATAGATAGATAGATAGATAGATAGATAGATAGATAGATAGATAGATAGATAGATAATTTTAGGTAAAAGCTATTAGAGCTGTTTAAATTCTGTCTGTATTTATCTTAATTAGCAAGTTAAAGAGTATATGTGTTTTGGTTCCATTTCAGTGCATCTGTACCATTCAAAAGAAACTGTTTCTGAGTTGCTGTTCATGGCTTATGGTGCTTATCTCACAGCAGTCTCTCTAGCTGTGAGTGGTAAGAAAACCCACAAGCTTTCTGTAGTGAGAACAGTAAGTTGGAGAAGTTAGAAATCCAGAGAAAACTGGCAGAAGTGATATATGGAATTACAGCAGTCAGAAGGTTCTGTATGAAGGACAGTGTCATGCATCTGAAATACATGCTGGTGTGTGTTGCTCTTAGGAGGTGTGTACCACATGCTAGGTACACAAAATATTTTTAAATAATTGTCTGATAATTTTGATAATTATTTAATAGAAAATTATTAGATGCAAGTTTGCCTAGATCTTAAATAAGTTCCTATTTATAGGAAAAAAAAGGATTTTTTCAATCTGAGTTCATCAACAAGAAGGAAAGGCTCTGATACCCCATATGGTAACACATGGTTACCAACAGTTTTGTACTTGACTAGAAGAACTCATGGATGGCCAATCTCACTGAATAAACTGAGTTCTGTTCTTTGAACACCCTATGAAGCCATTAAAATTGTTTCTGTGTGAATCTGTTGTGCATTAAAGGTGTGTGATCCCACCTTGTTTACAAATTAAAACCCAAGAAATAGCTTGAAGTTTCTCATCTTTTGAATACACTAGAAAATAAAGTTTGGGGTTCATTTCCATACAAGAAATAGTGATCAAGCTGTATGTGTAGCTGGCTGGGGACACAGTGAAGATTTAGTGATCTTTCTTAATTTAATCATCAATATCTACAGATGTTGTTAAGGATCTGAATTATCATTTTTGCATTAATTATTCAAAATAATTATTTAAAGTATTTGTGAAAATATGTATTGGTTGGTATCCCATTTATATTGTCTTCAAAATGAGGAGTTTTCATTCTGTGTTGGATTGCAATTATCCTGATTCAACATATGCAAGCACATGTCACCTTTCATTGAATTAAGACATAGTATTATCAAGCTTCTATGTATATATTATTTTATTAAAATGAGGGATCCATTTTCATAGCTATAATGTAAAATATACAAAGAAAAAGTAATTCAAGAAATTGTATAAAATTAAAAATGTTAATAAAATCTTGCAGTATTTTTCTGAGTATAGAGATGTACATATGAATTAGCCACAGAGAAATTCAGCTGCATGCATGGTATGGAATTGAACTTAACAACTTCTGTGTAATAAATCATATAAATTATAGGGACTTTTTTGTATTTTCAGCATTTTGTTTTGCAATTTGTTCTTAACACTACCTTGCTTTTTTATAACACACCCATTATGTTGAAATAGTACACTGTGCCAATTTCTTCTTTGGTCAAGGGCTGTGATATATAGGCAAGCTGTGAGGAAAAGCAAAAATTAAAAAAAAAAATATAAATGAGATTGAAACACTGAAATGTTTTGGGGCTTTAATTGTCTGAGTACAGAATATGACTCTGTAAAACAGTCTTAAAAATTCTAGTTTTCATTAAAGTTGGATTCAGCTCTTCATTTTCTGACCTGAAATATTTTAATGATGTCCACACACACATCATGGAGTTTGGTTTTTTTTTGTTTTTTTTTAAAGGACTTATTCTAAAACTTTTGCAAAAGGAAACACTGCTAATATATATGTTTGTCTCAGTTTGTACATGGAATTTTTCTACTTTCAAAATCAGACTTGTAATGGTTAGATATATTTTGCAGTTTACTGACATATGTGACTATCTGTTAGTCTCTTTCTGTTACCTTGTTTTCCAATTTTCTTCCTTTCTCCTTAAAAACCAAATAGTTTTTGCTGCTTTATGGAGAACTTTCTTGCTGCAGCACTGCACAGAAAGGCATTTCAACATCAGCTGTGAAAAAGAAGACAGGAATATCAGATATTTAGTATCTGGAATGCAAGAAATTAAAAAAAAACACCACTAGAATGTTAGACTTCTGGCATAAAATGTTTTATGTACTTTTTTATTTCTTGTGTTGTGACATTCAAGCATGTAATACTTAAACTAGGCTCTCTGATACTTCTATTAGTTAAATAAATAGATGCATAAATCTTGATAAAGCTCATGCAAACTACCACCATTCTCAGACTTCTGTGTGTAAGCAGCAGTTAAGGTGCTTCAAAAATATAATATTCTGTGTCAAAATCAAATTCTTTTAATAATCCCTAGTATTCCATTGTGGTGCCATCTTTCAGCTGTCTCTAATTAATGAAAGACAATTTCAACCAGCACAGACTACTTTAAAATATGCTTTATACTTAATTTAAAAATGAGATAAATTTTCAAATATGTGTTAGTCAAAAGAAAGCAGATTTGCAAAGATTAGTTACTTGTAATTTTATAGTAATTTGTATCACAGGAATTGACCTCTTCCATGGATATTGCTGTGCTGAATGAGCATGTTTAACTAATGTTCATGGACAACACTAAGCTGGTTGGTAATGTTGATCTGATGGATGGTAGAAGCACTCCACAAAAGGATCTGGACAGTCTGGATCAATGGGCCAGGGTCAATTATATGAGATTCAATAAGGCAGGTGCCCTAAATTGTGTTTAACCTGGGGAAAAGGAGACTCAGGGAAGACCTTATTGCTCTCTACAACTACTGACATGAGATTGTAGTGTGGTGGAGGTCCATGTCTTCTTCCAGGTAACAAATGACAGGATGATAAAAAAATGTCCTCAAGTTGCACCAGGGAAGATAGATTGGGTATTATGATAAATTTTTCACAGCTTGTAAAGCACTGGGAAAAGACTGCCCAGGGAAGTGGTAGGGTCATCATCCCTGAAAGTATTAAAAAAACACTGTGGATATAGCACATGTACTACATGGTTTGATGGTGAAGGTTGTGGTAGTGTTTCTAGGCTGATGGTTGGACTTGATAATTGTAAAGGTCTTTCCCAGCCTTAACAATTCTATGCTTCCAATGCTGTAAATGCAGGTGATGAGGTGACTTTGGCAGTTAGACACACTATTGTCTTCTGTTTCCATAAGATTTGCAGGTACATCTGGACATGTTTTTATATTCCTTGTTTTTTATTGGTTTGGTAAAATACAGTAAAGCACATATTCTTTTTGACAAGCAGCAAAGGAATATTGTAAAGTGAAACACAGGCCAATAGATACTAAATCACAGATACATTGCTGTATCCTGGAATACACAAAGGCCAAGTCCTGAGCCTAAAATAATTTTGTGAAGTGGGAAAATGAACTGTGGGAGAATGCAACTTTCCCAACTACACTCAGCTAGAATGTAAACTGGAGAGAGAATTCATCCCTGCTGAAAAAGACCCAGCAATCTATTGAGATTGTAAAATTGTTTTTAAATTACTTCACCTAAGAGAACTTGGAATTTCAATTCCAGATGCTATAATAAGAACTGGACTGGGGAAACAGGTCAGAATAGTACAGATCTATAGTCATAAGCTCTGATTCCAGTAGTTCAAAATAACTTTATGTAGATTTAAAGGTTTAGTATGATGAGATGAAGAGGAAAATGAGCAGAGATGAAGAGGAAAATGAGCAATCAGTAGTTTGACAATAGTTTAATACTGTCATTTTGGAATAAGTAAAATATTCAGTATTTTTCTGGTTCATAGGGATTAATTACTAGCAAAGTTTGTTTACCTTTATATTGCACAAAATTTTAGGTGGCCTTAGTTGCTAATGTAAATTAAAATTAAAAAATATGGATAGTCCATAGCAAATTTCTTAGGGTGCTAGTCTCTCATCTTTGATAACATTTTACCCCAATATCCCTGCCATGATTTATGAACCTGAAAAAAAGAGAATGTAGCCTGCTAGTGCAAAGCATTTGCTCCCTAGAGCAAAAAAGAAACAGTAAAATTACATTGTCTTTTTCTGCCCTTGGTGTAGAATTTATCACACCACCCCTTACACAATCAACTTAATAAAACAAAAAATAAATCAGGATCTAGATAAACTTCAGGAAGTTGTAAAGAAAATAAGGGAACTGAGTGACGAAATCAAATGTTAAAAGAAGCATGCTGTCTATGAAGAGGACAGTGTAATACTCAGAAAAATAATAGTTGGTATCTCAGTCTAAATCAACTTAAAGGGATGAAAACCTGATGTAGAAGCATCTATGATGTCTAATACTGTAAATGGAAATCATGCCTAAAAATATATATCTGGTGCCTTTGAAAATTAATGTTTTTAGAGTGTCTTTTTTTTTTCCCCTCCCTGTTGTCTTCTTTCTTAAGAAAGCTTCTTCTGTGTCAGGAAATTACATTCTATAAGTGGATCTCACTGGTCAGGATTAGTTTCCTGTATTGAAAAATGCATTAATATTGCAGAACAACTCAGTTTGGGTGGTTAGAACATTTCCTCTGAGTCTTCACCTGTGCTATTTATTGCCAGTTACATAGATTTATTCTCACATCTTAAGCTTAGTTTCTTCCACTGCTTTTCTTTACCACTATGGATAGCGATTATATTCCTTCTCAAATTACATTTGGGAATGATAAACAGAATAAATATTTTCAGTCTTTTCTCTTTCTAAAGACGTACCTAATGCATGCTTTCTGGCTGTTTAGTTCATATATGCATGATTCGGAATTTTGTTTTTTTACGTTTGATTTTATTTAGTTATGTCTGTTAATGTAGTTGACTAACTCATAAAGCACTTGCTTTAAGAACTTCCATGGTTTATATCTGTTGAAAATAAAGAAATTGTGGAAGTTACCTGGACTTATACACTCCATTTTACCTGACTCATGAAGTTTTTGCAAAAGTGACACGTTATTTAAAGAGCTCCACTAGAACTCTTTCTTCAGACTCTATCCAGATTCTTCTCTATATGATAATTCTTCACTGCACTCCCATCTTCAATTGAACTTTCTCTGAAGCCAGTATCAAATCTACCACTTTTCTGGTTTAAAAATGAAACTATTTAGCTCACTTTGAATGTGATTGCCATCATAGAAAATGGCAAATGGTAAATATGAAAATATCCTGTTCATGTATTATTTCCTTTTACTATGTCCTTATATCTTTTTTTACTTCAATGTTTGCTGAAGTCTTGTTTTTTTCATAGTTTCATCCCAAAACCCTAAATAAAATTATAGTGGGTTTCCTAATATATTACAGTTATGGAGGTACATACTACTAAATTACTCTAAACAAGGAGCTTATCAATGGTTCTGTTTCATGATCTGTACTATATCTGTTGACATTAGAAAATCAAAAATAAAAATATGTACTCTAGTCTTTAATAATATTTAATTATAGATATAATATGATTTATTTAGGAAATTTTTTTAGGTTTTGTACAGATGCTGCTCCCCATGCAATGCACACTGAGTTCTATTGAACATCCACTCTATATGCATCCATTCATCATGGATCACATAAGTCTTTCAAACCCTTACAAAGAAAGTTTTGACAAATCCCTCACTCTGTGTGATGTTTGTTTCCAATTATCACATGGAACATAACATGAAGTTGTGACAAGCACATTACAGTTATAATGTGTCAATAAATTATATGCTGCCATATAATCAAGCATATGCATACCTAAAACAAAGTTGCAAACTGAAATGAAAACAAAATATATGCCAAAATAATGCCAGTGAGCATCTCTACCATATGTAAACCTGAGTACGTTAGTTTGTGGAAACACTCTAAAAAGAAAATATGTTTACCATGATTTGTGATTGATTTCAACTAGTGCTTGTAACTAATCCACTCACACTGCAGTCAGTCTTATGTACTTAGTGACTAAGCAGTTTATTTACATTAAAATCTGTTCTATCACCTAAGCCCCTAAACAACATAATGAGATTGCAGCATTTTTAAGAGCAGATACATACTTCTGCTTTATGTTTATTCCCTGGATACAATTTAAAATTGATTTAAAAACCCAGAAATTCTCTTTCACTCAAATATGAAAATGCTGCATTTAGAATAAAAGAAATATCCTAAGCAATACAAGAAATAACTGATGAGAAGCCTAATTTTACAGGAGATAGCATTATCAATATATGTCCTATGAATCTATTTGATGAGTTTAAAAGATCTAATGTATTAAACATTTAGTTCTTAAAGTAATTTGTGTAGTATAGATGCATTATACAGGGAATTCAAGATTAGAACTTATGAATTTTATTCTTTGTTTATTCTCTGGGACTTCCATGTTTTTATTAAGAAGTTTCTAAACATCTGTCATTTGCTAAATTAATGATGGTTGGATTTCAAAAAATTAGAATAGTTATAATGTAGTAGCTTCTGGTAATATGTGAAAATGGTGGGTTTCAGAACTGATGTCTAACTTCTTTAAAATTAGAATTTACAACAAAGTGTCTTAAAAATTCACTGAAAGCTCTGTATGGGCTATCCATTTTATTTATTAATTGCAATTCAAGAAATTTATACATTTCTGAATTCAAATTAATTTAATTTCACACATACAGTAATTCTTTATGCTAACATATTATCAATAAAAATATTAGCATTGCAGTAGAAAATTTGATAATTTTTAAAAGTGTTCTATTTTTCTCCATAATTTTCTCTAGCCTTACTTTTGTCTGCAAAGGTATTTCAGTATTCACCATTTTTATTGTGGTCCTATTTACACAAGTGTGTAACAAGGAATGCTAAGAATATGCGATAATCAACAAAAAGTTCTTGCTGATATGAAGTGTTTGTCTGTCACAACTGTGTCAGTTTCCCATTCTGTTCTTAAGCACTGAGTTTGACAGATACGCTCTGTGCCATCAGTGGCTTGCTCTGAACTGTATAAAGGTGAAGCTGCCACAGTAATTTGTTTCAAAGAATTTCCAAATTTGACTTCAACAACAGAATATATCCAGAGGAAAAGATAGTGCAATTGTGAATAAACTTTAAAACCAGCACTGTTTATTAATATATTTTAAGGAGAAAAAAACCCACAAAAATATAATTTTTTATCTGTATATTCCTTCTGTAAGTTGTTTTCCCATTTTTGTGAAAGTTGTATTGTGAATAGGGGAATAGATAGAAGTGTAGAATTCAATGTGTTGACTTTTAACATTTAAAGATCATTTATAGATGGGGCAGAATTCAGCTACTATGACTCAGACTTATAACCATGTTAATTTGACCTTTTTCAAAGACTTGAAAATTCTGCAGGTAAAATGAAGTCTATTCTTACGCCATTCTCAAACAGTTAGGTGCAGTACAGCAGCAGGAATTAAGCATCACAGGGCTCCTACAAAACTGATAGGGAACTGATATTCATAAGGGGATGTCATTAAATACATATATTTACATATAAACATATATATATACATATAAATACAGATATAACAGGAATGAGTTACACTGTCTTAGATTTTCTGAAGTATTATCAGTTTTGTCTTTGCTCTTATGGCAACAAGACCATCAGACCTCCTGTATTGTATAATTTGCACCTCCTTCTGAAGAAATGCTTGCTCAATAGATCTGCTACAAAATCATCAGAACAACTTCACTCAGAGTTTTCCATCATATCATTAATAGTTGCTTTCAGTACTGCAATTTTATATACAAACAGAATTGTCAGAAAAGAAGTAACTTTTCCCTTTCCTACTCTAAACTTATTTGTAAGACCTTTAACCTAGTAGCTGGATTAGGTGCACAGTAATTCATCTAGGATCTATTTAATTGATTATGTGTTCTCTTCAGTAGCATCTAATAGGTAATGCAAAGAAATGCTAATTTCAATTTTCAACTACTTCAGATATTTCAAATGTGAGACTTTTGTGGAGACTGCCATATTGCCCACATCCAAGAGGGACAGAAAAATCAAAGATTGGTTTGGGTTTTTTTTTTTGTGGTTACTTCATATAAAACACTAAAATCAGTATTGATGTCAGAGATTGAACCTCTTTATAAGGTTATGTTTTTATTTTTAATATTTTTATTTAAATCAATACAGCTTGTCATTTGATAGCAAATTTCACTAGTGACTTCCTTGCTCTTCTGTTTTAACCTCTGCTTTACCTCTATCATGTAAAATTGTTTTGTTGCAATTGCAGAATATATGATTGAATAGTCAAAAAGCCACATATCTGTATTAATCTGAAGAATCAAGACACAGGAATAAACTAGAGAAGCATTCCAGTCTCCAAAAACTTTAAATTCTGATGTACGTTAACTTTTTACAGTGTTCGGAAAATTGTCTTAGAATATGGAAACCAGGTTATTTTGGAGAAGAGAGAGCACAGCTGAAATATTCTGCCTTGCTCATCTTGTTGAAGTCATAATTGGGTTTATATTCACTTGCTCCCTGTTGTGAAATACCACTACCTCATACCAAATTATCAAGGCAACATCAGCCAACGGCTTTATCTACAAAACACTGAGCTACTGGATTAAAACTATATCTTGGACAGCTTTACTATGGGTGTCTTAATTTCCTGCACAAGTTAGATATTAGTTTTATAATGTATATGAGGTAGGTGTTCATAAGAAGGTGTCATTTGAAGAAATAAATTACGTGTATTAACCTCTTGTTTGGCAATGATGTAAAAAGCAATTTTTTGGAAAAGATGTCTGAAATCTTCAAGACGTAAGAATGTACGAGATGTCTGGATAATATCACTGTCATTACAGTGGTATGAGTGGGAACAAAGTTTGAATAATTTTTGATTTATCACAGCTTTTAAAATAATTTTAACTTGTAGGAGAAAAAGGAATTAATGTGAATTTATTGTAATTTAAATGTCATGTATTGTAAATATTGTAAATATTTGTGTTCCCAAGTGTTATAAAAATCATTTCAGCTTCTGTTTAGGAAAAAGAAATCAATAAAGGAAGTCAGACATAACAAATGAGAATTTCAGGCCAGTGACAGTAGATAGACCTGGGTGCCTTATATTCACACACCTTTCAATCAAGTAATATGTGTACTGCAGTGGAATAAACTGAAGACACTCTAGCAGCCAACTAGACTTTGATCACTTTTGTTCATAAATGTGACTTATATTTCAGTAGCCACTTTTTTCTAAGCTACTGATCTTCCCTAAACTTTATAGTGAGTGCTCAGTGAGCTTAAAGGAGCCTTTACTCCTTCTGCAAACTGACATTAAATACTCATGCAGGATCACACTGTTCTTTTCTTAAATATCAGATATTGTGTCTTTGTTGCAGTTTTTGTTTCATATGTTGTTTTGTCCAATGTCCTTCACATTCTACAGAACAAATTGTAGCGAAAGATGTGTTCCTTTTTGTAATCACTTTGCTTTCATTAATTCAGTTTTACAGCAGAAATGAAGTTTGAAAATACTGATTTGCCTACATTTTTTTATTTAATGGTTTTTATTCTTTCATCTTTCTTGATGATTACTCCTATGCTTTCTGTTAATTGCATGGCAAATAAGATACTCGATACAATTAAACATGATAAATACACTGTCATAAATCTCCCTAGTTTTCTGAAGGGAAGGCTAAGAAGAGTTCACTTTTTTGTAATAAGGATACAAGGCATAGTAGGGACTGCCTTATTCTTTTGATTCTATTTCTAATGATAAGACTGCACCCATGTAAACAATGCACTGATATAAATAAATGGATAGCCTTTGGTCATACTGCTCTTGTGCTAGTATGGTATCTTACTGGATCTAAGATATGACCACTATTTGTGATGAATTTTGTCCAGATTGGAGTATAATGGGTGGGTTCTGTGCAATCTGTGAAAGTTGCATGTTATATATTCTGGGTATGAAATGAAGGCAATGTGAGTCTTTCAAACCTGCTGATGTGAGACAACTGCAGGAAATAGAGAGGGTCAACCTTGGTCCCCTGTTCTCTGTATTGTTCAGCACGACTTCTAGAATGGGCTATGCTCTGTGCTGCCCTCAGGTTTTATGTAAAACAAAAACAAAACCAAAAACCCTAGGAAGGAAATAATATCTGATTGAAGAGGTGTTACTTGAAGGTATAGTCAAAGCCCTAATTTGTTCCTGCTAGATCTGCTTTGTCATTGCCTTTTCCAGTTGAGCTGAATGGCCCTTTTCTACCTTTCTACTAGTCAGAACAGTTGTTGACCCATGCAGAACACATACTGTGTTTCCCCCTCCAAGGATGAAAAGCAGCTTTGTTAGCTGTGTTGTCTCAGGTCTCCCAGAGGCATCATAGCTATCAGAGGCAGAGTACTACCCAGAAGTTGTGGGAGTAGTGCTTCCTTGCTACACCTTTTTTTGGCTTTTTTTTTTACAAGAATTGTAAATAATGTTCCTTAAAACATCTCCATCTCTAGTTTCTCTAGGGAAAAGCTCTGAAAAATACAATTCATATGCTCATTTATATCCAGAAGTACTAGTTTTAAAAACACAGCATGGAGGAAACAGGTGAAAACAGAATCTCTTTGGTTTCAACAGAGACGGGTACTGAAAGTCACTCTAAAAGATATATTAAAAAAAAAATTGATTTAGATTTTAAGCTCTCTAGGAAGTCAACTTAGAAATGACTTTCTGAAAAACTGTGTCATCTCAAACACTTGTCTCCTATCTCCTTTAAGTTAATTTTGTGTGAAAATATCTGGGATTCAAATCCGGGGAGATAGTTTTTTTTCATTCCTTTTATATTCATTTGAAATCATTGATTATATCAGCACTTTCTCTTTTCATCAAACGTGTATTGTAACCAGTTGTGCAATGTTTCACAATAGTCATCACAGAAAATTACTATTCTATGCATTATCAGGTTTTTAAAAATTTGCAAGGTTGTGAATATTTACAGTTAATGAAAGAGGGTTGCCAAGAAAATACAAATACTTCAATAAGTATATTCTTTAATTTTTAGGGGATATATAAATAATGATTTTGAGAAACAAGAATACTTTCTGCTTTGTTCATATTTTGATAGTATACTTCTTTTTGCTCTTTCAGTAATTAAGTCTTATGACATTCCAGAAAGCATAAATCCTGCTGAGATGTTTAGGTTTGATGCAAACTATTGATGTACAAACAAAATTTAAAAAAAAAAAAAGAGAAAAAATGCACCCAGAATCATAACAAGCTGTTTTGCTTTTACCTTTGAAAGAAAATTGAATGGTAAAGCAGTGTGTCCTACTGAAACTGTTCTAGCCTCCTTGTTAACTAGAACCTCCTTTTGAAATTCATTGCCTTCAATTACATTTTTAAAAGAATTTTAATTATGTGCCTGAAAAGAATAAAGATGCTTCAGGCTCCATTTGTTTATCATGGAAGGCCTAAAAAAATGAGGACAGAGCTTCCCAGCTCATGCAGGGGTTACAGAGAGAGAGAGATGACTTTTAATTCGACAAGTTCAGAGAGATTTCTTAGTTTGACGCGCACAGCAGGGGGTCTTTGAGTGCCTGGCAATACTTCAGCATTCTGAGCTTTGAAAGTCTTTCCCTGCAGCAGAAATTGTATCAAAAGCCAGTGATAATATTCCCTGCAAGGTAAAGGACCCTATTGAAGATTTCTAGAGCTGTTTATTTATTCATCACAGTTTTTTCTTTTAGGACGTATAAGACGCATAGGTAAAAATTCACACAGATGCTAAGAAAATGAAATAAATAAAAAAAACAATAAATGGAGACCTCTCATTAATCCTTCAGCTTTCCCTTAACTTTTCTTTAGGCCATGTTCACCTTTAAAATCTCCTGTCATTCCCTGCCCTGTATTCTGCATGCAATGTTCACTTCGTGTCTCAGCTTTTCTACATTTTTATCAGAATTATAATTTTTGTCTGCCTTCTACCACCAGCTGAGCACATAAGATGTTTATGGCCATTTCTTTCCACTAAACCTTAAAGTGATTGATTAATTTTATGGAAGAACATTTGATTTCATGGGGGTCTTTTTAAATCTTATTTTTAAAGTACATTTGAGATAGCTATTTCACAGCCAAGATTAAAGTGTCATTTATATTCCAGTTATCAGACTTTTAATGTTTTGACATTACGCTTATTTGAAAAGTATACACACGTTTTTATTTCTGGTTTTGTTTTGTTTCTGCAGCAGAGCTGGAACTGTGAGACTACGCCAACCTTTCCCTTGTGTAATGTCAATGTCGGCTATCACTTTGGCAGAATCACCCAGCTCAGTGAAGACAGAAAACCCCTCCTTTCCTCCTGTTTTTTCATCTGCTGGTGGCATTCCAAGTGACCTTCCCTCATAAATATTGGTGAGTGACCACATGGGGAAAGCAGTTCCTTCGTGCAAAGAAACTTGTTTCAAAAAGCTGTGTTGACCTGAGGGGTTTCCATTTTCTCAAAGGTTCAAAAAACCCCACATATGCAGGTGTTGCTTGTGGGAGATTTTTTTCCCCTTCTTTAAGTAATAACTTGAGTTATTTAGCATCACTTATTTCTCTAGACTTACCAGCATTTATAGAACACTACCATGTGCTAACTATTCAAACTATAAGAACCAGCCTTTCAAAATACTGTTTTATAGAGAGAAATATTTCCTGAGACCACACAAGATTTTTCCTATCTTCCTACTACTTTCTCATGACTAAGAGGTTTGGAATGCTATAAATTTATCATAACTCCCCAAATATGGCAAGAGGAAAGTTTCTTAAGTGTAGGGATTAAGGAAGGTAATTAGAGGCCTTGTTCTGGGACATTTCTGGTTTGGGAGGTATGCCTAGAGTGAAATCACAGCACTGCAGAACTCTGATACCTTCAGGGCGATGCAGGGGTGATGTCATAACTTTAGTACTTCCATAAGGCTAAGTTACAGAGTTCAGTACTGAAAAAACTTTTCAGGTCATTTGAGGCTATTGCAGCAGATTTACCCTGCTTGAGATTAAGAGATTTTCAGTCTCAAAACTAGATGTGTAGATAGTGAAATAGTCGACCATGGCTCAGGAATATTTACAGTGTCATAAAACATAACAATTTAAAGTACTGGAACAGGTACAAAGATACTCAACCTTGCTTGGAACAGTTTGGAAGCAGTAAATTAGTGCAGGATCTAAAACTGCAAATTATTTAAGTGTTGGTTACATGTATTAAAACTAAGACATGGACAAGAAAATTCACTCAGCTGTCATTTAGTATTAACTATGTATTGCAATTATCTCCTATTCAGACAACATGATGTATCATTTATGACTATATAATATAATAATGTGAAATCTTTTTCTTTTGGTTCTTAACCATATGCGTATTTGAAGTATGTCACTTTAAAGGACCAGAACATCTTCAAAAGAAATATTATTAGGAGCATTATGGAATCAGCCTAATAAAGTAATGTATTTTGTTTAATGGAACATTTTCAGGAAAAGAAAAGGCCGGTGTACTTACAATATCTATCTCTCTGCTTGAAGAGTGAACAGTGGTGCTATTTATAAGTTCCTCAAGTATATTTAGAATTGTCACTAATTTCTGTGACAACTTGTAATGAGGGGGCAGAATGAAGAGAGAGGAGAAGAAATTAGTCAAATTTCATAAATGTGTATATTCTATCAGTGTTCTTTATTTCTGTATCAACTATGTGATGGAGTTGTGGCTATTTAATACTTTGGGGATTTGCATTTGGGTACAGGTACACAGGTAAATCTGTATCAGGATTGGTTTTGAGGATTTGTGTGAGTCTCTTAGAACTGAAGTAGGTCTTAAGTCTTGCATAAGATCACTGTAATAACAGTTAAAAAAAAAAAAGGATGAATACACTTTCTACGGCTTTTGGTCTAGTAACATTGTGATACTCATTAGTTCAGTCACAAGTGATGGTAGGGTTGCATACCATTGGAAACACCAAGCAATGAGAGAGGGCATTCACCTTTTGAGAAAGATCTTTAACTGTTTCCATGTTAAATTTTTCTGCCAACTCATTTTTTTATATATATTTAGAGGATGTTTTATCTATTTACAATAGCTTTATGGAATAACTTGCTGTTTGATCATAATATAATATTTTGCTTATGTTGCTGATTTCTTTTAAAATGGACAGGACAGAACTATACACAGTCCAGCAATTAAGGATCCTAATTTTCTTCTTTCTATGCCAGATTCCAAGTATAGGCATACAGTTCACTGCTCATTATTTTAAGTTATAATGACATTTTTTTAAAATCTTGTAAGAGTAGCTGGTATACTAATAACAGGGTGATCATAAGTTCTGAGGTTCCACAGCAACTGCTTTATCTTCACTAAGAGGGTGAAGCAGCTTTTTAGAAGTTAGGATGTTACCTGAAAGGATCAAATATAATCATTACCATTTATTCTTATGTAACTTATCTGTTAGATTTTTTTAAAAAACGGCTTTTTTACTTTTGACTACATCCACATTAGAAAGTGACCAAGGATACCAATAATTTGTAATATTATATTTTCCTGTTATAATTTCTTTCTCATGCAACCATGTGCTTCAGTGCAATCTACCAGATGGTTCTAGATTCTGTAATTTGCTGTCTCTATTGCATTTTGCACATATTTGATATTTTGTTCAAATTTGGCATTTTACAAAGGGTAAAGGGGCTTAATTAAAAAAAAAAATAAATAAAAAAAAAAAAGAGAGGCATACGTGGATAAATATGCTAAATATTGTATATTATTTAAATATATAAATATTCACTCTATGTGAAGAAAGTGGAATTAAACACATTTTGGTTTTAAGCTAGTGTCAAAGTGGAGTTAATCCACCTCTGACTATTTTATTGATTTTTCTTAAAAACTCATCTATTTAATAGGAGTTTGGTAAAAAATCCAGTAACACAGAACTCTTAAAGGCAAGTTTACCCCTTTGAAGTCTGTAGCTCTGAACCTTTATGGGGATACTTCATGCAACTAGGTCCAAATATCCATTGAATGTGCACAGTGCATCAACTTCCAGAAATATAAACTGTCATTATTCTTAAATAGTGTTGCATTACCTAAGTAAATGACTTTGCTGTAAAGCAATGCACATTTTTCTTTCAATTTGTATGTTTTTTTCTTTGTTTTGGTTTGGTTTGGTTTTTTCTTGTATCTAAATTCTTAGGAAACTGGGATCACTGAAAAGTTGCATAGTCTGCCAACTAGCAGAAATATGATGCTTAAGGAGGTAGAACTAATAAAGCCAGCTCTCCTCTGAAAATCTTGTTTTCTTTGTATTCGAAGGTCACCGATTTCAACTGCAAGCCTGATTTCCCTATTCCCCTTATTACCCTCTTTGCCTGAGAAACAATAGAGCTGTGCTTAGTCTGCAGGTCCCTGAATGCTGAATAGCCCAGCCATCTCCTATCCACATTCCTATCCCTGGGGATATTAATTTACATCTCCATCCTTGAAACTTGTAAGGGTCTTAATTATCTTTAAGACTTTTTTTTTTTTTTTTTTTTTTTTTTTTTTTTTGATTTACTTAACACTTGGAAATCTCCCAGCTAAAAATTTGCTAAGTGAAGGGAGATAGGGCATACATACAGACTGCACATTTAGCCTTAGGTAAGGCTAAAATAAAAAAGCATTAAAAAAGATGCAACAATCCCATGCTGAGATTGGGATTAAGAGACAGATCAATTTAAAAATAAAAAAAAAAAGTTCCTAAAATGTTTGGGGTTTTTAATTAAGCAGCACTTATCATTCACTTATCATTCATATTTGTGAATGATACTATGATTTTTAATTCCTTTTTAGATATTTTATATGTTCAAATAGTAGAAAAAACAAAATTATTCTCCCTGTCCATGGTTTTTAAATTAAAAAATATGTTAAAGTGAATTACTGAGGTTTACTTGAGATTTTGCAGTGATTATTTAGCTAGGTTGTCCCAAATGCACATGTTCAAATCTAATTAACCAATAACAGTTGCGAAGAGCTGTTAGTAATTTTTTGCATGAAATGTTTAGAGATGAAAGAAATTAATAAATAATTCTGAGTCTTAAAATATAAATATAAAATCACAAAAATGCTGGTAAGTACTTGAATAACATCTGCAATTCCTCAGATGTGTCATAAAAATTAATTTTATCATATTTCTAACAAAATAGAAGAAATTATATGCACACATGAAAATCATGAACATAAGTTATTCCATTTCTAAGGTAAATATAATTTTTATTATATGATTTGTTTGAGTACAAGGAAAATTTTAAAATCTGAATGGTGTTGTTACTTTCTCTATGAAAATATGAGGCAATCTAAGTTTACTCCTGTGTAAAGGAAGTAAATGAGAGGGTTCTGAAGAGATGCCAAAAGCCTTTTGAGTGACAGCATTTAGGAAGCTCAAGCTATTCATATGGTAATACTTTCAGGTAATTCGGTAGCTGTCTGATCTGCTATTCAAACATCCAGGTCAAAGTTATTATGCATATATTCTTGTTACTTGGTTACAATTACACAGCAAAGTTAAAATAAAGTCATCGTTATTCTGATGTCTTTTTGCAAGAGGTGGGAAGAAAATATTTCATAAATTTCTTTTCTGTTGTTTGTTTCTCCTTTTGCTATCTCTTTTATATCAAAAGGAATTGATACTTTAGTTTTACTTCAGACTAGATGCATTTTTAACTGAAGATTTGTACTTATGAAACTGTGCATTTTATGATTTTATGGTTACTTTAATAAGAGACTTGTGTATGTGTATCACAGAGAATGATGACATCACTTAGGTTTCAAGCATCTTCTACTTGGACTGTCACCCAACACAGTGTTACATGCTGTGCACTAAGTGACAAGTTTCAGCATAAAATGCTAAAAGGTGTCATGCCCTAAGTGTGGGGATAACAGATGTTCCCAAATCTCATAGTTTTCAGCCACCAAGAGGCACTTTTGTCAGAGCAGGAGCTGCAGGTAACTTGAAATAGAGTAAATGTGAGAACACTCACAAGGTTAAGGGTGCCCATACTAATAACTAAAGCTTTAGCTCAGTTGCCATTCACAGCCTTAGAATTCTGTCCATGCTATGTCAGTCTGTGTGTCTCTGGTGGCAGGCACTGGCTGTCCCACCATGGGGATCATAAGGAAATCAAGCTTCTGAACAAGTTCCATTTAGACACACAGTCTAGACACCATTCTTAAAGAAGTCTCCTCTGTTCATCACTAATGTTGAGAAACTTTGGAAAATGAAAGGGAATAAAAGGATCAGAGGGAACATGACTGCAGCCTTGTGGTTAGTATAGTCTCCATAGAGAAGAAGGGAGAGGTCCAAGTCTCAGTTTTAAGGACTACTCATGCACTTTTTAACTGAATAGTCATTGGAAAAAGACCTTTCAACTTAAGAATTTGGCTTTTTGTTACAGAGAAAATGTTGACTTAATGAAGGTTACCTAAAAAACTCACATAAAATAGAATTAAGATTTTATTCGGTTTTGTATGCTATAGATAAAAGCCTTGCAAGCAAATACACGTTTTCAATCTTTCCCCTCTCTCTCTTCTTTTTTTTTTTTTTTTTTTTTTTTTTTTTTTTTTTTAACTTCACTGGTAAGGAAAAAAAAAATATATCTTCTATATCCTATAGAACTTTGCTTCACACAAATCCAGGCATCAATGTCATGGACATGAATCATTCAATTAGGGCTTTTTTTCTTCAATCTCAATCTCTTTCTGTCAGGTTTACAGCTTTTTAATTCATGCTTTTCTGTTTGCTTCACAAAATTATGATTAAAAGACATTCTAGACCCTTGACTGTGTAAAACTTAAAGAAACTTTATATATACATTATCAAAGTTGTCTTGCAATAGTCAGATTTGCTGTGAAATAATTCCTGTGACTCTTTGGTGTAAATTGATCATTTTGAATACATGCTAGTTATCCCTACCAAAACAGCAAAAAGTACGTAAACAACTAGAATGCAATTAATAGGCAAAAATGAGGAATTAAAAGCCAAGGAGTTGTGGTTTTTTTCAGTACCAGTTGTTGCTTTTATTCCTGGTAACCTCCAATTTACATAGCCATTGCATTACTGTTAAAACATAATGAATGGAGCATCAGTTTACACTTAGACTTTTGGATCATCAGCCAGCTGTGACCAGCTGACAGCAACCAGCAACCAAACTGAAGGTTTGCCAGCCAGCTACATCTACATTAATGAGTTTCTTGCACAGATAAATATTCGAGCAGTCTAAAGCAGGCATCAGTTTAAAATAATTGTATTCTTTTAGTGTCCCACTTCAGCCACTTACAAGGTTTTAATGGTTTGCATTTTTATTCGTCTCTATCTCTGTTAGACTATACACAATTGTGTTACCACATTTTACAGTCCTAGCTCAGGAAATGAGTATAAGATGTGCCAAGGTAACATTACCACTTGCAGACATAAAGGACTAAATCTTAAAGGTCTTCTTCTCTTATGTGCACAGCAATATAAGCTCAAAAATTTTCCCCCAGTAATTTAAAGCATGAATTTAAGCATATTTGGAAATCTGATTTGCCCTCAATCAAATTCTCTGTTCTGCTAGTGCTATATTTCTCTTATCTCCAATGCAATCCAGTTTGTGTGTGCTTGCACAGGCTCTGTGGGCCAGTTATAAATGGCAAATTTGGAAGGACACAGCAGGGGACAGATTTTGTCTTCATGGCCAAGTGATGGGACAAGGGCTGATGGCCTTAAATTTAGAGGTTAGTTTTAGATTAGATTTTAGGAAGAAATTCTTTACTGTGAGAGTGGTGAGGCACTTCAGCAGGTTAACCAGAGATGTTATGGAATCTGCATCCCTGGGGGTGTTCAAGGCCAGGCTGGATTGGGCTCTGAGTAACCTGGTCTAGTGGATCTCACTGTTCACGGCAGGGGGCTTTGAACACAATGATCTTTAAGATCCCTTCCAATCCAAACCTATTTCTCTACTTCAGAAAAAGAAAGAAAAAAGCTGCTTCCCTCTCATTTAATTTTAAAATGTACTCACATGCTTGGTAAATAGAAATTCAAAATTAATTCATACAAAAGATCTTAATCATAGTAGCAAAGAAAACTTGTACTTTAGCTGATGAGGTCTAATCAGAACCATTAAGATTATAGACATACTTTATGCTTGCCTATTTTCTGATGCCAATATTAATAGTGATTTTTTTAATACATAATAGATTCCTATGTCAGCATGAAATTCTGAAATTAGATGTAAATATCAGTCAATTAAAAAGACAATAATAGAGAAATTAAATAGATATTTTATATCTTCAGAGCTATCACTGCAGTTTAACATTTTAAAAGCTGCAGATAGCAAATTTGAACATGATTTTGAACACTGAGGAACCCATGGTTAATTTGTTTTCAGATTTGAAAACTCACTTAGCTCTGTGAAAAATCTCAAAACCATTGAAAAGTTTTTTGCCCCAGACAATACATTAGTGAATGTTACATTCATAGCAAACTAAGGTCCCAGTCTTGAAGCTACCCTAATTCCTTAAAAACTTCTGTGCAGGCAAAGTAGTTTTCAACTTGTGGGTGGTTATAAAGGAAGGGCCTTTGCTCTGTTGAGAAGTGCCCTTACTGTGTTAGGGCAGAGCTGTGCCAGGGGAATACTGAGGTCAAACTAGCTTCAGGCATTGATAAATGCTAAGTTACCCGCAGCAGAACACTTGGAGGATGTATTTTCCCATCCAAGTTTTTCTTTACTTTCTAACACGAGAGAAACTGGATTCAAATAAATGCACTTTTTTATTTTTTCCAATTTAAAAAAAAAAAAAAAAAATAAAAAAGGCCCACCAAAAAAAATTATTTCTCTGAAAAACTCCATAAATGTTTTATTTAACTGACCAGTTCTTACTGTTTCCTTTAAAAAAGAAATTAGCTGCTAATATCCTGGGAAATATTTGTGTTAAAGGTCATATTAAACAAAAGTCAAATCTAGACTATCTGAGAAGTCTGGAGAAGATGTTTAATGCAAATTTTTTGTAGAAAAAGATGTGTGTCACTGCAGGTCATCTCTGAATATTCTTGTTGGGGTTTCTCTGTTGGATATGCAATCTCAGCTAAATGTTTTGAAGAGGAGGAATCAAATAAATTGCCCTATTTTGGGTCTTTCTCATCTGTATACAGTTGTGCAGCTCTAGTAGACCTGAAAATTGCCCAGAGACAAACTTAAAAAATAGAGTGCTTTTGAGGCAGAAAATTGCTTTTCTGCAGCATGGTCTAAGGGACAAGATGTGACAGGAGGACAAGGAGTTGTCACTATGTAGTGATATTGTAAGGCATATCTTACATAACAAAACAGATCATTTGTCTCTTTTTTCTTTCATTCTAAACTACAAGAGATTTAATTGAAACAGTTGGAGGTAGCATCCCTAAACCAAGAACAAGCCATTATAATTTACAATTAAAACTGAAAGTTCCTCCCTTAACCCACTTGAAATAGCTACTCATTGCAGAGTGCATGTGGGATAGATGCCTGTCCACTATTTCAGAAACCTTATTCTCAAAAGGAAGAGGAAGAAAAAAGACCTCATTTTACATGCTTGTCAAATATTAGCGTGATTCTTGTAGTATAATAAGAAAAGAAAGTAGTTTGTGCTTTTGATTAGCCTCTTGATGTTTCAGAGTGGTTTTGTATGGCTTAATTTTCCTTTTTATGGCAGTTTGTACATATAAAACAAAATGAGGAAAGGAGGGGAGGAGGGAAGAAATGTGCCATTTATATACCTAGGATATGAGGCCTCCTTTGGGCCCATTATGCATTAATGGGTCAGCTGAGATTTATTAGGATATGTATATTAATCTTTATACACATTCACATACTATAATTGTTCCTTTGGTGCTATAATGTGATTAGCTGTAAATTTGTGCAATATTAAAAATAATATGGATTTCCATATTACAGAACAGTAATAACAAATGGTTATTAAAAATGCATGTAAAGTATGGGATGTGAAAGCACTTCTAAATTCTCAGTAATCCGATTATGTTCTGTTGTTTTTAAATACTAAAATGGTTAAGTCTTTACTGTAAAGTAAAATCTAGTATGAAAAAATTAAAAAATTTATGTTACACAGAAGTGAACAAATGACTCTAAATCTGTCTTAATGAAAGATTAGTGTCAATTTCTCATAGACAGCTGAGATGTGGATTTTTTCATTACTATTATTTTAATATGTAGTAAATATATATTTATATCTTAACATGTAGCAAAAATTTAATATGGAAGGTAACAGAAAATTCAGCATGTATACCTCTCTACATAAAAGCATTAAGGGTTCTTCCCTCCTCATGTCTGTAATCATATGACAATAATTCAACATGTAAGGCAAACATTTTGTGCTTTAAAGGTATCTAGAAGGAAGGAACTATACATTTTAATTTTGTGAAGCTATTATTTTTATTTTCCTTAAGCTAACTATTTTATAATTTCTTAAATGGTAAAACATAGAGCCACCACTTTTTATTTTTTCAGGTAGCTTGTGACAATAGTACTTCTGTGGGGCACAGGGTTGTGCACCCTCACTTTTTTCTCTCCTTTTGTTTTGTGATTGGATATAGCAGCTGCTAATTCCATGGTCCTGCTACCACCACAGGAGTGGGTTCAATCCCTGTATGGGCCATTCACTGAAGAGTTGGACTCCGTGACTCTTGTGTGTCCCTTACAACTCAGAATGTTTTGTGACCTACTGTCTAAAAATTCCTGGAATGGGCTTTGAGAGAGACAGAGAATGAACATTGAAAACATCTCATATTCTCCTCATAGAATAAATACTCCTTCCTCAAAAAGTTGGAAGTTTTACTCTCAAGTTATTTTCCTAAGATATTGATACTTTTTGAGTAAAGGTTTTTTACCCTCCCTTCATGACTCCATAGTGGAAGGTATCTTCTTTGGCCCCTCTTTCCTGAGTCATAAATTCCTGTCTGTACCTTGTGTATATCTGTGGGAATACAAGAAATTTCTTTGTTATATCTTCCATCATTTGCCGTGTAGAATTAAGAGTGAGTCTTTGATTTCCAAAAGTCCTACTATAATCAAGAAAAGTGCCCACTTTTCTTTTATCTGATCTACATTTTAAGATTTATTAATAGATGGCATTCTGTAAAATGTGACTGTAATGGCTCATTTTTATCTTCATCTTTTAGAAATGATCCTTTCCCAACTTCAGTGGTTTTGGTCCTACAGACTCCCAGTTTCCTGATAGGATGTGCTGTGTGATACACATAAGGTAGACCAGGGATTTTTTGTTATGCCCTTAAATATTTTATTTAGAAATACATTTTCCCCGTATTTCCATTATATCATCCAATATTAAAAAATCCTACCAAATAAGCTATGTTAAGTAAGTTAGGTGTAGGATTTCTAAATTTTTTATTTTTGCACAAACTGTGAAAAAACCCCACCTACTTTATTTCTGCTCATGGTATTATGCAATTTAGGTAGAGGGACTTTTTTCATGCATTTTACATGAAGATGATGAGTATTCCATTGTATTCAAATGCTTGTGGAATTGCTGTAAAATAACTTACAGCAGGTGGGATAGTGTCATTTGGGAAAGTGTCTCTGAGCTGCAACTTGAGCTGCTGCTATTTCTCACTGGCCTATCACACAGCTTTAAGGCAACTACTCTTCTGTTGCTTAGCTATTGCATTTTACTTTGCTTTAAATCAATCCCTTATTTTCAGTTCTTGTTTATTCTGTTATTTGCTTCTGATTGCTAATTTTTGACTGCAAATGGAAACAAGTAAAATATGACCTTTAGAAGTATAGTTCTCTGCAGTGTCGTTTCAACAACTAGAGTAGGGTAGTCCGTGGCTTCCATTCAAAGTGCCTTCTCTCATGTGTGATAGGACTTGAAGGATTTTCTTCTTTGTGGTAACCTAATAAAATGGTTTTTATTTTACCTATGTCACAGCTAAAGCTGTTGTCACTTAACTATAGCTGTTGCAAAGTCCCCCTCAGTATTTTACAGTGTTTTCTCATATTTTTAATGGCAGCTTTGGGAATGTGTATAATCAGGTTGTGAATCAATATTGTCACATACTTAACCATTATGGTTTAAAAACTAATATTAGAAATTAATTTAAACTGTAAGAATAAGTATGTATATTCATTTAAAAATATATTGGAGAAATAGCTTAAGAGCATTTCAAACTATTTAAATAACTGACATAATTAGCGTAGGAAAAAACCCCAAACATGTTATGTAATGAAATTACACCACCTGCTTTTTTGATTTTGAGCAAATTTTCCATATCTGTTTTATTTAAATTTTAAATTATATAATTGGGAGACAACCATTTTATAATTATGAACATAGTGTTTTAAATAAAATTAAGTATCAGATTAGAACACCTTGTGTTGGAACATTGATTATCCAGTTATATTTGTGTTATGTTCTTCTCTTCAAGTGTCAGATTTTAAACCAAAGTATTCTTTCAGAAACTTTGGAACTTACATTTCCAGAAGTTAGAGAAGGATATTTTCAACTGTCTCAGGTAGTTTTGTGTCTTCAACTGAACGGACATGATTAGTTTTGATTATCTTGTTTGCCATCTATAAATATCTCATAATTTTTATGAAATTATTAAATTACCATAATACCTCTGAAATGAATCAATTTTCTTTTTCCTGGATGGGAAAACACTGAAGGCTTTGCAAACAGTGCTTTGGCTTAATTTTCCAGTGAAAATCCACTGCTTCATATTTACCCTTATACAGCAGTTTCAATAGAAATGTTTTTTCATGACTGATCTTTGATTTTGAACAGTTTATTAATCTTAACTTCTTCTATTATATTTCATAGGCACTTTATTAATAATATTAATTATAATATTAGCTTTATCATAGTTTGAAAGCACCTCCTTGTCTCCTGGCAAATTTATTTCCCAGTGTTGCAGCAGGCTTTTTATCTGTTGAGTTGCCATTTCCCAGGAAAAGAAAGTGATATTTTTTAATTATCTGGAGAAATTTGCTTGGAAAAGTTGATTCACTATTAGAGTGCTTACAGTGTGGTTAGTAAGTCACAACTCTATCATAAATCATTTTCGAGGTAATGGGGTACACTTTGTGGTGTGTTCTTCTTAACATGTGCTACAGATCTCTGCTGATTATCTAATACGAGTTTGAGTATTGTGTAATGTGGCACATGCCTATGCAGCTGCTCAGGATGTGTTAGTCCAGAAGAGTGGGGCTTAAGGCCAGAAGGAAGCATTGTTTACTGGTAGCTGGACTTAAAGATACTCCACTCCTCTCATCTCAGCACACTGGCACATCACCTTACACTTGGCAAACAGAACTGATGTTTTAATGGTAGTCGCTGCGTGTGAGGACTTGGGTGTTTTACACAGACCCTTTGGAATAGCAGAGCCATGTTCTACCACTACTAAAATTCACAGCAGTCCCTTACTGATGCTTGTGACACATAATTTATAAACAATCACCATTTAAAATCTGCGAACTTTCCTTGATGACAAAATTACAGTTTCTTAGTATTCTTTGCAATACTGTAAAATAGGCAAAGTTGTCTAAAACACAGCTGGAAAATTCCTTTTCATTATTTGTAGAGTAATTTAATTTGAAAATGTGACTATTCTGTTTCATAAAATAATGATAATTTTTAAATTCTCAGAACTCACTGCAGATGTTGAAGTGTCTGATTGAGTTCAAAACAGGTTAAAACCAAGCCATACACTGAAAATTAACAATGTTTATCTCTGATTTTTACATGTGCCATTGTGACTGTAAGCAGCAAATGAATCAAACTGCAACAGTTCTGCTACAAAACTTATGTCTGATACTTGTACAGCTTAAGAAGAGAGGAAAGGAAAAATCATAAAAAATTCTGAGTATTTAAGTACATAAATATTTCCATTAAGCAAATCTAATGCATTGCATCTTATAATTTAGACCTTATCATGTTGTGTAGAAGAATAATTTTTGTTCTCTCTATCTTCTCTGCTTCTTTTTTCTTCCCTTCTGTTTTTCTGTTGTCTCAAATTACTTTGTTTTAAAAACACTGACAGTTGCTCACTACTGCAATAGTAGGAAGAAGTCAATTGTATGCTTCTAGTGGACCAGATTTTCTGAAACAGTGATCTGTCCCAGTTCACAATACACATTTAGGAAATTACCTTTCAGGAGATATATACACATTCAAAGTAACAGTAAAATAATCAGTGCCTTTCATGTGACCACCTACATTAATTTGCTTTCAACAGAAATAATCTGAGATCTCTATTAAGACAGTCTAATAATGATATTTTTCTTATATATATGTTTGTTCATTTGTCCTACTTTTATTTAATTACCAGATAATGTCACCTGCTTTCCACTAAAACAACTTGCTTCATGACTGAAAACAAATTTATGCATCTTTCCATATTTGTATCTATAAAATAGTTCCTTGGCAAGAGGAATGTAAGCACAGATACATTTAACTTTGCAAGTTATTTTCAGAATTTTCCAAATATTGTAATTTATTCTTTTTCTTCTATCCTCTTGTGGTCTTCTAGCCCAATTTAATTTTTTTAAAGCATTCATATTATTTATAGCAAAGAACAGAGTGCAATGTATTTAGCAGAGAACTGTAGGCTCTCAGGGTGAACAAAAGAAAGATAAAATGTCTCTTAGTTTTCAACTCTTTTCTGTCAGAATAAAATTTGACTCAGTGTGGAGACAACCTACATGCAGCCTTTCTCCACCCGCCTACCAGCCCAATGGAGTTTTCTTTTGACTCAGCTGGATACTGCTGCTGCTTTCAGATACAGAATTATTTTCTTTGATTTTGTACTGTATTACTGGATAAAGAGCAGGGAGGGAGAGACGAGGTACACAGTAACTACATTATTGTCATATTCACGGCTTGACCATAATCTTGTGGACACAATTACCATTTTTTTCATAATTAAGAAGAAAAGCCACTTAAGTGCATCTTAATAAAATTGAGTGATGTTAAAGCTTCTAGAGCATGAAACCTAAAGGATATATATGCAAAGTATTATTTCAAACTGATCAAAATACAAATTGACCTTCAATTTAGAAAGAACAGAAGAGATAGTGCTCTGCCTTTATGAATGAAGTAGTTCCAGCTTTCTCTGTCGCTTTGCAAACGGTCTAATCTTTGAAAGACTCAGTTTCCATTATGTTATGTTTAATATTCCTTGAGTGTTTTTAGGAGTATTGTGCTATAAGCCATAGTACCTAAACATAAGTACTTAAATTATTTGATACCACTGTTTATTGTTTTTGTTGCCTGGACAGCAAAAATGTGAAGAGAAAACCTACAGAAGGCCTTTTCTAATGTTTGGGCATGAGAATATCCATGGACTAATACAGTGTCTTCAGGTAGTGGCATGGAGATAAATCTTTTGCTTAGTTTCAGTCTTTCGTCCAGTTTCTCTAGGGATACATTGACTCTTTCAATGTGTACATCCCAAAAAAGGATGGCATACAAGAAGGTGCCTCTTTTTCTTGAGGTAACAGATTTTCTTGATTTACCAGAGGTATCAAAAATTGATTCTAAAATGAGTCTGTTCTCACATATCACTGCTGTGTCTAATTTGTGAGCCTTTCCAATATATTTCTTTTTTTAACTATGGGCATGTAATACCTACAAATCAACGGAAGTACTGCTGATATGTATGCATTCCATAACTTGTAACACCAACTATAATGTATCTTTTTTGTTTTCCTATTTTCCCTTATACTGTCTGTATAACTCTTCTGTGAAAAAACAGCAGCTCTCAATTTATGTTTTTTTTTAAATTGCTTAAATCTCTTTAAACATACAACTTTCATACAAATTCAAATAAAAGCTTCCTAACCATACTAATCCTTTTTTATATAAATTCTTAATTTAATGGCAATAATTTAAAATTCCTTGACAATTAAAATGGGCTCTGCAGTGTTCTTTATCATGTAGTTTACAACTTTTCTTAGAATTCATTTTGTCTTAGTCATGTTTTTCCTGCTAAGAAGTTGCTTGCAATTAGTGAAATCTCTGTTTTGCTGTCCTTTTATTATGTCGTAACAAGGATAATTTTTATTAGGACATCCCACATTATTAATGAAAAAATATTTTTAAAAATTACATGTATTCCCTTTTCTTACTATCATATGCATTGGTTGAAGTCCCATGTTTTTATCAGTGCTTTCAGAAGTCAGCCTGAGGCAAAGAAAGGATGTAATTAATTCCTTGTCACACCATTGTCACTGGTCTTGGGTTTTGTGTGTAGTCCATCATACTTTTCACAAGACAGCTCATCAGCTTGTTCTCCAAAATTCCATATGTGCATTACAGCACAGATCTGGTGTTTTCACACCTGTGTGTTTTCCATTTTAAATGAGTTCTCATTGATCTCAATGAACTGTATTGGTATTTCTGAATGCAGTATAGACATTGCTGTTATCGAACTTTGGAAAATTATTTTAACAGCAGTATTTGAGAATATGCAAACAGTTGCAAACACTTGCCTTCTTACAATCTGTTTGTAAAAACACTTGGTTATGGTATTTTGACATTTGTAGTTAAAATTATTCATATTGTTTTACTTTCCGTTTTTTGTTGTTGTTTTGGTTTTAATTACAGGCTGCTCAATGAGAGCAATGGTTTTCCTTTCTTTGAAGGGGTTAGCTAATTTCTCAGCAGGATTTATTTGTTTTGGAATGTGTTCTTAAAGACAGATGCTTTCAGAATCACACAGATATGCATAATTTTATGAAGAAAATATTTCTATCTTTATTTAATGTAAGATTGTGGTTTTCTTAGTGTTATTATGACATATTGTTGATGTGGTACATGTAGAAAAGAAAGGAAGGGAATTTAACAAAATCAGACATTTGGAAGAAAGTTTTTATACACATGATTAGTTAAGACAAAACATGGGAATACCTCTCTAGCAGGAAAAAGCTGTGATGTCAAATTGCCTGAATTTTACATTACTTATGTTTACTGATACCAGACTCTGGGTAGCATTGTCCTAGTCATGTCATGGAGCTTTTGTGTAGGCTGTATCCATGAGGAAACATCTCAAAGCCATGTGCTTTTTATACTGTCCACGTAATCAACAGAGCTTCCATTTCAGCTTACTTCCTCTCAGTGCATGGCCAGATCAGAGCTTTTCTTCGTGTGATTCTTGAAGTCTGCTCTAGCCCACTCTTGTATCTTGATGATTCTGCATTAGCCACCTGCTTTTCCATCACTCTTATGCATTTCTTTTCCTTCCTTGGCTTTTAAACCAAACTAAATTCCTAGCTTCATGCATTTGTCTTTGATACTGTGTGAGCCTTTGATGCCCTCCTTCCCAAAAATCTGCTCCAGTTTCTTTGAAGAAATCAGGGAAAATAGTGGTATCTCTTGACCTATTCTCTTAACTCTCTCATGCCATCTTTAGAACAGGAGATGAAGGGATGTTGGCATCTGAGCCACTTCAAAGCCACACGAAGCACCTCAGCTAAGTTACAGGCATGTTGAAAGAAACATAGCATCATATGTTAAACTCAGCTTCCTTTAGTAGCAGTAAACACTTGTACTTCATCTGAGACCACAAAAGTCCTCCAAAGGAAATCTAAGAACATCCCAATGCATGTAAGTTATATTGCTACTGCATGCATAGACACATTTCACACTTTTTGTCAGTGTGCATGGCCTAAGAATCTAGCAGTGCTGATGAATATGCTCTTTTGTTCATCAGCTGCTAAATCATCTGTCTACAACTGATGCAGAAATGAGGTTGAGAGACTCATTCCTTAAACCTTTCCTCCTCCTCTATTTCTACATCTTGAAAAGCAGACTGTCAGTGCTGAGAGCTCTTGGAACTCGGGTCTAAAACACAAGAAAAGAACAAGCTTATGAGAACAGAGGACCTCATTCTTCCTTAAGCTTTGCTTGGAATCTTGTCAATTGATAATGGATACTTCTTCCCATTTTCTTTTTTTTTTTATGAATAAAACCATTACTCTGAAAACAGAAATATCAATTCTCTCCTGGATCCTGCTTTGGCCATTTTGTAAAGCCCAGCTTCTCAATGTGATATATTTAAATGAAAAGATAGAGTAAACCAGGAGAACATGCAGAGATTTTTTTTTCATTGTTCTATAGTAAACTCCTGCTATAGGAAGAAGGAAGTTAACCTATTTCTTCCAGGGGATGTTAAAAAAAAAAAAAAAAAAAAAAGAATGTTTTTCGAATGTAATTTTGCTTTTCTTTTCTTTTTGATTCATTTCAATTTTATATTGTCAATGGGTCTGCTAATTGCAAAAATAAAGTTACTGTTTGAAATAGATTCTTTTCAAGTCTTGTTCTACCAGTGTTTAGGAGACACCTTGATTTTGTACTACTTTAAAGTAAATTTGTCTCTATGACACCAGGCAATGCATTTGACACCACCATGCTATCTACAGCTGCAGCAATTGCACTGAGAAGACATTTCCTCAGAGCATATTACTCTGTGTAAAGTCTTCATGTAATACCCAACAGATCTGTGTTCAGCACACTCTCTACCCCAAGATCTTCTGTTCTGTTCCCACCAAGAACAATCATTTATCTTAGATTACACCTATATGGGCTATAGCTCTTCTGATATAAATTCTGCCCAGACAAAGCAATCAGAATCCCAATGGTCAATAACTGATGTTAGTGTCAAGTGTCCCCCTACACTATCAGCACTAAAGTCTGTCTTCAATTTAAAAAATATGTAATGTATAAATGTATTAATGTATTAAGGCACTATAGAACTCTACATTTTCCCCTCTTATAGAAACAAGCATTATGTTTTCTTTTTAAAGTGTTCTTCAGGTTTTCAGTTTGCCAGTCCAAATTTCAGTCCTTGTGGAAACCTAGTATATCTGTCAAACAAGCTTTGCATAGTGTATCCCAGAGCTACACTGCCCACCCTATGGGCATGACATCTTCTCAGAGACTGATTTCACAAAAACACACTTCAGACCAGATGTAATCTTACATTAATCTTGCATTTAAAGACTGCTGAACCAAGTCTCTTAAGAGATAATAGGAGTTTTATGACAACAATGTTATATATATTTGCAAGAAATTCATGCTGAATCCTTGTTTAAAATATAAGAATCTAAATGCTTAAACTGAAGTTCAGTAACCCCCTTGCTTCCACAAGGGAGATTGCTTTGCAACTCGCACTCTGCAGGATGTTCCATCACTCAGTTTTCACATCAGAAATCCCTGCAAATCATGCTAGGCTACTAATAGTTGGCCTATTGTCAAAGACGAACAATTCATGTCCTTTATCTTCTGATGTGACAGCCTTTTGAATCTTTTGAGTGCTGTCTTCTGCATTTATCTCTGAAAACAGTCTTTATGATCTCTCCTCTGCAACAAGGACAGCTGAGATTCAAACTCTTATAGTTAATTCCTTTACACTGTTTTCCATAAGGACAAGTGGTAAGATCTATCTGAAGCTTTTACCTAAAGAGAATTCTGACTTTCATGTACTGAAGGAAGTTAACTTGCCTCTATTCTTTCTTAAACTTCACACTTTGTCTCTGGAAACAAATCTCCAAAAATTAATGTTGTAATGAGGACATGACCTTACAAGAACAGTCTTTTTTCATCAGAAGCTGAAAGATTCAAGGAACTGCCAGTCCCCTCTCAAAGATGTCTGTTGTGTAAGGGAACATCATCACTAACTCTTTTTTTTATGAAAGGTCCACTTGGCTGCAATTCAAGCAGAAACAGAGGCTTTCCCCTAGAGTTTCTCATATTTAATGTTTGCCATACAGCCACATGGAGCTCCTTTCACACTTTTGCTAGATATTATATGCTTCCTGAAGTATCTAGAAATTTTACTTTAAGAAGTCCATATCTGAGTCTTTACTTAACTGAGTCTGTAAAGAACTCTTCTAGTTCTTCAAGTTCTACTTGGAATTATTGTGTAAGTTCAAAAATAATAATTTCTCTTCTAAACTGTTATTTTTTTAGATGTTTGTATATATGCTCAAAACTCCCTCACACTACAGTCCATCTCAAAACCTTTTATAACTTCTTAGATACATTCTTTGGAGAAACTGAGATTTGGGAATATGGTCTGCCTCTTTTATTACTATGTGGATAGAAGAGGGCATATGTAATTTACTTAATGGAAATTGCTAAATTTAAACATTTAGAGTAGCAATGCTAGTGATTGCCTTGTTAGCCAACTGGTAATTGTAGTGTGAACTACTGTATATTAAGTAAAGATACAGTCTGATCTTTTTTCATACCCTATTGATTATTCCTGTGTGCCACTACTATACAGATGTAGATAAGATTATGTGCTTCTTTAACAAAAGAAGATAATTTATTCTTAATTCACTTCTAATAAAGGTATTGATAAAGTCCTGTCATCTCTTTTGTAGCCTGACCAAGCATAGGTACTTTCCATACAGAAGCAGAATTTGCTTAGACCTACATCTTTCTATGACATAGCTCAGTTTGCAGCCTCCAAATTCCAGAGCAAATTTTTTTGCCCTAGCAACACTTCTCAAAGCAGGTAAATATGTTTTGGATATTGTTTTTTAATGTTTATACTGAACTGCAGATCAGATTTAAACATCAAGTGAAGTACTGGGTTAGGTCTATGGCTCATAATCCAAAAGTCTATTTCCGACTCTTTCCAGCATCAGATAATTGAAAGTATTTTGCAATATACATTCAAAGTAATGTATAAGTCTGCAAGTTTGGCCAGTTAAACCCAAATACAAATTTCTTTCAAATTTGACTTTGTAGTCTTTGGTAGCAGTAGTAGTTCTGTGGGGATTTCTTTGATTTTGTTTTATCTTCTTTGTAAAGCATGGCAAAGATTTTTTTTTTTTTCTTTTCCAAAGAAACAGATACTTGAACTTAGAATCAGTGGGCAGAGGGGGCAGTCACAATGGGAGAGCATTGTCACTGCCTGATCCAGCATAGACCCATTGCACTTCACTGATTAGTGTAGACATAAATGATCTGTTGTTTAGGGATGTAGAAGTCAGGTCTAATTCCTCCATTAACATCAAGCCAGTGAGAATGCCCTGAAGGAATTAAATTTTTCCTTATTTCTGTCCAAGACCCCTCTATTTTGTGCTGCCTAGGTAGAATAGGATGAACAGATTGGTACAATATGAGACTGCAATATACCATAAAAGTTATTCTAAGCTTTCATCTTCTTCTTTTGCAGCTCTTCTAAAATATTCTGTGGCCATGAATATCACAGATTAATATAATGTCAGAAACCCTGATGGCTAGAATTAAGCAGTTAGTACTCTGTATAATCATGGTTTTTGATATCCCCAAGTCTAACAGTTTAAAAAGCTGAGAAACACATCATAAGAAAGCAGATTTACCATGCTACTTCAAAACATAGGTCTACCCTAACCAATGTTATGCTTTTAGTTGTAAAGGCCAATATATCATTAGTGTCTGTACATCACAAAAATGGCTTTTTTCTGTGCTTAATTTAATTCCATCAATAGAATTAGGATATCTGCTGAATTCAGGAGGATAGTCTTAACCTGCATTGTTTGTTTAATATTTGCTTGTCATATGGTTGACTAATATTTTTAAGTTTTAGAGAAATGGTGCTTTTCAGTTCCCAAAATTTTTAATGTAATTATGCAAACTCATTAGATTTCAATTGAATTGCATCTCTTATGAATACAAAGTAAAGCACATAGCATTACTTGGTACCATATTTTATTTCTTTAAAGGAGGTATAAGTAGGATATTGCAACCCAGAAAAGTGATAATTTTTAAGTTATTGGTAACTACTTCATTCTTCATGAGTGTGTCAAATGATGAATTCATTGAAATTGGAGGAGAAAACATTAATAATACAAATTACTATTAATTATTTGCAGGAATTATAAAGATAGGTAAACGATTACTTCAAAACAGTTTTCATAGACATCTTCCAAACCTGAAATAACCTGTGGTTACATATTACAGACACAGAACAGTTTGGTTTTAGAGGTGCACATTAGTATGGAGTCAAATTTTAGTTTATAAGTCTAAGCTTTAAACAAGTATATGCTTGTTTATGCAGGCTTCATAGATGTAGATTCCCAAATATTTCAATGGAAATATTGAAACTTGTATTTAATTGTAATGATTGTCTTATTTTTGTTTACAGTTTTTTTGTGTTTGTGTGTTATATTTTGTTTGTTTACAGGCATACAAATTTTTATGTAATTTTTTCACACAATGTTAGATTTCTAACACTGTGTTAGAAGCTACACGATAAATCTGGAAAATGGTATTACATTTTATTTATCATGCTATTCTTCTCACATATGCTAAAACTGAATTACAAACTTCCCTCTGAATGGCCAAAAGTGATGACCTTGCTTTAATATCTTCTTTTCTAAATACCCCTACAAATTCTTGTTTGCTTCTGACTCAGATCTGGTCAAGAATAACACCTCTGCTAGTGTCAGAAGTCATGCACAGATTATCACAAATATGAGGAAGTGCTAAAATTATTTTTCCTTACCATGTTACTGTTTTGATTCAAAGATTGTGAAACATTTTACTTATGGTTTACAGGCAAAGAGAAAAAATTCCTTTAATATTTAAGCTTTTGACATTACTGTGCTTTCACTGGGAAAATACATAAAGCATTTTGCATATAACTGTTCATTTTCTGGGTGATCATAAATATCTTCTGTATGACTTGACAGCTTGGATGTTCCCCCCTGAATTAAGTTCAGGCCATTTGTTGAGTAGCAAGGGGAAACTCATATGACAGATGCCCACACTGGCAAGCTTAAAAAAGTTTTAACAGCACAGTAGTTGCTCTTCAGGAATTATTCCTCTGTTAACAAAAGTCCATTTCCCTCAGATAATTAAAGAGTATTTATTAGTCTGGTTCTGAAGTTATTTTTAGATAAGGTGTAATACAAAAGCTGTCCAAACAGACTTGCATTTTAAAATATTTCTCCATAAGTATTTTGAACTTCCTATGGATTTATGTATTTTCAAAACTAATATTGTACTTTTATGATATCCCTTCAAAAATGCAATTCAAGAAAGCATAAGCCTGGACTACATGACTTACAAATACAAAACTGTGCACGCTTCTGTTATTGCCCATTGCTTCAGAAATTTATTTTTCAAAAAAAAAATGTAAAGCTCTCACATAAAATAATCTGTAAAAATACTCTTTCTCTGAACTCTCTGCAAAAACGAATAAGTATACAATGCAAGATTAAAAGATTTTCAGTAGAAAGTAAAAGCATTCTTGACTTCTAAGGTGGCCTTCAAAAGTTTAGCAGTGTTGTCCATATCAAATATTGCTTCCCAATTAAAATGAAAATGTAAACATTAAAAAAATGTGTAGGGAAATCACTCCAAATCCTTACATGGTTATTTTCACAGGAATAGAAAATCATTTACATAATGCTTTCCATTCCTATTCTCACACAACTGAATGGCAAAGCTAATAAATGCCCTTTCCCTGTATGGACTCATAATTACCCCTCTATCAGCTGAAGTTGCGTTCCTGTATTTAAAGTTGTGGCACTTCCTGACTCCATTATTTACATGCTGGAGTCTAGATTGCATTTTTATATTAGAAGTGCCTGAAAAAGAACAGGCTGTGAAAGTGGCTACCCTGCTAAGCAAAACTAAAGCTTTAAAATGTGAGGAGGGTGGCCTAGGTCAAATGACTGCTTTGTGAAATACCAAAGAGCAAAATGTTCAGCAAGGGAAGGAAAAAAGCCATAAGTAAATTAAGTTTCCTTATAGAAATGCCCAACACCTACCTCTAAGTAATACTTTAGGTCCAGGACATCAACATATATTTTAAGGAGTCTCACAGTATTTCCATTTTATGTATTTATATCCATCACTCTTCATTTTTTATTTATTTTACACACACACACTATATGTATGTATATATATGCTGCATGTATGTTATGTATATAATATATTTTGAGCTAGAGGAAGTGCTACTGATACATTATATATAAAGTAGCCTGCACACTTCAATGGTACCTAGAAGCTCATCTGTTCTGTCCTCATCTGCTGAGTTTCTGACAGTGTTCATCTAGCACAAATGAAAAAGCTGCTGTATAATTTTTTTTCCCCTATGAATTGATGACATCTTCCTCAGCAGCAGGAAATCTCTATCCCTAAGTTTGTAGTGAATAGACAGATTGCATGTACAGTTTTCCTTTCCATAGGACTAGCCTGTTGCCTCATGTTTCACTCTGAGTCTTGTTTGAGCCACAAAGGAAACAGAATAAAGAAGATGAGTTCATCTTTTCCATGCCACATACCCACTGCTCAGGAAAATATAAAGAGATAATTATTTTGTCTTAATTTTTTTTTTTTTACAATGATCTATTAATTCATTTCAATTCATTCTATCATTGTTTGGTGTTGGGAGGGGAGGAGGGATTGGAATAAGATGTTTCTTTAGTAACTTCTGATAACTTATTAAGGCCCCTGCATTTTGCCCTGTTTCCTCATTCACTATCCCTCTCCTGTACCACTTTTGCCACTTTTTTTTTTTTTTTTTTTCATTCTGATTACCTTTAGTTCATTGTCTGGGAAGAGTCATAGAAGCAGAAATAGGTGGTATTTTTATCAGCATGCTTTAAGTACAATTTTGACAAACTTCAGAACTAAGGAGGTTGAAGTTTGCTGTCCTGAAATAAAGTACATTTATATCCATACAGCAGAAATTTGTTCCAAAGACCGAGTTGTACAGAAAGTGTCTAAAAGAGTTAAGAACTAAAATGACATATATGTTCTTTTCTTACTATTTTACTCAAAGGTATTTCCTACAAATAATGTAGAGTTTCTTCTATTCCTGCTTTCAGACATAAACATTCACATAAAAGGCAACATGGGATCATTTTGAGGCAGTCAAGTTGAAATCAGAGAGAATTTTTAACAAGTTGGCAATCCTTATGTCTGACTAAAGCCAAAAGCTCTGGTCTGAAGCATTTTGGATAAAGGAGAGTTTACAGCTTTTCTTGAAAAGAATGTGAGGCTAAAGGTTGGTTTGTTATTTGAATAAGAAGGTTTCTGTAGCTCAGTAAATGATTTGGTAGTTCTTCTTCCTTTTCTCCCCACTTTCCTGCCTCCCCAATCACATAGGTGAAAACTGAATTCAAAAATGTTGGAATTTTGTGATCCTGCAGGTGTTATGGTACACAGGATATAAAAAGAGTGAAAAACAGTGATTTTTTTAACATGGAATTCCACCCTAGTAGTAGTAGCAAGAGTTGCAGCCAAATAATCATATTTCATTTAACACAGTTTGGCAGAATTGTCCCTTCCTGCTGTGGAGAGACCTAGATCTGAGTTAGTGAAAGGACTGAACTGCTTCTCCAAATTACAAAGAAACTTTGCTTTCAGATGAGTATTAGTGACATAATTTTCACTGCATTATGAGGAAACTCCTTTGTAGCTTTTTAGATAAGACCTAATTTGCCAATTAATGAAATATCAGTTTTCCAGTTTTTCCATAGTTTAAGTAATTTGAAAAATATGAACAATTGTTTTACATCAGCATTTGGCATTTAATAGCAGAAATTATGCGTATAAGTGCCTGGTTTTTTGAATGCTAGATGTGATCTCAGTATTCCCAGAAGTTTTCTGCATTGCCTTCATGTGGGAAAAAGAACAGGTCTTCAGTAGGTGTGGTTTTTTCCACTTAGATTTGTACTAAAATCTATAAAACATTCCTTCATATTTTTGCAGGTCTTTTCTTTTTGGTTGTGGTAATCCAATGTCAAATATTTCAGAGATAAGACTGAGTGACATTTATATAAAGATTTTTTTTTATTTTTCTCCAAATGTTAGTCCTTATTTTAAATGGAAGTATGACTACATATTACTATGCTATTTAATTTCTGAATATCACTGAGCCAGGTATCTTGCTAAAAACCACTTTTATTTGTCACATCCTAATGTAGCTGTGCACTATTCTACATGTATTGAGAACTCACAAAAGAATAGAAATTCTTATTTGGACTGGAAACTAACACTTCAAATAATTGACATCCACAATTAATGCAGCAGAAACAATGATTCTAATTTATGACAGTTTTCTAAATATTAAAAGGAATTTACCAGTTCACTGACTAAAGGGGAAAAAAGCAGAAAAAACCCAGTATGTTCAGGTTTTTTTCCCCACAATTTCATACATTTTCCATCTTCTGAATTATCTTGTGAAGGAAAACTTACTTACTTCAGACTGTTGCAATTCAGTTCATTGTGGAAGCACATAAAAATCATCACTTATTTTCAGCCAATTGCTTACCCCAGGGCTGAGGCTTTTTCTTCCTTATGAGCAAATAGCTTTGCATCACATGTTTGAAAATAAATTGTTTTGGAGTTTTTTTCCTGGCCTGTTTTGTGCATATGCTTCTTAAAATAATCGAAGTAGTTTGCTCTAATATTGAGCTTGAAAGATGGGAAAACCAGAATCATCTAACTACAAACTAAAAGAAAATCCAGGCTAGATCAAATAGAGCAAAATATCTGTTGGACTTAATTTTGATTTCAGTATTCATTCCAAAGAAAAAGATTAAAGAAATGCCTCACTGAGGACACTTTCACAGCTCTTAGATTTTTTCATGTGGTAGGAGTTTATTTCAGAAAATTAAACTTTCAAATCCCTGTTTTTAGAAGCGAAAGTTGAAAAGAATGTATTTCTTCTAAATGTTTAGTATTCTTCCTATATGTGGAAGTCAGCTGACAAAATTTGCTTTCTCATTTCCAAGTTTCTCTTTCAGTGTTACATGGTGCAGTAACTTCATGCAGGAGTATGGCTCTTTGTGCTGCTGTGTGTGTGTGTGTCTACATTGTGTACATCTCCACACACTGGTGCACACAGATTTTCACAGTGAGGGAAGTGCACTCAGGGCAGCAGTTGTGATATGGAGGTTTTTCAGAAAGGGTAATTTTCTCAAGCTGTAGAATTGTCCTTCATATCAGCATGACAATGAAATGAATAGAATGCCAAATGCAGTGCAGTTTTGATAGAAGGGAAAGGAGGTCACCTCACATGGAAGCTCAGACCTAATGTGGATCCCAAGCCTTTCACAAAATATCAGACCTATGAGCCTTCTGAATCTCAGAGACTTCAGAGAAAAAGATTAACTGAGTGCTCATGGGGTATTTTGGACCATCAGAAATTAAACAGTAGAAATACTCCTTTCACTGTTTCCAAGAGTCATTCACTAGTTCTGACCTGGTTTAGTTTTGATAGCTTGGCTTCTCATGGGTAATCGAGCTTCTTCCCTGGAGTTTAATTTTGCTTGACAAGTTGGGATCTTAATATTTGTTAATTAACAGTTCATTCTCTCATCAAAACTGCTGAGCTCACAGATGAGTGGCTAGTATGTCCCTCAAGTTGTGCCATACATAATTGTTGCACCTGTTACAGTGTCTTGGGGCCTGCAAGTCCATGGAATTTAGTTTTTTCTGAAGCTCAATATATTAGTAGTTTATTCTGTTCCCTGCTTAATAAATCCTTAGCATCAGTGTTCCGTAAGTAATTCCTCTGCATCTCAGTTGTTATAGGCCAGTATCAATTTTCTGATAGAACTGAATTTTTGTAAGGGTAAAGTCTATTGTCATTAATTAGAGTCATATTGTAATCTTACTTTTCAACTCTTCAATGAATTTGAAGATGTCCTTCATTTATTAATGCCATGCTCCTCAATCTAATAGTTCTTTTTTCATAGATACTAAGCAAATATTTATTGTTTTTACATGATTGTGTATGCAACATTTCTCATTACTTTCAGTGCAAAAATGCAGTTACAGTAATGTAGATAAAACATTTTAAGTTAGGCAGTAACATTTTTTTTCTAACCATATAAAGTAAACATTATAAATGAATGAAGCCCTAGTTGAATTTGCAAAGGAGACATTAGGATATGTTGAAGGAATAAATGAATACTCTCAAATCAGTTTTAATGGCAGTTTATAAAGAAATTAACTATCGAGCAGTACAGTATAGAATCTACCTGTTTTAGTTGCCTATTAGTTTTAACTAACTCCATTTTGATGCACCTAGAGATGGCAAAAAGTAAATTCTTATGAGAAAGGAGTTAACTTTGTTTGAGTCATGCTGATTTATGGCACAGATGTGGGGTTTGTCTGTACTCCACTTTCTTCGCTTGTGGAATGGTGCCTCCATATTTGATCTGACACACTTTCTGGATGGCTCTACCTAAAAGAGCTCCCCTTGCTCAGTATTCTGGAAGAAACATTCTGCAGTTCAGTTGCCTGATACAACCAAGAAAAGGGTGGGGAAAATTTTTACTAGTTAGCAGAAATACCATGTAGTCTCAAAAAATGAAGCAAAAGGTTATTTATAAGGTTAGAAGTTACTTTTAATGCATATGGCTGCAATCCCTATTCACTGCTATCACTGCAATTGCTGTTATCAAAGTGACATGCATATAATTAAATTTGAGAAATGTGTGATTCAGAATTTTTAAGTTACAAAGTGTTTCTAACAAATAAACCACAGTAAAAATAAGAAGACATGGTACCAGCATCTCTGGGATTCACAAAAGGTACATGATGTACTGAGCCATCTGTCCTTTAAGAAATAAAAAAATTCTTAAGGCTTTTTTAATAGATTTTTTTCCTTGAAAACCGAATTCTTGAAACTGCAGGCAATAGGATGCCTTAGGCAGCCAAGCATACCAAAATATGGTGCATGGAGTGACTTTTACTACTCCTGCTATTTAAAGTCCTATTTTCATGAGCTTATTAGCTACTAGTGATCCCTAAGGAAAAATACAATTAAAACTTAATCATACCAAAAGCTGAGGTTCTTCTGATTCAGCGAACTTGTAATCTTGTATATTTAGTAGTTTACTTGTAAATGTCTTAGTACTGAGAATGTAAGATGTATCAATTATCTTCAGTTTGCAATAATCATGCTCCTCCAAATTCAGATGATTTTGTGTATCAGAAGATGCTAAGGAATTCTGACTAGCAGCATTTTTTTTTTTTTTTTTACACCAGAGCAGAACTTTTATTCCCTTTAAAAATCATGTTAAATAATCTCCCTATACCCAGTCCTGCTCTCCACAGAAGATTCAGACAGTTAAGAGAAGTTAAGTGCAAAGAATGCAAAAAGCTTTAGAAGACAGTCTGTCCATACAGTTGTGAAAATAACTTTTGTGGCTATTTTTTTCTGAACTGAAAACTAAGTGAAAATAATTTGAAACAGATCTTTCCAAAATATTAATATCTAGGTGAAATCCAATGGAGTAAAGAATGTTTATTTTGAGGAAAATTGGGCTTTCATTTAAATTATGAACATCAAATATTTCAAATGACAAAAGATCATAGTTCAGACAGTTCAATGTGAGTACTTTTGTTAATGTTTTTATACAGCTTTTACTCAGAAGGTTTTTTGCAGAAAGGTGTTTCATATGTCTCTTCTGTGGTATGACTGAGCTGTAAAATGTGTGCAAACATAAAAAAAGAACTTTGCAATGTTATTGCATTGTGACACAGGACACAAATCCCCTTGTTTTCAACTAAACTCTTAAGAGAACCTGTTGCAAAGCCTACTACTGCTATTGCTTTGATAACACTGTAAATTAAAATATGAAAAACACTTGTAGTATGTACATATAGTGAAAATCCCTGTGTTTCAGTTCCCAGGTGAAATCCAGAAAAGTAATGGGACCAGGTAAAATATTCTAATCTGAATCTTTGAATTTCTGAGTAATCATTTTAGATTATCTACTTATTATTTATGTCTGCTTAAATTAAGAAAGGAAGAAATTTACAAATTAAGTAAGGTATTTCACTTTCTGTGAAAAGTTCATTTCACCCAAGGACACTATTTTTACTTAATTGACAACTTTCTGACTGAGTGGAATAGGAATATATTTCAGATCTCAATTTACTTTCTTTATGACTTTTCCTTAAATTTTGGTCTGTTGATTTCACTGCTTAGGTTTCTGTGTTCAGACTTAATAGAGAATAAGCACAAACAATCATATTCAGAATCAAATTAGCTGTTTTACCAAGATGTTTTTCAAGAAAAAATTCTGACAGGCTCTGTTTTCAAGCTACAAAAGATCTGTGCCTGCTAACGAGACCAAAATTCCAGGAGTAGAGTTTGATTTTGTTCAAGGGAGCTGTTAGCTTTTTAAAAACTACAATTTTCAAAATAGTTAGAGAAAATAGTAGTTCAAAGAAAAATAACTCTTTTTTTTTATCTTGGGAGTTTAGGATAGCATCCTTACCAGCCACTCTCTAGGAAGAAATACAATTAAAAGACTCAGAGAGAGTCTTTTACCTTTTGGTAATTTTAATCAGTGATACATTTCCATAAACACATTTTTTCTGTAAACAATTTGCAAGGGAATGTATTTCATGCTGTTTTAACATGCTGAGACCAACTTTATTCTGATACATGCAGGTCTTTTAAAGCAACTGAAATAGGACCCATTCTGTGCTTGCTGGAGGGCACCATGTCACAAAGATTATAAAACTATAAACTGCATTCTCCCTATGACTGGCCTTGAGACATCTAAAATTGCTTATTATTAGACAGTTTGCAAATAACCCTTTCAAATCTTTCATCTCATTAAATCCCTACAATGTTGGTTACCATACAAGCTGTACCACAGAGTTTATCCATTCTTCAGTAAGTTTCTGAATTTTTCCACTGGCATGACAATACAGTTATTGTAGCCAGTTTGAAATTTAAATTTAAAACATTTTTGCTCCCACGCTGTGTGTGGTCTAGTTTTAAACTTCATGCATATGATCATAGAGGTCAGAGTTGTTCTGATAAACATGAAAATTTGGGTTTCCCAACCTTATCATTAGGTACATTCTTCACAAAAGAGAATGGTAGGAATGTTCTTATCAACAGAAAGATCCTTCCAGGTTTATCTGGTCTTCATCAGAGATATTCATAGCTGTTCATCAAGGTACTTAATAACACTCTGTTCTTGCAAAGCATTTTGATAGATAGGAAAACAGGAAGAATTTTAAAAATCCAGGGGATATGTGTCAAGAAAGTGTGTTTCTATGGAGAATTTCAGCTCTAGTGATGGTAGAAATTTCTTTTGTACAGGAATGAAATTGCCAGTTTCTTTCAACATCACCTCTGTGTCCAAAATAATGGTTCTGTAATTTCCATTAAATGATACACCTCCTAAAATAGTATCTACAAAACAAATGCACTTTCAAAAATTTATACATTGTTAATTTTATATTGCTGTTTTAGCAATTGAGCCTGTTTTTCTCTAATATTTGATTAAATCCTAAAAGACTATTTAATCATAAGAAATCTCATGTAGACTGTGCATGGACACCTAGATACATTCTGTACATCCCTGACTTTCCTAGGGAAATACAGAGAGCAAGATGTGAGCATAAGTTGCTAAATCAGTCAAGTGATTATAGATTTCCAAGACTTCTTCCAGATGAAAAGAACAATCCAGTTTCATAATGGTATGAGCGTTTTTCTATTCTCTGTGTATCACACAGGCATCAGAAAAGAGAGAAATCCAGATCCCACTACTAATAGCAGATAAAAGAATTGATAGCTCAAGTGCACAGAGCAGCAGTGTCCTTTCCACAAAGAAAACCCCCAGCCCTCCCTGTGAGGAGTATCATTTCCTGGGCCAAACTAACTTGCAGTATGGGTGAAATGTGGTAATGATTGCTCAACTACCAAGAAGTTTCAAGTATTCTTCTTACTTAAAGACATTTAACCAGCATTATGTTTCTTTCCTGTCTTCTATTTGGATTGAAGTATCCCATGACTTCTAATTACAAGAATTTTCATCCCTAAATTTTCTTCTGCTTTCTTTTTGGCTTTTTGTCTTTTAGATTGTAGTGATATTCGGTTGGTGTTAATGTCTTGCTGTTGTTCTGATTTCCATCAAACTGAACTAAACTATCAACACAATATTTTATCTGTCTCATTCTGTGTCTTAAAGGACCATAGACTAGTCAGCACAATTCCTGCTTTTTCCTTTAAATTCACCACTTTCAACAGCTGCACATTCCCAATTTATCCACAGGCTATGACAAATAACACACCCATTTACATGCACGTACATATAGATAGATATATGTATTAAACATATTCAAGAGAATTCCTGGTTTGTACCAAGAGAAATTGAGGAATCTTTACAAATAAAGAGTATAAACAAAAATAAAGTAACTTTTTTAAAAGTTGCTAATTTCTTTAACTTTTTTGTAGCAGTCTATACAAATATACTCAGAACATAAAAAATTTAATTCCTTCAGTTGTTACTTTTGATGTTTTCTGAGTCATATTTATAGAAATTCTTTATTTCACAGGCTTGCCTTGTGCCAAAATGTTACTCTATATAATTTGTGCTAGGAGGAGGGGTTTTTTATTCAGTTAAGTACTTCATTCTTACAAGACTACAGTTATATTTTGTATCAAATTTGACATTTTGCCTTGCATTTTGTCTTTATATGACTACATGGAAAATGTATGTGTATCAATAAAATAGCATTACATAATTTTTAAAGCAATGCAGGAATAAATGTGAGAAGAATATTTAAGATAAATGAAAATCAAGAGACATCATAATGTAATACATCCTTCTAGTTCCATGTTCTTCCAATTCCGTGTTGATTTATACAAATATTTAATATATATGAGGACAGCAGTGACTGATATTACTATTGTTTTTGGTCCATTGCCATGTTTATTCAACAGGAGAGAATAATCTCTAAGTGGCAGCAGTGAGGAAGAAAAAGAAATTTGGAAATACAATTTCTCAATACTTTTTTATTGAATTAGTGACTTGGCCCCTGTTGTGAAACTACTAGACTGCACCAGGGCTCAAGCTATTTCACTTTAAAACAACCTGGGAATGATTTTTTTTTTTTTTTTGTTCTTATACTACTTGATGTGACCTTGTGTTCCAATGGATTGTTAAATTCTGTGTGACTGACTTTCTCCATTTGTGCATAGTTAGTGATTCTGTCTATTAGACCAACTAAGTAAACATTGTTTGCCTTTTGGGAGAGGAATTATGACACTGGCAGTGGTCTGCAGTTGCACCTTGTCTCTTCTTGGGGTCAGGTTTTTTCTGTTTTGCTTCTTAATGTTTCTTTTGTTTGATGAGGGAAAACATTTTGTGCCTGAAATAAGGTGTAATATAACAAGGTTTACAGCTTGTTTTAATAATCTATTTTAATTAGGACTATGGTTACAAAAACTAGATTTCTTTTTTCTAGTAATGTTTTCAGCTTATTGGCTAATTTGTTGCATTTTCACATTCAAGTAAAGATGCTGAAAACTTTGAATATCTTTTTCTTTATATGAATACTAAATTTTCTTACTAATTATACCTATGCCATAAATTTTCTGTGAACCTTAGTAATTTAGGTATGTACTTCCTAACAAGCAAATTTCCCACCTGCCAAGGGCTCCTGGGTTGCTGTAAAACCCTTACTCTGGTCCACATCCGTGTCATCTTAACTCTACAGCAGCACATGAGGCTGATCTGGGTACTACTGAAGTTCACAGAAGTGTATCTTAGATTCAGACATTTGCTAAGTCTGTTACTGTTCTGCAGTCTGTTAGGTGACAGACACAAAAAGATTAAAATTACTCCTGGAAATGTGCCATTGTTCTTTAACCTTAATTAACTTCAAATGTCTTATTAACTTTAGCTTAGATGCTTTGCCCAAGATACTTCTTCCTTCTACTTCCCGGCCTCTACTTGTTTACCACCCTACTCCTGTGATGGAAAATTAAAGGTAAAAATTACTGAAGAGCTTCTTTGGCTACTTTAATGCATCAGTTTTGTTTATTTCCTTAAGGAAAAAGTGCTTTCTCATTTTTCTCCATTTTTGGCACCACTTTTGTGTAGGTGAAGGAAATTATTTTACTCTCTTCTACCATTCTCCTTAATATCTGGTAATCTATATTTCATTTGAATTTCCTTTCCTTTCTCCTTGTTGTCAGGCTGCTTGTCCTTTGAAGGCTACTGAATCTAGTCTTTTTACTAGATTTGTAACAAATTTGGTTATAAAGCATCATTTAAAGATAAAATAATATTTACAAATGTGGAAGGTAGAAATGGTATGTGTAATGAGAGCTTTCTTTTCCTGCAATCTTGACTTTCCTGTTCTCTGTTCAGATACTATAGCCCAACACTGCCATAAATATTTTCCCTGAAATCTCACTCACTCACTCTACCTTTATTTTCTCTCATTTGATTTAAGGTGATTTCCTGTGGTCGTTATCTGTCCAACTTGCCTTCTGTCATGCAATATTCCTTTTCAAAAGCTTGTCTTTTCCTCAGTAGCTCTTGTGTGTTTGTTAATGTATCACATTCCTGTAAATCAGTTCAATTCATTAATAATTACATTATTGTTCACGAAGTGAAATCTTTTTTATTGCTATCCCACTGTTTGTGTATTTCAGAAAGCTGCCAATGATTAAAACATAATCACTCTACATTGTAATGCAATTCTATTTAAAATGATAGCTTTCAGAAAACACAGAATAGTCATAAAATCAGAGATCTTTTTTTTAAAAGGTAAACATTATGCTTCTTATTTTACATATAAATACCAAATAATATTATAAAAAAAAAATTAAGAAAGAAAAGAAGGGAAAATTTTCAATAGGACTGTCAGTTCCTGTGGAGAGAATTCCTATTGAGAAATAGTTGATTAATTATTTTAAAAAAGCTATAACTTTTCAATAAAAGCTTTCAAAAACAGAGATACTACCATCAAAAAAACATACAATGTAAAAAAAATTCCTTGTATTCACTCATATTGTTCTCAATTAAAATTCTGAATTCTCTTCTCTAGTCACTTTGCGGCCTTCTTCCCCAAAATTATATACTCAGAAAAAACATATTTCTTTTGAGCAATTCCAGAACCTTTACTGAGAATGTAAAATTAATGGCTGCATCGTTAGAATTTGAATATATTCAATAATTTTTCTAACTAACCTGATGTAGTGAAAAGAAGAAAATGCTGATAAATTAAACATCTGAGGAAATTTTTAGTTCTGATCATGTAGTAATAGGTTTCTGCCCCCATCCATGAAGTAAAAGCAGAAGTAGTTCAGCAAGAATTAAATATAAATATTTAGATTTGTGTAAGATTGCTTTTCAAAAGTTATAGGAGATATATTGATCATTTTGCTTCAGGATATGAAATAATTGCCTCTGGAGACTGTTCCATTATCATGGTACAGCAGTGTAGGTATACATGTTAGGCTTCTCTCTTAGGAGGTACCAGTTAAAGGTCACTGCCTGAAGCAAGGTGACAACTGGAATTGATGGGCCATCATAATTTTCAGTAATGTGCTCTGATTTAGCACAGAAGTGTTATCTGAAGTGAAGAAAGATCACAGTAATTCATTAATCAATTATTTTTTATTTATATAATTTGAGTTCTTTAACCTTACTAAAATAATTCTAGTCCTCAAGTTGGTTTATGGACTGAAAGAAAGGAAATTGAGCAATGCAAAATGAAACTGCCCAATGTGAATTTCTCCAATCTCCTACAGATATATGAGCACTTTTATTTGGAATTTCAATAGTGTTAAAGTCAAGGGATTGGCTTAAAAGAAAACACATATTCACTGCTTTGCATATATTCCCACTGTCCCCTTAAGAGAAGAACTGCTTTTTGTCTGCTGAGACAGATGTAAGGCAGCTCTACATGTGATCCATAGCTTGAGAGGAAATAACCTGTCTTTCTCTCTGCCCAAGGAGTAGACTTTGATTTTGTTTCTCGAAAATTGGTCTTGGACTGTACCTGCACTGAAATTCCCACCACCCAGGTAGAGTGGTTTCTGTCTTATGCATAAGTTCCATATTAATTCCTAGTTCTCATAATAACGGCAGAAAAATGACCCAGTGCAAAAAGTAAGGGTGAAAGATGATGCAGTACAAATCAGCAACTGCAGTTTATGAAATGTTATATTTTCATTTTTGAGAGTTCTAGAATTCATTTTGATAAGAACCTGTTGCAATACGCTGTAACTCCTTCCAATCTATCTGTAAGAAGGAGCTAGGCACTGCATAAGATAAACAAAGGTTCAAAAGAGGCTCCTTGCCTTTCTCAAAGTTCGTAGTTTATTTTAGGGTGGTCCCAGGGCAAAAGAGAAGGAAGATCTCAGATAACGGTCTTTTCTAGGAAAAGGTCAGGGAGGGGAATTTAGCTCTCTGCCAATAGGATAGGGACAGGAGGGAAGGGTTGAGGCATTCCTTGTACCTCTGGTCTTGGGTTACAACAACCTGTAAGAAATATAATGAATGGCCTTGAAGGAATTTTTTATTGCCCCATGTAATACCTAGTTGCTACTTATTAAACAATGCTGCTATTATCACTATTTTACCTTTTTTCCACTGCATCTTAACCCCCAGCATTCATGCTCAGAGGGTTACAAGAAAATGAAGAGTAATTGTTATGTTGACTAGATTTGATAGGAAGAAACACAGTGAAATTGGACCTTCTTTAAGAATCTGTATTTGGTATGGGTGTAGCAGTAGCTGTATTCCACCAAGTTTATTTCATCATCCCTTCAAATTTTACATGAAGAAATATATATTAATGGCAATAAAAATACGCATATAGGAACTAAATAACTAAATACAGGAGCTAACTCCTAAAAATTCATCATACTTACTATCTTACTATACTTATATATGCATCCTAGCTGTAAATAAACCTTGGTTCTAGAAATTTTTACTATAAGAGCATTAATTCCCCATCAAACAGTTATGAATAGGCCTATTGATTCTGTAAAGAGAATGTCAATGACATTTACTCAAAAAAAGTGTGCAGATTTAGTGATGGTGGATGTATTTTAAAATTCAGTGCTTCCTATCGACTTGTTTTTTGAGAAGGAGCAGCTGATTTATAGAACATTTATAGAACCACCAGAAAATGTGTACTTTGTTCCCTTTTGGTATTAAATTTTATTACATTTCATTAGTACTACTTCATTATTATTTATTCAAACTAATTAGTAGCTTAAACAACTGAAAAGGGGATTTCTTTGCACTTCTGAATCAAAGAATACGTTTTCTGTTGCTAAAAGCAGTGGGGTTTTTTCTTATTTTTATTTTAGTTTGTTTTTATGTCCCTGCTCTCTACAGTTTTCTGGAACAGCTGTGTATGGTTTCCAAAGTGTTGTCTTATATTCTTGTGTCTGAATGTATATGACCTTAATTTCCTTTCACTCAAAACATAAGTAAACTTATTGGTTATTTTAAATTTACTTTTTAGCAGAAAAAAACTTAATTGTCTAAATTATTTTTATGGAAGAATTGCTGAATCCACTTTCTTTTTTACTTAGAAATCAGGAAATGCTATGGACTGGATATTTCTCTGTATACCAAATGACATTATGATTCCATACCTTTAGCAAATGATAAAGAATTGTCAAGCTTATGTTTTTAAAAAAGTGGGGGTTGAGGGAGTCACATCATTTTAGACTTCTAGTAAATCTACACAAGTATGCATGAATTCTTTTAGAAAAATTTGCTTAAAACTTTTACTGTTACCAGTGAAGCTAATTTTGAGTTGTATTAGAGGAAGGAATGAGGTCAGTATCTAAAAACTATGTGGAAATGTCTTTTTTTTTTTTTTTTTTTTTTTTTTTTTTTGCAGTCAGTTAGAGACAGAGGTAAAGAGAATGCAAATAAATTCTTTCTCTCCATCCGATTGGATACTTATGAAAGAATGAAAGTATTAATCATAAGTGTATCAAAAATCCGATGTGCAATAACACATTCAACTCATAGCTTTCTCTAGAAATAATAATTTGTTTTTTTTTCTTTTTAGATCCGTAGATTTTTATAATTATTATTAGTCAGTATGAACAGAGATTATTGTTTTGATGGATTTTCTTTAGAAGTCTGAAAAGTTAGCAGAAGAAAACCAGCTACACTGCAAATCTAGAGTGAGTTTATGCTTTCCAACAAATACTGCAGGTTTATCTATTATTTTTGAATAGTCATTGCCTTTTAATTAATTAGGTAATTATTTTAAAATTTCCTTACCTTTTCAAATAAGAAACCTCAGGGTGCATTTTAAAGAAGTTTCATTTAATACTTATTCTCTGTTATCAACCCCATTCAGACTGAATAAAAGGCACAGAGAGTTTGAATTTCATTAATTAATATAACCTCCATTGTCATTCAATGGAATCTGTCTTTTAAAAATCTCTGTTAAAACACTATTTCAATACTATTTATGAGCCACATTCTCTTTCATGCATCCCTCTCCTTGCATCACAGTTCATTATGAGTTTATTTGAATGATGTCTGTGGTCTCTGTGCCCTGGACTGTCATGCCTTGTCTTGAGCCAGGGACTAGGACAAGGTGATCTTTGTGATGACGTCCCTTCCAGAGAAAGCCACTCTGTGATATTAATAGTCAGCATAAGGCAATAAGGGAGAAGTTGGCTCCTTCTATTGGAGTTTATATACATTTACTTCATTTATATGAATGAATACTCTTTGCTCAGTACTCTTTACTTGGTATTGTTGAGTTAGTTGTGGATACATCCTTCCTTGCACACATGTTGCAAACAGTTTAATGCTGCTTCCATATCATCTGAAAAGTTTGTGATGAATATTTTGGGTCCAGACTGTTGCAAAATGTACCATAACTTTGGGGTACAGTTTTATGATAACCTTGGATAAGTGCCATTACCTTCAAATCAAAATTTAAAGTGTATTTTACATTAACTTACAGTGATCCAAATGAATGATACAATTAAATTTCTTTCAAAAGATAGATAGATAGACAGATAGATAAATAGATAAAAACTGCAATTAATCTATATGTCTGAATAGTAAATTGGTAATTGGTCCTCATGTCTGTGTAGACAGTTGCTGGATATGCCCTCCTGATTCCGTTGCCAGGAATTTTGTCTTTGTGCCTATTTTTTATCTCATGTTACAGACTGAAAGTAAGAGCTCTCTCCCACTTAAGGAATCCTTCATCTTGAATCCACATTGCTCACTTTCTTCTTCTCTTGCTAAAGTGCATGTTCACTTCTAATTCTTCCAGAAAATAGAGAAAATAGCCTTGTAATCTGCTTTTGAAGATGCAAAAATGTTTTCCAAACTTTCACCTTTTGTGCTTCATGTATCAATTTCACTTAACAGATTAAACTTCATGCTAAACTGAATGCTTTTAAATGTCTCCATGTATTGACTCATATATTTTGTACCTATCTGTACTTGAGCAAGTATGCCTGATGAACTATCTAATTTTGATTAATACCTGTAATTCATTATGACTGAAACTGGATATGATGGCCTCCAGAGGAAAATGGTTAGCATACTATGAGGTATTATATTCCAAAATTTCATCATTTAAAGATATTAGCTTCACCATTTAGCAAAGCAGGGAATTTAGATTGTTTGACCAGATGGCCATTTGCAACAGTAGATATATACTAGTATTTAAAAAGATTTGTGACCTTTTGAAGAAAAAACCATGAAGGAGCCTAAAAATAATATTAATTCCAAGTGAAAAGTCAAAGTTAGAAAAACCATAAATAAAACCAACCAACCAACCAAAAAAACCAAACCAAACAAAACAAACCCAAAATAAACAGGTGGATAATTTAAAAAAAATATTTATTTTGCCATACTCTGAGGCTGAGTAGTTCTTAGGCATGGCAGATGAAATATCTGAATAATTTGAAATGTTTATTTAAAGAGACAAAAATCATCAAAAAACCCAATGGCACACTACAAATTCAATGAAGTAAAAGTGCTAGTTTATGAACACTAGCAAATAAGTACCTGTGTTCACATGCACACTCAAGAACACAACTCTCCAAGAAATCAGGAAATCAAATGGCCTGCAGAAATCCGCAAACTATGAGCATTCTTAGTGTACTTCTGTGTAAGGGGTATTTCAGTCTGATTATACCTAACTTCATTGATTTTTCCACTGGCTTTCCTGTAGGAATTTTTGAAAGCTATTTAGCAATTTGATTCCTTTGGTCTTCATCTTTACTAACCTTTAATTTTAGAGGCATTTTTACACTGTATCATGATCATACAATAATGCAGTATCTGACATAGACATACACATGTGCCAACTGCAGTAAGGTACTATTTAAAAATATTTAAATTTCATTTTATTAAAACTTTCATTTTTAAAAAGTGTTGAAATTCAGCAATAATCCTGAACCAGGTGGGAATCATCAGGAAGTATCAGTGGTGGTAGGCAAATGCTTCAGACTGCAACAGAACCAATTTCTTAGATTTTTACTGCCATGTGTGTTTGACGTGTATGTACGTAATGGCATTTTTCCTTTCAGTAGTCCCCTCTGTTGCAATCTCTGTACCACTGGCTTCTCAGGATGCCTCATAAATCTACTTGAACATATTCACACTCAAAGAAAAAATTATTGTGTGCCTGAATGTTCTTCTATTCTTGAAACAGTTTTACTTTAAAGTATTTTGCAAAAACAGCAGCAACTGAGAACATCCACCCTTTCCTTTATGCTCATTCACGTTTTGAACAAAGGCAGGGTAGTGTGTTCATGGAATCTGTGAAACAAACCTGTTGTTCTTATTGCACTCAGCCCCAGATATTTACAAAAAGAGAAAAAGAGCAGAATGACTTTTCTCAGCTTCTACAGCTTAAGAAAAATTTAGAGCTAGAAGTTGTATATTTAAATTTGCTAGTCCTTCATCAATTTTTCTTCTATTACATTGCTCATGTAAGATTATATGTCCCGAGTATTTTCCGTGCTGTCATGCACATTTGGAGAGTAGCAGTGGAGGTTTCTTCCAATCTCATTGTTTTTATTGGCCCACTTTAATATTTATGTTGTACTTAAGTTTCAGTTCCTGGTTTAGTGCACCTTCATAAGATACTGTACTTTCTATTTTGAAGTAAAAGCAGAGCAAGAAAAACTGTTAGCATCCGGCAACCACACCTTGATGCCCCCAGAGTCTTGGTATGGTGCATTAATTTTTCAGTTTGTAATTTGCCAGATGCATTTAATGGAACCAATTTTCATTACATCTGTTCTATGGTTCAAAGAGCTCTTTTAGTTGCCAAAGGGAGCCAGCTTCACAGAGATTCAGAGAAGGTGCCAATGCACTGTATCTTGAAGTATTAGATAACTAGGGATGGTTTTATAGCAAACAGATTATTTTTTAGAGAGGCAAATTCTATATTCATGACTGCCGCTATTAGAATTCAAATTTAAACTGCTTAAGTCTCTTCTTCAGGAACCATATATTGATTTTAATGTAATTTTCTTCATAAAACTCTCAGATTACTTATCTTTTTAAGCAATTATATATTTTTGTTTATTTGTAAAAGAAGACATAATTATACATAAATAAATATTGATTTTAAACTAAGAATAGCTTAGTAAAGCTTTCTCATGAAATACTAAAAGATGTGAGGAATAATATTTTGTAATTTTCTGCTCTAAGACAAGACAGTTTATTATACCGAAACAAAATCACATTACCAAGATAACTTTACAGGCTGTGCATAATTTTAATCTTCATAAAATGTGTAACAGTTGTATGGTATTAAATTCAAGATTTTACTTGACAGCAACTTTCAATGAAAAGGTTTTTCCTCATGGGCTGAAGAAAATTTGAAATGTTCTACTACACTTTGAAGTTCTAAAGCATCAGCCATATGAGAATTATAAAGCATTAATCCTGAAGAGTTTCCACCTGACAGTCATGAAATAGCATACCTGTGTGAAAAGTGACTCAGTTTTACTTCCTCAGGCAATACTTTCCTTTTTTTCTGCTGCTTCAGAAATATTATGCATCATGTCGTAGTGAAAAGATGGCCTTGGAATGACTGGATCTTTTTTAAGTTACTGAAGTCTACACTATCACTGTATTTATCTAAGACATTTCAATGACATTTTAAAAAGTTGTTTATTCTAGGAGTTTTATTTTAGTTTGATAAGCCATATGTGAAAGTTGTTTCGAAATAGTAATCAAAAGCTTATTTTGGCTGTGTTGTTCTAAACAGATTTTGTTTGTAAAGAGAAAATTGTGTAAGAAGGAGCAAATCTATTAACAGTATTTCATATGCAATTTAAGAACATTAGACATGTCCCAGCTGCAAATAAGATCAATCAGAGCCTTGCCATGTGACTAACATTTAGGTTTTACACTGGTCATGTTTTTTGGGCTTTGGGCTCTAAACAGACAATTTCTTTCTCTGCCTAAGAGGGACAAGATACCCATAGCAAGCAGTCCTCCAAGAATTCTAATCTTTTGTCTTCTCTCATTACATGGAAGCATAGGAAAAGGAATCATAGCTTTATTCTGTGCTCTGGCAAACAGCAGGACAGTGATGTTTCCCCCTTCCACTGTCTGCCCCAGTTTATTTTATATACTTAGCTAATGACCACATTTACATTTCCTTGAAGTAAAAACAAGTCCTTAGTGGCATTTTTTGTCACTGAGACTGGCTGAAAGGGGAGTTGAATTTGAATTAACCATTATGAGGTAAAAATACATGGAAGAAGGAAGGAACTGGGGAGACGGCTGAAGGAAGATATTAATTCCAGATTTGCATTTCAAGTTCGAGATATGGTGCCACGGAATTTACACAACCAAGAAGACCACAGAAAGAGCAACGACCTTGGAAGGGAAACAAAGAGTTTTCAATGTGTTCATATAGCATTAATTTTTTTATAGAGGAATACTTAATACTCACTTAAATTAAAATTCATGGAAAAAGAAGGAACTGGAGGTGTTTGTTACCCTGTGTTACCCTCCCTACATTTGGAGTTAGGTTATTTCATTTTTTATGACATAAGACTCATAGTATTTCCATTGCAAAGACACAAAAGTAGATGTAAGTGTGAATTTATGATTCAAACTGAAAGAATAATTTTCATTTCAAAATAATCCACTTAGTGTTAGTAAGCTATAGTCATTTGTAATGCCTCTTTTTTTTCCATTTATTTTTTCTTTTTTTTTTTTTTTTTCATTTCTGCTACTAAACAGAACCTGAGTACTTGTTAACATCAAAATTCTGACAGCTCGTTTTTGCCTGAGGTCTGGCTTTGCTACCAAGAAGCTCACCATATAAACTTTCTGCCAGTGTTCCACTGTGGGCTTTTTGGTTTTTTTTTTTCTTTTAAATTTCCTGACTGAGAACTGTTTTTGCTTTAGCCACTGAGAAGATCCCAAGTCAGGTTTTCCCTAGAGATCATTACAGTTGATAAGAAAATTGAATTCCTAGCCAGAAAGCAAGGGATAGCAACTACAGTGGAAAAGCCTATGTCATCCCAACTTTGAAAATGCAACTAGTGGAATGGAAAGCAGATGAACCAGAATTTGCTTATCAATACATTAAAACTGTCAGATTTTAGTCCATGGATCCATCTTCACCTAATGTCACATACTGGGAAAATAATATTTTAAAGAACAAAATTCCCTCTAAGAATATCTCATTAAATCAAATTTCAACACAAAACCTTCTTAAAAAAAAAAAAAAAAAAAAAATTAGTTAATATTGTTCCAATTGCATTTGGCCATTTTCCTGGACTTTATATTATCAATAATGAACTTTGATACACAACAGATTATAAAATTGAACATTATATTTAGGGATATATGAGTATTTTTAGGAGAAAACACAAAAAAACCCAGCAAGATATGGATATTTTTTCTAGACAGTGGTATTTATTTACTGCTAGAAAAATTTAGGTGTTCCAGATGAAGAAATAAACTAAGGACTGAAAATACTCCTAAGAGACTACTGTGTAAAATACATGAAATCTCCCTGCTTTTGTTTTATTGTTTTGTCTTTTGTTCTCTTCTGAGATTGCCTCCTGTATGTTGAAATATTCTTGTTTAATTTCTGAGTGAGAAAAAGCAACTTCATCCAGAGAGGGCTTCTCTAATCTTGGGGAGAGCACACCTTGCTCACTGTGATTTGTGATGTCATGCCTCCTTATCTGCTTAGGTTACTTTTCCAAAGTGTGTGACTTCTAAATGTACATGTTTTTCCAAATACAATACTGCTTTCTTTATAACACAGACTTAGCCTTGTGCTGCACGTGGCTTAGTCCACATACTGAGTTTTCATGGCATATCTTTTGATTATAATTGTGATTTAAAATATGTAATAAGGCTGTTGTCAAAATTAAGACTGTGAAAGTTGAAAAGTAAAAATAACTTAGGTTATCGGATGATACTAACAATCAAAGACTTGCAATATTTTTTTTTACTGATGGATGGTGTAAATTTTGTATCTTTTTTATCATTGACTGGACTCAGGGCTATAATGAAAGGTACTAGATCCAACCAAGTATTTAGGAAGCTACAAGGCAGACCTAGAATAGAAAGTTCCCCTTCTCTTCTGCAGCAATGCAAACTCCTAATGTACATCATCATGTTTTTTCCTATTCCTGCCTTTATTATCTGGCGTTATCCATTCTATTCTCTAACATGCAGACAGCTTTGATGGCCGTGACAGGACTAGGGAAAAGCATGTTTGAGATTTTTAAGGTCTAAATTAATGATACAGATTATCATATATCAATTATTATACTAGATTTTTGTAAATTATGTGAGGAAAGAGTGTGGGGATAGACAGATAGAAGCACTTTGTGGAACAACACAAGGTATTTTATATTTTCTGTTTTGACCAGTTTGTTAGTTTTGAGTGACCTAAGTTCTGCAGTTAGTCAAGATGGGCCACAAATTAATTACTGACATTTTCAGGACAGGGTATCTTCTAGGTTTGTATAAAAAAATGCACACTACATATTTGCATTCAGTAGCATTTTGGCACTTTTGTGTATTCATGGCAACTCAGGATATTTTAACCAGAGTTCTAGAACTAAAATGCACATATTGCAACTCTCATCCCACTTGAGGTGCCTAGATTTCTTCACTTTGCCAAAGCTTAGTATGTTATTGTAGAGATTTTAAAAAATGCTCAAAAGAATATGTTGCATAGTAAAAACATAGTACATTTAATACATTTAATAAAAAAGTCAGATGTAAGTTCGTAGTGGAATCCAATCAACTTTTTGACTTCAATTCTTTTGGATATGTATTAGTGATAAAAAATGCACATGCTGATCCACATATCTTTTAGATATGATTGCATCAGAAGTATGCTTACCTATAGAAGGTTCTTTTTTTTATTTTCAGCCCTTTCCTCAGCATTGGACTTTATTTTCTTCTAGGAAGCTGTAATCACTTTCAGCTTGAATTGTACAGGAATTCAGCTATTGTAGTGTGTGTATCTTTGACATGGAAAGAACCAGTCTGCTAGCAAAGACTAAAGTGAGCACAGAGCTGTTCAAGAGGAGCTTCATGAACTTCATATTTCTAATCTAGAAAGCAAATGTTTAATCCATGATTTGTGTGTATTTCAGCCTGCTATGTTTTCAGATCATACTTTATTACATTATTGTATCTGTGATAGGTCTGCAACATGACATCATTATGCCATGTGATTCTGATTTTGGTCTTATGTAATACCATGGAGAAGATTGTTTCACATGCATCACCAACATCAAATTTTAATCCTCTCTAAATTTATTTTTTAAAAAATTCTCTTTAGAAAGAAATTTATTTAGTTTTGCATAATCTGTTTTATGAAAACCATATAATTTAATATGTTTACTTTTGTCTAGGTTAATCTTAAAAAGATTTCATTATTCCAGCAATTTCCTAGGCATTGAAAGCAGATCCACTATTCCTAAATAATTATTGTTTTTTTCCCCAACATTACCTTCATTTACTCTTCTGATACTTCAAGTAACAGCTAAGCATTAGGATACTGCTAAAGCTTTTTAGCACAATAGGTTGAATTTATTGGTTCTGCTATTTTTAATATATTTTAATGTTACAAAGTCTTTAATGTACTGTCATTTCCAAGACTTTCTCATCACTCCTTTTCTACAATTAATAGACTCTATTTTCCACTATGATTTTCAGTTGAGACTGAAACAAAAGCTCTTTTCAGAAATCCTTCTTCCATTTAGTGAGTTACTTTTCCTATTTTGTCTTCACTTTCCTTGTGCTGCCCTTGCTCTTTGTCTGCCCAAATGAAGCCCAGTCCCCCTGCATTTCTTTTGGAATAGCCCCTTTTGTGCCTTATTTGATACAGGAGTTGGCTTTTGTTAAAGAGTGTGGTCTATGCAAATACTCCTTGGTTATCTGTGTTTCTTTTTTATCTTTAATTTCTTGGTCATTTCAAGTTAGTGTGCCAGCAAAGAGACCACATTATTATAAGTTTTTACAGCGAGATTGTGCCCAATTTATGACTAGAAGTTCATCATTGAAGCTACCATAACGAGTTGCTGTTTGTGTTTCCTTTATGCACATGAAATAAAGTACATTTTTCAGCAACGTCCAAGAGACCTGACAAAATTGCTTCCATGAATTTTTGTTCTGTTAATTTTTTTCATAAAAAATTTAAATTTTCATGAGCATATTTAAATGGCAATGAAAGCAGTCATCTTTCTATATTTTTATTTATTAGTAGTACATTTGCCTGTAAACTCTAATAATTATGACCAAATATGCAACAAATTCACTTCTGCATAGTAATACCCTGAGAATCCCATTGACTTCAGGCAGTTAAAATTGTATGACAACCCAGAATCTGACCAATTAAAAATTAATTAGATTACTGTTAATATAGTTGAATAATGTTTCATATAAGGAATGCTAAAATTAAAAGAAAAAAAATTAATCATTGTATTGTTTGAAAAAATAAAATTCCCTCCTCCTTCATGGTGCAATATATTAAGTGTTGCTTTGCAGTATTTTTGTTCAGTTAAATATCTCCTTAAGAAAAATGAACATCCTGATTTATTTTTGCTTTTCAGAGTAAATGTTAATGAGTTGCAACTGATAAATAAAATCCATTTTCTAAAGTATAATTTTTCTTTTATGGAGGCTGAGTGCCTTTGTAATAGGCATGTTTTTGTTTAAAATTATTATTGCTCCTTCATCAGTTACTGGTTAGTGTGTATAAGAAGAATACTTCAATAAAATTTAAGGAATTTTTCTTTATCTTTGATATATTAATTAAGCTATATATTTGAAGTATTTTTAAAACTGTTGGAACTCTTCCCTAAAGCAGTAGGAAGTAGCTTCCCCATATAGTATCTTTTACTTACATAATCTGCATTTATATATATTTATGTCAGCTGAAAATTACCAAGTTATTTGGACTTTGACACAATGCTAAAAAAATGTAGAACTCAGATTTTTTGCCATTCTGGCTCAAGGCACTTGCATATGTGTTTTGAGATTTATTCTTAATATGAGCTATCACATGTTATTTCACCACAAAATAAAATAGATGTAGTGTGCATGTGTGTATTAAATATAAATATATAATACATGTCTATCTAGAAAATGCATATACTTCTTTATTTTGGTAGAAGTACATCCCTATCATTGAAGTAATGCATTCTGCAATTGAGACCAAGGAGATGTGCAAAGGAAAGCTTTTTATACCATCCAGAAGAGAGGAATATTTAAATCTGAAGGCAAAGTCCATTAATTTCCTAGATATTTCTTTTTTCATTATAAAGGGTACTGTTTTTGAGAGTCATAAGGGAGAGAAATATGGTGAGACTGTTTCAGATTTGCATTTGTGTTACTGTTAAGACAAATTTTTAGTTTTAGGTAGACCAGATAGAATTCAGGTTAATTGTCTTCAATTGTGTTAGTTTCACCTCCTTCCAATTTATGATAGTTTTAAATTGTTTAGGTTTTGTAGTGCAACCTATTTTAAATCAAGAGACATATAATAAATACTTGAGAAAGATGTAATATTTTACTGCATATATGGAATAGACTATTCTACAGTCTATTCTCTGAATGATGTAGATATCCAAATTGCAAGTGATCCTATCATATAAAAATTATTCAGTTTTATCCTTAGTTTAAATGCATGAATAAGTATTTGCATATTAGTCCTAAGTTTCTGGCACTGGCAGTTGTGAGTGCTTTGACGTTGGTGTGATGAAGTTAGATGAGTCTTGTATTTGGTTTCTATTTTTCTGGCATAAAATGGATTATACTGGCATCATAAAACACTATGGGATTAGACAATGCAAAATATAGCAAGATAAAAAGCAGGGTAGCTTTATGAAGAAAGACAAAAGCAGGTAATAAGATAACTGAAAAATATCTTGATAATACAAGTCTATTTCTCACTAACATATCTACTTATATATGCAGCTGTTAATTTTACTTACACAGTGAAAAAACTGATGAAATAGATACAAAGGCTCAGGTACATTAATAGGAACAAGAGAAAAAAAAAAGCAGGGTGAACCTTGAGATACCTCATGGTGAGAACTATAGGGAAAAGAATATGACGTGATATAACAAAGCATCACCAAAAAAAAAGGTGTGAAGACAAGTGGCATGTGAAAGAAAATAAGGGGAAGAAATCTCTATAACACCTACGTATTCCTTACCTTGCAACATCTGTATTCTGAGATTGATGAGACAGAAGGATGTGCTCTACTGTACTAAAACACAAGTTCTTCTCATACAGCACTGTAACAAAATTCAGTAGCAAATGGAAGGGCTGTTCAGGAAGGCACCTAAGTAGTCTTGGAAATGCCCAAAAAGAGAGTCTCTAGATTTTAAACTCTCAATCAGTAATATTTAGAATTTCCAAAAATAGTTTTTACTAGATGTGAGTTCTGCAGCTGAAAGCAGCTCATAGTTGTTTAATACTGGTGAAATCTGTTGCAGCTGAAGGCTCACAGGTTTTCTTGCTTGTCTGCTTTAAATTCTGCAGCTTCTATGCCTATGAGAGGTACTCTGTAAGGAGTCTCAAGAGTTTGTTTGGTAAATCTGCTCAGATGCCATAGTAGGTGAGAGGTAACTGCATGTCAATATTAGTGTCAAAACCTTATTGATTGAAATGAATCTTTACATATAGCTCTTTCTCAAATTTAATATCATAATTCTCATTATTTTCCCCAAAGATACTGTGATTTTTATATTTTATTTGATGTTGCATTGAACACCATTAAAAGGACTTTGCCATTCTCAATATCTTTCAATTAAAACTTGGCGAAAAATGTGAACAAATCTTTAAAAATCGATCCATTCCAGACATTTAGGATGAAAGCTTAACATCTTCTCTTTTTTAATTTGTTTTATAGTGTTTTTGTTGTTTTGGTTTTTTTTCATATTCAGAAATAGTTTTTCCTTTTTCTACAGATTATAGCTAATAGTTACTTTAGAAGAAAATGTTTATATTATCTAGGTTGCAAAAATCTGGGATAAAATATGGGGATATTCTAAAAATCCTAGGATTCAAAAAGGAGACTTATTTTGAAGGGCACATTATAGCAATACTTATATGGAATTTCCTAGCCATTAAGAGAATAATGGCTACTCACATTTCCCAAATGCAGTCATCCAATGTTTAGAGCAATCTTTATGAAGAAAATGACCAGGCATAAAAAGTCCTTCCCTTGTAAGTGCAGGCACTTAATTGACTGCTCTGATCATTAAAATAAATTAGACTACATTCTCCACAACTCCCCATGGAACTTTTATCTCAAGAGAAAATTGCAAAACAATTCACTGTTGCAATGAAAAACAGAAAACTGTTTTCTATACAGTAGCTGTGCCAAAGTATGCACATTTCTTTTTTCCATTGTCTTTGCTCTGTCATCCCCTGAACCAAATTACTTAAACTGTTTCCACTTTCTTTCTCTCCCTCTCTCTCACTCCTTCCTTCTTGACAAGACAAGAATTTAATGTCTGCTTCAATCCTGCCACAGTATTTTTGTTTTATCAAAGTAGTCAAACTTTTTAATGAGGTTTAAGAGCCATAGCTGGAGGTAGCAATTCTAGTAAACTTTGCTTCCAAGATGCCACATCTTTTGTAACTGATTAATTTTACATTCCACTTGCTCATGTTGTATTTCTTCTGCTTAAAGTCTGTTCCAGTACGTATATTACTGTTCCAGTAGTACAACTCATTTTATCATCACAAAAGCACAGTTGAGGTAATTCTTACACCTCTATTGGATTTTTACCTGTGTTTTTTGTTTTGTTTTTTGTTTGTTTTTTACTTATTATCAAAGATTCCATGTCTTCAGCTTCCTTTAAATTTAAATTTACTTATCTAAGGTACTCTTTAAAAGTTTATATACACTTTCTATGTGCTATTTAAATCTTAGAAAAGCAGGTCTTGAAGGTATCTAAAGAGGTCATTTAATCTTCTGCCAAAGGCAGAATCTGTTCTGTTTAAGTAATTTCTGTCAAACAATTTTTATACCTGCTTCTAAAGACCTCTAACCTCTTCTGACAAATTTTTATGATGTCTTTCTGTAATGATAGTTGGAAAGTTTTTTGATAGTGCATATTTTGAGGTTTTCTTGTTACAGTTTAAATTCAATAAATCTTACCCTGTTCAACAATAATATAAATAATATTTCTTTTCCTCTCTTTCATATATTCTTTAGCAATCTTGTGTTTTCCTAAATCCATGCTTCTTGTAGTTTTTGAGTTATATCTTCCTCAAAGCTCCATTCCTAAATTTGGAACCAGTATGGTGTGTTGCCAGTGACAGAGAAAATGGAAGACTGATTTCCTGTGTATTGCAAGCTACCTTTTATTGCAGTACCCAATCCAATTGCTTTTTTTGATAGCAGTAAAATGTATATGGACTTATGTGAATGTGTGATCTTCTGTAACCCCATATTCCTTTCTACATAATTATCAACAAAATGATCCCTGTCATGCAGTTGGCCATTCTTGACTAAGTTCTATATCCTCAGTCAAAGGATTTGATCAGCTGCTTGATCTCATTGCCTCTGCTCTGAGACATATAAATAACTTTAATCATTAACAGACTCATGAGCAGCTTAATATTTCATCACAGGACGTCTGCAAAAGTATAATCACACAATTTGAGCCACTGCCATGTTGGTAATTTATAGATTTCTGGAAGCTGTGTTTCTGTAATATTTGCAAACCATTTCTATTGGTTTTCAGACATTCAAGGTGTCACTGAGAGTTGTAAATAGATATAGATATCTTTATATCTATTATATATAAAGATATATATGCACACACTATTATTGTTTATTAGATCCTTGTTGTGCAGAAGTCACTTTAAAAAGAGGTAGAAAACATGATAGTGTTGCCATTTGTCAGATTTCTTAAAAGACTGATTATCAAGCATGATTTTCATCTTCTTTTTCTTTTAATAACTTAATTATTTTTCATTTCAGATCTATTTGGGATTTTTTTAGGTTTATTAGTTTACTCTTAAAAATACATCTAGTAGTTTTTTGTACATTTTATAAAAATACAATGCTTTGTTATGTCAAATTAATTACAAGAGGAATTAAACATGGAATATGCATAGACAAAAACCCCACAGGTCTGTATGAGTATGTAGAAATTGTAATCATAGCAATAAAGAAGTGTGCCTTTTTAATGGCACAGTGATTTTATTTTATCAAAGTGTCTTTTAAGACTTGTTACAACACTGAGCAGAGCAAGATACTCCTTCACCTTCCCTCTCTTCATGAATTTCATCTCCTGACAAAGATGTCAATTAAAGAGTTTTATCATTTTCATTAGGAAAGGAAAAAAAATTACTCATCTTGTATTCTTCAAAGATATAAAACTGCAGTTTACTGTAAATTGACCTCCTAAATAATTATGACATGTTTTGTTTTTGAGGATCTGAAGCTGTAATTCAAGACAACTAGTTACATTTTTGGCTGTGCTCTGTTCTCTATTTAATATAATTCTTCTCATCTCCCAAATTCAAATGCTTCCAGGTTTGCATAAGCCAATGAAGCTAGGAAAATAAAGTTATTTTTAGAAAAATAGGCTAGGGGGCTTATGTTCAACATATATACAACTGTTAAAATTCCTCAGGCTGTATTCAGTCACACTAAGGTGTGACTGATTTTGAACAGTTTACTTTGGCCCTATCAACATGAAGTTCTGTATTTAAAATATGACATTTTGGGGGTGCATCTTGAATCTTCAAATTCAGCAGATTTTCCTATGGAGACTTGCTTGGTACCCTGCCACTTACAAAAATGTAGTTGATCCAATATTGGATTTATTTGAAAACCTGATGTTGTTTAAATAGAATTGTTTTAATTACAAGAGTTTAAAAAATATGTGCTTGATAGAACTTCAGAATGGCTCATGTGATGTAGGTGCCTGTGTTTTTTCCAGCTACAGTTTCTCTCCCACAACAAAAAGAGGGGCCATCATTCGCTTCTCTCTTCCTTTTCTCCCTCACTTTTTCTTCCCAGCTTCCATACAGCAATTGTCTACCCTTTCATTAGCTACAGTATTTCTGTCATTCTTCTCTGAGCCACTGAATGGTTTAAAAAGGCAGAAAATTATGCAGGTTGAGTTTTGCTGCCATTTTAGTAATTGCTACTTCCCTTCAGAGGGACCCAGTGCTAACACAGTACTGAAGAGGCTGGAGTACAGGAACAATTTTTAATGACCAGGAGTTGTTCAGTTGGTTCAGCAGCTTTTTTTTTGCAGCTGTTGTTTCACTAATTTGAATAAAAATACTACTTATCCCTGCAAGTCTTGTTTTCCTTTAGTCCATAAATGATCATGTCTTCAAAATAATGATTGGCAAAAGGCAGCTTTTCTCTAACCAGTAAATCATTCATCCCTGATATATACTAATCAAGATGTACTTTCTTGTTGTCACAAACAAGGTAATGTAATCAATTAATCAAATGGAAGAAGTCATCAGCTACAAATAATAACTTAGCACTGGAAAATGAATGCTACTTCTTTTTATACAACAGAGTCTCTTTGTGGAAATTGAAGGAGGTGCAGTCCTTGAATTCATTTGCACAAACATAAAATGTACAATTCCAAAACACATACAGCTCAAATTTCCATTTAATTCAAAGGTATTACTAAAATTAACATTAATTAAGACCTTTTTTTATGTAGTGGACTTTGGTGGTAGGGTTTGTTTTTTCAGATCTTTTGCCTTTTGCTGGAGTTTTTTTTTTTTTAGGTTGTTTGTCTAGCTTAATTTTTCTCTTATTTCCTTTGTTCTTTAAATGTTTTGTATTTCTTATCCATCTTTGCATTTTTATATGTTTTTTTCTTTATGGAGTGGCTGTTCTTGTTTGGATTTTTGTTCTGATTACTTTTTTATTATGTTAATCTAAATTTCTTGCTACTGATGTCTTCTACAGATTTCTGCAGCTAATAGTTTTTCTTACTTTAAGCAGCTGATACATGTAAAATTTAACATCCATTTTCAAAATGGAACTATCTCTTGATCTAGTGGCAAATGACTCAGTTTCTGTTCTGTGATCTCACTTCCAAGGAATTGCTAATAATAAGGAATTGTTGCATCATATATCTGACACATTAAGAATAATGGTAAAGTAGATAATTATTTATCATTGCAATCATTCAGCTTCAGAATGAAGTTTCAAGCAGAAAAAAATATATATTTAAGTGATATTTGTTTTTAACACTGGTTTACAAGACCATAGTGACAAAACAGTCATTTGGGCTGCCGCTAAAACAAATATATTTTGTTTGATGCCCAAACTAACTCCAAATAAAGCCCAAAACAAACCAGTCTGCCAGTTTTCAATGCAAAATGAGTTGTTACAGACGAGGTGCTTAGTTGCTTTGTTTAGCTACTTCAAAATTTTCTAAAGATGAAGACTTTTTTAGAAGAAATGTAAATATGTAGTATGAATCTGTAGATATTACTGTATAGAACTAATTCAAGAGATTATTCATCAAAAAGCATTTCCTTCCAATGACCATCCTCCATACTTCAATGACAATTATCAGTCTACAGTGAATATCAAAGAAATAAAGCACAGAATACAAGCACTCTAGATCAAAGAGGGTAAAACATATCATTCAAAATAAGCACTTGACAGAACTAATGAATATTTGAACTTGAAGACTGAATTAGAGTATACTGAGCTAACTTAATGGCTACTGACTTGCATTGTTACATAAGATAATGATTTTGTAGTTATTTTGAATTTCTACACTCTTGGCAGACTGCTGGAAGTTACCATAAAAATGTTATTCTCTTTCTCTAAAAATTAACTGATATTGCTCACGGATTTTCTTCTCTCATAAGAAGAAACATGAATTCATGAAGACAGGGGTGAGAAATTACTTTTTCTGTGGGAAAAATGCATTTTAAGAGGTAGTGGAAAAGCTCAAGACTTCACTTAAAATAAATCAGAATTCTGAGTTTATGGCTCAGAGCAGTGAAAACTTCCTATGATACATTTCATACCTTAGCAATAGATTTATTTTGCTTTTTGAACAGATTTTTCAGATCTGTCTAAAAAGTGCATGGAAGAGAACTTGCATATTTGATCATGTGTATAAGCTGGAGGAATCAGAACAGCCCACAGTTCTATAGAATTTTTGTCTTTTGATGTGACCACTAGGGGAAAAATCTATAATTCTAGACTAGGTAGATAAACCTATGATATTTAGATTTATGAAAGCTGAAACATCACAGCTATTGTTTATGCTGGAGTTGAATCTGGTGAAGGATATCAAATGTCATAAGAAAGGCTTCTACAGATACATGAGCAGCAAATGGAAGACAAGAGAAATCAGGAGCCTGATGATGAGTGGGACAGGAACACAGCTGATAGAGAGTATGGAGAAGGTTGAAGTGCTGAATGCCTGCTTTGCCTCAGTCTTTACTTGTGAAAAAGCATTCAGAAATACCAGCTGGGATCCAGGAAGCAGGAAATGTGTACCCTTAGTGGAAGAGGATCAGCTCAGGGAATGCTTAAATAATCTGGACATAAGTCCATGAGCAGTGATGGGATGCATCCATTAAAGCTGATGGAAAAGCTGAAGTCATTGCAAGTCAGCATTAACTCATGAGCTGAAGTCAACAATTAGCAGCCTGATAACCTTCTATGATGGAGTGTGTCTTGGCAGATGAAGAGAGAGGAGTGGATTTTGTCTATTTTTATTTCAGTAAGTCTTTTGACTCTGAATCCCATAATATTTTGTAATGAAGATGTGAAATTGTGGTCTGGATGAGCAGACAGAGAAGTGAGCTTAAAAATGGGTGATTGGTCAAGGCCAGAGAGTTGTGACCAGTGGCTGAAGACTAGTTGGAGGCCAGTAACCCCAGGTGTATACCATGGGTCAATACTGAATCAAATTCACTTCAGCATGGTCTGAATGATGGGTTAACTGCAAACACACAGTAAAATCTTTTAATTCCTTCCATTTTTTCATCTTTATTATGTTTGGACAAATTCTGGTTTGTGCTTTCTGATACAATGGATGCCATAAAGTGAAGAAAAATATGGTTTATTGTCTTTTGATTCAGGTGTCTTCTGTCATTTACATAGGCCATGACTGGAAAGCAAACATATCTGACCAACTATTTGCAGACAAACAAGAGCAAAGACAACAAAAACTTGACTGCTGCCTAAAATATTGGAGATTACTCTTAAGCTTTAAAGATTCCCTTTTATTTTTAGATGTATATGAATTTTCCCTTTCCTTTTTCTCTTTTCCTTCCTTTTTTCCTTTTTTTTTTTTTTTTTTTTTGTGTGTGTGTGTGTGTGTGTGTGTGGTTGTACAGTGATTTTGCTTGAGCTCATAATGAAGTGCTTTTGATCAGCACTAAAAATGGTCTATTGGTTGAGCCCTTAAATGCAAAACTTGTGATGAGAATAAACTTCAAGGTCTCAGAATGCACTTATCAGATCTACTGTATGAATAAGTGTCAGGTCCCAGAGCAGATTGCATAAATCTTTCTGGTTGAGCTTGGTGAGTGCAAAGCTTAATACCCACAGGCTTGCAATCTTTTTGAAGGTGATTATAATTCAGCACCAGCTTTGCATCCTGGATGAAGGTTCCCCTTGAACACAAAGTATGTTATATGCTTGTGTGCCAGTGATCAAAATACCAAAAATGTTGCCAGTCTTGCAATCCTTAAACCTGCAAAATGATTTAAAAATGCTACATTCACTCAAGTAAGTTGTAAATTCAGTTATTGTAGACTGAAGGCAAGTTCTACTTCATACGCCAAAAACTAATTTCAGTCATAATATTTTTTACCATAGTCTATGGTGTGGCATAACTCAGAGATTTACTGAAAGTTTATAAGTGGTAAGTTTAAGGTTTCATGACATTTTTTCATATTTGCACATCCAGGTAAGAATTACTGCCTGATGAAGCAAATATGGACTTAATTTTCCAAGTAAATATAGGTGGTAGATGCTCACCCAATGTTGTTTAGGATACATTTGCAGTCAAACTATACAGAGTTTGAAGATTTAGTTGTTGATAAGGAACACTATATTATTTTATGATCTGATTGTTTTGACTCTTCATTTAGGTAATGGTCCCAAGCTTTTCAGTTTCACAATTCCACTTAAAATTTTTTCTGTGTATTATTTTTTAAATTTACTGGGAATTATAAGTTTTGTAATATCAACTGTCTCCAACCTCTTACTACCAAAATACTAAAGATAACAGATAATAGAGCTTGTTATTGTAACTGTCTATCAAAAATACTCTTAAAACTCTATTAACCTCATACAAAATCTTTTCTTTATTGAGCTGAGGTACAGTGTGATCTCAAATGTTGCAGAGTATACTGGTGAAAATTTCCTTCTACTTTAAAGAGTGTAGCATAAATCAAAGTATAGCTCAAAAAACTCACAACATTATTTTAGTAATTCTTTATCTTTGTTTTGGGATAATTACAAAGTAACAAACTAATCTGCAAAAGTCACTGATTCACATGAAGTCAGGCTTCCACTCTTGATCAAACATAGTTTAAGCCTACTTTACTTGAGCAATTTCATCTTCCCTTGGGAGTAAAGTTTTAAGATCATTTTGTTTCAAACCCATTACTTAACATAAGCTTTTTTGCTTGGAAAACAATTCCATTTATCATTTTTATACCCTGTTGGAAGGTGTTACAGAACACTTTTTCTTTGTGGTTACATCCAAAACATTGTCTATAAGGTCATATGAAGAGCAAAATTTGTTAGAAATATTTAGACTTAAACTTCTTTGTCAGATCCGTAAGTGGACTCCCTTTTCCACTAAAAACAAATAAATAATAGTAGTCTTAAAAGTTGTAAGCTAGAGAGATACCTTTGGAGAAGTATACTGATATGAGTTAGAATGACTCAAAGTTTAGCTATATCATACTGCTATGTCCTGTTTTAATTTTATGTTGATTTCAATGACCTTTTATGGTGTATAGTACTATAGTGTCCCTGTACTGTATCTAATACACCACTGTTACATGGATATTAGATCCTGTAAGATAGATAAACAGTCATAAAAGGACCTTACCCATCACAGTGGTACCATTATAAGCACTTAAGTTACACTTAAAACCTGCAAGGTGGTGAGCTAACTCATTTTTGGGGTAAACGTCCTAGTATGAACTAATGTTTACATTCTTATTATATCTCTTTTTCTTGACATGTAGATAAACATACATACTCACAAAAATATGTACAGTGATATGGACAGTGTGTGATAATATGTGCACAAATGTGCTCATGTTTTATTAAATCTTCCCTGGCCATTGTATCTTTTCTGTCGATATGTAGAGTTTAATCAGAGGCTAAGAACTTACTCTCCTTCTATCTATTCATCAAACTCATGTACAGTATAAACTTGTAGCAGTTAGTTGTAGACACTACAATATTTATATTGAATTCCATTTGGGATGTTGTAAGGAAGTTCCAGCAAAGTTGATCACAGTTTTCACTGTTACGTTTGTACTTAAATCAGTATAAATAACAGTTATACTGGAATAATACCATTCAAACTAGGGGCTGTAGTAAGATCACTGTTTTCATAAAGAGTCCTACCTATTACTGAGTCGGTTAGAACAGCAAAGCTTCTCTAAGTCCTGACACTATTTTGGAGCACATATTGTTCTTTCTCATGCTAACAAGAAGACTGCATTTTAGCCTAGCCAACAGCACTGAATAAGTCAGTAATAATCAAAATCTTTCACTACCTCTGTTTCCCTAAATTTCTGAAGTTATCTGAAGTGATACTCAAAACCAAAAGGGTATTTTCCTAAACAGATTCATTTTATTCAACTACAGAAAATTCTGCTCTGTACAAAGTGAGGTAGATTTTTGGACAGGGAGATATTTTTAAGGTTCTTTTGTTTGTTAAAGGTGAAACTCCGTTTCTCCTAAGTGTGGGGAAATAGTTTTGCAGTTACCAGAACTGCCAAGCATGTAAAATTATGATTTTTGGAAACAAGTGAATGCCATTATTGTACTCAAATTTTTATATTCTGCTGCTTCCTTTTTTTTTTTTTATATACTTTTTTATTACTAGTTATCTCAAGGAGAAACATAAAAATATACAAGAGATTTAAAAAAAAAAAAAATTCCCATGATAAGGCAAAATGAAAAAGCTGGACCAGAGAAATTCATTAACGTAACAGGCACTTATAACAATTTGGGATGAAACACTAGTCACTTGAGTCCAGTGCTATGCTGGCTATTCCACAGAATTCGGGAATAATTATGGGGGAAACACTGAAATAATTTTTCAGATGCTTTTTTCTTTTCCTTTTTTATTTTATATGCAGAAAGCATAACCATTTTGTGGTGAAGACTCAGGCAACCAAGGCACCTTTCCATGGAAATAAGATGCTCATTTGACAGTAGTGTCCTTAGAAATGTGAACTGAGATGCTCCTCTCCAGTGAGCTAGTAGTTCCTAAGGTCACGCAGGGCAGCAGCACTGTAGGTGCTTGCTGTTTCTGAATAGTCTATGGAATGAAGCATGATTCTTGCACATAGCTCTCCTGGTACTGAGTACCTAAATTCTTCATGAACAACACTTCATTTTATCCAACATTTGTCTTGGCTTCTCATCTAGCCAGTTAATGAAATCAGAATCTCATGTATTTCCCTATTTTCCATTTCTGCATAGTGTTGCTATTTCCTCTGTTGTGACTTCAGATCCTAGTTTATGATAAATCTTATTATCAGTTTTTTTGCCAGGTATTGAAAAGTCTGTCAGCATTTTAGGAAAATAAGCATTAACAAATTATCTGAAACTGCATTCTCTTTTGAAACACTTGGTGCTTTACATCAGAAAGTTAGTAGTATTCTCTGTTTTATTTCATAAATCTTTTTAAAACATCTTATCCTTAGAGAATGGCCATCAGCACATTTTTTCCCCAGCTGGAGATGGTGTCAGTAAAAGCATAGCATATTTGCAGCTAGTGACAAGCTCTTGACTGACTGTATCCAGCAAGGGGTGCTTACGAATGCAACAGTGAAACTCTTTTCCTGGGAGACTGTGCTTTTGCTTTACAAGGTCCAGTTTCTACTGACTTAGTGATCAATTTGATATCTTGTTTCAGAATCTCTGTTTTGAGCAGGTACATTAGACAACATCAAACTAGCCCCCTTCAAGAAAGCTTGTTATGTGTGAATATCCTTGACCTTATGTGAGATGTTATGTATCTGGTTCAGGTAGCATTTTTGTTGTATTGTGAGGGCAAAATTGTAGTTGAACTCAAAATTCCTGCTGGTTCTTGGAGCATAGGTAATGTACAGCTACTGAGAAAAACATAGAGGGGAAGGCAAAAGGGAATAAATCCCACTGCTTTTAGCTCCTAGGTCCTTAAAGCATACAGATTGGTTTGGCTTTGGTTTTTGGGAGGCCTTTTGTTTTGGTTCAGTTTTTTTTTTTTTTAATAAATTGAGTATTTCTCATGTTTTATAAGAACATCTTGTAGCAAAATTCACTCTTCTTTTGCCTGTCTAACTGATAAATTTTTTTACTAGCTTAGTAGCTGAATCTAACAGATGAAAGAATAAAATCCACAGTGGGCATAGATGAAAACCCACTCTGATTCACCTATATGTTACCAAATTAACACCTGTTCACCACAGTCCTTCACCTGCCTCTTATCTAGCTACATATGTCCTCTGAGTGCTGTCTCTGAGAATTTGTCTGACTTCTTTAACCTTTCTTGAGTTATAAAAATGGTTTCAGCTGGAGTCTTTATCTCAAAAGATACTTTTCTAATTGCATTCATCATTAAAAAAAAAAATAGTGATCCTGATTCCTATGCTTACTGCATTTGTTAAAGAGAAACCTGATTTATTGTCTGATTCAACACACACAAAAAAAAAACCCAAAAAACCAGGTACAGTGTTTCCTTACAGTACTAGACATGATACACATTTGTCTAAATGTATAATTAAGAGGAAAATGTATACTTATGTCTGATGCACTGAGATGCACAGATATAAATATTTCTGTGGCAGTCCTTCTGTCCTGATTTTGGTAAGGTGAAGATACCACTTTAAGTAAATGTGGTCAGTTAGAACAACCAGGACTCGATTTTGACTCTCTAAGTTAATAGTCTTCAGTGACCATAGTAAATATTTTTTCACTCTCTTAGAGAAAAGTATTTATATGTAGCTATTAGTCAAATTCAAATGTGAATGTTGCTAAAAGATTGTATAACGCTTATGACAATATGGGAATAAAATCCCTTCAGTGATTTCTATATGTTTGGTCCATATCAAAACAAAGTAGCTTGTAAAAATAATCACTGTGACCGCAAATACTGGTTGATATCTATATCACTCCTGACATAACTTACCAAAATTGTATTGGGACAAATTAAAACCAACTCATTATATTTTCCAAGGTTTGACTTTTAAAAATAAGGAAGACTATAAAGCTTTTGGGTTTTAAGACACAAAGATGGGCACTGTCACTATGCCTAAAACTTGGATTTTAAAATAAAAGACACGCAGATGAGGGTAGTAAAAGTGTTAAATATTATTTGGTTTAGTTGGAAGATTAAGATATAATGAATTTTTGAGCAAGAGAGAAGTAAATTCTCCTGCTTCTACTTGATGGTTTGAAAATTATAAGTACTAGTAAGGACATAGAAAATATGGACTGGAACCAGTCAGGCCGCAATTCTAGTAAGCATTTGAGTCCAAGGCTTCCTGTGAGTAGATTTCTTGTGACAAGCATAGACATGACTTATCATGGCAGACCTTGAATATCAAGAACGAAGACTGTGAGGTGTGATTGCTGTGAACAGGTTCAAATGCTTCTGTAGCAATACTGAAACAGCAGGCATCAAGGAATGTTCAGTATAATAAACATATCAACCTGAAGGATGCTTCAACTATATCTCTGCTTCTTATTATCCAAAATAGAGCATACTCACTTCTGTGATTAAGTGATTCATTTCCTACAGATGCACAGTGAGTTCCACTTCTGAATTAATTAGTGTATCTATATATGTGTGTTGTCTCTACAAAAACAATTCTGTTGGTCAAAAATTACAGGTGTCCTGAAATCTTTCCCTAATCTGATATTATTAGGTTAATATTTTTTTTATTCTCTCCACAAAACAAATGGGACAACACAATGACTAATACAATCTGAAGTTCTCAGTATTTAGGCTTTGGTGAAAGTACCGGCAGCATAAAGTTTAGAGCTAAGAATCTATGGCTGAGATTACTGTATCACTAACCCCAGAATTCAAACTGTCATCATTAAACTCGACAAAGTAAGCATGATCTCACCACTGCCCGTTTACCCCTAGTCTGTCCTATTTCTGTTTTTGAGGTATGTAAACTTTAATGGCAATAGAGAATATTTTCCTTTGATTACAGGAGTAGACGTCTGTCTCATTACAGCACATAGGGAGCATTGTTGTGGTTTAGAAATTATGTTCCCCAATCCCATGCCCTCACTGAGACTCTCCAAGCCATATATAGAATATATATATATAGAAAAACCTCTGGTGTGGGAGTCTTTTGTATCGGGATGGATGTTCCTCCAGGACTAACCCATGCACTCTGTATAAGCTGGTGTTACAGTTGCAGTTTATTGTAAGGGCGTGGGTATGCAAAGTCCTGCTAAGGGCTGCCAGAGAGAGTGGGGGCAAGAGAAAGAGAAGAGAAGAGCAAGAGAGGGGTGGTAACAGTAAGAGTAAGAGAGGGATTTCCCGTTTGCAACACAATAAATCTTCTTCTATGTTGAATATTCTAATTTCCACTAACCAATCTAACACAAGATACAAATTCTATAGCATTTACATACAGCCTATCAGAAACATTACGTTACCATAATGTGTTATACTTTAAACTCTAAACACTACTCTTTGGACCCTAGCAGGGTCTTCTTGGACCTTTGGACCTGCTCTCCAGCAGAAGGCATTGTTCTATTAAGAGGGGATTACTTTCAGCTAGCCATCCTATTGTATTTCAGTAACTGAGGTTTGGTATCTCAAAAGTGGCTTTCATTTCAATTTTGCTTATGGTTTCTATATTCTCAGAATCTAAGCAATCATATTTGTAAGGTTTTCCTGGTTCATCCTTCCCAACATGAAGGAGGCATGTTGGCCTGCCAAAACCAACTACATGGCAAGTGGTAGCTGTTACTCCAGCCATATACAGAATGCTTTCCTCTGTTATTCTCCAGATTTCCTGTTGAATGCCATTCCTGATTCTGGAAAGGACAGGATTTGCAGCAATTGTAATAATTACTAATTCAGATTTTCACATCTTTACTTGAGCAGTCTCCAGACTTTTGTCTGTACATTCTGGTCCAAAGCATGCCGTGGTTTGTGGCTTTGGAATCATAGACCTTACGTTACTGTCCTCTTTGTGAAAATTTCTGGAGATGAATTGTGAAAGCATCATATTATTATTTCAATTTTTAAAAATATATAATGATAATGTTGTTAAGCCCCATTTTAGTTTAAAAAAGAATGCACTGGACGCAAGCATAGCAAGCACATGCACTGCAAAGCATGGTGGTTTTCAACTTTTACTTTGAATTATGCATACTCAGGCATACTGCAAAAACTTAGGTTGCATTGTAGCCAGTGGTATTTTGATATGCAGAACATCTCTAACTAGGAAGTAGGACTTCATAAGATCAGTCTCATGAAGAAAAAAAGAAATCTGAAAATAAGATTGGACCCTACCTAACAAAGAACTCCTACAACATTCTTGGTAAGACAAATTAGAATATCAGGCGATGGGTTGTGACAAAAATTTATATATTTAGCAATTTTTGAGCAACAGTAGTTGATTTTCCCAAAGAAAGCTAAAAGTCCCCATCTGCGGAAGACACTGTCTGTATTAATTGCTTCAAAAGAATCATTACAAATTAATCTCAAGAATTTTTTTTTGTTAGAAGATATACTAATTTTATGTATTTGTATGTAATTTTATGTATATATGTTTCAGTGCCAGAATTTAACCCCAGCTAGTAACTAAGCACCATTCAGCTGCTTGCTCATCCTCCACAACAACAGCATCAGAGAGAGAATAGAAAGATTTGAAGGAATATGTAGGAATTTTTTTAATAGTATTTAAAAGTTTTCAAAGGACCATTTTTAAACATGCATTACAAGATTTCCCTCTTTCTTTTCATAGCTCTGCAATACAATATGATTATGAACAGAACAAGTGTTAGAAAGTGCAGGGCAGTAATTTTGCATCTTGTAGCTCTGAGAGTGTGTATTGATTGTTTTCACATTAGCTGATCTGCCTCCAACACCATTATAGGATTTAATATATATTCATAAAATTTCATTTTCCATTATGGCCAAGCAACAAGCACAGGCTCTCTAGATGTAGTACCTAAGAGTCGTACAGCATATTTCAGGCAATAAACTGCAAATTTTATACCATCATATGATTTTACTCATCAAAAATCACTCAGACATTCTCAATATAGTTGACTTGGAAATATGTACATTTCTTAAATTCCTACTGTACCATGGTCCCAAGGCAAAGATTTCATGGGAGTAAGAATTTTCCTTGAAGTGGGCAATTAGCCAAAGAAAAAAAGATTCAATTTCTTATCACTTAGCCAGAGTCATAGAAGTTTCTGTAATCTCTCATATCTATTTTTCATTTATGTCTCCAAGTTATTTGCTAAACATGAAGAGAAGAAGAAAAAAGGGAGGAAAATTAAATCTGCTGAGTATCTTGTATCAATGAGAAAGCTTCTGCTAACTGAAGAAACAGGATTAGTACCTCTAAAGAAGAAAAAATTGCACCAAAATCCAACCTGTCTACTAAATCACTGGCCACTGCTATCTAAGTAAAGAATAATATTTACATTTAACATCTGAACTGCTCACAGAATGGACTGGTTTCATTTAAGATGACGACAGATGAGAGTTACATGTTTGAGAAAGATAAATTTGTGTTACATATGTGTATTTGTGTCGGTGGAAAACACACATGTATACATAACATAAATGCAAAGCTACAGCTATTTAGAACCATTGGAACTTTGCAGTGAGAGTTTTGGTGAAATTGGCTCATGAAGCTCTCGTTTGAAGGAATACTCAGTCTAATTCAGTTTAGGCAATGTCTTAAGCTCTCCTTCTGCTAGTTGCACTAATATGGGTGATGCAAAGAAACGCATCAACTAATTTGCCATATTTGCAGTTATGTCATCTCAGCTATCTGGGGCTATTTTGTAAACATTATTTCATAGAAACCTAAACCACAAAATGTAAAAACATGATAAGCCCTTTCCTATCATGATATCATCCTGCATTTAGTTCAAAGTAGTTCAATTTGTCTAGCAGAGTGTTTAGTTCAATTTGTCTAGGAGATTATTAACTGTGGAAACTAGTCGGTATGCCTTAATCTGTTTATAAACTGTCCTAAACATAGTTATTTTGAGTAATAAGGATAAGTAATAAATACCTCAGGATATCATTTCAATAGTGTAGACTACTCAAAATTAAAAAGTATTAAAGTAGAAGTCAACATAATGATTTGGAATACGCCAGAGCATTCACACATTCAACATTAGGACATGGCAATTAAATATTTTATTTTGGTAAGAAATTGACAGAGAAAAAGGATTATGTGCAATAAGTCACACTATGAGCAAACTGATTTATTTAGCAAGCTTTTAAAGATTTTTCTGTTTAAAACAGGAGCTTAAATGGTTTTCCTATCAACCAAGCATTTTATAATAAAGAAGTCTCACATTCTAAATTTTCAGATGTCTCTTTCTCAATAGAGATAAATTATATGTATGTTTAATTGTACTAAGCTTTAGATATCTGGATTCAATTTAAGCATAAATTAATAATCACACCAAATGTATTACAGAGTTTACTTGTGTCATTTGAAATAAAATCAAAAATATTAGGTGACAAACCTGAAAAATACTCAATAAGTACAAGTACATAGTTCTATTCTACTCAATATATATTTCCATGCAGCATTGAGTTTGGAAAGCATTTCATAATTCATTGTTGGAAAAACTCTTGCTGGTTTAGTCAAGCAAGAAAATTACCCCCCAAAGCCCACAAGATCCATAATACTTAGAAAACAAAAAGAAAAAAATGGCAACAAAAGATAAGGGCAATTCAAAACCTAATGAGACATTTTAGGCCTCATTTACATCTCTAACCTGATGCAATTCTTCAAAATGTTTTTCTTACAAATTTGCATACTAAAAGCTTATTCTTCCCTAACCAAAATGATGATGAGATTTCCCACACTATACTAAAGTTAGCATTAGTTTAAAAGCTACTTACAGTTACTTCTAGACAATGACTTGTGTATCAGTTTTAAAATCACACCTCTGTTAGGGCTGATAGTAAAACCAAATACTTTTTTCTTGATATATGATGTCTGTAAATTTAAAACAGAGATTTTACCGATCATTACTGCAAAGCATGGTAATTTAATTGTGAACAGCCATTTTTGCTAGAAAAGTCTATTGTTTTTAATTAAATGTAAATTAAAAAAAAAAAAAAAAACAAACCCAAACAAATATGTGGATAAAGGTCTTTTGACTGGGTAAGCATCGTCTGCTGAATAGTGTATACATGGATTTCCAAAAGGCTTTCAATGAAAACCTGTTGTCAAAGGCTTAACAGAAATCAAGTAGCCATGACATAAGGAAGGTCCTTGCAAGGATAACTAATTGCTAGAAAAAAAACACACCAGGCATAAGTTCCCTGTAATCAGTAAAGCAAATTGAAAAACTAATGTTCCCTTCATCAGAGGATATCCATCCTGTGGGCTGTCTATGTCCTTGCAAATGTGTAGTTAAAGGACCAATCTTCTAGTTCTGTTTACATTTTGTTTTCAATCACAATTTGAATTTGAATTGAAAATTGGTATTTTCAGAAGTAGAATAAATACTGTTGTTAAAATAACGAGGAAACAGAGCATCTGATTATTCTTCTCAGCTGAATATGATTTTTTTAATCTGGTCCAAAGTTTAAAATATTTCATAGTAGATGAAATATTTTGGAGCTAAGTTGAGTAATGGAAATATTTAATGCAAAAGAAAAACAAATATAAATATGGAACATTTTATGATATGTTTAATGAGACACAAACTTTAGGTGCAAATAAGAATGATGAGTGATATCAAATATAAAATGATGAAGATTATAAAATGCAAGCATGGTATGAATTTTAAATTCCTTTTAAGGCATAGCCTTTACACAGGAAAATGCTTTTTAGGATAAATGCTTACCTAAGAATTGTTAAATTTTTCATGCATAGCCCTGAAGCGACAAATCTGTCACCTGAAATTATCTTTGCTTTGTGTGTTTTCACACTTCTGTTAACAGTGAACTGTTAATTGATATGCACTGGAGACACACACACACACAAGTAAGATTGTGGACAATATGCTGCCACTTTATGGATTAAAAAGCTCACAAGGTTTCTTTGAATAACTGATATTAAATAACTTCTGCTTTTATATTAGCTTTTTACATCATGCTTTGAATACATCAAAACTGTTGATCAGTTCTAGACAAAAAAAGGAGAGGAATAAGAATCTGAAGTAATTTTCTTGAAAGTCCCCTGAAAATAGATGTTTGAGTAGCAGAGACAAATCCAAAATTATATCCCAGTTCTGTAGAAGGAGTAAAATGAATTTGACTATAATTTTAATTCCTTAGATATTATACAGTTAGAATGAAATTACATAAATCTTTTTATAAAGGCGCTGTTTGTGGAAGGATCTGTTTCCTAAACAAATGAGATTACAAGTTTTAGATTCCTGTTGCTTAGTACCCAGTAACATTACGATCTCAGAAATTTATGCAAGCCTAATCTGAGCCCTTTTACAGGCATGATTGCTATCTTAGCTGGATGTAACAGAAATAGGTGAACGCACAATTTTGTCTAGCACTTCTGAAATATATTTCTCAAACTATAGCATGTTAAAGTGTTAGACTAAGGTCTAGTAAAAGGCACCCAAACTATTCCTTAGGAAAAAATTAGGCTTCTGTGTCCAATATTCAGACGTTCCTCTCTTAGTTACTGTCTGATCTGGAGGGGTCTTAACTCCAAATACCCTGGGGTTTCTTTGACATAAAATAACAACAGCTCACATTTCTTTGCATGAAAAAAATGCCTTGATCCTGGCAACTGAGTTTTGTAATGTCTTGCTAATTCCTAGGGTTTTTTAGGGTTCGCGTGGTGTTGTCCAAGGCCAAGAAGGCCTGCAAAGCTTCTTGGACTACATCTGTCTTCTTAAAGAATACTAGAGATACTAGATGCTACATGCTATTTCTAGATTGAGATGTGTAATTAGAAATTCTTCATCTCCTCCTAAAAGTATGTGCTGTGCAGAATAGAATTCAGGTTTCCATGGGCCAGCAAAATGGCAAAAAAAACCACCAACCTTTAATTTCTGGCCTCAAAACAAAAACAGTGCAGCTGGGAAAAAAAAAAAATAGGCTTAGCATTTTCCACTCTTTTTTTTCTATGAAATAACCACGTTAAAGTACTACATGTCAGCACCTCTACATTCCCTGTTTCCTCCCTCTCCCCAGGGCAATTGCCCTGAATAAACAGACACACTTTTTTCTCAACAGAACATACATTAAAGAGAAGTGTATCCTCCTGAAATAGTACTACAAAGGAAAAAAAAAAAAAAAAAAAGGAAATGAAAAAGAAAAAAATCTGTCCTCTTCCTTAATTTGGGGGAAAGAAAAAGTGGCTTATAGCCTGAAGTTTTAAAGATATTCTCAGAGATAAGATGCCAAGTTGAAGGAGGAGCCTCATTATATTCCTATCTCTGATATTTTAGGCCTCAGATGTTTCAAACAGCTTGTCTTAAATATTGCTCATTCTCTATCTGTAAATACCTACATGTGGTCCCCTAAGTGACCTCCAGCTGAATGTATTTGTCTTGTGCTTTAATAACCAAACCTCAACAACCTGCATCAGAAGCTGTTTTTTAAGGAGGTTTTAGTTCCACACTGCAGACCAGTTCACTAAACATTATCTATATATTACTTAACTTTCAGCTTTGTTAGTATCTTCTGGCTATTTTCTTGATCAATGATCATTGTGAGAATATAAGAAAGATTTTTCATCAGTAGTAATGAGAACCCTTTATACTGCAGGAAATTTTCCCAGGTCGTGTATCAGGCAAACACACCTATAGGGATAGCAAAATCTTACTGGCTTCATTTTCATGACAATGACCTTTTGTTATTCTCATGCTTTATAAACATCTCTGTCATAGTTATTTTAAGTAGCTCTTCGCCCTTCTGTTTCTCTTGTCACCCAACTGCATTCATGTTGGCGTACAGAACTCAAGTTATTTTCTGCCCATATGGTCTCAGTGAGTTAATCCATTTCTAGATTGTTGTACGTCAGTGCTGAGCACTCCTAAATATTTTCTTGTGAATTTCCATCTGGAACTCAACATCTCACCTCCTGTCTTTCTAATATCTTTTTGTAGCACTTGCATGATTCCTCAGAGCACATGGAAAATTGAAATTGCCCCATTTTAAATTCTGTTTCTTTCATTTTTCCTCTTTTTGCAGCACTGGCAACAACTGCATTATTGTCCCAAGATATTTATTTTTTTATTTGAGTTATATTATGTAAATTAATTAACATTAATATTTCAAAATAAAAATAAAAACTCTGCAGCTGTATTTTCCTTTAAAAATTGTTTTTATTGTTGCTAGGTCTTGGATGATTGAGAGAGGACAAACTTGTACATAGGAATCTATGCATGTTTCACATATGTAAGCATTTCTCATTTATAAGTAATACTGGGTCATCGCAGTTTAGTCTCCCTTGGTTTCGGTAATAACATTTCAATAATTTTCTTATCTAAACAAAGTAATTATTTTTAGTGTTTCAGTATTTTATGATTATCTTAATTTGTGATGCCAAAGAACAAAGAAGTTCTACTTTCCCCCTTTTAATAAATTTGTCAGAATTCATCATCTCTAAATTGCAGTACTGCTCTTGTCAAGGATTCCAAACCTTAATAGAACATTGGTAAAGACCTTCATGACAATAAGATGCATCAGGCATGGCCCGTTAAATGTTTTCGTGGTTATTCTCACTTTAATTTATTAATTACCTTTCTCTTTCTTATTTATAAAAGATTAATTTATAAATACAGACCAGCATTTCTATCTTATCCAAATCAAGAAATCATAAGAAAATATCTGTGGGAGTTATTCATAATAATAGAGATTTATCTACATTTTTATTTGTTTTTTGGCATTCAAAACTGAATTAAATGTGTTTACTTAGATATCTATTTTTTTTCTTTTTTGTTGTTTACATTTCCAACATTCTAACACTTAGAAATAGCGCAAGGGTAGAGTTGCTGCATCAAGCCTCATCATTTGTCTATTGTGGCTATGCAAGCAGAATAGCTAACCCAGGAGAGTGACTGCTTTGCCTCTTTTGTCACCAGAGAAGTGTGATGTGGGAAGCAGCAGCAGTTTCTGTTGTACTGTGCAGGTGTGCTATTGTGTGACAGTGTACACTGCTCCCACCGGAATGGGAAAGCCTCCTTTCTACAAAGTGCCTTCTTTTCCCTTCCTCAATCCCCACCCCATGCCCCAAATTTATCAGTGGCAAATTAAAACTCTGAAGATATTTTTAAGATTTTCTTAAGCCTGGCAAAAGCTGAAGTTAAAACAATGATTTCTTATGTCTTTCTGATCTGTGGATGATATACCAACCTTTTAAATCCGTTAGCAACCAGAATAAACTGAATCATCTACAGCCTGACATAAATTATACTGTGAGATCCACAGCAGGATGAGTACTGGAGAAAGATCACAATTGCTCGTATCCATGTTCCTTAGACACAGATGAAGGTTTTTAGCTTTCAGAATCTTCAGGAAACCCTATAATTTTAAGGATTAATTTAAATTTTTTCTGATAATACAAACCAGTTGTAGATAATGATCAAATTTATACTCTTCACATGTTATAAATTGTAAGTATATGATTCCACAAAATTACACTTTGAAAGGGTTTTCAAGATGTTTCTGTGAATTTTTTTCCTGCATCTCAGATGTCTATTCTACATAATATTACAAAAGCAAGCTAAACTTATGCTTAAATGCATCAAGGTATTGGGCATTACATATCAAGTCACAACATATCTAGCTATTGCTTAGTATTACTATGAAGTCAATTTAAGAAATGTATTATTTTCTTATGAAAATAAACTCTTTTAGGTACATTTATGGCTTTGCATCAAAGTCCTTAACAGAAGATAAGGTGAACTGCATGATCATTTCCAAGTGAGATGAAAAAATAACCAGCAAACATCAAAAAAGCATTTATATGCCACAAAGTGTAACCAATACAATTTAGAATATAAGCTTAACACTTCTATTCTTGACAGTTTTAACAAGTACCTTCACTGTGGTAAAGCATAAGCCTCGAAAGGTAATACAGAAGTTTCAGAAAGCAGGTGCAAAAATGCACCAAACCTTTCTAGAGAATATTTGTCTCTTTCAGGAGTGTCTATTAAAAAAAAAAAAAAAAAAAAAAAAAAAAGAATATGGCAGCTATGGCAAGATCAGTAAATAGGACAACCTAACAGGCAATGATACTGGATAAAATTAGCACTTAGAAAAGATCAAGACCAGGGCATCTGCTGAATGACTGAAAATAACATGTAGATGGCTCAGCATGTAGTCTTTCCCAGAATATGCATTACTGTATCTTTTGCCCCATTTTTCTTTTTAAGATATCTCGTTTTCCTTCCACCAACACAGTGATGAACTATTTGTAGATGCTGTGGAAGATACTTCTGGTATACCACTATGGAGTTGCTAAGATCTAAATCACTTCAGTGATGAATAGAAATGTTACTACTGTTATTGTAAAATCTTATCATTCTGTCAGCCAAAAAAAAAGAGAAAAGAACAAGAATATGTCACAAAGCCATATTTTCAACTGTTTTTCCCTGGTATTCAATCTAAATTGATGAATCAATGATGGATGGGAAAAGAGCCCTTATAATGCTCAAAATGTAATAAAGAACAACCACCCAAAAACCTAAACTCAGAGGCATAAACTGTCAAGTGATTTCCAAAGAATGGGAGGAGAAAGGGGTTTGGTTTCATAGAAAGAAGTACGAATACTAGAATTCTGGTTATCCTCTCAGAAAACCACCTGTACACTGCACTACGTTCAACTTGGTGTCAAATAGTGCAGGAACATGGACAATAAACATTCCTTGTCCCTTTCTACCTATTGGTCTGTGATTTCTCCCACATCCTGATGGAACATCCACATCCTAATGGAACATCCACATGTTGTTACATATGCCTCCCCTGTTTTATTGTACCACAATGGATATTATAAATGTCGCCTTCTCTAGTGCTTTATGGACTGTTGCAAGCCATATGTTCTCAAATAAAAATCTTTTCCAGATGAACTAGTGAAGCCAGTTTGACTTTTTTTTTTCAAAATTAGTATGTAGCTGCCAAATTTTGCATGGTATTTATCATTTATTTTTGTCACATCTCTAATTCTATTTTGTATGAATCCTAGTAATCCATCTTTGAGTAGCGCAAAAATTAATTCTGACTACCTCTTTCTAAGTGCATTTTTATTATAGTTAAAAGACATTTGTAGAAGGATATCTTAACCTTCTATATTTTACTACATTTGAATCAAATGAAGGTGTAAATATATTTAGTGCACAATAACTTACAAATACAAAGATCTAGCTTGCTTGAATAGGCAGAGTAGCATTTTGGAATCAATAATTTCTCATAATTTAAAGAAATCTGGTTTAGGGGAAAACTGCTTGCTTCTATTCCTTGCTTCATTCAATGACCTGGACTATGTCTTCTGCTTGCTAAGCTTTGCATATTGGGAGGGGGTATGTGAAGGTATTCTGATCCCTTGACAGGAAATTAGGCTGAAAAATAACCAATTTATTTATCATAATCTGGTAAATAGTTCTCAGGTGACCGTATCTTTGGTTAACTGGGTTTAACTATGCATTTGCTTATTTTATGTACATGCAGTTACTAGAATACTACATAGGCATGCAAAGCTCAAGCACCAAAATAACTTTTGCAGAGTTAAGGACACTGCAATGGAAAATTCCATTTCCATTGCTCCAATAGAAACTGCTGTGTAGAGAAATTGTATTATGGTGGGCAGAATCACGTGTGCTCTAGTGGAATTGTTGTTACAAAGGAAGAGTATCCAACAGTGTGATTTGCATCATGCTGTGTGAGCCGCCTACACTTTTCAGCAGTTGGTTCTGTGTCTGTAATTTATTGCTCTAGAAACCATTACAATAATACAAGAAATGCTGCAGCAAGTGTGGAGGAAAGAACACATCACAGTCAGACTGTAATGACTATTTAGACTATTTAAACTCACTCAGCTTGTTTTACATCAGAAAAACAAGTCCTTTTCAATTACCTATTTTAAGCATTTTACTCGGCTTTCTGGTCTCATGTGATTGAACTTAAATACACTATTACATATGTTTAAGATAATTTATGATTGTAACTGTCCAAAAATGCAAGACTAAATATAAAACAGTAAAATCAAAAATTTCCACCCTGAAGAAAAAACATAAAATATATGCTATTCCCTGCATAAGAAAATGGTCTCATCCTCACATAAGTACTCCATAGTCTATGAAAAAGTCTGATGGAATCTCTCTGTACATCAGCTGTACAACTATTTGTTTTTTTTTGAAAACAAGGATGTTTAATGTAAGAACCTTATGGACTTCTTTAGGTAGGAGGGTCATAGGGTAAGGTTTTGTAGCTCAGCTTTGTAATTAATGTAAGTGTCATGGTGAGGAGGGCCGGAATAGGGAATAAATGCCTGAGGCTGCTAAGAGTCCTTCAGTGGACCAGACTGGGCCTTCCACCCGGTGGTCCAATTTCACCTTTTCAGTCTTGATTTCAGCACAGGACATGGCCCATATTTTTTTTCCTCTGGAAGTTTTATCCTGTGTCTTTCAGAACACAGCTTGCTTTTGTGTTTCTACTGTCCTGGAAAATGAGAGCAATTTTTGTCAAGATTGTTGTCCTTTTATCTTCTGCAGGATAAAACCAATTTTTGTAACTGCATTCTTCTTCCTCAGGCATCCAAATTCTTGTTTTGACAGGAGGAAATTGCTGTAAACATCAGTGTAATGTTCTGATTTCATTCTATGTCCTTCGTTTCTTCTGACTCAGTTCTTTTTCCTCTCTATTTTGCATCTTTTTTCTTAATTTTCTAACATGCATAATCTAGAGTAGAGGCAACAAAAAGGTTTTGATTCTAGAATCCTTTAAACCTCTTTTGTTGTAGGTTTCTATTCTGCCCTTTCCACAAAGTTTTCTCTTCTGCCTGTCACTCACTGACTCCATTCCAGTGAACATTCCTTTTCTCTTTTGGCAGAGCTCATTTACAAATCCTAAATGTTCCTCTCTGTCAGTTTACCTCTTTGTCTCTTTTATTACCGTTGTTCTTCATTCCCAGAGCTCTTTTCTGTCACATCCTTTGCTTCTAGCCTGTTACTACCTTTCCTTAAGCTATTTCTGCATTTCATTCATATTTAATGTTTCCACAGTTCTAACATCAGTATAGTCACTTCCTTAACCTTCCAGCATAAGTAATTTCTTCTGCCTGAAATACTCTCTTTTTGAAACCACCTATTGCTTTGCTACCATATGCCTACCCTTTTCTTGGGTATGTTAAGCAGACACTGTACATTTGGTTCCTTATCCTTTACATGCCATGTGAATTTATAGTGATTGTCATGGTTTTTTATCATTCAGTACAAAATACTGAATAGGTATACAGAAGCATGATGTACCACACAAAATGGTACTGTAAAAAAACCCCAGTATGGGTGATAGCCATGTGCTCCTTAGGATACTGCTTTGGATACCTTTCCCAGGTCTGTTTACAATAAAACAATACACAGCAATGTCATAGATAGGAAGGAATAATTGGCAGCACCACACCTAATTTATTTTCCCTGATTTAGCCTGATGGAAATAAAATTCTTAAATGCTGAAGTGTTGTCAGAACTCAGTAAGCATCTCTTCGGAAGAATAGATACAGTCATCAAGGGACTGACCAACTGGAAACATCAAGGACAAAAATGTAGTTTCTTCCTCTATTTTTTTTAGTGTTTTGTTTATTTCAGAGTAGTTATTGGGCTTTTTCCCCACAGATTTATTTGTTGTGGAAAAAGCCCCTCATTGAATAGTCTATTTTTCCACCCTTGAATGCATATATGGAATTTAAACATACTTTAGCGCTAAGTGTTCAAAATACATGTATATTTATTTTTGTTAAAGGCATACTAATTGCTTTTTGTTTTCTGATACAATGTGGGGTATTTGAGTTGTTATTATCTAACTTGAGAGAAAATCCATGAAATTACTTATGGGTGTGTTGTATTCCTTAACAAAGCCTGATTTCATAAGAAGTATTTTTCCTTTGAGCAAAGTACAATTAAGCAGCAGTTATGCCACATTTTACAGAACCACTGGAAAAGTTCAAGAAACTATAAACAATAAAACAGTAATAAAATTGTTGACATTATCTATAATTAAACAGATTAATGGCCCACATTTTTATATTGTTTTGGCTTGATTTGGCTTGGTTGTTTTTTTTGTTTTTTCGTTTTTGTTTTTTTTTCAAAAGCATTTGCTATTTATTTAGGAAATTACAACTAATAGTAATACAACACAATAGTGCTAAGATATTTTTATGACCCTGGAGGTTTGGGAGGTTTTACTCTGTATGCAATTTTTTTAAACACTCTCTTAGTTTATTTTTTTGTTTTTCTTAAAATATGTCACTGGAAAGGTTCTCTTTCCTTCTTTAAATCACTTACATATGCTTCATAAACAGGTGCAACAGACAAGCCTGTAATTATTCCAAACTCTTGTTCAGTCAGATGCATTACTTGAGCAGAGATGGGTTATTGCATTTCCCTGAGGTTAAATTATTAAAATCTTATTTTTATGAACTCGTTAAATTAGAAGACTTGGTTTTCAGCAGTGATACCTAACTTAAGATTTTTTTTGTGTTTTGCTTTCTCTCCATATCAAGGAAAAAAAACACTTTTTACTTCTGCAGTGTGTTGAAGTGAGATCCTTGCTATTTCATATCAGAATAAGCAAGAAGTTCACATTTTGTTAGGGCTGCTTAAAGTGTAAAAACATCTGCACAGATCTAGCCTTCACTAGTCACTTTCTTAAACTGTTCTGAGTCAACCCATGAACTTTTCTTCTACATCAAAGCTTATTTCCAACTGGGCATTAAAATCAGCTTAAGCCATAACTGATCCTGCCTGATGTGGGGCACCATCTGCACAATTTCTAGTACCACATTGAACTTCTTTTAATTTTTTATCAGTAATTTATGAATGTATGTGACATGAAATTCAAGGATTTTAATTTCTCCCTCCCCCTTGCCCCTACCTTTTACATGCTAAAAATGATTGTTTGATTATGTAAGGAAAGCCTATTATTGCTATGCCTGTTGAAAAAAAAAAAAAAATCACATAATCCACAGCATTTTATAAATATTTTCAATTTATTCTACTACCTCTGAATGTTTTCTGCTTTTACCTTACTATTATTTTCCTTCCTTTAATGACTTACATGAGCTGTGCTGCTCTTCTTTCATGGATATTACTTTGAGTCTGCGTCTGTGCTGCAACTGCAGACCTAGCTTCAGAACTCTGCCAACACCTTCTCTCCATTTACACAGCCCTTGCTGCTTTCCTTCAGTGCAAAGCAGTGTATAGAGCTTATGAACACAAGGGAATTGTGCCATCAGATATCCCTGTGCCTAAGAGCAACAGGTGCCTTTAGAGCTGTAGATGCAGGAGGTAGAGCCCTACTGTGCCTGCTCCCAGGGACGAGAAGGGCCTTTCTTGTCTTTTGAAGAAAGCTGACTTGTGTTCACAGTCCTGCTCGAGATGCTAAATGCTATGTAGTACAGTGCTGTTGTTTAATGATTTAATCAATGAGTCAGAAACAAAAACAAACCTGTAGTCCCATTCAGAAGTTGCTATGAGAATGAAAAGAGTTTACAAAGGCTAAATGTATTTTTAATTTAAAATGACTCACCATTTTCACATGTGAATAATCACCTTAATGACAAAGCAATCTCATGATGCAAGGCTACAGAGGCTACTCTGTCCAACCTAATCCAAATATTTTCATCTCAACCCATAAATTTATTTACTTATGTTTATCCTTATTTGCTTAATGATGATTTTTATAATCCATTTAATGACAATCAATAAAAATTAAAAAAAAAATTAAAAATTACTGGCAATCTTAGAGCAGGTCAGCTGGCTTTTGGCTGAGCCTGAAATGACTGACAAGTAGCAGCAAATCTTATGTTTCTAGATTTAGCAGGAGTAGTAAGCAAACATTTAATTTTCATCATGACATGGGCCCAAATTTTTCATGAATTCTGTTGACAAAAGGTGTCAAATACATGCTTTAAATTTATTTATGAATCTGATGTAATATGACAGTACCTTTTCTGATATACCCTTTTGATTGTGTAAGTTTATCTATAACAAAGAAATGCATTAATTTCAATATGCTGTCACTGTTTTTAGTATTTAATTTTTTTCTTTTGGTAGGATTTTTTTTTAACTGACTTCTTTATAATGACCAGTAAAATAATTGGAAAATAATTACCTGTATCGACAGATATAATTTTTGTCTCCAAGGACTAATAATTGCTATTATTCTGTAGCATGTCTGTATCTCTCCTCACCTTGTGAACCATGCTGTTATCGTTGGTTTTTGTAATGCAGTCAATTTTAGTGATCACTGTAAGTTTCAGAGCTCTTTTGTGGTTTGAATTCTCCAAAATCAAAGACAGCCCATGCCCCAGAAAGCTTAACACACATGCTAACACCACATCTAACAGGCAGAGACAGCTAACATCTAACAGAGCAGAGAGAAAAACTAATGAAAATACCACCCTATTTTTATTATTCAAACAAAATGTGACCAGTTACCACCTTGCTTGTTATCTTCTGGTAATTTTCCATGAACACTACAATAAATGAGTTTGGAACAGCTCTTTATGTATTATAGAGCAATGACTGCACGAGCTTTTTCTCTGAGGTCATTTCATATTGGGAGTTCAGGAGAAGCAAAGATACAAATCATTAAATTAAAATGATCAAACAGATGATGAAATGTATAAATAATATAAAAACTAAAAACCAAAACTGAATTTTTAGTGAACACCAGAAATTGACTTGGATGGTATGATGAAACAGGTCTTAGTAATGGAGTTTTGAGTTACTGAAGTTACTCAGCAAATGGGGGATTGAAGCTGAAGAACTGAGAATTTAGAACATAAAAATGAGAAATATCATATGAAAAATAAGGTAAGAGGGGAAAATAAGGAATAAGAAAGCAAGAGAAAAATAAATTTCTTTCATTTGGGGGAAGACATATCTGAAATATGTAGAGTAAAAGGAAGTACTACAATGAAATGGGGAGATGTTAACAGTGCAAAAGAAAGAAGTGACTGCGTTGGTCTGTACTAGGTTAAGAAGAGAAAAACATGAGTTTTTTTAAATTATAGGGTAATTTATGTGGAAAGGGATGTTGGGAGTCCCTACTTCAACCTCCAGATCAAAGCAGGGTTGGACATGGTTTCAGAGGGTTGTTTTAATAATTCATATAAAAACTGTTTATAAAATAGTTTATAATAATCAGAAGATGAGACCTAGTACTACTATTGTCATAGTCTAGAGAATCTATACCGACAGCATACAACAAGTAGCAAACACTACACTGGTCACTTCATTACTCCATTGTGTTGTGTAAATGACACAGAGCTGTACTAGCAACTTAAGTCAGACTGCATGGTTGTGTATCAAGGTATTCAGTGTTCCTGAGCTCCAAAAGCAGGCAAGGCATCAGAGTCTGACTCTCTCCTGCTCAGCAGCTGTAAGGGAACTGGAAATAGCATGTCATATCCTGTTCTCTGCCTTCCTTCTGTATCTACTTGATATCTAAAAGGTGATAGATTGACTACCAAGCAAGAGATGGAGGGAGAGCACTGAGAATATGGAAAGTTGAAGGAAAAAAAAAAAATAAGCATGCTGGCCAAGGCAAGTCAGTCAGATGGCAAAGTTCAAGGGTAGTTCAGATGTTCAGATGGCAAGATATTGGTCACTGTGATAGGAAGTGGCCTCAGACAGTTGCAAACTAGTTATTGCCAAAGTTTTCCATGTGTGTCATAGAATGTGGAAAAGAAATACTTTAAACAGGATTTTTAAGAACAAAATGGTATCTTCATAGTACATTAAGCCTCCTACTGAGAACTAAAGCTTTTTTTGCAATAAATAACTACATTTAAGGAGTAATCCGATAACTTTCAAATGCTGTAACACAGCCAACCATTGGTTATATCCCATTTATTAGAGTAATCATCCAGCAGAATCATAAAATGGTTTGTTTTTTCGGCCGTAGCTCTGATTTAAAATATTCTATACACTTCTTTACACTTATGTGTATCTTATCTTCCCTCTGTTTAAAACAGAATGATTGTTCTTTACTTACTGATAAACACTTATAAGGTTCATTATTATTTGGCAAATGGTTTTGATGATAATCAATATAATTAGCAGAATCAAAAATCATATGAAAATTTAATATTATGCAGGCTTTGGTTGAAGAGGACACTTGCCAAAATGGAAACTGTTTGTCCCACATGCCACTGGTATCCTATTACTAACATACATATTTAAATACAAACTGATAGAATTTAGACAGTTTCTAAATGATTGATTAACACTTCTGAAAAGAAAATTAGTTTTTCTTTTAACTAATGAATAAAGATCTCTTAAAGGCAAGAACTATTCACTTCAAATGTCATGGTATACAAATTCAAACAATAAATTCAGCTATAAACGATATTTTCAGTTGAAAGTCCACATACTTTTCTGTAGCTGATGAAGACAAACTGCTTTTGTTGTGAATAGAAGTCAATAACAATGAACTTTTTTGCTTTATTTGCTCTTTATCAGAGAAACTAGTTTTCTTTTGTGCATTTCACATCTGGGGTTTGTGCTTTTCTTTTGATTTAGTTATTTTTTCTAATAGGAGTACAGGCATCTTTATTTTATGGTCTGCTTGTAATAAAGCCATAGTCCAAATTACCAGCACTGACTATATTAAATATATCGTATTCATGTGATATTGCAATTTTGGATGGGAGACAACTAAAACAAAATAACAGCATAAAATCTAAAGAATTCTAAAATATTAATTTTTCTTGATGCTCAGGGATGGCTATATAATATTTTTCTGCCATTGAGGCATATTTGAGCTGTGAGAAACATTAAAAATGAGGAGGGCTTTAGATCAGGATCACTGTGCATCATAGATGACATTATCTGCTGATTTAGCTGAGCTGAAAACTGCTGAAAAATAATCCTTTTTGTGCCCTTGTCAGTGGCTTTGGCCTAGAGTGATATAAAGTCAGCCTTACCTGAGTCATATAATCATTAAAAAATTAATTTTGTTTTTGACTGACAGAAATAATTGAGAGAAAAATATATTTCATGGATTGATTAATATTATTTTAAGCTAAAGTTTACTGAAATGTATAAAATACTGCTGGTAATTGAGCAACTCTATGCAACTGTAAATTAGCTGCTTGAATTGAAAACAGATGATTACTAAAAGCACTTTTTCCCCCTAGAAAACTTGCAGTTCTCTTTTTCCTTAGCATTCACAAGGGGCATCCAGCTAATCATACTGAGGTCTCTCCCTCAGTGCTGCAGTAGCTGATTACCCAGCAGGAGGTGCAGTTCCAGCAGGGTAAGTCAGAATGGTGTTGGTTGTTCCCTAGGGAGGGACATCCTGTAAAAACACCAAGGTTGAGAACTGTCATATTCACAGCAGTAGGTGCATTTTCCTCAGAAATTAATGGAGCAAGCTGGGCAAAAATGTTTTTAAACTACATCTTCCCTAGAGTAAGATGCAAATTCAAAGCTCTTTTGAAGCATTGGAATGAAAGTTGAAGATAAGACTTTTTAGTTTTTGACATTGATGATATAGGCAACACTAGCACTAGGAATATTAAATTGAAATGGAGGATAAGTGGGGCAAATGTTATTCAAGCAGCTCCCAAATGCAGTCCTAGCTATTTCAGAGCTAGTTTAACTAAGATGCTTGTAATTATGGTTGTTATTAGTATTGCAGAATACCTGTCACACATTCTTTTCTTTCAATTTGTTATTAATTGATCAACAGTCTTTTTCCTGAAACAAGAGGATTGGATGTAATCTTGCCCATTTGACTCACATCCAACAAAAGAGGGTTAGAAGAAGTGAAGCTTTGAGTGAGATACAGGGGTTTTTTTGTGGTTTTTTTTTTTTTTTTGGCTGTAGTCTGTGCTGTTCAGCAGCATGCAACTGCTCCAGTCTGCTTTCTCAGTCAAAGGCAATGCAGCACAAAGTGATAAGTATCTGTTTACAGAATGATCATGCAGAAACATTAAGGGCCTTTTTAGCTCTGTCCTTTTGAACAAAGGCATAAGAAGGGTCTATTTATAACACACAGTTTATACTTTCACTATTTCTTACTGAATAGAAGATAAATCCTCAAGAATTGTCTCTAATAGGTTGTGCAACCTGGTCACAAATTCTGTTTCCCACCTGTTTTCAGCCTCTATGGTTTTGTCATCTTGTCTTTGCTTCAGCTCAGTGCTGCTTTTTTGTGCTTCTCATATGATTCCTGTGTAAGCTCTTACACTGTATCTACTAACACTGGGTTATAAGAACATAAATGGCCAGACCTGAAATCCCCCTAGCATGGCACACAAGAGACCTAGATAAGAGTTAAAAAAAAAAAAGAAAATGGAAGGGGTGGGAATTAGAATAAAAAAGGAAGGGAAAAATAATTTTCTCCATTAATTTATTTTTAGTCTGTAGTAATATTTGGTTTAAGGAATTCCTGATCCAGAAATGATATCTCTGTGTGAGAGTATTCCATTAAGCTTACACAGTCAGTCTTTATTTCTTCTTTAAACAACAGGCCCTGCTAACCCTAGCTGAAATTCACTCCTTAAAACAGATTTAAAGATACCACTGAAAATTATCAGACACAAAGTTCACAAGGCTTTATTTTATTTTAATTTATGCAGATTTTTATTGCATCTGTCCCTTAATTACTGTCAAGTAAATACCCATTCAAAGAGAAATTTATGACTTTTAAAATCATTCCAGTATAGCCTGTAAGTCATTAATGTTCATAAAATATTCCCCTCAATTTCCGTTTGTCACCGTATCTGTAGAAATGTTTCCATGTCTTTTTATGTAATGTATACACATCTAATAGACCATAAATTAAACACTCAATATTAAATATATTTTTAACAGGTTTTATTTAATATTTTTTCATGGTATGCCTGAAATATTTTCAATAGCTATAAGTAAAATATAGCCTGCTACCTCTAGAGAAAGGGGACAGCATGCAAGATGACAAATGTGAAAGGCAATGTCAATTAGGAGTTCTGTGTCACAAAACAGTCTATAAATGTTGGTGTAATATCTCCAAAAGTCAAGTGACAGGGCCTTCATTGTTCTTTAATAGGGCCCAGTTGTTCATGAACATATGGGAAGCTAGCTTATTAATAAAATTTTTCTTCCCTAGTTGTCTTAATTCTGTGAGATTGTAAATTATGCATCCAGGGTGAATTAGAGTAATTTACTATTACCAGACATCCTGAGAGATTTTTTCCATGAAGAATTTAACATAGATTTCTATTTTCTCTCTGGAGACTTTTTTAGGTAAATTCATTGCATTCTTCCAATAATGTACTGAAGGACAAATATCTTTTCCAACCTAGTGTAAATTAACAAAACTGAAACAAAAAGGACCTTAGTAGGCAGGAGATCTCAAATATCTATTTAGTCCACTCACCCAGGAAGACAGGTTCAAGTCAAAACTCAAGACTGAATATTACCCAGGCTCTGACCTGACACATTTTGCAATCAGAATTGCAATCAGAGCAAAATTTTGCAGTCTGAGATAATCTTCCAGTTAATTCTAATTTCAGTTTTAAAATACCTGTTTTATAAAGTCTGCACACACGATAAATATGCACATTTTCTCTGATTCATAAGGTAAAGGAGTATGCCCTCCCTGGCAGCAATGCACTTTAATATATTGCAGTGTTTAAATTTAGATATTTGAGGCTCCCACTAGACAACAAGTTATTAAAACATCTGCCTTTCCATAAGCCATTCTGTTCTCTGCCATTCCACATGTCCTTTTCTACTTCACCAGGCAAAATTGCCCAATCTAAATTTCAGCTCAAGTGTTTGATGGCTTTCACGCTGAGCTCAAACTGTTAGTGCTTCCCTGAGAGAATAGAATTGAAACGGGATTTAATCTAAAATAACAAAATAGAATAAAGGTTTTACATATAAATAAGTAATGCCCTGTATATTTTTATGCACACTTTTCATTTCTGGATTTTGCATGCAGTGAAGTTAAATGTTAAAATGCATACATAACCCAAAGCTGTCAGAAAAGAACATCAGTGCATGTTGCCAGTGTAGTCAATTAATGCCTATGCTAAAATATATTTTAATTTAAATCCATAATAAATTTTTCTAAAAAGTACATTGAAAAACTAGTATTTTTATTGCTTTCTTTGTCCCAGACTTCTAGGTTTTTGTTCAATTTTAAGACGTGGTAATTTCAACTAACATTCCAAAACCAATCCAAGCATGTTGTCCAGTATTTCCAGTAAGAATAGCTGGAGTTTTATATGCTTGATGTTCAGGGAAGATTCATACTTGGAGCTAGATTTTTTTTTCACAGAATGTGAACATTTGATTTTATAAACATAAAACGGAATTATGAACTACCTGTTACCAATAGATATTTCAATATTTAATTATGGGGTACTAAAAACACTCAGGTCTTCTGCAGTAAAAATTATGGGATTAATTCCCACTACTAGCTAAAATCATGTGCTTCATAAGTGAAGCAGAACAGGGTCAAATTACTGTCACTTACCTTGCCACTTTTTTTTTTTTTTTTTTTTTTTTTTTTTTTTTTTTTTTTTTTTTTTTTTTTTTTGCATCTAATGGCAATTAATCACCATTGCTCAGATAAAAAAGGTTTAGGTTTTGGTATTGCCATGTAGCAGTGAAGGCTTGTAACATAGTGGGGAGCAACACAGCCATCAGCTTGAGGGGAGTGATTATTCCTCTGTATTGTGTCCAGTTATGTCCCTCAGATGCAAGAGAGAATGTCAGAGAGTGTTGTACAAAGTGAAGCTGAGGAAAGTAAATTTATTGAGCTTGCAGAAGAGAAAGCTTAGAAAAAGATTTAATTCTTGATTTCAGCTGTATCATGGTGGAGAATATGGAGCAGTATCTCAGAAGTGAAGAGTTGAAGGACAAGAATTAGTGGTCAGCAGTAGAGAAAATTAAAACTGATATTTTTTTTTTTTTCACAATGCAGGAGGGGCTAAGCTGTGGAAGAGGGTCCTCAGATATTCAAAGCTGGATTGGACAAAGCCCTGAAAAACATGTTTTAGCTTTAAAGTAGGGGATCAGCCTAGATGACTTCCAAAGATCCCTTCCCATCTAAATTACTTTGAGATTCTGTCTGTGATTCATCAAACAAATTAATTTCTAAGTATTTGAAACCTTCTTCTTTTGAAATTTTCACTCCAGCATTCAGAATGTCTTCAGTTATTAATTCCCTTTTTTAACTCCATGCTTCTGTTCTGCAATCTACACACTGTAAACAATTTTGTCTTCACTGTATTTAGGCTGTACAGTCCTAATTGTAGGTATTAGAGATGTTATACAGTAATACAATGGGAAACTTCAAATATTCATCTTTCTTTAAATATGGGTATGATTGTAGGAGAGTGTTTGCCCATACACAATGTGGCCTGATGACTGTGCATATATAGGTCCAAACCATTGATATATAGGTCCAAACCATTGACTGCTAAATTTATTGCAATTATACCTTTCCCACATCACTCAGATAGACATGAACTGAATCTTGTATGTGTAATAACCAACCTTCCACTTAACTGGATGAATGACTGATCTGGACACTGCATTTCCAAACAGCTATAAACTGAGGAAGATCAGAAAAAATAAAATTTCCAATTTAATTCCATTGTTCCATTGGGCAGAATAAAATCATAAATTCTTCACCATACAAAGTGGCAAAGATTTTTGCAAGAGGCTGAGACTTGTTACGAAGCCAATTGTGAACTGTCTTTAAACTTTAAACTGTACAAAAACAAAATTTAAATATTATTTTTTGTCAGAAAGAACTCTCTATTTCACTAGGAGACTTTTCAAAATATTTTCTTTTATGTTAAAACACTGATCAGTTGTCAAACTTCAAGCATGGTCACTTCATCCCGTGTTAGCTAGTCCCTAGACCTTTTCATGAACAAATAATTTTACAGAACACAAACTCAATTTATCTCAAACAAAACCAGGTGCATTCCAGAAACTTATGTAACTTCCTAATTTCATCTACATTCCAGAACTGGAAAGATGAAATCACTTTCAGTTTGGAGAGCAAGATGCAAGTGCTGCCATCTATTTTTTGCTTCTGTAAATTTAAATAGGTAGGCATTTTTTTTAGCAGTCACTAATATTTACTGCGTACCTTTGCTCCAGCCTAGAGATCCTGGTAAGCATGAGAGCCGGAACAGCAGAATCACACCAGGGAATATCTTGTTGTATCTGCTAGGGTATGACATGAAGGTGGAAAGCTGATAAAGAAAGGACCCTTCTTAGACATGAAGGACAATTATGAAACTACTCTTTAATTCTACCATATTTTCTATATTTAGCAGTATACTATACATGCTGTCAGTGGTATAAACATACTGTATTTTCTATTTTGGCAAGTGTGACAAGTAATTTTTTCTTATCTACTTCGGGGCATTTTGCAGCTTGGCCCATTCATTCCACTTGTGCAAAACTCCAAACTTAAGTGAAGCATCATTTCCTTTGCAGTCAGTAATTTAACATTCCAGTGGACTGGTAAGATGAGCACTTCAGAGAATGGTTTGATTTTCCTAATGTGAAAAGCCTACATAGGTCAGATGTAGTAAATTACTTGCTACCTTTGGCTACCATGCTCAGCTGATGAAGCTGAGCTCTGAAGTATTATTACCTTTCCTGATGACATGAAGTCATTAAAACATTCTGTGGTTTGAGGTGTAATTTTAACACTCACAGGAAATAAGAGTTTCAGAAAGTGTGGTGCTGTCAGATTGTAAATTATCAGGCACACGGCATGTGCCTACGAACCGCATTGGCAGTGTGTAACTTTGTGAGGCATGAACAGATCAAAGACCCCATAAACTGTGCTCTGAAAAAAGAAACAAAACTGTGACTGTTCTAAGGAATCAGGTGGCATCATTTTACTTCTGATAGAAATAGGAATAATAGATATTATTTTTGAAGGATTATTATTTATTTATTATCTTTGTCATTTTCTAATTTTGAGTTTATGTTCAGCATCACTCAAACACACAATCATGATATCTATCATTACTTTCCTTAATCTATGCCTTTTCTAAGCCTTCATGAAAATATTGATTTAAGGTTTTTTAGTTTTTCAGCCAATTTTATTATTCTGCCATTTAAGTGTATTAATGAAGTGTTAAGTGTAAAAAAAAATACCCATTGTTTTAATTAATTTTTAAGGACATCTTAAGGCTATTAATATATTTTTAGTGCATATATTGAAATAACATAAGCAGGGGAGTATAAAGTTCTTAATAATCATACATATGACCCTCAATAGAGGCATTTTTGATTTTTCATTTTCTGTGTAACCTAGCATATTGCCTCTTTTCTGAAATTTAGTAATATCCTGTGGATACAGTGCTTGTTTGAAGGTGAATGAAACTCCCAATTATTTTCAATTTTGCAGTCGTTTGATTAGAGTGCCATTGTCTGTAATTTTTACACTTGTTTTGAGTCTTCAAAGTGCATGATTCATGCCTTGAAAATGGGTTGTTTTGTGTTTCCCAGCACTGCCTTTTTTTATCCCTGCCAGTTATAACCTGATAACCTGATTTCATACTGTGCTTTAGCACAACAATACAGTCATCAAACTAAAGCAACACAGTAAGTGGGCACATTAGCCATCATTTTACTTGATCACTTGGGAGAGATTAAATTTATTCATTTTCAGAACAGATAATGAAATATTTAAAACATTTTAGAGTAAACGGTGGCAGCATTTTGAAGCTCTGGCATGCTCTTTGCCAAAGCAGTGTACTATAGACTGCACATGTAACTCTCTTGTGCAGATGTTTGGGAAATTTCTGCAGGTTTTATTTTTTTTTTTACTTAGGCTCATTTGCATTTAGTTTATCTAAAGTGAAATCCATTCAATTTTATTGAACTGTAATTCTGGTAATTTACAATATTTACATGCTGTGGTTAGATTGAAATCAGTCCTTAATTCAAATTCAATCTAAATTTACAGCATAGTAATTAGGGCTTTGTAACTGACACTAGGGGCCTATTGATTTAATGAAAAACTTAACCTTACAGTAAGTGTTTAATTAGTTGCTGCAATAGATTCTGCGCTGTCCTAAATTGTGGACTTTAGAGAATTAGGTAGTAATTTAAATTACATTACTATATGAAGATCAGAACTATATTTTAAAAGAGCATGTAGCCCTACAGATGAATTAATTTCTCAGTCTTTGAAAAAGTTAAAAAGAAAAAGGCAGTAATCAAAGTAATTGCCTACACATCTGAATTCAGGTAAAGCAATGATAGGAATACTGGAAATTACTACCTACCTTTTCAAAATATTGATTTAAAGAATTTAAAAAAACAGGAAAAAAAAACAAAAACAAACAAACAAACAAAAAAACCCCAAAAAAATTTCCCCAGGAGGTAAAATTTGAAATTTTACATATAGATAGATATATGTATGCATGTGTATATATATATATGTATATACAGATACATTACTCTATAGTGAAGGTGTCTTCTGAAGATGAAATAAAGAAAAAAACCAAAAAGAAAATCCGATATGTTTGTCATCACTATGGAACAGTGACAGAAAATAAGTGTTAACATCTATTTTATACACTTTTTATATGTGTATATTTTATACATTTTTTTTACAAAGTTCTCAAGCATTGTAAGGTGTTATTGTATTTCTCCACTTAATGAAATATCTCAATCTAGATCAATCCCATAAATTTTCAAATTCAGAAATAATGAACTTCTAGTAACAGCAGATTTTGTGTCTTCCTATTTCTCCCTCTTTTTGTTATCCCACTTTGGTACAGCATGGACACCAAGTCACAAAGTTGGAAATGGCCAACTTGTAATTGCCAATATTATTTTGGCTTGATATGTAGCTATTGTAACAAATTACAATTCATCAGCAGCATGTAGTAAACACCCTTCCAAAGCACTTTCCAAGTAGCAGTGGCATTACAGCTTTTTGCCATGCTGCCCGTGTGGATCTTCCTGGCTCTGGGAATCATAGAGTATTTTGTAATAGGTACTCCTAATATGTAAATTTTGGTGAGCCATAAATTGTATATCCCTAGAGGGTCATCTAGAAGGTCATCATGGGTCTCAATAATTTTAGTATATTTCAGAAAAACATAGGTCTTGTAAAATTCAACTAAAGTCTACAAGTTTTATTAAAACTTTTAATTATTTTGCTTGATTACAAATGTACTGGGATTTTTTCCAAAAATAACAGGATTTCCTTTTTGGTGTCTTAACTGAAAGGATTTTAACCTGTGTTACGCTATTCATGGATTTTCTGGTCATTCTGTTCCTAAGTCTGGACATAGCAATATTCCCATGTAAAATTTTTGCACAGAAGCCAGGGAACCAAGAAATCTGCTGATACACTGTGGGGGCATTATGTCTGTTCTAGTAAGGAGAAAAAGGGAAAAAATCATTTTATCATTGCCTTTTTTTAGGTGCTAAAAAAAGAAAGGCATAAGTAAAATACAGATACCAGAGAACAGATTTTGATCTACCTCCATATTTATTATAGAATTATTAACTCTTTACTCTTAAATTACTCTTTTTATCAGCAAGTAGCTATTAAAATACATGAAAACAATTGCATTTCCTGTAGTCATAGAGGAAAGTAAGAATAGAAAGTAGATGTTCTGGTCCTGGTCTAGGTCCTTGTCTAAGCTAAACTGCTTCTCTTGATCTTTATCATTTTATGAATAAATCAGCACAGTGTCACACCAGACACTTTCTATATTCAGAAATGATAAATGGCTTCTGCCTGAATTAGCATTACAAAAAAGTGACACACATCACCATCAAAACCAGTTCTCAGAGCTAGAAGTCAATGTGCAGTTTAGGGGGCAGGTCAAAATCTCAACTGTAACAAGCAGATTAGTTTCCAATCTTGCTGTTTCAAGGAAAAGGTCATTTTATTTTTTTTCTTTTTTTTCAAAGAAAGGCAAAGAAATACAGCACCTGGAGAATTTTAACCCATCTCAAGTAGAGTATATGTGAAAGAAATAAAGACAGGAAAAGGAAAGGAGATACTGTGTGTGTAAGTAGATACACAAGACTGCAAAATAAAATAAAGGGAATTAGCACAGGAAAAGCACAAGTAATGTAGTGAAATTTGAATAATTACGTAGATGGAGAGTAACATCAGAAAATTCACAAGTTCCACTTTTAAACATACGATGTATCTCAGCCATGTTTTCCCAACAGAGTCATCTGTGATATATGCTAGGTAGGGGATGTTTAGAGAGTCCTAGAACCACCCTTCACCTGCAGCGCATTTGCCAATGCTTGCAAATTTTGATGAGTCAGCAGCACAGTTCTTCAGCAAAAGCAGCTCAATTAGTCAAGATGATAAGTATGATTTCAGCATAGAAATTTGCCATATTTATTAGTCTGGTTTTGTTTTACCCTTTAGTATGTTAAAACATAATGAAAGCATTGTGTAATTTTGGAGTAACTCTAGAAGTTTGCAGAAGTAGCACATTCAACCTTTGTTTGGCTTTCCTGAACTGCCAGATTAGAGGCTATATTTAATATTCCCAAAAATAAAAGATTAGCTGAAGGATTTCTGTGTCCTATTGACCCTTAACTTCTAGCATATGCCTTTTTAGGAAAGACTGGAAATTGAAGATCACTTTTTAATAGAAATTAAAAATTGCTCAGAGTGTAATTGTACACTTCAGGAAAAAAAAAAAACAAACAAACCTAAAAATAACAACAAAAGGACAAAGCAAAAGACAGTAAGGAAAAAGAAGGCACTCCAAATTACCCTTTTTTTTCCCTCTGTTGTCTGATCATCAGGATGGCCACTGACATTTTGGAAAACCAATTCAATTTCCTTCAAGCCTTTCTTCCAGCTCAGAAGAAATCGAAATAGATATTTACTCATTCCAGAGGAATACTCTGACTCCAGAGTTTGCTGGTGTTGTTTCACTTGTCCTTCGCCTGCTACTTTTGTTACTTCTGCCAAGTGAATGTAGATTGACTACAGATGAATGCCCTAGCTACTGCCTTGACTTTGTGTCCCTGAATGTATCCAGCTTTTACATATAAAATTGAATTTAAGTTAATCATTTAAGTAAATAGGCAAATCCTAAGAACCTTACCTAAAAAAACTGTGAAGTTTCAAGCTAGGTATGAGCTGCTACTGAAGCCATACAGAAGCTAGCAAGTAAGACAAAGTGATTTCAGACATTCCTACATTATTGGTATACCAAAGAATATCCTTGGTATGATCCAGCTTATTCACAAACCCTAGATCCCATAGAACACAATTAAAAAAAAAAAAAAAAAAAAAACCATAAAAAAAAAAACCAACCAAATGGCTCTTTTACACACTGCTATGGTAAATATTTTCAAAGCTATTAGATCGTTGTGAACGTGAGATGCTAGTGCTGTTTATTTCAGCTTGGGTTTCAGCTAAATTGTAATAAATTCCAGTTCAAATGTATTGCAAACTCTTCATTGGCATGGGAGTAGGCAAATTTAAAATTGGCGGTTTCTTGTTTTTTTCCCCCCAAAAAAATTATTTTTGTGTTCTTCCACTTTGTAGTTTTTTAATGGGACACCCTGCAGTAACTTTAGTTTTCTAGCTTTCAAAAATAAAAAGGCTGATTGCATAAGGTTTGGGGAATTTTATTTGTTTTGGTTTAAAATCTGACTACTGTCTGGAAAATGACCTTGATTTCACAGTATTGTTGATGTCAATACTATTGGTCCTCTCAATAACATTTTTCTGTTACTGAAAAAATGGATAATTTACTTTACAGATATAATGTTTGTTGTTGTGAGAGGTCGTTAAAGTAACTAACATTATAATAAAAATTAAGATGCCTTTCTGCCGCTGCCAGTCTTTCTTACTAATATACACATCAGTGTGATAGGAGAATAAAAGCAAGTGTGATATAATAAATGTGATAATATGAAATTGCTGGCTTGTGATCATCTACAATTAGGCAATTCTCTTGCTTTTCTAATACAAGTTTTTTCCATTTGAATTTGCATATGGCAAGTCAAAGAAAAGGAGACAATGTAACAATCTCTCTACCTTAGAAAATAGATGCTTTCTCAACCTTACAGTAAGCTAAATAGTGTAAAGCTTTCCACAAGATCATGAGGTTTTACTTCAATGGCACCTGAAATAAATGAGATCAAATGATAAGACTGCTTTACCTTCCATTTTTAAGTTTGCGCCACTTCTGCCCAAGGCAGAATCAGCAAGCTTAAAAGTTCAATGCACGTAGAAGTAAGAAAGGTAGAGATATTGCAGAGCAGCTCACTGTACAGTTTATGCTAATAGTCATCTGCTTTTGAACATCTTTTGCATTTTCCATAAATTCCCACCAGATATATACATATATATGTATGTATATTTATGTATACTCATACATTTCCAGTTCTTTTGCTCTTATACTGGCATAATGGCTAAAAAGACATTGTAGTGTTTAAAATTTAATGAACAAGTTTGGTTCACAGTGAAATTCTATGAACTTATTTTTACAAGAAAGCATTGCTGAAATCATTCCTCCCAAGACAGTACTAGAATACATTCTAGATTTGCTTTCAATAAGCATAGTGTAAAAACAATTAGTAATTTATTATTATCCACTGTCTTTATGTCAAATATCCAAGCTCCATGTAAAAATGTTTTTTTCATATTCTTAAATCTGCTTTTCTTCTGTTGTTTAATGCCTTCTTATTAACATAATGCATGAGGATGAGGTGGAAATAATACGTAATAATTTTTACAAACTCTACAGAGTGTTTACCTGTTTCTTAGCTATATCTTACTTGTTTTGCCTAAGGTGAAGCTGATTAAACTTTTGAAAGCAACAGCACTATCTCTTTAGTAATCATGGCAGATATTTGAACCACTGAGATTTCTAAAGTCTGCTCTGTCTCAGTCTTGTTCCCTCTTCAAGGTAGCAATCCTCCTGTTTGCTATTTTTTTTAACCAGCATGGGATAATAATAATAATGAAGATATACCTCCTGCCTCTTAATAAGGTGAAAAAATTAGTATTCAACTAAAAAAAATTAAGGAGTTAATAACAGGTCTAATGCCTTAATGTGATCTTTTCTGAACTGATTACTTTATAAAAGGGCCATCTCTAGCAAATTCATCTTTAGAAAGGCAACTGAGTTTTGCAAAGCTACAGAAATAGGTCATTAAATTACAGCAAATGTGCAGATCCTCAGGTTAGCTGATCTGTACACCTCACATATTTGTTTCTATAAAGAAAGATATTTAGACTTGAGGCCAGCTCTGGTCTGAGAACCATCTGAGGAGATGCACAGATGCTCTGCTTCTCTGAAGGCCAAAGAGCTGTGAGGGTGTCCTGCCTGCCTGGCTGAGCCCCCACACTGAGCAGGGCTCCTGGCTGCACCAGCAGAAGAGAGTGGTGCAGCCATAGGCAATCTGCACACAAGTTGCAACTATGTTTGGTCAGCCTGGCAGCCAGGGGTTCTAGAAACACGTTGTCTTCAATGCTCTCACCTGTTAGCTTTCCTGTCTTCATAAACATCATGGGAGTACTCATGCACAAGAGAAAAATTTGTATTTTGCTTATGCGTAGTATTTGTTCCCATTCCCATTTTCTGCCTTTTTCTGGTGCTTGGGAAGGGGAATTGCAAAGTGCTCTGAGATTTGTGGGGAGGACTAGGGAGAAGGAGAAGAAAAGGTTGCTTGAAAGCAGGAAGTTAAGAAGAAAGATGTAGAAATCAGGATAATATTACAATAAGAGAGAGCACAAGGGTATTGCTGCAATAAAATAGGATGCAGATAACTCAGTGTTAGCAACCAAGAAAGCCTGAATATTATAAACTAGTGTCAATTGTTTTGTATCCTGTTTTGACAAAACTGAAAGTCTGTCTTCATGGAAACTCATTTTTAAAGAAGGAATACACTGTTTTAATCATTACTTGGAAAAATGCTCCCTCTCCAAGTGTTCCCTCCCTGTTCGTACTGTATTTAGCAGTTGTTTGTACTGCCAAGACAGTGCACTGTTCAAAGCAATATAAATCCTTTCATCTCCAACAAGAAGAAATCTTTACACCACTGTATGCTGTACTTAATTATATAAAATCTGCAGGGTTTTTTTTAACTATTTATATTAGTTTTATGCTCTGTCACTGTCTCAGTTTGAAACTTTATAAATACTGAAGCATTGACACAGACATACAATGTGACTCCAAGCAAGTAATTTTTATCTTATAAGGCCTTTGATCCTTCATCTATTAAATGCAAACATTTCTAATTGCTTCTTCTTGCCAGTTTTCCTACCTTTTTTCTGTATTTATATTTGGATTTTTAGCTCTAGAACAGGAACAGAAGCCTAATTTCCAAAAAGTGCAGTACACATACAGTGGAGCCCTTTGTCTTGTTGATTTAGCTGGAAGGTAGCATAGACCAAATATCTAATATTTTTAGCCATTTTTTTTGTTATATAAACAGTATTTCCACTGATAAAAATATTTATTCTTTTCTGGATTTAGTTAAGCAGAGATGAGAAGCAAACAGGAGACCTTATACTGAAAACATTTGGGCTTTTGTTTTTTCTTTCTTTTTGTTTTTGGGGTTTTTTTTTTGTTTTGTTTTGTTTGGGTTTTTTTGGTTTTTGGTTTGGTTTGGTTTGGTTTTTTTTTCATCTGTGCTGATTTGAATCTCTGCATGTTATGCTGCCTTTACACCTAAAATTATTCTTTTATGGTTCATGTTAAGGTGCAGCAAAAATTTCATGAGCTAAATCATACTTGAAAAATGTTGCCTAAGCATGGAGGATTCTCCTAAGAGCTGAGCTGGGAATATTTCTGCCATTGAAGAATCCAATTTCTTCATCCACCTTTCTCCAATGATATCAAAGCCCATATCTTTTTCATGTAGAATACTTCGTGCAGTGTTAGAGGTTTGCAATTCTTAAAACCTCAGAGGTTTCTGATAAACATTCAGATAATAATAAGCTTGCTAAATTCATTTTATAATCTTATTAATCTATGACCATGTTTCTAATTCAGTTTGGAGAATGGCTGAGAGTATCACTGTGCTGCATTGCTTCAGTATTATCATGTTTGCTTGTTTGCTTGATGTCGTTATCTCTGAGGTTTTACATTTTTTACAGATTTTCAGTTTTTGGAAGTTTGTATTTTGATTACTCAACATTCTGAGAAGTCAGGATATTTTTTCTTGTATATTCTTTCATTCATTAATTAGGAAAGTAGAAAGTTTTGAAGAAATTCTTTCCGTAAGCATAGTTTACCCATCTTTTCCACAAAATTAATCAAAAGTCCTATGTAAATCACTCTGTAGAAGTATTATCCTGTCAGCATATAACTTAGACATGAACTTTAAGCAAACTCATTAACACACTAAATTTACACCTGTGCCAACATTTGTCATTAGTTTGCAATGTAGACAAGTCCAAACCAACTGTGCACTGAAACATAGGTGTCCCATCTACCCTGGCAGTGAGATTGCAAAGCCAGTTCCAGGCAGACAGGAAAGGGCACCACACAAAGGAAATGTGGATTAACAACAATGGGGAGTACACACCAACCTGGTCTTCATATATCCTGTATTCTGGAAGTGAATGTAGAAGTGAGTCAGGAAGCAATGTGAAAATACCCATCCCCCTTGGCAAAATGTGGTTTATGCAGAGTCCTGCTGATTCCTCTGTATGCCATACTGTTCCCTCAGCTTTTTCCTTACTCACCAAGAACTAATGAGACAAATATCCTTATTTGTACCTGGTCCTAGAACAATCCTAAGTGGTTAAAAAAGCAACCAACCATACAGAAGATACTATCTGGCTCTTTTACAATGTTGGGCTACAACATTCTTGTTCTATAGAGTTTTCAGATTATTCAACTTTTAAATTCTTATCAAACCTCTAGTTAGCATAAGCAAATTGAAATTCCCAGAGACTAGCAACGTGGGGTTTTGGCAGCTTTTAAAGAGGTCAATGACAAAAATTCGCTGTTTCTCCCTTTAAGATTTCAGTTGCCTGCTTCTGAGAATGGAAGTTGTCTGACAAACCTAATTGTATATATTGCTGCTCCATGGTGGTGTGAAGCAGGGCTGACAGTTTTGTGGTTTTGGGGGAAGGATCTTTGACAGTGGGAAACTGCTAGCTTATTGAAATGTTCTTTCTCCAAAATTGATTAAGAAAATTATGACTGAAAGTTCAGAACTAAAGAGGAGCATGACTCAGTCATTGTTCAAATAAAAGAATGTCTAATAGAATAAAACATAGTTAGACCTCAAGACATGTTCTTTACTTCCAGGATATCGATGACAAGTGATGAATATTCAGCAATCATGCTTTTCCATTTAGAGTATGTTCATCACTCTGAGTGTGTTACAGAAAGTGAGAGAAGATAAATACTGACTTTAATCAGTACTATGTGGCCAGGCACTCTTGATTTGTGGTTCTGATTGATATGTCTATAACCATTCTTAAAATAGTTTTATTCACTGGGCCTTCCTTAGCAATGAAATCTCAGAAAAGTCTTGCATGTCAGCAGCAAGAGTCTAGTAGACACTATTCTGACACTATTCCTGTGAAGCAGTTTCCAGATTGTTTCCAATTTTTATGATATTCCGCATCCCCTGAGTCATTCAGTAAAAAAAAAAACCTAAAAAAATACATATACCGTGTTTAATAAGTTTAAATAATGTTCTCTAGCTTTAAAATAAAATGCAAAAGTAATAGGTTTTTTAATTTCACAATTTGGGGTATCTTTGTTTAAATTATTGAGAATCAAAAAGGTCTGGAATTGGAGAAAACATTAACCTGTTTTTTTAAAAACAATGCAAGCCCTTTGAGGCTGCCAAAAATTAGTGGCACCACAACTTTTTCGACCTTTTTCAGTGAGTATGTGCTTATTTTGTGTGTCTTAATTTCATTTACCTGTGCTTGATACAAAAATAGTGTTTGCGTAGTGCTATTGATATATATGATATATATGCCTCACAGTATATGTGAGGCATTCTGAATACATATTTTTGTTGGTTTGTGATATATTTAGGAATTGCTTACAAATTTCCCACAAATGTGATGTAGTCCTATATTGTGCTAACTTAAAGACCCTGGATATATTACATACAGGTAGAAAGAAGTGTTTCACTTACAGGAAGAAGTGTTTCACTTAAGAAATGGTTTGACATTAGAAATTCCTTTGGCACTCCTGAGACTTCCTTAGGTTTTTTGGAAGCAAAACATATGAAGATTGTTACTAGCTCTCTGAGGAAGTAAGTCAGCAACTTTATGAATTATAACAGTAATACTATTTTATTAGCATGAAGGATTTTCCAGTTTGAAGTATTTTGTCTAGGACAAGCTACTGAGTTGGAATTGTTGTACCACCCATGTATTAAATCTTTTCAGATTAACTGCTTGCATGTGACATTCAGAGGAATTTCTCAGCACCCCACAGTTCTTGGAAGCAGCTCACATACAAGGGAAGGAGACGATTTCAATTGGCACATTTACAGACCTTATCCATATGCACGGCTGTAGTCGCTGAGTGCAGGGTGAGAGATACAGCCAACTCTTACTCTATAAAAGTGAGCTCCCTAAAATGATCACCATTGGCCACATAAGACAAAGTTCACAGGCAATGTGTAGAGTACAGTAAACTGAAAATATTCACAGGCTGTGTGGCACTAAGAGGTTACTGAAGTTTGCTGGTGTTTAGAGTTTATTGCCTTAGAACAAGATACTGCAGAGGTTCTGTACCATATGATTGCTCGGTCATTTTTGTATTCTATATTGACATCCAGTCAAGGCAATTTTTATAAGAGCATGTGCTTGCATATGCCATATGTAAATTGTGCTGAGGAAAACACCCTTGGAAAAAAAGTATAGTAGGCTAACAATAAGTTACAGAGAGAGAGAAACTCTTTCAATTCAGGACATCAATTAACACTGATTTGCACTGGAGTGCGTCTGAAAGTACATGCAATATTCACATGCCAAATGAATTCATTAAAGACCAGTGTGATTACAGTGAATGTCAAATGAATTAATAACAATGGGACCTTTAAGTGTTACCATTAATTTCACAGTATGCTGCTGTTTTATACTTATGGGCTCTGAAGCTAAATGACACTCTACAGCTGCCCTAGTAGATTAATTGTGCATTAATAATCTATGGGTGGGCCAGCAATCTGGTGGGCACTTACATTTCATTGACACTTGGATACTAAAGATCTCAATTTCCAGTTTTCAGTCAGGAAAGCCATTTTGTCTTTAAAATAGGTTCATATCATTTCTTCTATATGAGATTAGAGTTCTTTGAAACTGTTTCATTTCTGAATTCTAGGTACACATTCAAAATTAAGTGTGATTAAGTGTGATTAAAGAAGTAAACCTTTGATTGTTTTTTTCTGTATATAGCTCTCCACCTGTGAAATATGTCAGTGATTTCTGTCTGTTAGTAGACATCCTGGTCTGTTCAGGGCATTTCTTTTGCTCCCTAATGTTTGATACTATTTGAGTTGACCTTTGTTTTTTGTTGGGGTTTTTTTCTTGTTGTTTCTGTTTATTTCTATGGGGGTTTGGGAGGGCTTTTTATTGGGATTTTGTTATGATATTTAAATCATTTAACTTTACACTGTTTAAAATGTGTGCTTCCATTCAGAGCTTTGAAAGCACATACCAGTTATGTACCCAATATTTTTATATGTCATGCCCTAAAAGAAATAGAGCACAGCTTAAATGAGAGGTTAAAAAGAGTTGGGTTTTTTCTCCCGCAGATTTATGACTATTAAGTTGTATATTTTTATTTCCAAAGCATTGCATTTTGTCTTACAGGAAAGTGCAAAAATCTGGAAAATAGCCTAATGTCAGTCTTTTTTAATTTACTTGTTTGTTAGTGTTTTAATCCAACAGTAAGGTAATTTATCTCAGACTTATTTAGGAGTTGGATATGTGCATGTAAAAACATATACTATTGGACATGACCCTTGTACAGATGTCTAAAAGCTCTTTTGGATGCTTTCATACAAGGGCAATTTAATCAGTCGATAATTCATCTAGAATGGCACATTCCCAATTCATTTGTATATTTGTGAACAAACCATGATAGTACTCTTCATGAAAATTTGTCATGACTCATTGCACTGCTAATAAGACATTCAAAAATATTATTCTCATATAACTCATTAATCTAATTTACTAATCATCTAGGTCTTGCTATTCCTTCTACCTCAGTTTTTTAGAATGAGCTATGCACACATAAACAATGAGATATTCTATTTCAATAGAATTCAATTGGAGTTGATAAATGGGCCATCAATTACACATTTTTAATTTCATCCATTAAACACTCTTCACGTCAAGCTTCACATGACACATTCTTCAAGAAGAGGTAGGAATACACTTCAGACTACTTTAGGTTTAAAACAAGAGAAAGTATTGTCATCCTCAATTACAATAAATCTTCCTAAACCTAGGAATGTTCCACCTGTTAAACACAGTAGCTGGACTCAGAAACATTCCTTGTGTGTTAAACTTAGCGGTGAGCAGATACTGCCAGTTTCGGGTGATGTCACACAGAATACACACACACACACAGATACACAGTGCATAGTTTGGACTTCATGTTCTGAGACTGCATGTGCAAAAAGTACAGAAAAGAGAAGTCAGTTCATCAATCAAGCTTTAAGATCTTCATGATTTATACATTGTTGTGAATTCCATGGTATAGATCAAATATTTATTGCATAACATTGGTGAATTACAGGAAAACACATAATCATTTTTTTGGACTTTCCTGAAATCAAAATATGCAAAACTCAGAAATTCCCTATTCTTTATCTGATGAGCTTTTTTGCTACTACATATTTCATTTGTGTTTGAGTTAACAAGTGAATATTGTTTTGATTGGAAGGGGTTGTGTAAATGAGTTTTTCACCCATTCTATTATTTTGTGACTCTTTTCTTACATTTGGATACCATCTGCCTCCAGCCTCCCTGTTCACTTGCAACAGCTTTTTGCCCACTCAGTCCCAGTACCACTGACAGTGTGACAGGTTCTTTGGAAATGAAATATTGCTCTATATTTGTTGAGAATATTAGAAGCAGTGGCAACTGTCTCTTCCTCTGCAGCTGATAGCAGTAGGGCAGTTCAGCCTACTGAATTTTAAGACAAGCAGTGCAGGAGTACATTCCCAGTTTTGCCACTAAAACTGAGATCAGTCTTTTCTGTTTGTCTTCTCTTCCTTCTCCTCTGATACATTGTATCTCTGTCCTCTTTCACAAAATAAGGACCTATTTAGTAAGGAATCCGAATTACAAGTGATGTGCAAATCTGGTATCTGGTTGAAGGTTTCCTCTAATTTCCTCTAGCAGTTTATAGCTCAACAGTATCATCTAGGTAGTTAACAAAGTTCTCATCTTGGGTTCATCTATTCAGAGGGTTTTCACTTTTGAACTTTAGCTGCATCCTCTGTATAAACAATATATTTATGTTGCATAAACTAACTTTTCTGGGGATGAGTGAGGAGATGGTTTATTTAAAAATACTGGATCTAGCCATGTGTATATTCTAATGAGGGAGTTCAGAAGCATCCCAAAGTAGAATTCCATTTTAGACAAAGTTTTGATTTGAATATTTTGACAGAGGAAGAGCTATAATGCTGTTGGGTCCTTCAGGGTTCTGGCCATGAGTCACTATTCCTCCTGCATACAACATTAAAGAGAAAAAAAAATAAAAAGGAAATAAAAAGAAAAGAAAAAGAAAGAAAAAGCTTATCTTCCCTCAAAGCTATGAACATCACTCTCAGAAAACTGTCAAAAGTTGTCTGAAGTTTTTTTTCCTCCTTCTGTTTTTCATTGTATTTTTCAAAATAAATTCTTCAGTAAATATTTACTATTTGAAGTTTTCTCCTCACTGCTCTATAACTTGGAATACATAGGACTTCCATTGAGGTAAATGTTTAAAAAGACATAGATAGAAGCAAATCTTGGCCCAGGATACAGGGAAAATATTATAATTTTCTGAAATATAACAAAGTTCAATATTTTTTTGAGAGTTCGAAGGAAATTGGGAAAATCTTTTGTTAAATATACTATCCTGAGATGTAAGGGATTTTTCAGCACATTGAACTACTAGATCCTTGCCAAAAGAATAAACTCAGTGCCATGTAAGTATATTTTTATAATAATTTAAAATAAAAATAGTCCTCATTTACTGGGGAGAGGGATCATATTAACATTAAAGTGGGATACACAGAAGAAAACTGCAGTTTTATTTTTAAATGATTCAGTGAACTTGAGAAAAAAGAACCCAAACAGGAAAAACTTCTATCTTTTGCAGTCATGAGAACAGACATGTGCAGCGCTGTTAGAATCTGGATACTCACCAGGGATCTTACTGGCTCAATGCATCAAAAAGAAATGTCTGTCAAGCTCCTACAAAATTTGGTTTCCCAAACAACCGTCATTTGCCAGAACTAACTGCAAAAAGGCACTATGAATCACATATCAACATTGTGAGATTTAAGGATGTTTGTAGATTTTCTTTTAAAAAGTTTCCATTAAATCTTTTCATTTCATCAATTTCCCAGACAGGTCACAACAGCAGCAGAGTGCTCAGTAATGCACATTTAATCCTTTATTCTTTTGGTTTGGTGATACTTTGCTATTAGAGAAACTTCAGATCTGATTCTGATGAGTCACAACACTTTATCCCATCCTGGAGGGCATTAACCAGACTGACAGTGAGTTCTGCACTGCTACAGTACATCCTTACTGCTGGCGTTTCTTCCAGTATGAAAATCAGTTCCATGCCTGCTGCAAAGCAAGGATTGCCATTAAAACAATACTTAAACAAGGTCGCTCTGCACTAAATGTCTTAATGCTATCAGCCTGGCAGTTCTTTGGGATTTCTGTAAGCTCTAGGGTTGAAGAGTGGTTTATTTCTGCCTTAGACTGCCAGACTTCAATTCCCACAGACAATCAGCTACACCCTCTTTGTGAGCCTGCGCATCAAGCAGCCCATACAGAAGCACTGTGTCAAATGGTTAAATAAATAAATAATGTGCCTTGGGCCTGAAGCCAAAAATGCTCTCCCCTTACACCAGTGTGAAAGGCAGTAGGAAAAGACGCTTCTGTTCTACTACTGAGGAAGAAGGCAAAGGCAGTAAGCTCGGCATGTCTCTTCTCTAATACTACATCAGAGAAGCTCACGATGTAGTGTTAAATATGCCTGAAATCTCATTTTTTTCCATGCCTGTTTACTGATGCATCCCAACACAGATGGAACCTTTCTTCCTGCACATATTAATTCATTTGTTATTTATGCACTTCTGATCTTTCTGACATTTTGTCCTTTGGCCTGCTACCAAGTCATTTTTTATAGATGTTCTGAGAAAAGGTGGCCCTTGCCCTGCAGTGAGCCTCACAAATCCCTGACACACACATATGCATTTTTTATTGTTCTCACATGTTGCTTAACAGTCTGCATTCTTCCTGCTTTACAGCAGAGCAGATGGGTTCCTGCATAGCATGAAACAGATGAGATGTTCAAATCGATTGTTTTATCAACAATCAGTTGTAGATAAAAATCATTTTAATGAGTGAAATTAATGATGTTTGCAAACATGGTGTTAATTAAAGAACATAGCTTGGTCTTTTTTCCCTCCTTTTTTCCCCCTGCACACAATTTTTGTTACCCATGACATCTTTCATTATTGACTCATGCCCCAAAGAAAAGGCGATTAAAATCTGCTTTTGTTTGATGTAGCTCTTATTGAAGAAAGAAATAGATCTTTCTGAAGCTTCCTGGTGAGATGAAAGTCTAATTATCTCCACAAATGAAAGGAAAAGCTTTAATTAGGCCTGTGCTGAATCTGCGCACTGTGAATTTGTGCATTGTGATGGATGGAGCTCACATCTCCTCAGTGACTGCAGTTGAAATAATGAAGAAGGAGAAGAGGTAGCCTGGTCCCATGATTCAGCTGGCAGAGCAGACTTGGAGGTACACCTGTGTTGTGAGAGTGTGCCCAGAGCAGCTGCCACAGGCCATGTTTCTGTGCAGTGCATTCGGCTGTTTTACAGCCTCCTCCTGAGCTTTGATCTCTTTTCAGACAGCAGGGGTCCTAACAAATCAAGCTTTTCATGTTTCCCTCAGTTTCACTCTCTTTTGCTTCACCATTCATACTTGAACTCCAAAGAGGACGGATAAAATATTGTCTTTTTCTGAATCAATTTGATCAGCAGCGGACATGACTGGAGTGGGCATTTTGTCTTTTGTGAGGTGTTTTAGAGCCGACTGTGGGGTACATGCTGCTAAAGAATTAGAAATTGCATTTTTTTTTATTTTGCCATTTAATTCATTATTTATGCTCTTAACAACCTTTATGCATATCCCTTGATTTGCTACGCCCATTTTTTTACAATGCTGTAGTGTCTACCCAGTTAGAAAAGGTGACACTCTGAGATAGTGTTAGACTGCTAATGGTCCCCAGAGATAAATCTGAATTATGACATATAATGCACTCTTCCACATTTTACAATGTTTGTGATCTATTTTTACCAAGTTGCATGCAGTTTACTCTGTCTTCATGTAGTCCACCTGATATCAGGAAGGTCAAACCGCTACTTACTCATTTCACTTGCAGCCAGCATATTCTTCTTTTTGAGTCACAAAGCACCTTTGACATCAAGGGCAGTCAAGGAGTTTACATCCACACCTTTGTGGGCAGGACAACAATAAAAACAGGAAGATGCAATTAAAGTCCAAGTCAAATCAGCAACAACAATCTAATATTTTGCAGTTTCTGTCATTATATTCTGTGTTGTTTAGAATTTATTTCTTTTATTGTGCAGCCTCTGGAACTGAGGAGTTTAGCAGTCAACTGGAAGTATGCAGAAATAGAAGGATACAGGATAACTGACAATGCATCCCATGTTGATTTGTTTGTGCATCTCAAAAAAACCCAGCAATGCTGTCTTTTCAAGCAAACATTTTAGGAAGGTTTTTGTAGGTAGATATACAGCATTTATAAAGCCTGAAACTGTTGAAAGCAAAAGGTGCTGATTCTGAGTAATTCAGCAAAGCAGTAATATGGATTTTAATTTATACTGTGTGAAACAGATCTGTGGCTTTATCTACTGATATTCTAAAATTTTATACATTAAATAAAGTTACTCACTAGCTGAAGTCTAACTGTATAAATTTTCTCATTTGTTTAGAGACCTTTAAGTCAGCTGGCATTTTTCTTAGTCTAAAATACCTTAGTTTGTTCTTTCTGCCCTCCTCCTGCCAGATCCTTTCCACAGTTTCTTTGTGTAGATTTGTCTCTTTTGTTTATGCCTTTGTAAGTATCTCCCTAGTGTTAGCACTGAGTTCACAGAGCTGAAGTCAGAAACCTGCCTTAAACAATATTCTAATCCTTAGGCCGTCAGTGCCATCATCCAAGTCTGGTGCCCTAGAATTACAGGGATGATGGTGAATATATAAAGGTCCCAAAGCTCCATATAAGAGAAAAAAAACTGGGGGGAATACTGTAACACTGAGCACAGGTCTGAAATAGGGGCACAGCCAGGGGGGAAATGAGGAGGCAGTGGAAGTCTTGTTAGACTGCTGTGCCGAGATGAGGAGCAGATAGTAAATTAGGAACGAGCACTGCAAGAACACATCTGAATCAGACCCTCCAATTAACTGTTCTCTTTCCTTCTTTCAAGTTTGATTTCCTTTTAACCTTTTATTTTATTCTTTTGATCTCAGCATCTTTTTCTTTTTGTTCAAATGAAGAGCAGTGGTGCAATAATTTTTGTTGAGGAGGTGCTTTCATTGTCAGCTCCTGTTTCCAAGCACAGCAAGTGATGAACAAAAGCTGGAAATACTCACGTGTATTTTCAGAATTTGAGTTTGAATGAAATTTGAGACCTGGGACAATTTAAAATAAAAACTGCTCTTCCTCACTTTGTGACAGTGTTGCGCCTATTGTGCCTTAGCTGTTAAGAATCTCAGCAGATTTTTTGTGGGATTTTGTGTGTGCATGTGTGCACAAATATATGTTTAGACCAATGGAAGTTTATGAAAGAAAATATTGTACAAAGTAGGAGCAGTAGTATTTAGCTGTTACGTGCTGGAAAACAGAAAAACTGGTCATTGCCTTGTAAAGAGCCTTGCAACATTCTCCCACACAGCCTCTGTTGAGGTGAAGTCCAAATTGCTACATGAAAATCTTTGATTAGGGTTAGGCAGATTCCCCAAGGAGGACTGTTGTGCAGCCATATGAATGGGTAAGAACTCTGTAATACACTTCCATGTTAGTAACGTTATTATGGTGTCTGCATATTGCCTGCCAGAACTTGCAGTAGTTTAACCTTTCTTCAAGGTGAGAGTCATTCCTGCCTTGCAAAGCACCTTGAGGAGCTAAATCACTACCTATCTTGTCACCAGGAAGAGAACTATTGTGTTTTCAGTCATCCCATATACTTCCAGGGACTGTAGAAAGAAAATTACATTATAGACATATTATTCTATTGATTTGTCATCAATAAAGTCTTGAAGGAGTTGCAAATTCCTGTGATAAGGCCTGCAGAACATGTGAGGTCTGGGCTTGTGGTTGGTGGTTGGGTGCTTTTCTGAGCACATTACTGGCTGGCTGGTGCATGCTGAGACAAACACATGGTGCTCTCAACTGATTCCATGTTTATGGTTTTGAAGTTTCCAGAGTGAGATAAACACAGATATGTTCACTTCATTGTGAACTTCTGCTAATTTCTATATCTAAATGGGCATATATTTTACAGAATCACAGAATGGTTGAGGTTAAAGGGACATCTGGAAAACATTTTGTCTGAAGCTCTGCTCAAGTAGGACCACCTTGAGCACGTTGCCCAGCTGACTTTTTAATATCTCCAAGGATGGAGAGTGTACAACCTTTCTGGGTACCTTGTTCCAGTACTCAGTAGCTCTCAGCAAAAAAAAAGTATTTCCTTATATTTAGCCAGAGCATCCTATGTTTGTCTGTGCCCACTGCCCCTCGTCCTGTCATTATACACCACTGGAAACTCAGTCTTTGTATCCTTGCTTCAGACATTCATATGCTTGGATGAGATCCCCTCCTGAGCTTTTTCTTAGTGCAGCTCTCTCAGTTTTTCCTCATATAAAAGATGTTACAATCCCTTAACGATTTTTGTGGCCCTTCATTCCACTCTGTCCACTTTATTCGTGTCTCTCTCATACTGAGGAGCCCAGAACTGCACACAGTATTCCATACATGGCCTCAAGAATGCACCTCACTGTGGACTCGTTCACAGTTAAACTTTCCAAAAGGATCTTATGGGAGAAAGTTTTGAAAGCCTTACTGAAGTCCATGAAGACAATATCCACTGCTGTCTCCTCATCTACCAGGCAAGTCATTTAGTCACAGAAGGTTATCAAGTTGGTCAAGCATGACTTCCCCTTTGGGGAACTCATGCTGAGTAACCCTGAAGATTTTCCTGTTGCTCATGTGCCTGGAAGTGGTTACCATTGTTACCTGCTCCATCACTTCCTTGGAGACTGAGGTGAGGCCAACTCACCTGTAGCTCCTTGGGTTGTCCTCCTTGGACTTCTCGACAACAGCAGTGACATTTGCTTCTCCTAATCTCTATAATTAATCAAAGATTATTGAGAATGATCTCACAGTGATATCTGCCAGTTCCCTCAGCACCATGTATGCATACCATCAGGGCCTCTAACCATTTTCCTTAAGCACTGCCTGAAGTGATCTTCTTCCACCAAGGATATACATACCATGCTCCATATTTACCTCTTGGGTTTCCTGAAGGAAAGTCTTCATTGTAAAATGGAGTCAGAGAAGGCATTTCGTATGTCAGCCTCTTCCATATGTTGTTGAACCTTAAGTGATAGACCTTCATTTTCCTTAGACTTCCTTTGTTCATCTCTTATAGAAGCCCTTCCTCCTGTCTTTGACATCCATGGCCAGATTCAGTTCTATTTGAAGTTCCTATATGCTATTGAGTCCATATATGCTAGGAAATCTCATAGAATAACTTACATGGAATAATTTTATTTACTGAAAAGGACAAAATGAAACATAAACAAGTTTGTAAAAAACCATGTTGGTGTTTTAAAAAGAGGAGAGGAAGACAGCTATGATCCTAGGGATTTCACATCAACCTGAAGTGTTTATGATGATCATAATTCCCTTGAAAACAAGTAGATATTTTAGAAAATGTGGTGTTTTGAAGTGTCCCTGGTCAGATAACTATAAATTTAAATGACCTGCAGAGGAATACAGTGTTTTTTCTTTACCTCTCCAGCAAATTATTAGTTTACTTTCCCATTCTCTGAATGCTATATTACTATATTAGACAAGTCAATATTATTCCAGAGTTTATAAGTATACTAAGATATTCTATAAATAATTTAAAGCTTATTCAGTTATAAGACTTTCAGTAAAAGATGGAATGCTACAAAGCTGTTCATTTCATACAGAAAGAAAGAATTAAATTGAAACTGCAGAGAAAAAGCAAAATTTTCTGTACATTATTCTATCAGGTTATGCATTGGCATTCTTGAGATTACCATACAGGTAGGCATATAAAATATGCTTCCATAACCCCTAAGATTTAAAGATGTTGCAGAGCTAAATCTAAGCAGCAGGAAACACAACATATTGAAGTTCCTAGAGATTTTATACTTCTGATAGTCACACTTCAAATCAATCCTAGTTCAGGGTTTTCTAAAGTAGCAGAAGGTACCCAATCTGGAATGAAGATGACATTTACTGAATTTCAAATAAATTCTGTGCATCTTCACCTCACATTACCCTGATATTTTGGTTCTATTGTTAACAATGTAACATGCTGTTGTACTTGATCTCCTACTTGGTGTGAAATTAGGGAAACTTTTTTTTTTTTTGCTGACATTGTAATTACACAAGTAAGTTTGGAGCTCAATAAAAACTGAGATAACTCTGTATTGGAGAGTCATAAAATTCTGTAGCTAACTAAACTATGATCTTTATTAAGAAGACAAGGACAGAAGTAGTTATTTTTCATTCATGCAACTAAATTATTTTTCACTTATACAATTCATGCCTATAAAGAAAATCTTTAACCAGACATTTTTTCTCACAAGACTAGCAGGTTCCATACAGTCTTAAAACTTGGTATTCCAAAATTCCCTTAAATCCCAACATATGAATGATTCAAAACCACATTTTGAATTCAGTGGAAAATTCCATTCTCTTGGGAACCATCATTGGCTCTCAAATCCAAAAAACCTTCCTTGGGATCTTCCATTTGTTATTAATACTGTATATAGCCCTTTTTTGTTGTTCAACTATGCATTTTGCCACAATTATCTGAATACTTTTTTATTTTTTTTTTTTTTTTTTTTTTTTTAGTTAGAAGGAATATTCAACAACATGCTCCTGTCAGTTTCTGCAGTCTTTGGATGGAACCGATGCAGCCCACATGATTCCTTATGGTGCTGCGATATTACAGGGAACCGTTTTCTTTCTCACAGCCACCAGCTGCTGTAAGAAAGCTGAAGGGTTTCTCAGAATCCCTTAGCCTTATGTTTCCTTATCTGCAGTGCTTTTTCATGCCTGATTTCCCAGAATTTACTTAACATTTTCAGAAGGACGTCATTCTCCCACTACTTGTAGCTGGATTTGGATTCATGACTCTTTTGAAAAGAGGTAGTGATATGATTCTCCATACCATCAACACATGATATTGTCAGAAGATAAATATTCTTCTCATCAAAATATGATGGAAGGACTGACTTGTCCCATCCACCAGAAAACTGAACCAAATTAGGGATGAACATACCGAATGCTCTTTTACAAAGACAGGAAAAGGGACTAGCCATCTGGCACCTCTTGAAGCTCTTTAAAAACAGAGAATTATTGCTGGAGAAAGCATTGCTATCCTCTGAATTCTTCTAAGTGGTTTTGCTGTTGGAGGGGGCGACTAGGGGTGCATGTTTTAGCCTGAGGATTTTTTGCTGGATTTGTACCATATCTCTGTACTTTAGATGAGCAGCTTTATTCTGATTCAATGCCAGCAGAAACTTGCTAGATTTTTCTGCTGTAGTAGATCCTTGATGACTTGTTAAAGAACCTGCTCCATATTGCAGAGAGGCATTCAGCAAGGTCTGGATTGCACTCATTATAGCCTCTCCAGCTGTAGCTGTCCCGACTAGGAGCATGTTGGGATCCCTTAGCATCAGCTCTGTTCTGGAAATGGTTGTTGTCTCTTCATATGAGGTGCCAGCTTTTACCTCTCATATCTAGCAAGAAATTATTAGTGATAATCTCTGGGTTCATGTTCTGTTGTCAGTTAAGAATTCAGTGGGACCCAGTACTTCATTCAGAGAAATGTCTTATGAAGCTGAAATCATCTGATATCTTCAGGGTTTGAAACCATGCACCCTTTTGGTGCATAGTTGCAGAGATAACAATCATAATTGCAAAATAAGCTGAGATGACTATCACTTTTTTTTTTTTTTTATTCACACCATAGCTGAAGAACAAAGCCTTTTTTATTTTATGTTTCCTTGCAAATAAAAAACATTAGTGCCTTTTCTAAGATTGGTCCCATAATGGTTAGACCATACTGTACTTATGGACAGTACTAAGTAGAACAAACTACTTCATAATAAATGTAAGCTTATGACTAAGTATATTCTGTCTAAATTCAAAAATTAAACTTGCCATAGCAGGTGGCTCATGCTAATCAAGAGCTGCTGGAGGTCATATTTGAGATATTATGCAAATTCAAAACGCAAAAATACAGACTATGAATAATAATAATTAATTACATTTGCACTTTGATTAAAGATTAAATCTCAGTATAATAAAAAAAATTGTGTCTTTGTATTGCCTGATATAATTAGGCACTCTCCTAAATGACCAAACTTAGAACTGCCTATTATGTCCTAGCAAACCTGTGGGAGAGCCTGACATGTGTTTAGCAATCATGGGGTTTTTTGTGTTCATCAGAAAAAATCATTTTAAAACAATGTGGGAGGGGCAGTCCTTATCTTTAAGGCAACTGTTGGATAATTGACCTCCTTTAGCATTTAATTTCTCAAGCCTCTAGGAAGCTTAATTTTGAACATCAAAGGGGTACCTGTGGAAGAAACTGTTCCAGACTGGTGAGTAAACAAATTAGAGTTAATAGGGTCATTAGCTTCTGTGGTAAAATTTCAAACTGGGTATTCCTCACTAAGGAATGTAAATGTCAATGTTTTTAAGTCTTCTAAAATATAATTAGACATGGAACTTGAATACAAATGCTATTTGTATTCAAGTATTTTGCTACATATCCTATTAACAAACAATGTTTTCTATACTCTGGGCATTTTTTTATTAAACATTAGGGAATCTGTTGGTCTGCTCCTATGCATTACTTGCCAGACAATTAAAATGGAAAGAAAAAAGATACAAAGCTGCTTTGTCAATAGTATGCTGCAAATATCAAGGATACTGTGTGTTCTATTTGCTATAAAACATGCTAGCCAGTTACCTTTAGAGTAACAACTGTAGATCTGTTTAACCTTTAAATCTCTATGTAGCAGTATAAAAACAACTCAGAGCCACAGAAAACAACTTACATTTCCTCATTTGGATTATGGATAATCTTCTTGTCTGTACTTTCTCTTGGTTCTATGGCTACATAAAGGGATAATTGCTGATTGAATTTGAAACAGAAAATGCAGCAAATTCAATTCCAACATCCTCTCATTTCACTTCTTGCACAATACTGAAGTTTGAGTTTTTTTCAATTATCCTTACATATGGTAATAGAAATACTGCTCCCTTCCTTCCACCAAACACCAAGTTTCTAGTCCAAACACATTTCCATCCCTTTGCCCACATATCTGCTTGCAGGCTGTGAGCCCTGGTATATCAATTCCCCTGAAATTCTCGCTGCTGACTGTTCCCAGCAGCAGCAAGCTCCTGGAAGTCAGAGTTGTCAGAAAAAAATCTCTTTTTCACCTTGCAACCCTAAGAAATTTAAAACTGTGGGGTTTATTCTAAATCTCTAGGAGGTCAGTACTCAACGATGACTTCTTTTTAATCCAGAAAATCACCTGCTGCTAGAAGTGTCATCATTTAAATAAGTAGAGAGGAAAATGTCCTCATAAAGAGCAAAAACATCAGGTCAGTCTAAGAGTTTGTGGAATAAAGACTGTCAACCCCACAAATATGTTTAGTGTAGGAGGAAATAAAATATTTGCTAGAAGTGCCAAAGGAGAATTGCAGAAAAGATTTAGACTGGAAAACTGCAGATGGCCAAGCACATCCAGTGGTAAATCACCTTCTCTCTATGAAAACTGATTTGTACCAGCAGGGTCTGAGTGAGTGCTACAGTGAATTCTACCAAAAAAAAACCCCCGAAGGTGGGGGAGAAGAAAAGGCATTTTAAATAATTGATCATAGCTATATCTGTGGTTACAAGCATAGCATTCAAAAGTCATTAGCCTGAAGGAGCAAAGAGTTTAAAAAATACTAACTTTCCTCACTAAATATAATCATGAAGTTTAAGAAATAAAAAGGGTTGGGGTCCCATTTGTCTATTACAAATCATTTTGTTGTGATAATTTTGTGGTTTGGGCTGATTTAATCTTCTATTCTCTCTTAATAGCAGCAATTTCTTTTTTCATAACACAAATAAAAGTAAAAACCCCCTCAAATGCTTTTTATTTAATGTGACTCGTGTTTAAGTGATGTTTTGAAAAAATCCTTGTCCATTAGAAGCAAGCTTTTTGCACAAGGCAAGATGTTATAACTGAGGTTTTTTGCAAAGTGGTTCTAGTTACTGTTTACTACCACTCTCCAACACTGCGCTTCAAATAGGAATCTTTAGTTTACCTCCATAAGTGCATCTCATAGCATTCATTTTTAAATAACCATTAGTTTTATTTCAACCTCCTACGGTGTTTTTGATAGAATGTTACTATTCTCACACAATAATAATTTATTCCCACTGTAAGCCAGACTTTTAGACAAGTATTACTCCATTTCTCCAACTTACTGATTTTACCTGTGGAGACAAAGCCATATCAAATCAAGATCTCATAACATCTATGGATAATTTGGGATCATATGCTGATCTCCTGATCTTGCATTCTATGTGTACTCAAGCGTAAGATTCATTTAACCTAAGGCAGACAAAAGTGAGGCATGTGATTTCCTTTCTGTAGTCAATGCCAAGACATGTGCCTCCCAAGGATAAGTCAGCTGATCACAAAACATTCACAAGGTTGACAAGAGAAATCATGGCAAAAGTTTATTTGTCCTTCTACTAAAGTGGAAGGTAAATGCTTCCTGCACTATTCCATTAAAAAGTTTCATTGGTCTCACCCATGAATGTAAGGGAATGCTTTTAGTATGATTTTTCATTTTTGATTGAAATCTTAGCTAGGCAGTATTCTGAAAAAAATACCTTTCCACCCTTATTTTAGAATTGTGGACACTACATCACTCATCTGGACATAGTGGCAATTCCACTTACAAAACTTAAAGTAAAAGCAAATAAAAAACAGAATAAACATTGTGGTCTACATATTGGAATAAAATGTTTGTACACATTGGCACTCTTTTAATTGTTTTTGTAAGGAGTTAAATAGTAGTCACAAGCAAGTATTAATTTCTTCAAAATAAAGCATTAAACAACAAACTCAGGATGTACTTCTAAAGAAATACTGAACTATTCAATAGAAATTAAAGGCAAATGGAATTTATTCCCATGGCTATTAAAATGTAACACAAAAGGATGCCCTTGATTTAACTTGTTACAAGCTGTAGGCTTCCATAGCAAGCTGAAATGCTTGAACCATACATAAATGGGTCAAACAAAGTTATGAGGAATATAACTTTTTATTGCAATTTTTAACCTATTCCCAAATAGGTTTCATTGCTTTTTCTCTCCCATAACTGTTCTTGATCCCTATCTAAGCAGTTATGTCAGACCACACTAGAAAGGTCTGACACCAGAGGGTGCAGAGTTGCTATTCCATGACTTCAGCATATCATCTGTAGGATAGTCTGACATATATAATCAGGAGAGGTGGTTTTGCATTAACCTTTTCCACTCCTGGAGGATAAAATGATAATGAAACAGCAAAAACATATAATGAGGCAAGAAGACCACTATTCTTGTGATTATGACTGAAAATGGGGGGAGGAGGTGAGCTGAACAACTTTGTGCAGACTTTTGATGAAACATTACCAATTTAAATAATAAACAGAGTAGATATATATATATGTAAATGTAAACCCAGACAGGGCTGAATATGACACCTAGAACAGGAGTCTGTTAAAGGAAAGAGTTGGTTAAATTTGTTCTCGTGACTGGCTACCAGTTGTCAAACAAACAAATTCCTCACAAGAGTAAAATATATCAGTATTTTGTGATTTGATTTGGTTGGCATCCTTAGGGAGAATGATTCAGTGAAACACCTGAAAACTAGAATCTAGCAGTTGCGAATAACTGAAACATTTAGTTTGTTCAGCATGGAGAAGGGGAGACTGAGGGGAGACCTTATTGCAGTCTTCAGCATCCATGTAAGGGGAAGAGGAGGGACAGGTACCAAACTCTTCACTCTTATGACCAGTGACAGACCCAAGGGAAGTGTAAAACTGAGTCAGGGGAGGTTTAGGTTCAATATCAGGAAGAAGCTTTTCAGAGGGTGGTTGGGCATGGAATACCTCCCCAGGGAATGGACAATGCTGTCTTGGGGCTTCCTGTGCAGGGCAGGGACTTGAATTTTGATGGTCCTGGTTGGCCTCTTCCAACTCAGCTTATTCCGTAACTCTACAATTCTATGATTTTCTTAGTGCTGTCTCTGCTGAGACAAGGTGTGCGTAACTGCAGCCTACAGAGACTGATTTTATGTGGTAGTAGAAAAATTGGAAAAATGCTTGTTCACTTTCATCTGTGACATTATGATCTGGGTTTTCTTGGCATGTTTCTACCAGTAAGAAACTACTTTTCCACAACACCTCCTAGAAGAAGGTCAAATATTCAATGACAGAGCAGATAACTAAAAAGGTACAGATTAAAAAGCAGCCACAACTAAATTTGTACATACTGAGTTAAAAGTAGATGAGAATCTGACTACAGTGGAATTTATCCCTGGAAAGAAGCGATGGTATCAGTTGACTCAAGAAAGAAAAGATAAGAGTAAAGCAAAGTTGCATAGGCTAAAGCTTATTTCTCAAAAGCTGGATATTGTGGAAATGATGTAATGGTAATAAGTTTCCTTTGTTTTGTCACACTGGCAATTTGCACACACCAAAGACTCCATTTATACTGAACTTACTTCAGTGTATTTTGAACATGAACATGAAAGCCCTGGACATCTCAGGAAGTTTTAAAGCTTTCTTCTTAAAATGTGAATTAAAGTTGCACTTTAAATTATGCTGCATGTGTTACCATGTTTACTCATGGCTCTCTGGAGTTTTTAACTTCTCAAAAAATAGATTTCTTCAATGAGAAGCATATGCCACTAGGGCCTTTTATCTGAATGCTTCAGAATCAATCAAAAGGCACAATTTGAGCAGCCATGGGCCAAAGCAGGATTCATGTGCTTGAGTGTCTCACCCTGGTAATATACTGCTTGAGTAACTTTACAGCACTCAAGCTGTGTCCTGTAAGACTTACTGTGAATTACATTTGTGTGTGTCTGTTGTAACTCATCAGCTTTTCTTATGCTGAGTGGGGTTTGTTTTGTTTTTTTCTTACTCTTTTATATGACAATCACTTCCTACTTTCAGCAATAGTACCTTTTATAAAAATCATTTGCTGGTAATAAATATTTTCTCGTAACCCATTATGCAAACCACATATGTCTTGCTTGATTGTATGTAAAAATAGTTACAAACTGTTTTCTTATAAAAGTAGTCTGAAATTGAAACCTGACACAATGAAAGAAAATAGAGACTGCATAGGATTTTTTGTTCTTCAGGAAAAAAAGAACACAAACAATGGGTACAAAATTTTTGATATTCATAAACTGTACTGTGCTTTAAATGCAAATGGTGAAAACTGAAGTAGGCACACTACTCTGCTCAAGCGTAATTGTATTTCTTCTTGGAGATAACTGATATGGAAAGATCTGTTAGTATGCCCACTCAGAATTTCACACAGGCTGAATTGCCAATATAAAAGGATAATGTGATTGACATTCACAAAAATGCATTGTTCAGATTTCATCATGTCACACCTGTGTGTTTTATGGTACACTGGACTGTGCAGACTCTTGTCACCATTTCTGTTTCTGCTTCTCTGGCACACTGGCTGGCATACATGTATTCTGTCTGATGAGATACTAGCTCCTGAAAAACTGGGTTTATTCCTGACATCTGGGTGCAATCCATTCTTCTCTTGCACTTTCCAGGTAATTTAATAGAGATAAATTAATTGAGACTTCCCAGAGCTAGCAAGCTTTGTGACCATTCTGGGTTTTTATCTCACTTCTTCAAAGATAGTAGTGAGGGAGGTAATGAAAAAAGTGAAAAGTAGTGAAAGAGGGAGAGATCTGAGCTTTGGCTAAGTTCCAGAAAACTTTCCAAAGTATGTTTCACTTTAGTTCCCATAACCAAGATAATACTACCAAAAAAAAATAAGCACTTAATACTAAGCATACTCTGTCTTGAGAATTTTGCATTTGAAGTCCTATTCATTTAAGAAACTCTTAATGTTTTCTTTCTTCCACTTGACTTCTCCAATCATAAACCCTACCCAGACTTCGAATTTCCAATTTATTTTGTCTATTATTAGATTATCAGAATATTTATTTTGCCCCTTGTCAGATTAAGTAGATAATAATTTATTTTGGTTATCCCACTCACATTTAAAATTCACTGATAGATCAGCCAAACAGAAGTTTTATTGCTTCGCCCACTACTTTATCATTGATACAAAAACATATAAATATTATATTAGCAGAGAGGATAATTTCCATTTTTAAAAAGTCTCTGAAAAGAAACCTAATGCCATAGACGACAGTTTTACATCTTTAAATAGTCAAAATCTGTCAGAAATGTTACTTGATAAAAGTAAGTGAGCTCAGATTCTCCATACAGCATAGTTCCATGCCGGTTCTCTTCCCAACAGGATGATTTTCACTCCCTAATTTATAAAAGAAATGCAGGGGAGGTATGGTGATTGCTTTTTAACTTAATCATTGATTGTGATTTTATATCAGTGTGTGTGTCCTGTGAAATCTGCAGTAATAAAGATGAGCATGTTGCTAGTCTGAAAACACAAGTTTACTGTGACACCATGCACATTCAGCCTCTTAGATTCAGTTATTGCTGAACAAACATCTGTGCTACTTTGCAGGACAGAGTTATTTTTTTGCAGTATCTGGGAGGGTGCATGTTTGGGATCGGGGTGGTAGCTAGGGCAGAGATGTCATTCCCAGGGAAGGGACAAAGCTCTCCTGCTTCCCAGGAGAGGGGGATCCTTCCAGTGGAGCAAGCATGGTAGGCAGAGCACTGGGTAACTCTGGTCCCGAGCCATAGGGAGCAGTCTGGGTGCCATGGCTATGGCCAGTCAAGCTCTGCACTCTCTGTTTTGTGCACTTATTATTAATATATTTGTCGTTACTGTCCATTTTCTGATCTCATTGCTCTTGTTGTAAATTGTTCTTATTGCAACCTGTGATCTTTGCCTTTTGTGCCTCCAGTCTTCTCCAAACTGGGAGGGGAAGTGGAAAAGGCAGTGGGAAGGGCATAATGTGCAGCATCTGGTTTTGGAGTCGTGGTTGGGGCACTGAACTGGGGAACACCATTTCTAAACCGTGAAAGGTACCCCTCTTAAAAAAAATAGATGAGACCTGTGGGATGATTCTGTTAATCACAAATTATTTCAAACTGTATGACCACTAATTACCTAACATACCATGACAAATCTAGGCTCTCAGGGACCTTTGGCTTCAAAGATCAGCAAGTTTGACAAGTAACACTGCCCCAAAATTCTACCTCTTTATGAGGTTCCAAAAGGTTGAATTCAAGTCTTATGCTTAGAACCTTTTATATTATTTAATCTGGAAGGGAAAAAAAAAGGCATTTGTCTGCTTCCCTAAAATATTTTGTGCCATTATTATAATTGGAAATTGATGGCTTTTATTGAAATTGCCAGTTTTACTAACAGATCTGTTAATAGCTGGAGAAAAACTAAAATCAAGTGAACTTTGAAGAACTTCATTTCAATTAATATACCACTTAGATTTTGAATTGTAAATAGCTGCAGCTGTGTATGTTCAGCCCTAAGTCTCCCTGACAAGATGAAGAACAAAATTCTATTAAAGGGGTGGAGTGGAAAAAAAAAAGAAAATTTAAAAATACAATTTAGGAATTGATAACTAGACATATTCAGAAGTATGTTTATTAAACGAATCTCAGTAAATTGTCCTAGCATCAGTAGTAGTGACTTAATTACTCTAGAATGAGCCATTGCTGTGGATTTATTTTGATGTTTATTTTTTTCTTGCACTTACATTGTTATAAAGATGAATCATCAATCCTTATGATTCATACTGGGTTTCATCCAATAAGCCCATAAAGTATGCATTCTCACAGCCTCATATCAGTTTTGGTAGTAGCAATACAAATTCTTCATGTAAATAAATTGTAACTCAAAGCTAAACTAGACCAAGTTCAAATTATATTAATTGCCATGTGAGGTCACATTTAGTGGTAAAAGTAGTTTCACCTCTTGATGACAATAGGCCACAAGTTTTGATCTCACCAGCTTTAAGGTGTCAACCCCCACCCCCGATTTACATTAGTTTAAATGTACTGGTGATGTTTGTATTCCCAGAACATCCAGTTTTCTAATGCCAGTACCACAAAACCACTAACAGGGTGTTCCCATGCTAGTAATCAAGAAATGTATCACAACTTTGACTCACTGGACTATGGAGGCAGATGTCTTCACCTTATAGAAGTGATCTCTTCAGGGGCAGAACACATTGCTTTAATACTGTATAATTTGCATCATTCCTATTCATCTTTTGAAAGATTATTCCAATCCCAAAGCTGTCAATTTTGCATTTTCATAAGAACTAAATCAGTTTTCAAAAAGTCAAAAAGTTGCTTTCTCTGTTGCTATCCTTTTGATTGATTATCTATGGTTCCACAGCACATTACGTGATCACAGCAATGTTCTTTGGAGATATAATCATCAAAGAGCATTACTCAGCTGGGAAAGTACATGTGAAGGGTGTAAATAATGAAACTGAACAGGGGGCCATTAAATACATTTTTTTGTTTTCTGTGCTTAAAGGCTTGTTTACAGTGTAGGGGGCATACTATTAAAAAGAAACGTTAAAAAAAAAAAAAAAAAAAAAAAAAAAAAAAAAAAGCAGAACTCCTAAATTGTACCAACCAATCCATCTGTTCAGATAGAGAGCCCTGCAGACCTGGCAAACCTTGAAGGTTTATCAGTGTTCATTTTGGCTTTGAAAGGTGTGTTTAGTCCCTGTGGTTCTGAAAGCTCTAGTTTATGTGTTAGGAAGTATATTCCCAAAGCAGATGTTCAGTTTTTTAATTTATATGGTCCTTGTAATCCTAGCCATATAGTGCAGGGCATTTTATAAAGCCTATTTCTGTGTGACACATAAAATACAAATGATTGGAAGGTTAATTAAAATTTGGTTTAGAGGAGAAAACAGAGCAGGAAGCAAAGTGTTGAAACATGCAGCCCCTTGACTTATAGCAGAGTTGAAAAGTAACCGATTGTGTGTGGATAATTGCCATGACTTAGTTTGGCAGACCCCTATTGTTATCAGAGCTGCAAGGCTGCCTCTTAAACTGTTCCAACACGGATCTCCCACATTCATGTCCAGAAAAGCCAACTGCTCTGTTAAAATTCACTGCTTCTTTGTTAAAAAAAAAGTGTATCTTCTTTTAGTGTCATTAATCCTATGTGTTCTGTTTTGTTGGGTTTTTTGTTGTTTTGTTTTTGTTTTTTTTTAAACGAGAATGGTTCTATAATTCTCTTTCTGATGCAAAGTTCTGTAACTGATGTGAATTGTCTGGTACTGAGTCGCCTGATCCTGGCCTGATGTGACTTTTATATCTGTAATAAGCATCATTAGGAGAGATCCATAAAGTAGTCTATGAGTCTTATTTGCACTATAGCTCTCCCTTTCTTTTTGTATAAAGGAACTTTGTGTACTACCTATGTACAAACAGACAACTTGTCCTAAGTAAAAGAAGATTTAAAAGTGAAAATTAGATCCATTATAGTTGGACATTAAAAGTATTGCAAGATCAGAATAAACATTACTGCACAGATTGCTGCTGTTTATGTTGAAACCATTTAGAAAATCAGAAAGGTATGAAGCCTTCGAGGAGACCTGAAAGCAAAATACATAGAATTCAATGCTTTTTTATAATTAATAAAAAATACTAAGGGATTGGAGAAGTAAGATGTGATTGTCTGAAACTAGCTATGTGGATGTCTGAGCATATTACTGTTACTATTACACTCTGTACATTAACCAGCCTTTGCTGGGTGAAATTAAATCAGCTAAAATATATATCTATAAGATTTTTAGTGTGGGCCTAAAATCTCAACTTTTGACTTCTTTTTTCACCAGCCAAAAATTCTCACTTATTTTAAGATTTTTATCTGATGGTTGAATTGTAGGTATGAAATAAAAGTGCTTCAAATTCTCCAGTTTAATTTCAAATAATTTCACATAATTTTTTTACTTTCTTAACCAAACAATAATGGCTGAGTCCTAAATATCAAGAACTCCAACCTTGATATAGATGAGTTGTTTTGACACATGGAAACATGGAAATCTTGTGCTTTGAACAGAGTAAGTTTAGTTGATCTTTTCAGATGAATATGGCCACAGAACTTTTACATGTGTGTCATTTTTCTTAATAAAATGACATTTAAATTAATTTTTTTTTTGAAAACTATAGATTTCACATACAGTAGAAAGGTGATTCTAAATAATACATCAAAATACAGATCCTACCAATCAGGATGCAGGAACACAAGGCATGAGAAAGCCTCTAATTTAGCATAGAACAGTCTCTTGTGCATAACTGTGGTCCTCTGATCAAACCATCTTTCTAACCTTAAATAAGGAAAGGAAAAAGAGTGTTGGTAACAAGTACAGCTAGAACATCCTTTAACAGAGATGGAAACAACTTGATATAGAACTGAAAAAAAAAATCAAAAAACCAAAAAGCACTAGGCATTTTTTGATTTTTTGGAAGGATGGTGTGACAAGCAGAAACATCACTGACTCTGTGTAAGCTCAGCTCAGCAGTAACTAAAACATGGCTGTATTATCAACAGTATTTCCAGCACAAACATAGGCCATACTAGCTATTGTGAAGCTGCTGTCTATCCCAGACAAAACCAGCAGATACCTTTATAATGCTTGTTAAAGACTGAAGAGTATGTTTTTTGCTCTACTCTAATCTTAGCAGATGTGGATGTGAAATTTATCCATACTGGTATACTGAAAAATTTCCAACTTTCTTTTTGGACCAACTGTAAGTTATAATTCACACTGCTGATGGTATCAAATTGTATAATGATTTAAGACCAACAGCTATACCAACAGTCTGGGACATTTTACTCAAAATTTTTAACCTTATTGCAGACTGATGAGAAAAATATTATGTCTATATCATTCTCACTGCAGCTTCAAATCTTAGAGTCTAAACTGATATTTGTTTGCTTAGACACCCATTTAATAAGGCTACAGGTGCAGACTAAGAACTTGTGGTACTGGTAGAGTTACATGGTAGAGTTACAGCCAAATTTCTTTAAAATGGTATTTTACTACTATTTCTTTTTAATCTAATACTAGCTTAGTATGACAAGAATAAGGATGAGAAAAGTGGGTTTGTACAACATTAATTTTCTTCCTGGGGAGCAGATTTTGCCTCGGGCAAAATGACATTCCTCTTATCTTGGAGATAAAGCAACATAGTTAGTAAATTTAGTCCTGCAATACTTTTGTATGTATTTTGACATTCCTCATTTCCTGATGACAAGTTAATCCAGCGGGAGACCCAAAAAAATGAAAATTTGGCAAATAGCAAAAAGGGTTGAAAAACAAACTTTTAATAGTTTACAGTACTGAAACAGAAAAAACTGCATTCATCTAGTCTTCCCAGGACAAGAAGCATTGCATTCTTTAATGGTTCACAAACATCAACATTATACACAGGTGTTTTCTTAATTTGTCCAGTGGATGGGAAATAAATAATGTTTAGGTTTTTTTAATGATTCATCCTAAATATGAAGGTTAAGTGTGTTAAAATATATTTCTTCTGTACAACAAGAAGAGTAGGTTAGGTAATAAATAGATGGTTGAATAATTGCAGTCTCTTACAATGTGGGCATGAACAGATTAATTTTTGCTAGTAAATTTATTTCCAGTAATAATCTTTGTAAGTAATCTCTCATTAGTAAGCTGTTGCAGTGAAAGAGAATATTTCAGACTATTGCTTGAAGTTGTACTAATTGTGCTGTGCTCATATGTGTTCTATATAATTCTCTTCTTCAGTTACATAGAAAGCTGATCAAGCAATACTTATGAGCTCTTAAATGCCTCTTTAAATCACTGGCAGTTTGATAGTTCAAAAAATAATCTATGCATTTTAAGATGGCACCAAAATTTATTAAGTTTTTTTTATGCTTTTTTAAAAACATATCTTTTTATGCTTTTTTAAAACATAGCTTTTCATAACATAAAAGGGAAATTGATCTTTGGTGTCTATTAACACAAAAAGGAGAAATTATCTTGAGATGCAATATTCTTTGTAAGATTTCATTTATAAAGCCTTCCTGGAGAACTTTAAATGAAAAAGCCAAAAAATCACTGGAATATATTTTACTCTAAAGCATGGATATAACTCATTACCTGTTTGGGCCCCAGTTCCTTAATCTGGATCTAGTATTCTGATTGTTCCTACATCACCATTTCTATAGATGTTTTTGCCTATCAAATACCTGTGGCTTGAAAGCCATAATCTCTTCCAGACGTGTAGATATGTCAAGGGATAACATTTAGCCTACTCAAGTCTGGATTAGCACCTTCCTATCAAGACTTTTAAAATCCATGTATGTAGCTAAAAATAAAAAAGCATACATTAAATAGCATAAACCCCTAAAAGTACAATTGAAGTATTTGATGCTTTATTTGATAATATAGCTCAGAGCATAAAGACTGATTGCAAATAATAATTGTTAGGTTTACAAAGCCCTAGAGAAATAATTGCTGCTAGTCTGCATGTCAGAAATTTCAAGGTAGGACATAACATGTTTAACTGAAACACAGCTAATTAGAGCAAAGTAGATCCCTTTCAAAGTCTGAGATGATGATATACACAATAGAGCTGTTAACTTCAGAAAACTGAATGCTGATGTAATCAAATAAGGAAGCTGGCTTCTTTTCTGTGCCTGTATTTCAAGAGAGATTCAGACCAATATATTATTTATTTGATTCTCGCATTTTTAGGTTACACAACTCTACAAGAAAAGGCCACCCTTGCTCTAAATGTTAAATTTCAATCTTGTCCAATCTTGTGTTAATTTTTAAAATTAGACTTTCCATTTTCATTCACAAAATTTTCTATTTTTAAGCAAATTGTTCTGAATTCCCATTTCCACCACATTACATCAAGAGTTAAAAAGCAATATATTTCCTCTCTTGGGCTGTATTTACAAATGATTTTAATATTGTTGGTCAAGAGTCACATAAATCCTTTTGAGAGAGCCATAAGGATCATATAATACAAGCATGTATATTACTGACTACTGAAACCAGTCACAAGCAAGAGCACTGGTGAGGAGCAGCCATTCCATTAGAACAGAAAAGGTCAGTGCAAAGGGAAAGCATTGTTGGAACTTCAGCAGAGAGACAAATAGTCAGTAGCTTCAGTATCCCCTCAGTCTCAAACAAGGTCCTTGTCTCATGTAAGAAATGAGCCAGGTTATTGCAAGAGTATATGAAAAACTCAACCTCTTTTGTACCTGCTCATTAGCAGTTTAATAATTTCATTCTCCAAAACACATTATGTCCTGTTCTGTGAAACTGGTTGAAGCTATTTTTAAACTACCAAGCTAGTAATTTCCAAATATATATTTATAGCTTTTTTCTTTTTACAGTGTGCTGTGAGTTAGAGACTTTATCAGGAGGGCTGAAATTTACCCTTAATTTTACCTCACTACCAAAGTTTTTGGTAGCACTCTCATGTTTGTTTTGCCCAAGACCAGCAAAATTCTGAGACCATTATCATCAGGTTCTTCCTGGTAATTGCTGACTTCCCTCAGTCTAGCATAGTGAAGGAGAAAGTCTTTTGTACACTGTGGATTGTTTTAAGAATCTTAAGCATGTAGGCATCAGGAAAGAATGGATTGAGTAGTATCCACAGAAAAATTGGCATTTTTTTCTGTCCAGATCTCTGCATTTGGTGTCTTCTTTTTAAGTTGTAAGCTGCACATCTCTATCCTCACCTGCAAGAATTGAATTTCTCTTCTGTCCTACTTGCACAACAAATTGACTTAGGGGTTTTTTTTTTTTCTGTAATGATACTTGAGGAAGAATAAAGAAGTGGTAGAAGAGTAGTGGCAAAGGATAAACAACTAAGGAAAAGGGGTTTCTCTATACTGGAGCTATTAATTGACTATATAAAAACAATAATTTTCTGAAATGGAAATATGTATCTGTTTATGGGAAGCAAAAGATGTGCTCAATCATCAGAATCTGTGGATTCCCAGCCACAGGAATCTTCACGTTGTATCAGTACATTAATGCTTAAAATATGTTTGGGGTTCAAAAGGTTAATATAAAAAATCTCATTAATAGAAAGAGAAAAAAAAATAATTTTTCCCTGGATTTATTCAGGAACTGCAATTAATATACTATTCTCTATTGCAAAAGAAAAATTAAAATAATTTATGGAAATCTCTACAATAATGAATGTACATATTCCAAATTACTGTTCTTAACTGTACTTAATTATTCTTTGTATAGTTATCATCAATACACATAGATTAAGGTTAATAGAAATTATTTAAAAAATGACAGATAAGAGTTAAATAGACTTAGCTGTTCCAGATTTGATTTGTAATGGATTTTGAAAGAAAAAATCTGAAATTATCAACAGTTACTAACAGAAACAAAAAAGGCAAGCCTTTATTACCACTATGTGTGGGTCCTTTTTTCAACCACCCAAGCTCACTTTAAATTATTCTTCCATTAACTCACTGTGCTGCCTACTTCTAGCCCTTGCTGAGCAAACATCAAGAGCTGCACCCAGCATGTGTCCTGTAACTCAGAACAGGAAGCACTTTGGTACTCTGTATTCATGGGGAGAAATGGGAGGAGGGGAAAAGTCCACGGGGGAAAAGGGAAAAAAAAAAAGGAGAGAGAGAGAGAGAAAGAGAGAGAGGAAGAGAGAGAGCAAGAGAGAAAGAAAGAGAGAAAGAGAGAGGGAAAGAGAGAAGAAAGAAAGAAAGAAAAAGAAAGGGAGAAAGAGAGAGAAAAGAAAGAAAAAGAAAGAGAAAAAGAAAGAAAAAGAAAGAGAAAAAGAAAGACAAGACGAGGAAAGGAAAGGAAAGGAAAGGAAAGGAAAGGAAAGGAAAGGAAAGGAAAGGAAAGGAAAGGAAAGGAAAGGAAGGAAAGTAAAGGAAAGGAAAGGAAAAGGAAAGGACATGAAAGGAAAGGAAAGGAAAAGGAAAGGAAGGAAGGAAAGGACAGGAAAGGAAAGGAAAGGAAAGGAAAGGAAAGGAAAAGGACAAGGAAAGGAAAGGTAAAGGAGAAAGAAAGAAAGAAAAGAAAAGAAAAGAAAAGAAAAGAAAAGAAAAGAAAAGAAAAGAAAAGAAAAGAAAAGAAAAGAAAAGAAAAGAAAAGAAAAGAGAAAAATTATGTATAGGTTACTAATACCTTTTACTGAGCACGGAAATGAAGCATTATTCTTACTATTAACTGAGTGGGATCTAGTTTCTGAAAAGGAGTTACTTATTTTAATACTCTTGGCACTGTTATGGATGCATTAACTAGACAATGGTTAATAAAATATGAAATTCCAAGTAAAAATGAGCTTTTCCTTTGTAAGTACTTGATGAAACAAGTACAATTTTTATCAAATAGTTGTTCGTTTTAATAGTATGCAACCCTTCCTTGGAGTTCAGAAACAGCTTTTACTGGACACATTCAAATTTATTTCCACTATCTGGAAAATTGTATTTCTATGTTTTCATCAACAAACCCAAATTTCCAGTCTCCATTGTACTCAACTATGCAATATCTTGAATAGATGGCCATTCTCTATTTCTTCATTGACTACATAGGCAATGGTAAATTTCTTGAAAGACAGTAATGCTGCCCAACTCATACATTCACATGAAAATATAACATATTTTTCTCTGTATGCATTTTATTAATTTACAAGAAAGCATCATAAGCTTTATTGGGGAGAAAAAAATGTTAGTCAGCTGGAGGGAAACAGAACTTGCAAATGTTTTTAGTCTTTTTCCTTCCTTAGTAAGAATATGAACATTTCTGTGTTTGTAGCAAAAGCAGATGAAATTACATCCTCTGACACTTGTTAACTCTGAAATAGATATGTGATTGATTGGAAGGTGGCTTAGCTGCTGGCAGTTTTTGTCGACACATTTTGATGATACAGTTACTTAGGTGAACTTCAAGTACATTCCTGACACATACGTTTCAGATACTTTGAGTGATTTCAAAGCTAATAATTTATGAAAGCTTTTGGAGCCAGTTATTAGGCTTATTCTGAATAAATTGATTTTTTGTTTTAATCCTCAGTTCCTTACTATATATCCTGTTTACCTCATCTTATTTAGTTAGAAAACAAATTCATGGAACTTTAATTTAGAAATGTCTGCTTAACTACATGTCAACCCCTTAACCAGGTGTCCTGTATGAAATGTTTGGACTTGAAAATATCTGCAGCAGATAAGTCTAGAAAAAGGTGAAGAATATATGGAGGGAAGAAAACATAATTTTAAAATAGACTGAAACATAAGGGAAGGGGAAAAGTGTCTATAAAGAAGCTTAATGCCTTATTTGTGAGACTGTTAAACTTAGTATGTTAATACTGTGGGACAGAGCAAATTTCATATCCTTACCAATGTAAAGGAAATAGTCCCTGATGATGAAATTGACCCCATTTATGGAGCCACTGTAAATTGTGGTTAGATTGCAATGGGATATATTAATTTCAAAATATTTTATAAATATGGATGAACATATTCAACTCAAGAATGTAAAAAATATACTTAATCCATGAAATTTCTGTTTCTGATTTTGCTACTGAAATTATTGCAAAACAGTTGTATGTCGTATTTGTAGACAATTCAATGGAAATTCAAGTTTTATTCAAAACAGTTAGTTGAACGATTTATTAGCATGCTGTAAAGTTTTAATTCTTTTTAAGCAGAAATTCCTTTATAACAACTCTAACATGTAGGTCTTCATCCAGTACTAACATGTAGCTCTTGTATTCATTCCCTGAAAATCTCAGCAGTGCTCAACATGGAGTAGCATATTTTTGATTAGCCAAGTAACATTTCTGTACTACACATGGACTTATTGTAGGTAATTAAGGCAGGTCTAACAGTTACTGTTTGTGGATTCCAGTGAATGGAAATGGCTTCAAATATTTTATTACAAGCATAAAAGAAAAAAAGCTGGTCAAGGGATGAATTTGACCCATTGCATTTTGATTCCAGATGTTCCAGAGAATTTTCCGCATAATAGAAACTAGAATTCAGTTCTCTAAACAATGTGTAGGAAAATTAATCCCACAAGAAATCAAGCTTGATAATGAGGAAAAATGGATTAGCAGACTTTGTATGACTGCTAGAAGAAGGATTACTCTGTGGCAATGAGCCTCAGTGGAAAACTAGGTGACAGATGAATTGCCCAGGAGTTGCACTGAAATATGCCCATTTGTCATCTCCATAGTCCCAAAATACAAATCTCATGGCACATTTATTTATTTTTAATTTTTAAAAGGAAATTTTCTTCTCATTGTTCTGCATATAAAACAATTAGAATGCTTTCAAAATATTGGTACAATATTTTCCAAATATTCATTAGAATTTTGGGGTTTTTTAGGAAGTCACACTTTTTTCATTATCAAGAAACAATGTACAATTATTCCTCTAGTAGATTTTAAATATTCCTTCAAAATTAATTAAACTGAGCAGTCCTAGAAATCAAAACAAAATCCTTTGCAGTTGATCCACTGTTTGAGTTTCAGAAGATATTTTGCCTTTATTAACACAAAATACATCAGTTCATGTATCTAATTCTGTTAGTGTGTAAATTTAATACGTGAGCCTTACATATTACATGTTACTGTTGAAAATGTGTAATTAAAAAAAAATCAACAAGGCAAAACCAGCCAAAATACTGAGGACAGTGTTAGGAGAAATAGACTTCACTTTGAAATTTCTGAATTTTTAAAATATAGATGAGAAATATGCATGCAGTGCTTAACATTGGCTAGTGCTCAGCTTCTCCTAGTAACATTCTTTTTGATCACACTAATAATACACTATGAAGCATCACTCTGTGGGATGCAGTTAAAGCCTATTTAAGCCAAAGGAACTGCTCACACACTCCCAGGAGAAAATATCAGAACATTTTTATTTTTACCTCAGTCACTCCAGAAAACTTCATAAGGGATAGTCTTAACCAGTGTTGCAGGGAAATAACTACCACCAGTATGCCTGGGAAAAATGGGAGAGAATTGAAGAGTAAATGCGGTGCTGAAAAATACTGAATAAGATGTTTCAGAATTAAATGCTTAAGGCTTACTTGAGCTTAAGTTGTGGAAGGTTTATGTAAATTAGGCAGTTAATAGATATTCTTGTCAGGGATCTTTGTAGAAAATGCAGATAAAAAATCCCACTCTACCTCCTCTCCCCATTCTCTTCCTCAGCTCCCAAGAGCTAATTTTCTGCCATAGAGGCCACAAATTTAGGTCTCACTTTTTCAATATTTCTGTTCTCATAAAAAATTAATTTAATACCATTTCATGCTTAAAGCTGCCTACTTTTATTTTATCTTTTACTTTTTTGTTTTTTAACCTTTTGCCTTTTTTTTTTTTTTTTTTTTTTTTTTTTTTTTGTGAAAGAACAATTAAATAATTAGTCAGCATAATAAGGGATGGTAGATTTTTTCCTAAGTAATATGTATAGAGTCCTTGGGATTTTCCCAAACTGGGTAAATAAGTCAGGCTGAAAAGTCTTCCTTTTTGCAATATCTTTACATCTAGGGGGAGAAAATATGTGTAACTAATGCTCTTAGTGAAACAGATTATTTTTTAGGCACATATCAAGAAAAGAATTGAAGCACTCATATAATGAGCCTTGCTATCATGAACATTTAGTCCTGAGCAAAGCAATGAGATGCAACAGAAAAATAGGACAGAAAATACATTTCTTTGTTCACTGGATCCTATTTCTGTTACTCAATATAATTGTATGACTTTCATAAACAGATCAGACTTCATCTTAATGGGAACTTGCTTCTGAGTACTTTATTTTTCTTCACCCTACTATTGCTATTGGGAGGCTGTTCCAGACCATCACTGCTGTCTGATCATTAAGAATACTTTTGATCTCCAGCCTAATTTTATTCAAAGACAATTTATAACATTTTTCTTCTGCCAACAGTGTCCTTTAGTTTAAGTAGGCCTCCTTTCATGGCATATAATTATTTTCCAAACAAAATTATTTATAGGGAGTGATTATATATCTTCTTAACTACAATATGTCTTCTTAGCTATTATTTTGCTAACTTAAGAAGGATAAGCACTTTTACTCATCCCTTGTATGATAGGCACTCTGTTACTCTGATCCTCTTTTCAGCACCTGTTCAAGCTTTGTTTCCTCTCTGTTGGGCTTGACTAGATGGTATATTCCCTGTGCAGATCTGTGCATAGGTAAATGTTCCCAAAGAGAATTCACAGGTACTGTATGGAGAGCCAATAGAAGTCATCGTGCTAAAATCCACCTTGGACAAATTCTAATGTTTGTGGATCTCATATGAAAACATATCATAATACTTACTATGCTAAATCTGATATTGAGCAGGACTCTAGACATATTTAGGAATAAGAGACTCTTCAGAATTTGCAACTCTGAATCTTGTGTCTATGCAGCTCAGGGTAGTGTCTGTGACCATTCTTTCCAAAAATAAAAACCCCTAGCTTATCTTCAAAATTGATTAAGTAGGCGATCATTTTGAATTAGTTAAGAAACCGAGAATGTAATAGTTATCATTAGATGATATATGAAGCTTTATCACCATGTTTAGAAGGCTGTAATAGTGGAAGCCAGCACTAGGATAAATTAACACAGTTTGGTAGAAGTGTTAATTAAGCAGGTTCAAGGAAGAAGTGAAGAGTAATGTCTTAATCTCCCACAGTAAGGTGTGGTATTTCAGTGTTCTATTACAAGCAATAAACATAGAAGCCGAGGAGAAAGTAAACAGGATTCCATCATTCTTTGTGGCTAGAAAAAGTGGAGGTGGCTCAGAGTGGCTGTTTTGGGACTCTGGTTGCCATCTTTTACAGGAGGAGCACAAAAATATTACTTTAAGAACACTTCAAGGTTTATAGATTTGGAGGACTTTTCAGAGACTAATTATGTGTTCAGAAAATCTAATATCAAGCTGAGATGTATGAGCAGCCAAGGTATATCCTTATTCCTGAGGTTACTGTTTGTAATGCATGCTGTTATTTTAAGTCAATAATTATTTGAAGGTAAGCATATTCTCATATTCTTAAATCTTTTATACTGGTGAAATTGAATCTGAGTAATTTGGTTCATGTCAAACACTCTATTCCTTTGGGTCACTATTTAAAGGTTTCCAGTCTCCCTTGAAGTATGAGAGGCCTCATCATAGATAGGTTTAAAAATGGTTAGAATTTATAGAATTAATTTTATGAACTGTATTCTGAGTTTCCAATAAGGAAGAGGGAGAGCTGGAATTGAAAATTACATTTCTGCTAATGCCTCGTATAACCTTCTGTATGCAAATGCAATTATTAGAAAACTTCTGAGGAGATATAGACAGATATGTGAGCCTTCCACTCTCTGAGCACTGGTCTAAGTACCAGTCTCTGAAATATCGTGACAGAAATGCTCCCATTGTCTTCTTTCAGATAGTCTACGTTGCATGAAACAATTGCATATTAATTAGCTGACACAGAATGCAGGACTGTGAGGATAAAACTCCATCCTAATGGCTGAAGTTTCTGTACAGGAAGGGAAGCTGCTATTTGCAATTTTTAGCACAAAATTTATGCATTTTACAAATTAATACGGGTTGCATGGAAATTTTTAATGAGCCTCCATAGTGGAAAGGTTCTGAGGAGCTGAGCCATTAAGAAGAAATGTGTTCACTGTGATTTTTGATTTATCCATATACAGTAGAATTGCTACAACAGGAAGGATTAAGAGTCCTTGGATAAAAAAGCATAGTAGATTGATGGTGATAGCTCAGGAGATGTGGGTTTGATAGCTCCTTGGCAGAAGACAAAATAGAATCTTTGTCCTGTATCTTCTTGCAGTGTGAGCTATTAAATAAAAAGCAATGTGAGGAGATCATCCATTTAGATTTAGAAGAAGTCTATAAACTCAATATATTCAGTGAAGTGCTTGATCCTTCAGGCATAGTCAGGATCTATGCTTAGCACAATTCTTTTTTCCCTTTTGGATGCTGACTCTGTAATCATGAAACTGATGACAGTTCAAGAGTAAGTGTTTTGAACGTAAATAAAAGCATCAGCTGAGATGCCAAGGCAAACCTTTAATCTCTTTTAAAAAGATTCTGATTGTATTGATTTTTCCCTTTAAAATTATTTTTTAAATTTTATAAATTGAAATTGGGATTACTTTATAAATCACAACTTCTATTTAAAATAGATACAAATAACAATTTTGCAATTTTGAAAAATTTTTATTATCAAAAATATTTTCATAAGACTCATATTGAAAAATTAGATCTCAATTTCTCTTTTTTGTTAAGGATGAAGTTTACTAAACAATGCAAAAATCTAAACTATTCTTATGGAAGAGGAAAGCAATTATAAAAACTATTATTTGGTTTTAATAAGTCCCATAGAGGTTAATATACTATTAAATTATACTTTCTTGACAAGTTAAAAAAGAAAAAAAAAAAAACCCACAACACTTTAAACACTGCATTTTATAATCATATACACACTTTCATTTTTCATATCTTCCTTGGGAAAAATGAGACCTCGACCCAGGGCCAGCACAATCTGGGACAATGCCTGTGCACAGCCCCACTGTAACCAGGGTTCAGACCTGGTGAGCAGGGAATACAGACTGCAGTGAGTTCAGCTCTCACTGCTTTAAACAGCCCTGCAGCACCACCCCAGTGTGCCTGGCACCCTGAAACTCTGCTTTGTGCCAGCAGCACCAGCCCCAGGCTCCTGACAGCAGAGCAGCATTCCAAGGGCAGCAGCACAGCCTTCACAGACCCTCTGCACTGGAAAAGAAAACACAGTTATGTGAAAAGACCACATGAGCACAATGTGGGGCTGCAAAGTGGTTCAGGAGCACAGAATCTTTAAATGAAGATTACCAATGTTAGATTTTTCACTGGCCCTGTTTAATAAAGTGGTATAGGCAGTCTTCCATATTTCAAAATCTTGGTTCTGTACAGCCTTAGAACTTATCCCGAAGTGGCAATGGCTTCTAACCATGTCCTGCTGTTCAAAAATCTATGTTTTTGATGACTTTTCAAGATAATTTGGATGTTCTGTACACATTTGGAATGGTTCAGCTTTTGAATTTACATCTGGGGGAAATATGCATGAAAGATCAGTTCCATGAGTGCTTCTTCATAGGAGCAACAGACAAATATGGAAATCTTTCTCTTGACACTGAATATGACTGTAGAGCCAAAAATCTGTCAAGATATTCTATCTTGAAAATAGAGCAGAAGTGGAATACAGATTTGAGCTTGCAGAGGATGAAATGAGCAGATGTTCTGTCAACAAACTGATCACTGTACAACAAATTTTAAAACAAGTGGAACCGTGACATTTACCACATTTTTGCACAAATCAGTTTTTCTTCAAGCTGTAGCTGAGACTGCTCTCAAGTCTCAGTATCATGTTCTGTTTCTGAGTTAGGTAAATTAGTTATTTTTATAACAGACAGAAATGCTACCATCATGTAAAGACCTCATACAAATTTTTAAAGTCTATACATGTTAGAGGGAGTAGAGAACTGTAGTTTGGGCAATTTCCACTAGCTTTCAAACTTCATTCTGTGACCCTGTGGTGAATCTACCACAGCCCTCCAACACCATCGTTACAACCTCCCCCTAGATCTGTATCTGCTGCCATAGGTTTTGAAAAAGAATATGCACAGATTTTCCTGCAGGATTTTAAGAAGGCTTAGCATACAGGTGAATCATCCAGCCTATCTCCAAAAGAAAATTAGCCTAAGCTTTTGACCAATATCTAAACAGATCACTTTAGCTGATGAACTAGGAGTATAGAACAATTAAACTTGGTACCAATTAAATTCAGTATCTCATCTGTATTTAGTGAATAGAAAGTGTATTTCACAAGCAGATAGCCTATGTGCCAAGCTATATACATAGAGCTATCTGACAGAAAATACACCAGGACATTCAAGGACTTCTTCACCTATATCCTCATGTGTCTTTGAGAAATTTGACACCTTGATCACCTCTGTAGCCAAAAATACAAAATTTACAGGATACTGTGTGTATCATTGAGGTAGGAGCCAGATAGGGTGCTAAATTTGCTTTACCAAATGACAGTTGAGCTATTTATTGAAAAGACAAGCTGTGTACACAGGTAAAGGTGCCAGTTCTACTTTCAGGTACTGAAAATTACATAAGATATTATCTTTACAATGATGGACAAGAAAATTCAGCATGACGTGTTTATTCCTTATAAAGTAATCCTTTATCTTTGAATCCAAATTAACAAAACATTAATATTCATTAAATTTTAGTAACAGCTAGCTTTTTTTATTGCACACAGTTATTAGTTATTCATAGTTCTAATAAAGAAGGTTATTATACACATTTCTAACAATCTTATGGTCACATTTAAATAATTTGAAAGAACTATACATTTAACAGATTATTTTTATAAATTGGCATTCCAATTATTACTTATTCACAGGCAATTATGCACTTTATTCACAGCACATATAACTTTGCACTGTAGTCTTGTCTCTTGACCAGGATTTTTTAAAACTTCTGTGCAGTGATATTTTTAGAGCACATCACAGAACCACAGAACAGGTCAGGTTGGAAGGAACCATAGTGGGCGTATGGTCCAACCTACTTAAAGCAGAAAAATCCTAGAGCACAATTGCATAAAATGCAGAATTAGGCAGTTCTTGAATATTCCCAGTGCAGGAGGCTCCACAACCTCTGGACAATCTGTTCCAGTGCTTGGTCACTCACACAGTTAAGAAGTTCTTCCTCATGTTTAAGTGGAACTTTCGTGGGGGCATCATTTTCTGCTTTTTGCCTCTTGTTCTATTGGTTGGCACCACCAGGAAGAGCTTGACTCTATCTTCTTGACATCCCCCTTTAAATATTTATATACGTTAAAGAGGTTCCCTCTCAGTCATCTTTTCTTGAGGCTGAACTGGCCAAGCTCCCTCGGAACTTTCCTTTTTACAACTTGGATAGTCAGAAGTTATTATAATGCCTATATAAAGACTGACAAACTTAATAATATTTTGGTTGTAATCTAACAGTTATTTTGGGAGAACAGATTGTAAGAGAATAGAGATAGTGCTGAAGGCAATCTTGCCCCTCATAAACTGCAGCTGTACTAATTACCAAAGAGTGTGAACTGCCTTGCCCCTCAATAAGCCACAGCTATTCCCAAGGAGGATGGGTGTTATAAAAGAGAGAGTGAGTTAGCTGGCCAAGAGTTGGTTGGAATCTGCTGGCCATGCTGTGAGGAGAGTCAGGTGGGTGTGCAAGGGACTGAAAGGGTGAGGTGTTGTATGAGGGACAGACAGGGTCAGGTGGCCATGGTAGGGGCAGGAAGGAGTTAGCCAGTCCTGCAGAAGGAAGAGAGAAGGAGTTAGTGTTGCATTGAGCTGCCTGTGGGAAGTTTACAGAGACAAAGATATGAAAGTTTTTAAGATAAAAAGGGACTGATACTTCCATCAATAGTGAGTCCACTGTCGTTGGGTGCCCCATGTGAGGAGTGGGCAATAATAAGCTACATTTTCTGCATTTACTGGTGGTTCTTATTTGTTTGTGTAAACTTAGTGTGAACAAACTGTATGCTGACAGCAATAAAAACTTATAAAACTGAACAGCGGTGCACTACAAAATCAGAAATCTTGTTGAAAATATTCCCTTTGAAACAGTCAGAGATCTGGCCTTTTATATAAAACTCCTAGTGCATGAAAGATGGAGCTCTTCCAGTGCTGCTTGCTATACTTTTGTTTTAGAATTAAGGGTCATTAGAACTGGGAAAGAAGTACAAAGGAAAACTTTCTGTGCACTGACTTTATAAATATAGTTAAAGAGAATGCTTTCCTTAATCAAGCCATTTCAAGAGTCAGTTTAGGGAATGTTGCCAAGTGGGCTTCCTTCAAATTTGAGTTGTTGCTTCCCTATTTTAAAGAGTTAATTTACTCTTCTGTCTCTTTCATATAAAGTAACAGTACCTTTCATATAAACCATGAATATGTCCAGCCCTGAGAAAACCTGGTATCTTGTTCTGTGTAGGGAGGATGTCAGCTAGAAAAAGGAGCTGATGATTGATGAAGCTCTAAGTCAAAGCTTCTGGGGAACAGATTTTCTTGAAGTGTGCTAGCTGTATAAATGAGTTTTGTTACATGTTAAGTATTGTACATTGATGAATTGGTGCTGTAATATTTTCTTGTTATGCTCATAGTTAATTACCAATCACATGCTTGCTGTAGCAACACGAGGATAAATAACAGTGGGAAGATGGAAGCTGATGATTTTTATCTATCATTCATGATATAAACACACATGCCTTGCACTACTTGAATCCAAATGTGAAGAAGAAAGACAACGAGTGATATTCTGCCCTTCCACAGACATAGAAACAATGGTCAAAGACAGACATTCAGCAGTGCTTCCATAAACAAGAGATGCTGAAATTTTTAAAAGTATTGCAAAATATGCATATGTCAGGTTGAAACCATGAGTCATGACAGCTCTGAAATGGAGAAGTCCCAATACCCACCCACTTTTTTTACAGTGTGCACAAAAAAGGGATTCCTAGAAGCTTCTGTTCTCTCAGGATGTGTTTTATTAAAACATCCAAATTAGAGATGAGTACAGAGCCAAAGTCTCTGCAGCACAGGCCCTTCCCTGCCCAGAGGGGTCTGGGCAGCACTGGGGAGGGGCTCTGCCTTCCCACCCTGCCATCCCTCTGAATACATAGCAAACTGCAGGGAGGTAAGGAGAGCATTTTCCCTTTTGGCTCCTGGACTGTGCCTGTGCCAAACAGGCATGGCTGGATGTCCAGACAGGGAACTGATGAGTGCTGTATTTTCTCAGCCTTGGCCTGGAAATCCTGGCCTCAGTCAGGAGGACTGTGGGGCAGGTCTGGAGGAGCATCCCCTACTCCTGCTGCTCTAGTCATGGAAGACCTTAATCACAGTGCAAAAAATGTTCTGTGAAACTAAACAGAGAAAAGTAGAAGTTTGTGAGTGCATGCAGTAGGGGATTCTCATTAAAGAGTGCTGCAAGTTTGGGAATAAAAGTCTCTCGGCTCTGACAAAGAAGAGAATGGGCATGTGTGTCTGAGCAAAAGTCCTTAAAATATTGCTAGTAGAAATATGGCTGTAGTTAAATTAATTCAGTAAAAATTTTACCAAATTCATGGCAAGTTTCAGTCCAACTTCCACTGAGCTTTATATGTCTGACACCCCCACAAATAGACTTAGTTCTATTCTACCAATTAGTCTGTCATTTGTGATCCAACAAAGTTGTTTTTTGGGGGTTTTTTGGTTAAATGCAGAATGCAATTTAACCACCCTGTTAGGATAGTGCTAAAAATGCTGTACAATTGTAGGATTAGTGGCTTGGTATAGATCTTTGGAAAAGCTGGAAGTTAGAACTACTATATATGCCTTGGCTTTAAGTGACCATTTTATTTTATTTATCAGTCTAAAGTCAGTCGCTACCAAATTATTAAACAGGAAAGCATGGGCTAATTAAATGTTCATGCACATATCTCCCCTTCTTTTTTCTATGGAGATGGGCAACTTAAAAAAAGGAAAGTGTAGAAAAAAGTTATTTTGAAAGTGAGAATCATAATGATGAGCCGTTGTGTGGTAATCTATAATTAGGTTATACAGTGCCATAGCGAAAATTGAGTGCTCTGGATCAAACCAAGAATTCTGAAAGTTTGATTTTTTTTTTTTTTTTTTTTTTTTTTTTTTTTTTTTGGTTTGGTTGTTTTTCTGGGTCTTTTTACTGAATTTTTAAAAATATTAATTCAAATGTTTATCCAGCTATGTGTTTTTTTACTATTTGACAGCTAGTATCATACTTGGAAAAAAACATCATAAAAAATTGAATTCATAGAAAATTAGATTAATTTTCAATAGAGACATCTTTTTACAACAACCACCTATTTGTGGCTCAGGATACTGAGGTATCAATGAATTTATTTGTGCTCTTTTACCCCTAGTCTATTGGTCACCATTGTCATTCATTTGACAAAAAGAACCCCTACCTTCTAGCAGTGGTGCATCTAGCTTCTGCAAGGAGCTAGAAAAGCAGATAGCTAGCTTATTTTTCTGAAACATGCTGTTTTATTCTTGGATGATGTCTTGCTCAGTTGCCTCTGAATTCAGATTAGATGCTATTGCACTGTGGTTTGAGCAACAACTCACAAGGGAAGGTAACACAAACTACTTTATTCCAAGGCTTATTTTCACCCATTTTAACTTCCAAGGGGAGGAAATGCATGTTCAATTAGTTATTTCTCATTCTTGATCTTAGACCAATGGTGGATTACTTTAGAAAAGTCAAAGAAAATAAGGGGAATCAATTCTGAGGGACAATGTTGTGAAGAATTTACATATTTCAGTTTTACGGAAGTGTTGTGACCTTTTTTTGCTCTCCTGTATCTCTGAAGTATTTGGTGTTAAAAGTTCAAACTTGTCATGCACTTAATCCTTGATGAGAACAAGTGCATGTGCCATGTCTGAACTAAATTAGATTTGACTTAGAAACAGAGAATATCCTTTTAGTTCTATCCAGAATGGAAGATAATTAAGCAGTTCCAGATGCCTGCATGTGGCATCTTTAGCAGACATGAGCATATTCCTTCATCCTCCCCTGTAATTCTATTCTGGTTTGCCTTACATTTAAAATGAGAAGAGGAAAAGAAAGTTACCTTTCCTTTATGTTGTGTCACTTACCAAACAACTTATTCATATTTTGCACATTTTATTACTGAAAAAAAAATTATAATTATAATATATGCTTAGCAGAATACTTTTATGTTATATTTCTGGGGCAGCACTAAGACTGCACCAAATCAAGGTATTTTTTTAATGCCTCCTTAAAGCATAACTTGAGGATTGTAGTACTCTCAAAACTCTGACTTGCACAGCACTGTGTGAGAAAATGATTAGTCTTTAAACCTGGAGTAGGACTGTGAGTTGACTAGAACCAATTATTTGAGGTTCACTGCTTTGGGAAGGCCTAGAAAATATCTAAGAGGCATGACATTTTCTGTCTTCCAGCTGTAGATACTGGTTTTCTTCCTGTCTGTTGTGAGTAAGTAATTTTGGCTCTCAGGATTCTTGGCTCCACATCTTTCTCAAAGTCCCATAATGACTTGATGTGAAGAAATGGATGAAGTTTCTTCTTGTATCTGTTTACAGATGTAAGAGTAGAGGCAGAACTTTTGTATGACCTGTTACTGGGTCCTAAATTCAGTTATTGAACTTTTTACTTTTGCTAGCAGACTTCTAAGTATAAAAAATGGCACATCTTTTAATGTACTTATTTTTCTTTTAGATGATAGCTGCTGCTCTAGTTATATTTCATTCACTTTGCAGACAATAATAAAAGTATATGCCAGCTGTCAACACGGTACATTCCCACAGAACCATGCTAGTGGGAGAGGAACTGTTTCATCCACACTTCAGTTTTACACATCCTTTTCTTCCAAACCTGTTGCTCCCACTACAGTGTCATAGGACAGATATTTTTTTGTTTTCCTCATTGCTCTTCTTGGGAGGAAAAAATATGTAGTTTGCGTGACTGACCTACAGTGATCTTCCAACAGATAAGAGAAAAAAAAATCCGAAGCATGAGGAATACTTGGACCTCTACTTCAAGAGTGCCATATCAGTATTGTAAGGAAGTAAATTAATCTCATTCTTCACTGACAATGCAGTTGCTCAAGATCTTATTTGCAATATGTGGCAGAAAATACCTTTTAATACATTTTCATTAAGTAAACTGCAGCACAGATGTGCTGACTGCAAGAATGTTTTCTCAAGTTAGAGGAAACACAGGGATGATTATGTGTACCAAAGTAATGCATATTGTAGAAGTCTCACCTAATAGTTTCTTCATCAGGACAATTGGAGTATATGTTTAGAATTAATACTGTGTAGTACACTGGCTACTCTGTTTATTTATAAGCTGTAATGAAATGTGTTAGAAAAGAAAAAAATGGCCATTGTTTCTTCTGCTGATTAGCATTGCCTCTACTTATTTGTACGGATTACTTTTATATGAATAAAAAACGAAGTGCTGCAATATCAGTAGGTATTTCTTAATACTCAAGTGAGCTATAAATGTAACCATCCCTTTTATATTTAAATTAGGTATTTGATATAAATCAACAAAGCTCAGTGGTGAAAACTGACAACTCCATGCATAATGCTGTAAAGAGAATGATTTCTCAAATATTTACCACATCTATAATTTTTTTACATGCTGGCAGAAGAAATACCAACTGAGTAGCCCATGCATGTATATTTTATCTATTTTATAATTTGTGTCATTTTAATCCTCATAGTACCTCATTTTTTTCTTCCAGTAGACTAAATAAGAAATCTATGATTACTTACAGAGTCCTTAACAATGGGAGACTCTATTAAGCATGCAGAGAAAACAAATGCAACCCATGAATTTAATTCTAGTTTTCATTATCTTTTATTTGTGTATCACACCCTAAAGCTGTCGATTCTATTCTCATATTCATCTTTCTAGTAAAATGTTTGGAGTCAGAGGGGAATGTGCTGAACAACTGAATTATTGATTCACTTTATGTGAGAAGAAATCCCTTGTATTTTAAAAATTTTAATGTTTTAAGTTACTAATGTATTTTTTCCAATATTTGTACCTCTGGAAGGATCCTAAATCTTGATGGTAAATTATTGTCAAAGTACAGTAAATATTTTATGCATGGTACAGTATCATAAATTGGGAAATTCTCAACAGCAAATGTACCAACTTTAGCATAACATCTCAAATTCTGTCAGGAAATGTTTCATGTCAGCATGGTGGTGTATTTGGCCTCTGTTCAACCTCTTGCAAATCATTAAGAATGCTTTTCCCCCTTTCTTTATGTAGTTTGCTTCTTACCCTTTTTTTCCCTGTCTATTTGCCAGAGATATCTTTGCGTAGTTGCAGAATCTGGCTTCACTGAAGACCTGCTTTTTGTGGTTTTAAACTGGATTGACTGAAGCAAAGGAAAGCTGAATGACTTGCCTGAGGTTGGCTCACTAGGGATTAGAGCCAGGAATCCTCTTGCTCACAGCCATTTGCTCTAAGCTGGAAACCTCACTGCCTTCATATTATCCCAGCAAAACGAGGGGCATAGCTCACATTTAGTTTATTTCTAATGCTTTGCATTACCTTTTTTTTTGTTCAGATTTTAGAGATTCTTTTTCCCAGTCCATCTTACTTTTGGACATAAACACAAATTCTTCTTTGGGTTTATATTTCATTTAATATTTATCTTTTCAGGGTCTGTGGTACGTAATAGCATTTACAAATCAGTCTTCTCAGAATATCGTCCTATTTAGCAATGGATAACTTCTGTTCTTATAAGCAATTGTCAAAAAGACCTATCATAAAAGAACCACCCCAAAATATTTTTCATAACCTGTGAACTTACTGCTAAAAGTAGTAAGTATGACTATCTGCATGTATGCACACACACCCCATGAATATATTTGTTTATACATGCAAATTTGCACGCCTACACTCATGCACAATACTGTCTTTTAAAACCAAAGTTTTATGTAATGGTCAACAATTATACCATATTTCTGGAAGCAAGGCTCCAAGATAACTTTTTTGTTTTCCCAGTACCAGGCCATAAGGCTTCTGGCCAAAGACAGAATCCCTAGAAATTCTATGCCTTCTAGCAATTAGTCTATTGGGTTTCCAAGATATATGGTTTCCAATAATTTCCTTTAGAAGCCTTCCCTCTTACTAACCAAATTTCCTGTGCTGGAAGTGTACTTGTAAAAGTGTATATGCTGAAGCTGTTAGAATTTAGAGCCCAAAGTGTGGCAGAGCAAATTTTTCTCATAGCTCTTTTATGCCATAATTTTGCTGGTGATTTTATTGTCACAGTTGTTTTTCCAATTCTGAATGCATAATTAAAGTGCAGTTTTCAGATCTGGTGGTAGAAGACACATTGGCCTTGAGGGATTGGTAATTATGAAGAGATTCCTAATCTATTATACATGACAGTAGGAAGAGGCAAAAATAAGTAGTAAAAGGTAAAGGACAACAACCTAGAGTCATCTGGGAACAGGCAGGGAAGTACACAAGGTCAATCTGTGGTATGCAACATTTCTTTGCCATCTTAAAAATATCTTAATGGAACTTAGAATAAAGTAAAAAGAGTTCCACTTTTCTTCTTTCCTACCCTAGCATAAAGACAGAAGGGCTTCTGCATTGAGAAGACTTGCTCTCCTGAGCAGGGAAAGAAGAAAATGTGTATCACATGCTGTATTTTAGTCACGTTTCTGTACCTATCAAGTGGTAAATATGCCAGAAAACCTAAACAGAGAAAAAAAAAATTGTCTTCATAAAAAAAAAAAAAAAAAAAAAAAAAAAAAAAAAAAAAAAAAAAAAAAAAAGAAAAGATAAAAAAAGCTATGATTTTACTAATTTTGGAGATGGAACACTCTGTAATTCTGAAAAATTTCTTCCATGGCTGTGTCCACATTACTAAGTCTAGAAGTACTTTCCATTTCTTTGGGCCTCTCATGTAGCCCAGCCATTTCTCATTTCTGTATTGAAGCAGACTAATGAGTCGACCTTTCGCTTCGTGAGCTTGTTTTACATAAAAGTTACAGGTAGATTCATAGATTAGGTGAAAGCTGAAATGCATTTTTCACAATTTCCTCCATACAATTGTAAGGGATGTGCTCTTGAAAAGTATCACATTACAGTGAGTCAGGTGATCCCCATGCAGAGAATATGGAGACTTCTTTTAAATGCTTAAAAATATTCTCAAGGATTCTTTAGGTCACTATGAAATTTCTTAACAAATCAAAGAAAGGAAACATTATAGGAAGATGCCTAATTTGTTAATAATTTAGAAAATTTCCCTCATTCAGACCAATTCAAATCTACTCCAGCTTGTGAGGCTTAAGGGAGACCAGATGGTGGTAGTACATTGGAAGGTATCCAAAATTGCTTTTGAGTTAATTGATATAGTGGAGAAGAGATCTCTGAAGAAGTATATATCCCCAGGTAGTTGATTGCTTTGGAATTCCAGCAGAGAAGAAATGTGTCAAAAATGAGAAAGGAAACATAAGTTATTGAGTGGTTTTATCTTAGATTTAGCCCACTAAATTTCTACCCAAACATACATGAAAAAAATAATAGTTTGCTAAATAAGGAAAAAAAAGGACATTGCAGAACTAGATGGAATTGAGAAAATAGCCATTAGTTTTTACTTTATTTACACTTCTTTTCCATTGTTTAAGTGTATAAAAGTAGACCTTTTTTTTCATTTGGACAGTAAATTTCAATCAGAATGGCTACATTGGATCTTCTAGTATATTGTTACGTACTGCTAAATGTACTAAAGTAGAATTGCCACCAAAGGTTGTTTTAAATCTCTATAAAACAGAGCAAATGAAACTGGAAAAGTAATTCATAGCTATGAAAAAATATGGAAAATTAATATAGAACTTTAAATCACGGAGAAATCAGGATATAAGTAGTGAATATTCACTCTTCTCCTAGGCTTCCTAACTGAACACCTGCATTGTGCCCACTTAATTAGCAAGGAATCTACTTCTATTGTATATTTGACATTATAATGAATACAGAAACTTAGAATTATTTAGCTTGGAAAAGAACTCAAAGATCATGGCATCCAAGCTTTAATACATAATAGACATTGAGTGTAAGCTTTGGTACCTTTGCTTAGTTTTATTTTTTTCTTCTTGTTTTTTTCTTTGTCTTTTTCATTTTCTTTCATTTTTCTTTTCCTTTTTCCTCTTCCCTTTCCTGTTTTTCCTTTATCTTTTTCCTACAAACATCTGTGATTGCATATATTTAGTTCTTAATAATGAGATAAATCCTTCAATATTTTTAATAATTTAAAATTTAATTTTGGAAATGTTTCATCAGGAAACTTAGCATTTTCTGTGCTTTTCTTTCACACGATGCCTTTCAATCTTTTTTAGTGTGCATTCCGTTAGAAGAGCAGTCAAAGTGACCTTCTTCTATGGGGTTAATAAAGAATGCATAGTTTCATAAGCTTGATTCAATTTCCTTAATGTGAGCACACTGAATAAGTGACCATTATAGTATTTGTCTGGTTTTCTGTGCTTCAGTGTGCAGTTACCAACCTTTTATATGAATGACCACATCTGGTGTGCATTTGGCCACGTAAGGTGAGACAAAAGCAAAATAGATTTTCCTTAGCATTAAATCAAATTTCCACACATTGTACTCTCTAATGTGGATCTAAAATGTATCAGGTCATATATTATTTAGCTGCATTGCATTTTGAGCTTTTTTTTTTTCATTCCATCCTACATTCCCAGTTTTAATAAATGCATGAGTAGATGCAATATTTGAGCATTATATCTTACAAATTCAACACTTTCAACAGATTCTTCAGACTTCAAAGAATTTAATATTAGTATCATAAAAGGTCTTTTGAATGATAACACTGGAACATAAGAAAAATGACTGCCTGAGTGTGCCCTATTATTTTGAAAGTGTTTTATTGCTTTAATTTCCTGTCTTACTAAAGTAACAAGAGGTATAATAGAAGATATACTGTAATAGAGTTAGCAATTTATTAGAAGGTCTGAGCTGGTTGAGGACTTTATGTGATATGAAAAAGAAAACTTCTATTTGGCTGAAAAATGGGGACAAGCTGCAACATTAATGTTGCAGCAGCTTTAAGTGGAGTACTATCTTTGACGGATAAGTTGCTTCTGGAAGCCCAGTGTGTTTGAATAGGATAAATCTGTAAATATGGGTCCCACTTGGTCCCTGTTGTGAGTAGATATCTTCCTGGAAATCTAATGCTATTTCATCCCTGAGTTATATATGAGACCATGTTTCCATTTGGATTCCATATAACAAAGACACTGCTGCAACAATATTCACAGAATCGTAGAATAGCTTGAGTTCAAAGCGATCCGAAGGATCTTCCAGCTCCCACCTCCTGCTGTGGGCAGGGACACTCTCCTCTAGACTGGGTTGCTCAAAGCCCCATCAATCCTGGTCTTGGACACTTCCCAGGATGAGGCATCCACAACTTCACTGGGCATAATATGTATTTTCATTTATTTATTTATTGTGCTTCCATGTACATGACTTAACTAATTCTGGGCTTTGGCAATCTGTTATAGTAAAACTTTAGGCTGTGCTAAATTTTTTAAGTTTTACCTATTCACTCTTTCTAGCATGAATGCTGGAATTCATCTCGTGCAAAACTGAAAAATCTGTTTTTAAAAATTATAGAAACAGAAGTGTCACAGTAACTAACCTGTAAAATTATGATGCAAGATGAATTCAAAAGGCAGTTATTTCCCTACAATGAGCAATGGACTATTGTGTAGCTGTTTACAGTGTGCATAGCAAGATATGCAGGAGTCTGCATGCTTGTGATGGAAGTTGCATGTTTATCACTGCAGAGCAAGAAGTACAAGAATCACAAGGGCTTCTTAATCCCACCACAGTTCTGCCACTGAAGGATTACAAAACAGCTGGTTGTAACAGATTACTTGATATTGCCAGAAAACAAAACAAAAATAGGTAATAATGTGTGGGCAATGCTTTTGAAACAACAAAAAATACTATTTAGCTGGAGATTTTATTGATAATGCTGTTTTTAGTGGACTGCACACTGTGTGAATTGCTTAGAGAAATTTTATTTTCATTTCTTGTATTTGATCGATTATTGAACAATGCTATTTCTGTTTGGTTTCTTTTCCATTGAGACACTCCTAGTTATGTTTTAAGATGGGCAAATAGTGTAAATCATATAATAGAAACCTAACCTTAAAAGTTTATGTATTGAATTAGTACCTCAGACACCTAGGGGCCCAAGAAAAAGCCCAAATATTACTGGTATCCCCTATGTTAGTCTTTGAAAGAATAATGATTTGCGAGGCTTATTGCCTACTGAAGCACAAAAGATTTCCTCTGGGCTTGCCACAGACAATCCTCAGGCACGTTAGAGGAGTCAACTAGAGTTAGTTCAAAGTGAATTACTCTGTTTTAATCATGATGACTTTACCATCTCAGTCATGGCATGTAATATTGTCAGTATTTTTTTCCCTTTTAAATGACAAGTTTGGTCACTTTTTAAAGGCATATTTTAGAGCATTTGTGAGATTTATAGATTCAACAGCTCTTCAAAGACTTTCTGCCTTGCTTTACAACCCTGAAATTTTGTATAGTGTCTATTTCATCACCTTGAGGCAATTCTAAGTTAAAATATGTGGAGATATTTTACAACTGAATGAGTTCTTAGTATGATATATTACCAATTATATAGCTATAATGAGTCCAAATTTGAAAAAGCAAATAAAAAATGTTGCACTAAGGATTACTAAGGACTAACATTACCCTCTCTTCATTTATTTGCAAATAGGAAACAGGTATATAACCATAGTATTCACAAATATTACTATCAATAAATTTAAAAATTCAACACTTTGATTACTTTCATATTTAGCTAATTAACTTTGAAACCTTGGAGGATTTTATGCATTTTCCAAAGTCACTGCCAATTTCATAATTACTTTGATCACTTCCTGAACTGCTAAGTTTATCAGAATACCAGATAGTAATCAATGAACAAAAAAAATGTGAATCTAGTCCTTTATCAATGTTTTCCCTCAACACACCTGAGACAGATTGCTCCTGTGATACTTTTCTTTTTTTATGGTGTATCGAATTAATTACTGAATCTTCCAGGAAAGATTCCATTTTTTGGCAAGCCTTTTCAAGAGGTTAAAGAACCATCTGGACTTGGCCCTGAATTTTGCAGTAAATCAATAGACTCTATGGTTATACAATCACTCCTGTATTTTTTTGTTGATACAGGTAATAAAACTACTGACAATGATGGTCTTTACCCTTAGCCCTTCCTGTATTTATGTCTCTGATCCAATAACCAGAGGGATCATGGAGATGTGGTTTATCTTCATTTTAGCCCTCTTGATATTGTTTTAGTCCAAAAGGGAAATCAAATGAAATATAGAAGATGCTAAACTTGCAGAACTCTAGGTCATTAGAAACTAATTAGAAACAGCTTATGGATTTCAATGATCCTTTAGGTAAGATGTGAGAGAGGGATCAAAAAACATTTAACATCTTCGCTTCCTCATTTTTCCCACACAATGTGGAAATGTGTGACAATTTCTGATTTATTTTCTATTGTTGCTTTTTTTACAACATAAACCTGCATTTTGCAGAGTAGGTGACATGCAACAAAATACTAAGGTGCTAATGTAGATCTCTTTGCAATGACTTCATTAATTATTATTCAAATGTTATGATTTTCTAAATTGATAAACCCCAAATATCTACCTAAATTACAGCTCTTGTCATGTATAATCTATATGAAAAGAAAGATATTGTGCTGTGAAAAACTCGAAGGATAGAAATTAGAAATTGATACACTGTTAATATTAGCAGTTTTATGCAAGCTGCAAGCCCCAGGTTTAGGATGCTAAAATCTAGTAAGTTTGTAAATCTTGGAATCAGCTCTGTGGTTACATCTCAATGTTTTCATATGCAATAGTTTTCCTCTCATGGAGCATGAATCATTTTGTGACAATATAGCTATCATAGATGTCCAGCAGAGTTATAGGGACTAAGTTGGACTTTATAAGAAAGTCTTTCCAGCCTTGATTTGCAAGAGGTATTTGCCTTCTCCCAAACACACGTGACCTCTTTAGCTTGAGAATGTCTGTGAGGAAAACTGCTGACTATAGATTTCTTTCACTCATGTGCAAACCTAATACTTCGATCTATCCATCCGAGCAAAACTGACAGTAAAACTGAAAGTAGACAGTAGTACTTTGAACAAAGTTAACTGTTTTTAGCACAACAGGACTTCTAAGTGCATGTGTAAATGTCTAAGTCTAGCTGGTACCCATAAAATAGAATTAATCCTATGTGGACAAGGTGGAACTTTTGATATTCCTGTTGGCCAGTCCTGCATGGGAGGGAGCTACAGAATAGTTTATAATTCAAGTTTTGTCAATCAGTAGACCTAGAATTCCTTTACTAACTCTCAATAATACTGGGATACGAAGCATAAAAGACTTAGGGAAAAAATCATTTTTTGAGGTCTTCTACTATGTTTATGCAAATTTTAGTTAAGTTTTCATGCCTCCTTTTCATATTACTTTCGTTGACTTACAAAAATTTCTGGAGTGTGTCTAGTCTCTCTTTTGTAAACACTTCAGTCACTATTTGTCTTGCACTTCCACCTGACCTTTGACTAAAGAAGATACCATTTTTAAAATTAGGGACTTTCAAGTTACTGTTCTCTCTAAAAGCCCCATCCTTGTTTATATTGCACTCTTTCTCTTACAGCAAATGTTCTGTATCTCCAGACACTCCCTTCTTTCCCATCAATCTTGACACAACTGGCTTCCTTCCCAGGATGATTTTTAGAATGGTTATTCTTTGCCTGTTATAGACCAGTTGCTAAGGTTAACAGTTCCCTTATGCATGTAGACTGAAGAATATGTGTTACAACCTGTCAGCAAACACTTGATCCACATCAAAAGAGAGCTTCAGACTTACATGCTTTTAAGGGCTCTGCATGGATTGATTCCCTAAATCATTCTGGGTTTAAGGCATTTTTCCGTAAGAATTCATGAAATCTCATGTTGTAGTCATGTAATCTAATATTCTCTCTCCATCATTGAAAAGCCTCAGGGTGTCTTACAGAATGCAAAACATGCAACGATTTAACAATTATAAATAACATTTATTGATTGTTTTCATTGTATTTCATATTCATCAGTGTATTTGGAGGATCTTCTCATTCATCTTTACTGTGACTCCTGCAAATATTCAAAACATTTCATAGGCCCAACTATCTTATAGTTGTCTATAAAAGGACCCTGTAGAAAGACTATTTAAATATTTAGATATATCACTTTCAAAATAACAATAGCTTTCAATACTTTCATGTAGTATTAATGATGCCAAGTTACAGGTGACAGCAAACAAATGCTTATATGTATCATTTGGGAAATTGAGAAAACCCCTCATTCACCATGCTGAATGAATAACAATATGAAAAAATATAGTAGCTCCACTACCAGGGTTTTTAATTAATCTGTTGAAGTGCAATAGGACTCGAGAACAGTAAATATTTTAGTCATGGTTTTCATCATCCATATTAGTGCTGAGCTGGAATGCCCTAGATAATCAAAGAGCATATTTCTGGCCACCTGATTGGAAGTTTCTGGCCAGTACATCCCATGCATAGTACTCCTTTATGAAAGTTTATTATTTTAGGAATGGCAGTAAGTGTCTTTATATAAATGTAGTGGAAAATTAATGGAGGGTCAAATGCCATATTGTGGTGTTCCGGTTTCCTCAATCAATGAGGTGTGGAAAAATAAGAAGGGACGGGCCCCAGCAATCTTTGGAATAAAATGCAGATGTACATAAATGGACTTTGTACATAACTGGCACCACCTAGCAGAGTTCATCAGTTTGTTCCTAGTACCATAATATTGTATCTGATACTTTTACTTACACCTTAGCTCACTACACAAAGTATTGTTATATTTTCATAGATGTGATTACTTGTCACTGGCTTATGTGTCACTGACTTCATGACCTGGCTGGTCTGATAACTTAAAAAGACAAGTAGCAGATATGTGGGAGAGTTGTTTACACTGAAATGTAAAAGCACCTAGGAAAAGGAGAAATTACTTAACCTGGGAACATTTAAAAAAAAAAATAGAGTACTTCATGAGCATCAATCTGAGGATGGCATAAAATATAGTGTGGCTTTAATTTAAAGAGACACTTTATGGGTTTGGTTTCTTAATAAGGCAAATGTGATAGATATGATCTGTAAGGACTTCAAGACAACATTTGATGTATTGTCTGAACGGAAACAATCAGTAAAAAACCAATAAAATAGTGAAGAGTTGGCTAAAGAAAGCTATCATTTGTGCTGTAAAGCAGAAGTATGAGTTTGAAGTGAGGTTATTAATGTATTTTTTTTAGGACTAATGACACTCATAGATATTATTATTCTTCAGCCTAAACTGTCCTTCCTGTATAGTTCTTAACTAGGTATTGAATTGCACTATTGCTAATGTTTGTTGTTCCTTCATGTTCCCAAAATGCTTCTTCTGTGTAGTTTTCCTTTGGTATGAGTGTGCAAGGTCACTTCTATGCTATTAATTTTTTTTTTTAAAGTGTAATATTTTATCCTCTAAGAAATTGTTTTTGTGTTTGGATGTGTTGGGTTTTTTTTTCCCTTTGGTAGCCTTTTTTAGTATGATATGTGCTATATATGTTCACTGCGCATCTAAGAGTTGTTTTGGACTCGGGTCAAGAAAAAATTATTCTAGTTTATTCTGGCCCTCTACTTCCACTTACCAGCAGCTAAAATCTTGGAGTTACAAATAGGTCAGGATAGAGTAGAGGGAGTAAGTAAGAAGTAGGAAATAGAGAGTTGTCAGAGCTTAGTAAATAATGGTAAGTTGTAATAGCCACTGCAGGCCTAACTCATGCTGACATGATTGGATTCACAGAAAGCCACAACCATATAAAATGAAAAGAACACTAAAAGGTTAAAATGGGTGCTTCCTCTCTCTCTTTAGCCTGGCAGAATAGTAATTAATTAGTCCTTTCTTCAGATGGGAAGACCACCAGGTTCTGAGTTCTTACACCGCCAGTTTGATAGATTTACTGATATAAATCTTTCTGCTGTGTCACACTGCAGAAAATAATAAATTATTGTGTGTCAGAGAGAGGAAACATGACTTAGTTCTGTAAGACAGTAATCAGGAGATGAAAGAAGAGTTGTTGTGGGTTTTCAATCTTTGTATATCCTGCAGTGATTGTCTAATGTAAAATGAATAAATAGTCCTGGAAGCACAGAGGAGGAAATAGGGAATTTCTCAAATCAATGTGTTCCACAATCATACTCTTCTTTTTCTTCCCCTTTCATATTGTCATTTTCTGTATAAAGAGAAAAAAGATGCCCCAATGATAATTTGGTTACTCTTCTTCAAAGACAAAATATGATTTTTAGTTTGAGCTAAAATATAGTCTCAGCATATTTTGGTGGGGACTTGGGTTCTTGATCAGTTGAGCTAGAGTAAAGGAGAATAGGAGAAGGAGAAAGGGAATACCATCATTTGCTTTTTTTCTGGGAATATTTTAGATGAAATAAGATCCTTGTTCTCCTGAGATGAGCTCATTTATGCTCCTCATTTGAGGAAATTTAATGGTTTTAACACCAGTCAGAAATTAAACTCTAAAAAGCAACTCCCATTTCCTCCCTCCCCTTCTGGTAATAGAAGTACAAAGGCAGAGAGTATGGGTTGAGATAACAATTTACTGCAATCAAAAAGCAATGGACTAAGAACAGTAACACAGTAACAGCAGCCATGTGTTAGTAGCACAAGTGTGCACGCAAAACAAATGCTTTGTCCTGTCGAAAGTCATGACCTCTGACAGTTGTGATGCAAGTTTCTAAGACTTGGGGATTTTGCTTTGGATACAAATGAACTTTTTTTTTTTTTTTCAAGAAATGACAGAAATTAGACCTTCACTTGATACCTTCAGGGTCAAGCTAAGTTGATTCACTGTTGAAAGACACTAATGCATTTAAAATTAGTGTAAACAGAAAAACTAAAATATCTATTGACAAGAAAAATGACAGGTTGATCTCCAGGCTAGCAAGATACTGTCACATCACAATTTCTTGAAATTTAGGTTTCCTGAAATACGTAGCTTTTGAAACCGCCTTTTGTAAAAGGCAAGATCAATAGATTAGATTGAAGGTAGAAAAGAACTTTTGCAGAAATAGGGAGGTTTGGTTTTTTTGTTTATCTTTTCTAAAAAGTACAATATGCAACATTTCTCAGAGACATTAAGGAGTTATATTTCACAGATTTGTGACTGTTACAGTAACTTGTACACTGACAATTTCCTGAATTTTCTCCTGCTCTCTTTTTCTGTCATAGCATGTTTGTAGTTTTGGTCTTTCCTACAGGTCATGCATTCAGCAGAGAATGATGAGAAAGGTCTGTGGACTCTAAAAGTGTTGAAAAAATGTGTCTGCTCAGAATTTGAAGAAATATTTTTTTTGTTACCTGCAACTTAGAGAACTAGATTTGTCAGCTTGAGTGATCTGTACTGGCATTGTGTTTTTAGCACTAATTACAAACTGAAGTTCTTATAATTCAGGAGATTTAGAGTTTGTCATATACAGTATCCACTCTTTCTGAATATCTAGAATCTATTATCTATATCTAGTATTTCCAAGGTAAAAGTTATCATCTTTACTAATCTAAAATTTTGTCAGCCTCTTTCTGATGTACTTATGCCCTAGGTGTCTGAAATTAATTTAAAGCTGAACAAATTGAGAGCAATTAAGTGCATAACCTAGTGAAATACAGATTTGATGAGGCCTCCAGAAATTATTCTTCTTGGAAGTAACTCAAGAGATCATAGCTTTTTTTCTATATGAACATCATAACTTTTAGACAGGTTTTCTGTAAAACTTTAAGTGTATAGGAGTTAAACAATATATCCCATGGAAGGAAATAATTGGTAATCAGTTTGTAACTTTATATTATACTTTTTGTAGTCTTAAATCTGGAGAAATACAGATGATCACTTTCTTTCATAGGAAACCATGAAACAGTCTTCCTTAGGTCTTAGGTTAATGTGCAGAGAAGCTGTTCATCTGTAGTAGAAGACATACAAGCTTACAACCTCATTAATACTACAATCATATTTTAATTTGGATGCTTATGTACTGAATTTTATTATTAGTTATCATAGACCAATGCAGTTTTGCTTGTTCCAGTATTTTGCTTAGTATAACTAAATTTTATGTTTTTCACATATCCATCAATTTTGCTTAACTGATGAAGCCATTTAAATGGAAGCATTTTTTATTAATTATTAATCACACTTGGCCTTGTCTTTGTGTTTGGACAGCTAGAACATTATGAGCAAAACAGAAGATAAGAGGGATGTAGAACAGTCTTATTTTTCAAAGCATTGCAGAAATGCCTTCAATGTTATAGGCTTATTAAAAAATGGTATCTTGTCTATTAGTGGTATAACAAAATATTTTAAGGAGTTAAAAATCTTCAAGAGACAGGTGTTGGAAGCTATTTTTCCCCTTACAGGCTTTTACTATTAAACTGAAGCTTCATAACTACATAAGAATTATCTCTGCAGTTTAAAGGGTTTATATGCCATTGACACACATAGGATTTTCCACAGGTCAGCCAGAGGAACAGTGCTGGGTCATGGTGCATCTGCTTAAAGCTCCCAACACATGAAGAGCAAGATACATGACTCTTGTCATAGGGAAACATGTTGGACAACTGCTCCCTAAGGTTCTAGTGTTCATAGTAATTGCTAAATCATTTACATCATAAATTAGCAGGAGTAATATAGCTACAGTAAATGACATATCTGTTGCTTTGTAATTTACTTTAGGAAGATGGTAACTGTCAAGTTTCATAGGTGCTGATAAAAGCAATATACTACTTTAATCTTTTGTTACTTCTCAATGTTCAGATCTAGCAGATTTTCTCAGAAAAAAACCTGTGAAATACACTTCAAAAATTAACTCTAGTTTAGTATAGTTGTCATGAAAATACAACCTTTTAAGTGGATTCTCTAACATTTATCCCTCCTTAAATTCTAATTTCAATGGTTTAGATTTATCTTGTAGTCTATTCATTCTTTAGAAACACAATAGAGACATAATGCATGTTTCATAAAATGTACAAGGTTACAATTCTTAATCAGTGTCTTAAGAGCTTTTGCTAAGAAGAAGTAATAGATTTATAAGAAAACAGAGAAATTACCTACCCTTATAATAGTGCCAGCTGTAAAATTACATATTACTTAGCAATTGCCTTTATTAATTTTCACTGATACAAGATGCCTCTGATGGAAATATGGTACTTCAGTAAAATCATGAAGTGTTGGTTAGTGGTGCTATTCTGCTTCTCCAGCATTTGCTCTAAATGTTTCAGTTTTGCTTACCTACACTGAAAAATGTAAAATGTGGAGAAAATCTCCAATTTCCATCTTCATTTCTTTGCTGAAAATAGGCTCAAAGGATGTAGGAGCAATGGAAAAGTACAGTAGCCTGTTCCTTATGGAGAAAGTCTCATATGATGCTAGGCAAGGAAAATGATCTGAAGAAGACTAGGCTGATGCTAACTGCCTAGCTGGAAGATAATTGCAATCTTAGGGTTAGAAAAGACAAATAGGCCAAAAATTGGGGAATTCTAATGGATGAAACAATTGTCATCCCATGTTTATATAAAGTGAATTAAATGGCTTTGAATAAGCTAATTTGGCATGAAGGTTGTTTGTACATAGAAATTAACAGAACTAAAGGTTTTTACTGTGACCTTGAAACCATAAATCCAACTTTTAATCAGAGAATTTTTGGAAGTTATGCATTTCCAACACCTCCTCGATTTCTGCAATAGATATTTCTTTATAACAAAACATATACTGTGTCCTCTGGTTTCTAAGAGTTCAGATAATCTTACTACAAAGTTCCACATATTCCTCCTGTCTATTTTCACAGGAGAGGTGATATTTTAATGACAATTTACAGAATAAGTCCTTACTGAGTTATGTCTAAATAATAATATACCTTTGTTCAAATGTGTGGAGCTGCAATTGTCTGTGCAGGTACAGACTGCCAGCACTGCAAGAAACTTTATATGAGTACAGGCATCTGCTTCCACAGAGTAATTTCCAGGATCATATCCAGGAACTGTTGAATCATGACTCAAGAAGCACTAGTGGCTGCTGCATTTGTAATAAATGCTGTGTTTTCAACACTGCAAAACACAGACTAAAGGTCTCTTTTCTGCCATTGCCCTTTACTTAGAATTGTGTGTTTCTCTTCAGGTAGCTTCTCTTTGCAGCATCTAGATTCTCTTCTTATCCAGAGCTATCATCTCTCAGATATCAAAAAAAGTGGATAAAAATATTACTTATATGCAATTTCCAAGGAGTCTGAATGGGTTTATATGCCAAATATATAAATAACTAGGGACAATGCTATTCAAAGTCTGCAAAACTGAACATGTAAATGATTTTCATGTTTCTCAAGGAACATTTTGATGCTTGCCTATGATAATTTAAAATGATTGGCTCTTGCAAGCCTAAAGCAAAGCTCCAGCCATCCAGACCTAGAGTTCTGAAACAGTTGTGTGACTGATGTCTGCATCTGAATTAAAAATACAACATAAACTAATGCACAGTATTCTTTCATGTGAAGAGAAATAATTTAGTTCTTAGAAAAAGAATAATCTTGGAGGTTTCGATTTTCCAATATAAAAATAAATCACTTTGTCATTGTTAAATTTAAAAGTATAATTTTCAAAGTAATCTGTTACAAGGTAAGGAAGGATAGCAGGTTTCTTTTGCATCTGTCTCAGTATTTCTCTAATATTTTGCAACATTTATTAGTCTTGAGAATGATCCCTAGACTACAAAAAAAAGGGCTCAATTTCAAGGTTTGAGGAACATTTCCTGTTCATTTTCTGCTACTATCACTCAGAAAGAACTAAAATATTTAATTACTTATTTCATTTAGCTTTTATCACAGCAAAACAATTTTCCAATCAAAATATGCATGCCAGTTCATATTACTGAAATGCATGCCTGACTGAAAAGGGTCAAACAATTTATAAATTACTGTTTAAAAGTGAAACGTGAGAAAAAGCTGTCAAAAACAGAAGGTGAAGTTGATTCTTCACCTGCCAAGGCTGGATGCACTGAATTTTAAATAGACTTTTAATATTTCCTCTTCTTGGTTGAAAGCTGATATACTTTTATTCCTGTTAAAGATGTTAGTGATAAAGTACCAGAGTGCATGCTGTGCAGCACAAGCTAAAGGGACAGATGTATAAGCTGGAAAGTTTTCCACATTAAAGGTACTTAACACTGAATGCATTTGATGTTCAAATGCATTTTGGGATCTTGTAAGTCTGTCATAAAAATGCATCAAGGCTGAGCAAGAATTCTGTCTCAGTGCATGCTGGTCTGCATCTTGGCCTACTACTTAGCATATTGATTTGTTTCTGATCTATTCAAAGATTTTAATTTTTTGCAGAAAGAATGTATTTAGAATTTGTTTCATAGGAGTAGTGATATTAGGTTTAATTTTTATTGCCAAAATGATAGAAATATTCTGTTAAAAATTCCTGTGGTTGAGGGGACTTTGTTCAGGATTACTACATCCTATTGTGTCCAGATAATGTTGCCAAAAGTGATGCTCTCTCTGTCTTTCTATCTAATGCTATAGCCTTTTAATGAGAGTTGGAAATTTATTTGGAAAAGTGGTAGATGAATGGCATGATAGTATTCTTCCAATATTCTAGATAGAGGGGGATTCAAATGCATCTAGATCTGGATGACTGGGTGAAACTATTTAGTCAGTGGTTCAGCAATGAAAATGAGAAAACTAGGAAGAGGTTGATAAGTATATGACCACTGACTTTACAAACAGAATGTATAATTTTTTGAGTATCAGTACTCATCTTCATTAGTGAAAGTTGAATATGCTCTCTTCCAAGTTCTTCAGACAATTTAAAGGAATTTTCTGTGATTTAAAAAAAACCTGTTCTCAGCAGCAGTTCTTTAATGGATATGAGCACAAATACAAGCAATATACAAAGGCCTGTGCAGGACAAATCCCGGCCCTGCTCGTGACCATCTCCAAGAGTCATACCATGGGCCTGAAACCATTGTCCAAACACTTCTTGAACTCTCTCAGCCTGGTGCTGCAAACAATTCCCTGGGGAGCCTGTTCCAGTGCCAGCCACCCTCTGGGTGAATAACCTTTTCCTAATATCCAACCTCAACTCCCTTGACACGGCTTCATGCTGTTCACTTGGATCCTGTCACTGATCGCCAGAGAGGAGAGATCAGTGTCTGTCTGTGTCCACTTGCCCTCATGATGAATTTCCCTGTGAGACTACAATAAACATTTATTTTAAAGATGCCATGAGATAGGCTAAGGAAGTTGTTGTTTATAAGCCTGTAGAAAAAGGTGGCTGTGAGGGTAGCTAATAGCAGCCTGTCCATACCTGCAGGATATTAGTGAGACACTCAGGCAGGCTCCTCAGTGGATGAATCATCAACTGAAGCAGAGCAGGCTGTGACTAGATAAAATAAAGTTTCTCTAAAAGAAGCAACTACTGGACCTAGTAGGCTGCTGGGAGCTGTGGCCCAATTGGACAAATCTCTGAAAAATGTGGTCTGAAATTGATGTAAGCTGTGCTTGGAGCAGGAGACTGAGCTGGGTACCTACTGAGGTACTTTCCCACCTGAATGATTTTGAGACCCAAGTGATGTACAAAAGTTGGGGAGAGGATAAAAGGGAGAAGTTATTTAATGATCTGGACATTTAATGATATTTTTATGAGTAGATATTACTGTTTCGTAATTGTAGGAATCTGAAAGGTGAAATTCTTTTTAATAAAGCCACAGCAAATCCAGTTCTACTACTTAGTCCAGGAGAAAGGAAAAAAAATGGTTTTAGTACTGAATTTTTAACTTTTGAGCATGACACAAATGCTCAAAATGGTCCTATTCTGCTTTCTATGGTATAATCTATACATTTATTTAAATAGAATCCATCTTTGTGTCATTCAGTGTTATGACTGACTTAAGATATGATGAGAAATTGTTAGATTTGGTGCACATAAACAATCAAAATCTACATTTAAAACTTCTGAAATTGACTTGAAGTGTAAAAAGCAAATTATTTACAGTGTTGGTTTAATACGCACTTTTTTTTTCTTCTCCTTTTTAAGGATTAGGGCTTTCTGGAAGAATGGCACCTGAAATTACATTAATAGGATAAAATGGGTTACATTACAGTGACTTTTAATCCCTAAGTTTCAGGATAATGGCAGATTTTTCTGGTAAGGTTTTTATTATGGCCTATTTATGGATATTTAGTGTAATTATGTTTTTTGTGGGTTTGGTTGTTTCTTGAGGGTTTTTTTTAATTTAGTTTTTTTTTTTGGTTGTTTTTTAATCTATTTAATAAATACTAGAGGGAAATCAGAAGCAGAAGTCCCAATAAAATATCTCAAAGTCAGTATTTCACACATTTCTTGATCTCTAGTGAGCTACAAGAAGATCACAAATTACTTCAATTTCCTAATTCTGTAACTGGCTATCCAAGATTGCAATGGGAGTTAGAGATCCATAAAAGTCTAAATTATTATTGCAATTGGAATTAATGATCTTTAATTTATATGGTTCTGAGCACTTTCAAGACCTTTTTCTACTGTATATTGGATTATATCCTTCAGTTGTGTCGAGAAGAAGGAAAGAATGAGAAGACTTTTTACAGCTTCCGAAGTTTCCCCATTACCACATCTGTGTGAACATCTACTAAACACCTGTATGTTCTTTCAGCTTTTAACTTCATATATCATCAGTATTTTTTTATATTTCTGAATGGAAAAAAGCCTGATTTTTCCTTTATATTTGCAAATATACACACAGATAAATGCAAATAGGCAACACAGGATACCAACATCTGGAGGTGTTACATTCCTTCCATTTTGAACTGTTTTCATAATGGCATATGTCTGCCTTTAATTTTTCATTTATTGAATAATTTCACATCCAGTTTTGTTAAGGATAAAAGTTTAGCCTTCAGACATAACATTTCTGATGCAACGTGTTGTTCTAAAATACTACCATGACATTTATCTGTTCAGAAAAAATATGCTATAATCTAGCAAATTATTCTTAATTATAAATTGGTATTGGATTTTTTAATGCAGTTTAGTACATTTTTCTAGTTTTAATTTCTATATCCATTCTATTAATTTATACTTGTCTCTCACTTATTTTGGTTAGCATAAATACAGCCTCTTGTGGCAACAGATTTTGAGCCTGGGATGTGGTGTGACTCTTGGAATGGTTCTATTTGGGGCCTGAGGTGGACTTGGTATTTAAGGATCCCTTCCAGCTCATCATATTCTCTGATTCTATGGTATATTCCTTCAGAACTCTTTAAGTCTCCTTAAAGCTGCCTCTAACTCTGCTAGTACTGGTCTGTTTTGTTTCTTGTAATAGATTGTGCAAGGTGGGAAACAAATTTTGTTCTTGTCTTTAAATCATTCAAATCATAATAATTAAGCTCAATCAAAATAATTTTTAATTCCTTTTCAATCAATAAAATGAAATCTGTCTAGCTTCCTCTATTTTCCTTTGGTGAGGAAGGCTACAACATGAAATCTTATGTCAAATCCAATGAGCTCCAAATTGTATTTCATCACTCATATAGCATATATGAGTGACTGAAGTGAGTTATGGGATAAATGGGATACAGTTATGGGGTTTAGCTCTTTAAATGGCAGTTTGTGCTTTCCTCTGTTTTGCATGGGTTTATGATTACTTCAGTCCTGAGTCTGATTTGGAGAATCACATTCTGTAATATTCCAGCAAATAGAAGCTACTTTCAAATTATTTATGAGGATGGTAGACAAATGTATTCCATCCTTTAAAAATCATGAAGCTTAAAATATACTGCTTGGTGTTTTCTTTAGTGGAGGAAAGGTTGTAATCAGAGAAGATTGTAATAGAACTCTACTTTCTACTGCAGTGTAGTAGACACTGTATTAAAGTATAGTGTAATACAAGTTACGCAATAGGCAACAGTCCTATACAAAGTATTGCTTATTGACACTGTCTGATTTACACTATATAGGCACATAAAAAAACCCAAAAAAAACTTTTCATAGATTTTATATCATGTAAATCTCTTGATTTTTCACAATTTTCATTGCATAAGTTGTGTTAGCAATCTGTTGAAGTTCAGCAGTGAAAACAGTAGGTTTCAGTCATAATCAGGATTCAAAAACGCTGTGTGTGGCTGAATGATTTTTGAAGATGCTTGTCATTAGATCAAAGTGCTTATTACAGGCACTATCTAAAGAAGACAACAGAAATTGCATTGGAAATTCATGAGGGCCAAAGAAAAGTTGCAGATTCTATGAGACACATTCAGAGAATGTGTCAGGGGAGACTGTAAAGCCATAGAAGCAGGAAAAACTTGATATTTCAGTTCATTTGCAATTAAAGTTTGTGTTCAAAGTGATATTAGCTTTTCTTGAAAAAGTGACTGAATGGCACCTGCATAGCCTGAGATTTTAAGTTTTGCCTAAAGATAGGAATAATGATAAAAGATTAAAATATTGACAATTATAATTCAAGGTCAAAAATTTTATTTTCAGTAGTATTGGCTTTTCTCATTTATAAATATCTTGATATCTTGGAAAATGTAACGAGCATTAATAGAAATAAAGTTTTAATCTATTTTTATCTCAAAAAGAAAGTATTTCCTATGCAATGCTCTTTCTTGACAAAGGTATCTGTTTATCCTTTCCAATTTGGGTTGTTCAGAGTTTGTGGGTTTTTTTTGTTTTTTTTTTTTTGTCAGTGGTGGTTGACTAAAATAATTATCAATTCAATATAGGCTGAACATTCATACTTCCAAAACATGGAGCTCAAAGACTTTATTTCACAGGTGTTGAATATTCAGTAAAGCCTTCAGCTGGAAGTGGCATCCAGGGTCAGCTCTTGTTATAAGAACACAACATAGACCATAATTTCTGTTCAGCTATGGACATAAAGGATGTACAGAGATGTGCTAGTAGAATTGTACCACCACTTCCATGTTAAATTTAATGTCATCTAGTTGTGAAATACATACAAATTTCTCAGGATAAAGAGTGTCTCCTACTTCTCTCTAGACCTGACTGTAGTGGAATGTCATAAAGTTTTCCAATTACCACTCAGAGGCAATTGAAGCCACACTCATTAATTTGGATCAGCTTATAATTGTCCCATGCTGAGCAGAGGAAGGAGCTAGAATAAGGCATGCAGAAAACAAGATTTTATATATATATATATATATATATATATATATGTGTGTGTGTGTGTGTGTGTATACATATGTATATTTTTTTTTTTTTCTAAGATGAATTTTGTATACTTTAAGTTGGAGGCTGTATGGCACCCGGATTTTTAACATGTGACTTTTTAGAAACTGGCTCAAGAATTAAGCAATGTTTGCAGACTGGTTACTTCAAATGGTTTTTGCTCTTGGAGGAGACAGTTCTTGAGGGGATGCACTCTTGTGCTCTGCCAGATTGTAATTTTCATGTGTTTAATAGTGTTAGAGATATTTTCAAAAATATATCTGAAAAAATAGCTTTTGCAGGGAGAACTTCTTAGTTTTGCTATAATTAAATGAATAATACCAAAATGATTGCTAGCTATGAGAGGCTGTAAAAAGACACATCTTGATATGTCTCTCTGCTAAACTTTCCTCAGTTAAGTGAGTAATGCATTACATTGCAAGTTATAAAATCATGTGGGAAAAAATGTTAGCTTTAACACCACTACCAGTGACCAGAGTGAGGCTCACACTGGGCTGCATTTTCATTCGTGTGCTGCCTGGTGACTTGGGTATGCTTGAAACACAATGCCAGTTGGAGATCACTTTGCAAACAGCAATGCAAAATATGCAAGGGGAAACAAAGCTATTGTAAGATTTTTTTTTTTAAATTAAGCTAATGTTCTAGAAACATGCTTCTAACTTCTCCTTCTAATTGGAAACATTCTAATCCAATGCTGCCGAGTGAAGCTGATTGCAGACTTAATTGCTCTTATGTAACAACTAATATCTGGCACTAACACACACTGTATAACACTGGCAGGTTTTGAAATCAGTTAGTTCCCTTTGCCCCTTCTTTCTTTGTTGTTCTGTTTACTGTGCCCAGTTAATGTGCTCTTGTGCCATAATAATCTCTAGCTAAATGGTAATTGCTCTATTGACAGCACTACTGTACATTTTTGACACATCATTATTCATACTTAACCACTTGACCTGGAATAAATGTTAAAGCAATTACTACTGAGAGCTTTTCTATGAGAAAATTGAGGCAAAGTTTAAAGATAATCAAAATGCAAAGCTGATCATGATAGCAACTGGAAAAATGGCAAATCCTATTAAACAGATTTTTATTAGCCAAGTTGATGCCAGTAGATATTATCTGGTAATTTAGTCTTATTAAAAAGAAAATAAAGCAGCTAATTGTTTACTATTCTGGAACTTATTCCAGCTTGCAATTTGCAACTGAAATTAAGCTTTATGTGGCTCATCTATTTTGTCACATTGAAATATGAAAATCGTTTGGTAAAAAGCACATCTGCTCAGTCCTCTCCATCTTCCTGGAAAATCCTCTTTTGGTATGTTTCATATATGTTGAGACATTCCATTCATTCATATAACACCAGTATTTTAGATATTTCTCTTACAAAGCTAATATCTTCAGATCTTAAAGCTCACAATTTTAGTATTTTTCTACCATTATGCACACTTTTTGCCGCTATAACAAATGTGTTAGTGTAATCTGTTTTAGCTTGGAGAATTTAGAGGGAATTTAGAAACTGAGAGGGACAGAATTATTGTTAACGCAATTGTGTGAAAATTGTCCAAATCTCCCAGACCAGCATTTTATTTTGATAGTTAATTGCATATTTGTTCTAGTTGTGATTGTATTCTTAAAGGAAAGTAAATGTTCTCCAGTTTAGTTGTTTAAAAAGTGGCATTTACACTGATCTCAAATAATTTCAAAGGACTCAATTGCAGCACAATGCCTTCAGTACAGTGCTTACAGTAAAAGCTGTAATTATAAGAGAATGCCAAAAGACATCAAAAAAGCCTTAAAGGGATAGCATAAGCTTTTACTGCCCCCATCTGAACTATGAGGCTTGCTTGAAAACTGCCATTAGGATGCAGATTACTGATTGTTGATATATCACTATTGCTGTCATGGGAGAAGTGTTGTAAGGGCCAGAAGCTTACAGTGGTTTCTGTATTAATGAAACTTTTCCACACTTAATGAAAGCAAAGAAAGATTGGGGTTTTTTAATTAATAAAATATTAAAAACTAGGGAGGAAATCTCTTCTCATGTTGATCCACATTCAGAAGAGCAATAAGGTTCTGCAGCTGTGCTTTATCAGGCAGAAAAATCTTTTGTTTTTAAGCATGCTCTACTCCCTATTAACTGCTTCAGTATCCCGTATGCCTAACTGATAATAGATTGTTCAGAGGGCATTTAATAACTCAATTCTTAAAATTTTCATTCACATTATCACTTCTGATTAGTTTTAGAGGAGCTTTTACAGTAAGTATAAAGAACCACAAATTGTCTAATAAATTTTCAAAAACTATTGTGCAGACTAAACTCTTGCTGCTGTGACTTTTATTCATAGCTGAGAAATTTCTTAATAATATTTCATTTAGAACATTTAAAGTGTGTATATATTTATTCTTAGCATGAATAAGTTTTTTCAACAATTAGCCTTTCAGTGTTGAGGAATTAGCCTATAGAGCAATTGACAGTTTTATTTCAGCACAGATTATACACAGTAATTCCAATCAGGCCAGGCTATTTCAAATTCTATTTTTTTAAAGAGACTTCTTTTCCCTCTTCTTACCAAACTGAATGAAGCATAGTATTTAGTATGTGTTGCTCACATATAGTAGAAGACAACTAACACAACCAATATAGTTGTTGTTCCCTGTCAGTCCACATTTTGTAGCAGAGAGGACTGTATAGGTAAAGAGAGTAATTACTGTTGATAGGCTTCACTGGTCTGGAGAAGAAATAACAGGATTGCCTATTAACATCCTGAGGTTTTTGCACCACAGTGTATATTGAGATTTGTTGAATCTTCCAGCTTTTGAGTCTGTTATATTGTGCTAGAAAAAAAAAAAAAAAATCTTTTGGGATTTTCATCTACAGTTTTCTGAGGAGAAAGAGTGTAGGAGAAAAGGATCTAAACACTAAAACTGTCACATGAATTATGACTTTCAGAGATTTAAGGAAATAGGTAAGATTCACCAAACTAGCTGTACATTTGTAACAACAAATGACCTTGAAAATAGCCCGAGTTCTAAACTATTTACTCTTGTTAAAATGCTGTACCCATGCAATAAAAAGATTGTGGATTGGTCATAGCAGTGTGTTACCATTACTGAACCTGGTCTGGCAGATGCATATGGGATTTATTCTGTATACGTTTGGGGAAAATTTGTACTGTCTGAGACTTTGCTGCAATATTAGATTAGCAAATAAAGGGAAGAGGTAATTTCTCAGTCTAACAGAAGATTCTTCAGAAACACATTCACACTCTTGTGCTAGCAGGGTTCCTGCTGCTTTTAAAAATAACTATTGGAAGACAGTAATAGTCATGAAGGCAGAGAAATTGGGTTCCTCTCAGAAGAGGATGCAAATACCATGTGGTGTAGCTTACTGCTACTCTTTATTGAGTCCTTTCTTTTAAAAGGTGCAGCAAATGTCCAAATATCATCTTTAATATTCACATCAGATTCAGTAAAATTTTGTAATGTGTTTACAGGCTTGTAAATCACATGTGAACAAGAAAGTAAATATTATCTTGTGTAAGCTGTAGATTCAACTGTAGGAAATATGAAACAAAGAAAAGTGTTTGTTTCCTTGTTGAGCTTCACCTTGTGTGAGGCTAGCAGTGTGATTCTTGAGTATGTCTTTCTTCAGCTCAAATATTTGGCTAAATTTATATTTAGATTAATTATATACCTCTGTATATAAGGGTATTTCTGAATCAAATCTGCTCCAGGTTTCAGGAAATGTTCTAGGTGTCAGGGAACACAACCTTACTGGTTTATTTAAGAAATACAACTAGAAAAAGAGGGCAAATAGATCACAGATGTGGTTCTCTGCTACTTATACAGCAGAGCTATATCCTTGATATTTGGGTTGTTGTGAGTTAAAGCCCTCAGTCGTATTCTTTCAAGGCTTTTCAGCACAGCATCCAAACAGAATTTTGTAGGCAGAAAGAAAAAACATATGTTGGTAGTGGGATAGATAATCAAAAGATGGATGAGGATGGGACAGGGGTGGAATGTTGGACAGAAACAGAGCTCTTCTTCCTAGCTAAGGGGAACCCTTGGTTAAGGAGGAATGAATATTGAGTTCACAGAACTAAAGACATCAAGAGAGTGAGGCACAAATATAGCCCCTGGTGTTTCAGAGAGGAGATCATAAGAATACAAGCATCTGTCAGACAAGGGACCTTGCATTGGCTGTAATGGGGTTAGTGAATAAAGACATTGGACCTCACTAGAAGGTGGATAGTATGGGCTCCCTTGAGATGGATAGACAAATGTCATTTTTGGGCTAGCTAAACACATGTTCTGGGTTAACCTGACAGGTGGATAAACAGCTGCTCAATTCACTCCCTCCCACACTAGGATGGAGAAGGAATTTTAAAACAAACAAACAAAAAAAGCTAAAATTCATGGCTTGAGATAAAGACAGTTTAATATGGAAAATAATGATGATGATAATGTTCAAATAAGTCAAGTATACAAAAGAAGTGGTGCACAATGCCGTTGCTGACCACCCACCAACTAGTACCCAACCAGTTCCTGAGCAGAGGCCCTGAGGCAGTTTACCCCTAGTTTATATGCTGAGCATGATGCCACAGGTTATGGAATACACCTTTGGCCAGTTAGGGTCAGCTGTCCCAGCTGTGTCTGCTCCCAGCTTCTTGTGCCCCCAGCCTCTTGCTGGTGGGGTGTGGTGAAAAGCTGAAAATTCCACGGCTTAGTGTAAACACTGCTCAGCAATAACTCAAAAGGGAGTGTGTTACCAACATTATTCTCATCCTAAACCATAACACAGCACTATACCAGTTACCAGGAAGAAAATTAACTGTGTTATGGCTTAAACCAGGAAAACATGGTTATGAAACAACCTAGAAGACAGATCCAAGCAAAGATCTCTTATATTCAGCACACACTGCTGGCTTGTTTAACTGTATGCTAAAACAAGTGCAAAAAGCTTTGGCTTAGAAAATGTCTTAAAGAGGGTGTAACTAATTGATTTGATTGTGTTATCTGCAATGTGATTTGGTTTTCTTGCTTCACCAGCTTATATGAAAGCTGTACTAGAAATGAAAAAACCCTGAAACATAATCAGTGTTCTCCAAGATGGGGGGGATTAGATTCTTTTCTTCCCCCAACAGAAATTTAAAACTCATGTTCTCCTATCATAAAGATTGCTGGGCTGATTGTATTCAGATGAATGCCATATGGATCTGGACCAATCTTTGAATTATTTTAATCCCATGGAACATTTTCTGTGAAAGCAGATAAAATTCTTCCACATGTCTAATGCTGTTTAAAGTTTCAAATGTGATGGTTTTTTCATACTATCTACATGAAAATTCACATGAGAAGGATTACTTTTCAGCAACAGTAACTTCAATATTACATACATAATCATTTCACTCTTTATTCTCTCTTACAAAAATAGAGATTATTCCAGGATAAAAGAAATGTATACTTACTTTATTAATTTTTGAATTTGTTGTTGTAGCAGGTGTCACATGGTTATTCATGTTACTGGATTAATTTGCTTCCTAGATTGTCATAAAAGAGTTCAATTGAAGTAATATTAAAATGTTGAGTTGTATTCAATAGCCAGAAAGTAAGAGTATAGTAAAAACATAATTTCACTGACATGAATGAGGCAAAATGTTGTCTTTTCTACACTTCTCAGAGGACACTGCAAAAGAACTTAATTTTACCAGCTTTTAAAAATTAACAAATGCATTACATGCTTTGAAACTATTTGTTATGATGTCTTCTAACAGTATAATTATAAATGTGCTTCCCAAAATGCTAGTCTCCATTATTGAAAATTGATCTGGAAAACTACCAAATACCTTATTGTGCAGTTGGCCTCCAGAATAAGGCACCTTGAACCAATAGCACATTTTTAAATTTAGATAGCAGGTAAGTGATTGGGTGAACACTGAAGGTGGCAGATCTGGAAAACTCCAGATGTGCACATCAAGTTTTGCATAGCATGATTTCCATCGTTTTGCTCACTTGCAGAGATGTGCCAAAAACTTGGAGAGGTGCCTGCAGATTGCTACAACAAACCCTGAGCACTTTAATGGTTAAGGGTATTAGAAACAAGAGATGTAGCATGTTAATACTAATAGTAAGAAATCTATGTTTTTTAGCCATAAAATATGTAGATAACCAAGAGCTTTCTTATAACAACTGATATCTGTGTTCTAATTCCCAGTAAATTGACTGAATTCACAGATTTAAACTCTTCATGAATGAAGTATTGTACTCCTCTAACTAATGAGCAAGAATCTTTAGTAAGCATGCATAAGTACTTGGGGGGCAAGTTCCTAAGTTTCATCTTTCAGTTTCTGCATGATGGCAGCAGCTGGATGAAACAACCAATTTGTTGCCATGTTTGCTTCCTGATAGTTCAAACTTATTAGTGCCCCAAACTACAGAGTGATATTGATACATTAATCCCTCTGTACAGGAAAGAGATCTATAATGTAATTTAAAGAGCATATACGCTACTCTCATTTTGAATTGACTGATCCTGGTTTTCCTATCACAAACAATGACAAGTGTTGAAAGTATAAAGAATTTGTGAAATTAGAGATAAATTAATCAGGACATGTTTTTCTCTCTGTGAAATACCAGAAATGTTAGAGAAACTGCCTTGCTTTGTTAAAGTGCTAGCACAGTTTTCAGCAGAAATACAGGGCAAATATATTGATTGGAATTCATTTTAGACCATTAAATACTGAATATTCTACTTCAGCTTTCAGCACAGATTTAGAATTAGAAACAACAGAGAGACCAGTACAGAAAAGCTACACCTTATTGGTCTGTTTCTCATGTGGTGTAGATCAAGAGTAGTTTCTACAACATTCATGAGGTTCCAGTATTTTAAAAGGTACCATAAATGAGATCAGGACTTGACCCATTGTATATCGTGTAAGAAGATCACAGAGCTTACATGAAGGAACCACAGCTGCCCTAGAGTAAATAAAAAGTAGTAATGTGATTATTTAATTACAGTTTATTATTGTTGTGTCTATTTTATTGCAATTTTTTTTTTAAAGTATCCAAATAGCCCAGGAAAAAAGAACCAATACTACACATTTGACTTGAACAAGTTACTTTTGCAAGAAGATTCATGGCAGACTGTATAATTTCTTTTAGTACTTCACCTGTGACACTATGAATAATATATGTTTATTTAAGTAGAGCTATTATAGACTACTATTTATGTTGTACATAATTTATAGACAGTGGTCTCCTAACATGCGTAGATAATGTTCTCTGTAAAACAAGAAGTTCATAATAAAATAAAAAGAAATGAACCATTTATTTAAACTGAACTGAATCATTTTGAAAGCACAGGTTGATAACTGCTTTTTTAAAGAAGAGTATTAACTCCCCTTTTCCAGCCTTTGAACTTTAGTGTTATAGTACTTTTCTATAAAAAAGTTGGCATAAAGTATTAGATACAAACAGAGTATATAAGTGCTGAAACAGAAGTCTGATTACTGCTGAAACTTCAGAAATCCTGCTTGTATTTTAAATGATGTTCAGATCTCCAGTTAGAAATACATTTGTAGGATTTGTGAACATTTTTATGCAAGTTGAATGGAAATCTGACCCAAATTACACTGAAGTTGTAAGATCATCTTTGCATCTGTGACTAAACTCTGATAGGAAATTATTTGAGAATTATGTGTTCATGTTTCCTTGGGGAAGAATCCTATTAAGAATATCTTGGCCACTGTGCAGCCTGTAATAGCTGTATTTATTGACATCCAGAAGGACAGTGATTTCCTCCTGAGACAGCAGAAGAGCCTTTATGTTGTAAATCCATTCTAACTTTCTAATTTCATGTGTGAACACATTCTTCTGTGTCTCATCTTTTCCAGGACAGTTTGAAAAATTACTTATATTGGTAATAAAATTCCCTGTTCCCTATGCATGTGTTTTTATAGATGGTTGTCTATTCCAAGGTCTGTGGCTTTTTTCTTTTTCAGACTGATATTTATTTTACTGTTTTCTGTTTTTAGAAACATACTAAAGGTTGCATTGGGCAATGTGTGCTGTGCACAAGGCATCAGATAGAAACAGTAACATTTTTAAGTTCCTTTAGTACATATTCTCTCTCCCACAGCTACACTGCTTTTTTAAACTCCTGAGTGCTGCATATTTTTACCTATGTTAGCTCAAGTCTGGATAAAGATGTACAGAAGCGTTCTTTTTAAAGCAGCAGCTCTGTTTTGCCAGGTTAAGCAACAGAATAGCATTGCATTCTTTTTAGTGAGCATGAACTGTATGTTATTTATCAAGGAACTGTTCCAAAGTTTTCTTGAGTTAAAGTTTCCCGTTGACTTTGTCAGTTTTGGCTCAGGCTCCAATGGCTGTTCTATATGCTTTCATTGGGAGGATTAAAATGTACTCTTTCATTAGTTAAGTGCAAAGTGAATTTCAAATGAGTCAGAATATATTGAAAGTATAACTGTCAAATCATTGCTATTGATTCAGACACTGTTAAACAGGGGCAGTGCTAACACACAAGGGTTTATTCTTTGTTACGACTTGCTTACAACCCTCATTGATGATAATGGGAATTACAGGCATGTCCTGAAGGGAATGTGCCCTTTGTAAATTCCCTATAAGCCTTAGATTAAGGAGCCACAGTTCTGTGAGAGTTCAAATACTTTTTGTATGTAGCTGAAACTTTGTGAGCTCTCCTGTGTCCTTCCTTAGTACTTCTTGGAAGGTAGATCTTTCAGAAAGAAATATATCCCAGAGCTGTTGTCTTGTCTTTCCTTACCTGACAGGAAAGATGCCAAGAAACTGTGCTGGGAAATAGACACACTTTTTTGTCCAAGGTGTGCAGCAAGAAAAGTTAATAGTTTGTATGGGGCCCTGACTGGTATTAAAAACTTCTAGTGCAACAGGGAGAGGTTTGTGCAAAAATAGTAGGAAAATAAAACATGTAAATTTTTTTTCATACTATTAGTGTATGTCAGACACTAAAAGGATGATCAGAATAGGTTATAAACAAAATATTGTTTACAACTGCTGTAGCCATGCATATTTTCACTGTAGTTAACTTATCTGCGTAAGTAGATACATACTTAAATCTTTCTGAAGCAACCCACTGCCTTTGCCTGGTGTACTGTTACATGAACCATTTCATTCCTCAGGTACTTTGCTTGCTAGCCAGATCAGAATCTTATACATATATTATACTTAAAGGCATTTTCAGTTCACATAGCAGTGTAAAAAACTGTGAGATGGCATGAAGTTTGCCATCTACATGCCCATTTGTTTTGTTCCAGAGCATTACTGCTCTAATAGGACTTGAAGAGGGGGTACTTGTCATGGGGAATATGTGGAGTAGGAACCTGCTGTCACTCCAGCTTTTTCCTACACTTCTTGCTTCTTAAATTCTTCTCGTTATAATGCTAGTGTCATTTTCTCTCAGTTCCATCCTTCTCTGCTGGTAGCTTTGGGGTTTCATTCAGTGTTTGCTTCTGTCTCAGCCCTACTGCTTATCCTAAACTTAGCAAGTTTCTATCTTCATCTTTGGCATATATATGGTAACACTCAGCCTGGTTTCAAAATTCTGACTATTAAAAAAAACTAACTAAAAAATCCCCACAAAAACCCAACAAAAACCATCTAAAATAAACAAACAAAAATCAAAGAAAAAAACCAAAGAAAACACCAAAAACCAAACAAAAACCCAAACAAGAAAACAAAACCCTAAAACCATCAAACACCAAAAACCTTTGCAGGAGGACTGTATAGGACTGGAAAATTGCTGATTCCTCCTTTTTGGTGCCTTAGAAGCACACCCATAGCCCTTACTTTGCTTTTGTTCTCCTGCTAATCTTGGGAGAGGAAAGTGCTGAATTAAGATATGCTGTCTCTTGGGTCACTGCTATAATGAGGAAGTTATAACAAATGGCTCTCTAACCTCTTTTGTGCTTTTAAAATGAGCATTCTGTCAGAGCCCTGTGGGCACTAACCAGCTTCACTGTTCCTACCCTGCCAACACGACCCACTCACAGGCACAGGATGCCATTCTGTCCTAGCCAGGGCCCTTTTTCCCACCCCTGCTGCCATAGCCCTGCCTGCCCCTCATCCTGTTACCAGGCACTCTCATTTTTCACACCAGTTATGGGCATGGCTTGATGCTCTGTCCTGGCCACTGCTCTCTGGCTCTGCAGCCAACACTCGAGTGTCCTGGCCATCTGGCTCTGGCTGTGAATTTCCATGGGACTGCAGCCCTGCTCCTACTGCCTTCCCCACGCTCTCCCTCTGGTTGCATTCTCTGTCAGAGTTCGTGCTGAAAAATTGAATCTTGATCTGTATGATGAACGTGCCCCTCAGGCCCCAGGTATTAAAGCCTGTCTTGATTTCCAGCACACCCAGGTGGCTCTTGGGTTTCTCCTTATCTCCTCCTTGCTTTGCACAAGAGGGTGGCTGCTGAATTTTCTAGTATATCCTTAGTACTCAGCTTCTTGAAGCCGAGTAATAGGAGCTGTGTTCTTGCATCCTCTTGTGAATCTAAATATTTATTCCAAATCCTATTTGGACAATTTTCTCTTGAAGAAAGCAAAAACAGGTAGATGAACAAGTCCAGTGCAGTCTATCCTGTAACAGTGTTACCTCTCAGGCTTGATTTTCCCTGAATCACTCCAATCTGTCACTGTCTACAAGCAAAGATGCTACCAAAGAGCTACTTCTGAGAGCTCTCAGACTACTGGAAAAGATTACATATAAATGCATTTACTAAAAACAAAACCTGTTCAAATTCTTATTACTCACAGACATGATTCCAGTAAAGAGCATTCCACCAGACTAGATGCAAACATTACAACAACAAAAACAGAACAAAAAACCACAAACGAAGTAAACAAAACCCCCATGTTTAGAAAATCATTTACTGTGTCAAAAACTATACTAAATAAACTTGCTCACTTTTAAACTCTATTAAAAAGATTAACACCACATAATTAAACACATCCAATATTAAAAAAAAAAATAATACAAGCAACTGAAAAGTGAATTAAACAAAAATTAATGTTCACAAAATTATGAAAGTTGATCATGCAATATCTGTGTACAGGAAGAGAGATAATATGTATCTATGAGGATATGGTTTTCAGCATTTTGTGAGGATACCACCTGCAGTAATTTAAACCCACTATTTTTTCATAAATTCAGTTTTTCCCTACAGAATGTTTCATTTTGTTTTTTTTTTTTTTCCCCTTTTTTGTAGTAGGTAAAGCACAATCCAAATCCTGTAAAACATTTCCCCATCTGTTAGTGGCTTTTCTCAGATGAGTTTTAACTTAAAATATAGTTTCAAGGGAATTGTTACCATTTGTCTGACTTGTCATGACATTTTAGTGATTAAGAGTTTTTGTTTTGGAGACAAATGAAAATCAACCAAGTAGAATCACTTTGCATATTGTGAGTCACTCTGCCCTTAGCTGTGTGAGGACAAACTAGTTTTACTGTTCTGTGCAGTCTCAGTACAATAAAGTCTACTGTTAGAACAGTCTTTTGAATTCAGTTGATGCCAAGTGGTGAAATGACTCAAATACCACTAAACTTATGCAGAAATGTTGGCAGGCCAGCTCCAAATGACCAGCATTGTTCTGCTGAAAGTGTTCCCATGAAGCCTCTGAACTTGCCAGTGCCACACTGGGTGCATTTTTACTGAAGTAAGAGTGTATGCAAGGAATTTTTTTTTTCCCCTTTTTCCCACTTATATGTAATTGGAGCAGTGATGGACTTCTTACAATGTGGAAGATTCTTTAGTGGTCCTACATTCTGCGTCATCTAATTCATCATGGAATTTGTTTGGCAATTCCTGGCACATGACATCTTGCTCGACCTAAAAGAAAAAAGAATCATGCTGCCAACATAATTATCTTTTATTTCCTGGTGCAATAATTTTTAAAAGAGAGTTGACACATTTTGTAGGCTTTCTGAAGAGAAAATAATTATATCACACAGTCAAAATTAAATCCCCTTTTGAGCTTCTTATTAATTAACATCTTTATTTTGCGAGGAAAAATAATAGAGCAAGTGGAACTAGTATTGAGTAATATCCTTGCAACAAAGTTATAAATCATATTTTCTGTGAGTTTTGAGTTTTTAAATTGGATTAGGTTTGTCATTTTTTCTTTTGTGCATGGATTTTCATGAACACGATATGGATAACATTCGTGTGTTTTGGAAATATGCTTTTTGTTCACCGTTCAGTTACACATAAAAATTAAATTTATTTCCCTGAATACTCCTTGATTAGTGGACTTAAAGCCAGAAATTATTTTAGCACTGATGAGAAAATGTAGAATGCTCAGAGACTGATTACTTGCATGGGTTTTGATATTTTAAAAGAAAAATTGTGACTTCAGAAAACCAAATAATATATAGAAAACATTATTAAAAGCAATAGAGAAGCTACTCATAATTCTGCTTCTATTTCAGAAAAAAATAAACCAAATATATAAGAAATCAAAAAATAGCATATCGTAAGACAAAAGGAAGGTAGTAATTTAATATAGAAGTAAAATTCATAAAGCGTTTTTATTTATTAGTATAACTATAGGTTAAAAATTATATTTTTTAGAAAAGCTGTAAGCATCTAACACTTGTTGAAAGTGTCCGGGGTCTGTAGAAAGCCAGTGAGAAAATTATGTTATTCATTTCCTACAGGACTTTTTAAAAATTATATGCAAATTCCTCAGGCTCACAAAACCCTTTGATCCCAAAATTGGTTTGAAGGAGACTAGTCCTAATGTGAGACGAGTTAAATACAATTTATTTTCATGATAGGATAAAGGTAGAGGAATTTCCCTAGACAGTTTTTAGTTATAATAAAGTTAATTATGTCCACCTGCAAATAACTTATTTGATATGATTATAAATTAATTTTTCTTCACCACTTTTTTAATAAACACCCAATCAAAACAATATATCAAAAGTGATATATCAAAAGTGGTATCCTTCACTACCAACTTTTTAGAATTTTGATCACTTATATTCTTTTTCTAAAATTCACGTAGAAATCTTTTGACTTTAAAAAAGTTCCTCCAGGCAGCTATTTGTCCCTGGTTTTTGATACCTTGATTTCAAAAAACTTTGTTAGGTAAGGATCAAGCCTTTTACCAAGAGTGTTACTGGTAGTCTGTCTGTTATACAAACCTGAAGCAATCACAGAAATTCTTCTTGTGGAAAGGACCAAGCAGCAAGGCACAGACTTAACAAGCAAGTGGCAGAGAACTCACAAGCTGGATCTCCAAGTGTCCGACTCTTCCATGCAGTTTGTCCTAACAGTGCCAGTAATGCAAGCAAAATTTCAGCCCTTTTTTCAAGTGAAGGGTAAAAGTCCAAAACCTTCTTTTCTCTTTTGATGTTACTGAAATCTCTGAAAGTTATTTTCTCCTCAGAAACCAAGTGATATGCTGTATCCAGTAGCAAACTTGAAAAAAACCAAGGGGAAAAATGCTTGTTCAGAACAGTGCTTAGGGGTTTGCTTATAGGTGTCATTGTGTCTCACATTCCTGCTGTGAAAATCAGCTTGCATTTGAATGTGCATCTTGACCCATAAATGTCACCCTGGTCCACTGAGCATCTTGACTTCAACATTTCCTGTTGTAAAATGGACAATGGGATAACACTTCTTTTTCTGAAGGAGGGACCTGTGACAATGTGTGCATGTGTGCAGTCAGGAGAAACTGCAGCACTCGGGATTTAAAAGCATGTCATCAGCCACTGAGCGGGAGATCACAGGAGAACGAAGTTGCCGGACAGTTTTTGAAAAACACACGGATTATCATTTCTGTTTCCAAGCCACTTCTCCTTTTCACAGCCCTGAACCCTTCTTGGCTTCTCTCCATCAGTGGCTCAACGATGTGCCCCATACTAGAGCAAGTCCAGCTGTGTGCTACAGCAACTGCCTTGGAACAATAAAGTAAGAAAACGCCATTCCTGCACACACATTGGTTATGTTGTTAGCATTTTCTTAATTACATGAATTTTCTAGTATAAAACCTCTTAACATTATGCTCAGAAATTGAGAATGCACTGAGAGGTTTATGTAGAATAAAAGTATTTCCAGCTTTTCAATCTCTTGATGACTGTACAACAGTTTCCATTTTTTTAAAACAAAACAAAACAAAAATTCATTTTTTTAAAAGAAAAACACATTTTTGCTCCGGAGGACTTTTACATGTCAAGTTGTGTTTTTTATGGTGTTGCTTCACAACCAGAAAAAAGACCTCGATCAGATTGCAGCCTCCTCAGTCCTTCAGTATAAGGACCAAGTGCATAATTCTGTTATTGTAGGAGACAGAACTTCAGTTATACCTACTTGAAATTTAGGACTTCCATATTTTTTTATGCTAAATCTTTATAATCATATTTGTACACATTCCTGAAGGGTACAGTGGTTGTGAAATGTCCATGAGTAACTACATTTGTCTGATTTTAATTAAAGCATGCAAAGAATGATTATTTAACAGTCATTTAACTATATCCATTTTTTAAATATCAGGGGTTTTTTTACTTCATCAAATAATAGTGATTACATTTTTATGATGAAGAATGATCATGAAGATCGAAAAATATATTTTTTTCCTTCAAAATATAGCACATATGGTTTGATTTTAAAATTACCAAAAGGTGATTCCATTTTTTGGCATATGTCTGCTTATGTATAGATAATAACCTGAATATTTTCATATCTTTTTTTGCACTAGAAACCCATTTTATATTATTTTGAGTGACCTTTTCTCCATGACCAGTATTATAAATGAAAGAGGATTTGAATATGCACACAGGGAAAACCTTTGTTATTTGAATATGCATCATAAGTACAATATCTGGTGTTTTCCCAGATACCTTTATTGGGACAGCAAGGCTAGAACCTGATAGGAAACCTGATATAAATGTCATCTCTTATCAGAATCTAAAATGTGATGATTAGCACTAATACCTTATGCACTGAGACATTTTCACAGATATTCTCCTAAGCATTATTGAAGTGTTTGATGGATCTCATTAGAGCACTTTGATGTCTCCATTCTTCATATTTAGAAGCAAAAAAAACAGGCTAGGATACAATTGCTTAGATGGAGATGGAAGAAGAAATCAGGGGAAAATGGCATTGTGTATATGTGATTAGAAAAACCCACATTCAGTGAGGGAAACAGAATGATATGATTATTAAATGTCTGCATGGTTTTGAGCTACTAATTGTATTTTGATAACATGTGTGGTTATATTTGGCTATATGTATACTCATTTAAAGAATATTGCTCATTTAGAATCAGAGAAATTAATCAGATAAAGAAAGACAAAACACCTATAAAGAGAAATGAAATAATTTACCAAGAATCACCAAAAAAGTTACTAGATCATGTGATTCATGTGTTGTATAAAATCCAGCTTTTTGTGGGTTGAGTTACAAAGGAGATAAACCATGCAGCATGGCATAGTGTCTTCTTACTATTAGCTGTTTTGTATCTGAACTTAATCAAAAAAGCAACAGAGGACTGCAGACCTTTTAACTGTAACAAAATTTGCAGGTGTTAAAGCCTTTCAAAATAAATTATATCACCTGTTCTTTCTTTTTAATTCTGCCTATTCCCTAAAAACTATCCACTACTATAAGCACACTTCTTTCCTTTGATTTCTTTAATTTGCGGTTTTGCCTACTGAATAAGCATCCTAAATGTAATTATTGCAACACAGAATCTGAAAAACAGAGGTCAAATTATTGAAGAAAATACTTGGGTTTGTCACAATTATTACCAAAAATAAAACTAAAGCTCCTTTTTAATACTGAACATGAATACAAGTCTCCAGAACTTGCAGAACTTCTAGTAAGTTGTAGAGTGCCTAGAGTGGTATAAAAAAAAAAAAAAAAAGCTCAAACTTTTGTGGCAGGCAATTCATGTATAGAAAATGGACTCTAGATAATTGGGTCTTTAGAAATACAATGTGTTTCCTAAATGCTGCTGTTGATATATTTTTTAAATGTTAGTTGCACTTTTTTATTTTTCCATTTTGATATGATGGGATAATTGTGTTCCTTAGATATATTATTACAGGAGATAACTTGTAAGCAAAATGTTGTCTATCAGAAAAAAGCCCTTCTGATCTATTGTAGTTCTGGAATAATAAATAGAAATAGTCTACTTTTAAAAATACATCTGCATGCACATTTTATGTGCAATTTAACATATTTAGTACTACACGCTCAATTCATTCTCTTGAAAGTTTTACTTCAAAACAACTTCATTGTTTTAAGTGTCTAAATTAAAGCTTTTTAGTGTTTCCTGCAATCTCCCAAAACAGAAATAAAATCAGTTTTAATTTATTTTATTTGCATACACTGTGGATATAATTATTGCTGCAGAGTCTTTTTAATTGTTTTCAACTAGGTGCTTGTCTTTAAGTTGAAATAGACTTCTAATTCTACATTGTTGATATTCCCTTGTTAATTCTGACAAAGCATCATAAATCCAGGTATTTAGGCTTATTGAATTTTAAAATGAGGTGATTAGTTGGAACATGGATGAATGAACTGATGCAAAGCAAAATGAATTTTATGATTTACTGTAATTTGCAAGTTCCTTTGTAACTGTTATGCACAAATTGTAAAATGTATTAAGCGGTAAGATATCACAGTTATAATCAACAATGTAAAATTTTCTCAAACAAAAGTATTCAGGCAACTGCCCAAAAAGAGTAATTGTTGAATAAGTGTTTGTTATCCACAGCTATTTATTTTTATTTTAGATCAAGCTTTCCTACTCCAGCATTTCAGTAGGCAGAAAGGTATTGAAATAGACTTCCAGCACCAGTCAGTAATGTTAAACTTCCAAAGCTGTTAGCATTATAATGTTTTAAAATATGAATGTATATTGGAAGACGCATATTTAGGATTAAATATATTTAGCTTCTTTTTTTTTTTTTTTAGATTTTATAATGGTTATTAACTAAAGGTAACAGCAAACTACAATAATGTACTCCCTTGGTCTCTGGTCATCCATATTTCTATTATTGTGGGGTTTTGAGGGGTTTTAGTAGTTTTTAAATTAAAATATTAGAGAGTCAATAATTTTACCAGTGTGGTACGAATGCTAAGACATGCAAGTATGAATTAAACCATGAGTGCATTATGTTTTCCTTTCCAGTTAGATAAGATTTGAGTTATTAGAAAAAAGAAATAACCTAGATGTACATTCAGAATCTAAAGTTCAAAGACACAGACCTTGAACTCTACAGCTTTGTAATAAATTAATTTTAGGCACATTCTGAACATAAAGGACTTCAAGAGATAAGAGCCCTAAGAACAGTTTGTCTTCATTTGAATCACAATGCCAAGACCAAAGCTTTCCCTGAAACTTGAATGAATTGCTGCAGGCTTCCAGAAAGGCAAATTATGAGAGCCCTGTGTAGTGGCTCTCCTGTGCTGGTGCAGGAAAACTTAAAATCAGGCTCTGCCTAGTCTTCTAAGACCTGGGTTCCTCTCTGCTTTAAAGTGGAAAGTGCAAGAGCTTCATGCTTTCTTCCTTCTCTAAGACCTACACCAACTCAAGGTTTGGGCAAATCATCCCAAATTTACAGTCTCCTTTCTTTCCTGCAAGCCAGATGAAATTTTATGGGGTAGATCTACTTCTAACCTAGAAAAATAGTAAAATCCTCAGAATCTTGGTGTGCAACCTTTGTTAATTAATTTCTCCAGACATTTTACAACCATTTGTAAGAAGCCTACTATTTTACTATTTTATATTTTAATCCTTTTGTTAGAAGTCAAACAAAACCATTTTTTGTAGGTTAATTTAAAAAAGATTTTATAGTAAACTTCATGATTTTGAAAAGATGCAAAGATTTACATTCAAAAGGAAAAGTAAAATCTTGTTATTTAATAGTCTAGTTTTGAGGTCTTATGGAAAACATATTATTTTGCCATATATAATGTTTCTAATTCTACATTTGCTCTCTTTTTCTTTTTAGTATGGTGTAATATTGTCTTCATATACCTGTCATAAAAAACTAAATACTGCATGGATGGAGAGCAATCTCTGGATGTAGCATGTTCAAAGTCTTGCATTGTTCTCTGGTGTGAAAGATAATTACAAGGTGATCTTCCTACTTACAAACCATAATATCTGCTTTCACTTCCTTTCTCTTCTGAAAACAGAAAGAAGCTAAACCTTATGGCAAAAACTTTTTCTTCTAAATGGTTCCATCTCTTATCCTTGAATAATAAAATCATAGAATATTAATCAGCCTTTTACCTTATACCACTATGCCCGCTTAATCATATTGTGAAGTGCCACATCCACTGGTTTTCTGAGCATTTCCAGGGATGGTGGCTCCACTACATCCCTCAGCATCCTGTTTCAATGCTTAACCATTCTTTCAGTGAATATTTTTTTCCTAATATTCAGCCTGAACAGCCCCTGGCACCTTTTGGCCTTTTCCTCATTGTATCTCTAGTTTCCTGGAGAAAAGAAACCCTGCCTAGCCATATCTTTGTTAGTTGTGGAGGTTAACAGAAATAAAATCCTTAGCTCTGTCTGCTATGGGACCAGTGATATAGCCTCAGGTCTGTGACTTGCATATGCTCATTAACTAATGCTACTGTAAATATTATAGGCTTGAAATCTGTGCCACCCTTACTCCCATCCCAATAATTTATGGAGACATTGCAGATAATGGCAGGGTTGTTCCTGCTTGCCAAGTACAGAGGAATCATGATAGACTAGTACAAATAAAGTATGTGGTAAGTTGCAGTGGGTTTTATTGGACGTACTGTTAGGACTCAATTTTTTCCTGCTTTTTTATGCACCATATGATGAACTTCACTGAATCTGCAGCCTACTACATATATTTATATGGATACTGGTTGACCAAACCATATGTTTTTATGCACCTTTACAGCAAACAGTGTTCTCTTGAGAGAAGGTCTGTTAACATACTTTGCATTCTTCCATTTCTGGTGATATGTCTTCACAATTTTATATTTAATTAAAATTCATGGCAGGAGACTTACTTTGTCAGTATAAGAAAGGTGATGGTGTCTCTGCCTGATTAAATGATCAAATATATTTCCCACAGAGAGCTAAGATGCATTTATGGGTGTGAAAGCAATTATTCATTATCTTGAAACATTTTTAAATTTTATTTTCCTCATGTCAGGGTTGATGTGTTTTCAGTCAAATGTTACTTCAAGATCTGATTTCAGGCTTCTACTCTCAATTTCACTTTGTCACATTTACCTACACTAAGGGGTAGCTAATATGAATCAATACAATAACTGAAATGTTTAATCCCAATAGTGATTTTATTTTATAGCTATTTACCACAAGGCTTATCTCACATTTGCACAACTTTACTACAAGTGGTCTGATGCTCGTTCAGTTAGTTAAGTTTAAAACTTTAGAGCTTATAATTCATGTTTACAGCAAAGTACAGGATATTGAGCCCCTCTGCTGTTCAGGGGTGAAAATGAGATGTAAACATTACAGTTACTAAGCAATTATCCAGTGGTCAGTTGGTCAGTCAGAAGTGCTTAAAAGCTGGAGCTTTTTGGTTATTCAGACTCTTAGTTATCTATGTGTGAAGAAAATGCTTTGATATGAGTTCCAAGGTTGTGTGTTAAACACCTTGACAGAAAACTGTTTTGGGAGGAAGGGAGGGGTTTCTTCAACCTTTGTTTCAAAGGTGAAAACTGTATCATTATATTTAACTGGCTACCTGCAGTTCTTTAGTGGAGGCATCATTAAGTAGTACTGGAACATTTGTAGTGGCTAATCTTTCAAGCATTTAGCATTCACGATGACCTCGTTAAAAGTAACAAAGGTCAGGCTTCAGTTCAGCAGAGTCGCCCATTCACCAAGGCGACTGGCATAGCAAAGTAATCTCTGTGTGTCACTTTTCATTAATCATGCTACTTTCCTCTTCACGAAATTCCAACAGATAATTGTTACTAAATGCGATTTGCAACACCCTGTGCTGTGGTTGAAGGACCAGAAATAGGCAAACAGATAAAAACATTGTTTAGCTTGCAGGCAGCAAGTGTTTGCTATTCAAAGGTATCAATGCATAAACATTGATTTAGCCATGAGCTGACACTTATAAAACATTTGCTGTTTCCAGAAAGCCCTGCGGTCAAGCTGAGTAATATCCAAGGGCAAGTACTTTTTCCTAAATAGCAAGGTTGGATTCTATATTATTTGCCTGATCCTGAAATAAATCAGTTTTGGTAATGGTAAGTTGCTTCAGCACTGTCATAGGTCACAACAAAGTACACTGAATTAAACATTTACAGATGGCTAGGAAATGTGTTACCATGTAAGTTTGCTTATGACTATGTTGAATAAATATTTGATTAAGTTAACAGTTTTATACTTTTAGTTAATTGTTATTTTATAAGTTGTTAGTTAATAGTATTTTTTAACTCGTACTTTTTCCATATCTCAGGTATGTCATGTGTCTTCTCTCTGCTCTGAAATTTCTAGGATAAATTTATCTTCATTTCCATCTGCACCTTGTAAACTTCAGTGAAAACTGAGCAATTTTACAAACAGACCAATGAAATTCCAAAGAAAGAGATTCTTACATGTCTGTTTCATTGCCCAAAGATGCAATTTTGTTTAACACCTGGACAGATTCTGTTCTGTCACACACGTTAAGCTGATAGAGTTTTAGAAATTGCTGTGGTGTTCCTTAACAAAAGGCAGAGTTTGATTGCTACTAAGGAAATACAATTGCATTCCTGTACTTGTGCAAAATCTTGATCTTACTGACCTGCAAGCTCAGAGAACAAGAACAAAAATGAAGTAAACTATAGTTTTAGTGTGAATGTTTTAGATCCATCACCTACATCACAGAACTACTGTTTTATTTACCAGTTTTTCAAATGGGTTTCACTTGCAACCTACAGAAAATAAATGAATGCAAAATCAAACAAAAATCAGGGAAAATATGTAACAAATAAGAATTTACAGTAGTACAATTTCTTCAAAATGTGGTTTTCAAAGGTGACTGGAAATGTCTGCATTTCTTTTGAAATACCTAAGAATACAATTACTACTTGCAGGTTTTTATGTTTAGATACAAGTTGCTGTAGAGTTTAGTCAATTAATGATTATTCAGGGTAATAGTACAGCATAGTTCAGGTAAAACAAAACTATTGACAATGCAAAAATGTACAAACTAAATGCAAAGAGTGTATAATCAAAAATGGAAAATATTTAATATTGCTGAAGAACCAATGTGATAAATTATTATGAAAAGTCTTTATTTAAGTGTAATGGGGTCTGTATCTATAAAATGATCTTTTGCCTTGAAAATGGTAAATGATGGTACCAAATTGTATATAGATCAGGTGCATACCACTTTTGATTTGAGCCTAATTTAATCTGAGCAATCAGAATTGACTGGCAGTAGAACTAAACTTATCTAAAGTAATAGAGCCATAACAAAAATACTGTTTGTTAGTAACTCAAACATAAAATAAGTTTCTTGAATTTCATAGAATGCAATTTTCTTAATATGGCATTTTTGAGACTATTTACAATATATTCGCTTGAGGAGATTTTCTTTGTGTTCCCCTAAGCACCTCATTTTCTGAAAAACCTATTCTTTTTCTAATATTGGGCCATGACAGAATTCATATCTTTTCAGATGCAGATGTTCCTATTTTGCATTTAGTAACCCTTACCTGCAAGCTAATATTTTTTTTTTTTTTATATATAGAAGACATTGAACAATTAATTTCTATTCATCCCTATGAACTTCTATCACATTCCTACTCAGCCATCTCTTTTCCAGCCTGAGACGTCCTGGTTTACTGAGTAATTTCTTGCATGGAAGCATTCATTCTTGAATAGTGTCCAAATGGGATGGTGTTGCAGTATTTAATTCCAACTTAAGTGCCATCTGCTAGTAGAATATTCTCTGCCAACATTTCTCTCCACCACTTAATAAGAAAGGTAGTACTGTCTAAAAACCAAGAATGAGGTACTTTCTAATATATGTCTCTTGGCTTCCGCAGCAACTGCTAAATTCGGTTTTACTCAAAAGCTCTACTCTTTGCTTTTATTTGGAGGAGTGGGGTGTTAAAGGTTTATATTTTGCATCATAGAGCATTGTCTCTGCTGTGCATTAACTGTTTTCAGCATTCAACCTACGGTCAAGCAGCATAAGCAACATTCCAAAGAACCTCATATTTCTAGGAGGAATTAAATCAACAAAAACCTTACATAGTGTAAAAGAGAGAGGCAAGAAGAGTTCAGAGAGTCTGGACTTCTTTGTTTTGCTTTTTATATATTCCAATATGAAAAATCTGGCATTTCTCACCTGCTAATTCTTCAGAAGTTGTCAAGGTTAAAAAAAAAATCCAATAGGCACCAAGGCAATTGGATTTATAGTATGTGGAAGAATGAAGGTGGGAGGTGAACTAAAAAGGGTTTTTTTTTAATAATGGCTTCTGGCATAGATTTCCTAAGGCTAATTTAGGGCATCTTAATCTAAACTGAAGCATTTGTATGACTGCCTACATCAGCTTGGTCCAGTGGGTTATTTGCGGTTTATATATACCTGTATACATGCATACAGTTCTGCAGAGCTAAAATTTTTCCCAGATAAAAACACAAATTACAGAAGTGTAGTACCATAATTAGTATAATATAGCAGATTGAGTCTATATTACATGGAATGTCTTGCCATGGATTGCCTTTCATACTCAAATTCTCTGTAGTTCAAATAGTCCTCTGTAACTTGCAGAAGTCTGGAAGCATCTTATAGCATAGTGTTCCAATGTTCTCACCCCACAGCTCTTCCACTCTTGGAAGCAAGATTCATGATCAGCCTTTCTTAGAAGACTTTTACAAGAGATATAACATGGTAATGAATGATGTGAATTTATTTTTGCAGAGCTGAGTTTTTTTCCTTCATAGGTACAGCTGTTGCTGTCAAAATTGTGTTTCATGCTTCACCTTCTTGAACAAGCAGAGAATGCTACTTATTAGTAAGTAACCTTGCACATTGACATATTGTTATAGGATGAAATTTGAGTGTATATAATAGGTTAACTTTGGAGACTAACTTTTAAAGTTTCTAATGGTACAGATGGAATTTTAAGTCAGAATGCAGGAGAGGGTAGTATGTGTAAACATTGCCAAGCCTGTGGAACTCAACCAATGCTTTAGAGAAAAGTTTTGTCTAGATTGTTCCCTGACCTCAGGAGCAATTTTTATATGAGAGGAGTTACAAAGAAATATTTTAAAAATAGAAATAGTGCTAAGATTTTGGGAAGGTGTAAAATGGACACATGAATAGATTATATATAAGGAGACCTGGAGGGTGCCAAGTGTCAAATATGTGCTCAGCCAGAAAATGCATGACATGGTTTTTATTACTTAATAAGAGGATTGGGTTGCATGAAAGGAATTTACATTTTCAGAATGGCAATCATACCACATCCAGGTGGATATTTATACAAGAGTGGGATAATTGAAAATTTTGTTTGTTTCTTCAGAATTTATTAAATAGTACTCTAAAATTGCTCATATTTGGAGAACTATGTGTTTCAGTAGGAACTATGTTTGCTCAATATTTTGCTATATTTTTGTTGTCCCTCTGTCCTGACATGGTAAATCTTTCTCGGTAAACCATAGAAAAAGAGGAAGAAAAATTTCAACAGAGACAGTTTGACATTTGCTCAAGCTGAAACAAAGGGTCTGGATGTACTTAGTGCTATACAAGTGTCAGAGGTGCCATTCAGAAACTTCTGTAATGCACAACTGAAATCCTAGCTTTGAATTTACTGCTGCAACCCTAACCAGAATTATGGCCATGAAAAATGCACAAACATAATCTTGTTTACTATACTTCTACTAATTAGTAAATGTAGGGGAATATAAAAAAAAATTAATTATAATTATGTAAACAATTAAGATTTATAAATAACTGGATAAACTAAAACTCATTTTTAGACACATAGGACTCTTTGACATTCTTTAAAAAGAAAAAGCTTTTTAAAATTGCTGTGAATTGTCAAGCACCTGGAAAATAAATCCTTGGACTACAACCTTTTCTGGTTAAGTACAAAGAGCTGCAGAATTCTATGCAATTTCTCTCAAGAATTCTGGTTTTGAACGCATTCTGTGTAGGAAATCAGTTTGCTTTACTCCAAGTAATTTTTTACGGGTATGGTCCACAGAAGGAAATGATGACCACAATGTTGATGGAAATGGCAGATGGGAAAAGATATTTCAAGATAAATATGTTCTTATATTTTTGATTCAGAAATTCAGTGGCAGAAATGCCTTTTTTAATTGTTCAATATCACCTGTTCAAAATAAAAGTAGTTATGTTCATGATCTCCAATTTCTAAAAAGCAGATAAATATTTTGTCTATTAAATTTTAATAGCTGCATTTCTTTTAAAGGGGAACATTATGGGGAAATTCTCTTTCTATTCTCACTAGATACTACAATCAAAGATTTTAATAAGTATTTGGAGAAGCATTACATTTTACTATATGAAATAATTTCTACAAGGAAAGTGAAAAAATATTCATGATTCTTCTTTTATGTACCTTTATTTTTCCCCCACTATGAAATCCACAGCTGGAATCTTCATGTTCAGGAAAATTCACTTGAGTAGTATAAAAGATCCTCTATGAAACATCTCACTTTTTTTTATTTACCAGGTGGAATTTTAAGCTTTTTAGAGTACAATGGCCTACCAGTGCTATACCAATTATTTTGTTGCATCAGATCCCCAGGACAGGGAAATACTGCAGCTTTCTTTATTCTAGTTTGGTAACTCTTAAAATCATGAGCTGTCGATGGCAAGTACTCTGTAAGTTATTGACAGACAGTGAAAACTTTCATGCCTTGGTTTGTCTCTAAAAATATGAGTAATTTCACTGCAGTCATATAGAGTTTTGTTTCATGCTGAGGACATGTTCACTCAATTGAAAAACAGGTTTGTGTGAACTGCAGAGAAAAAACAAAGTGAAGATGTTAAAAATTATTTTTCTGATGCAAGTACTTGTGAAATTACTTTTTGTTGATAAAAACACATGCAAAGAAGGGCATTGAGGGAGAAGTTAGTCTTATCTAAAAATGAAAAATAGACATGGATTGGCATAAAAATGGTACTTTAAAAATTAAGTGGTTTGCATATGTATTTGTAAACATGTACTAATAGTATTAAATGTAAGAAATACCCACTGAACCTGTACCTGGCCATAATATTTATTTAGAGTCTTTATTGATGTCCTCTGAAAGTGAGTTTGTGGTTTCGCTTCTTTTGTGAATTCTAAAGTAATCAATAGCTTGTAAAAGTAAATAATGTCTCCAGACAGTGCACTAGATAGCTATTATTTATCCAGGATCTCACTTCAGCAATGAAATTATAAAAGGTGTACTACTGTAACAACTACAATAATTACTTTAATTATACTGTAAATAAAACAGAAAGTGCATAACCACTTTTTCTATCAGATTTCTCTGAGGGGTATATTGATTTAAGAAGCTTTTACTGTACTGTAGTAGTAAAGACTATTTTATTCATTTAAAGCATATACAAAAGACAACTGTAGAAGTAAAACCCCACTGTATAAACATCAGCATTATAGAATAAGTAGGTTTCTGTCAGCAAATAATATAACATGATGTATTTCTTTTTTTCCCCATAAAGCAAAATCTGTTTTTTTCAGTGTTTCTTTCAGTTTTGGATTATTAACATATATCTTTCCTAACTTCAGTGGATAAACAGCCTTGGCTTTCATAGCCATTTCTGATACTGTGACTTAGAGCTTTAATTTGATTCTGATCCCTCAACACACATCATGTGTTCGGGGATGCGTAAATTTGAATTTGGAGGTTGCCTGCTGACTTCTAAGTAAATAGGAATTTATGCAGGCACCAGCATTCTTATAATTATTTTGGTAGTTATCTTGCTGGATCACATATAAGAAACACAAGAATAATCTGAGAAGTAAGTATATGTGCAAATATATTACTGTAAAAAACTGTATGGCTTTTATCTCTGTAAACTATAGATAATAAAATTGTTTTCATTATTTCAGAGTTTGTGGTAACATCTTTGGCTAGGACATCAAGAGCCTATCAAAGTTTTCTTTGTAAAAGTGTCTAAAAGACAGATCAAAAGACTCTGGAACATTCACCCTGTGTGTGGCATTGCTTTCAGATTTTCCCCTTAGGTAATGAAGATTTTATCTCAATAAAGAATCCTATCTCTGAAATCTGCAGGAGTTACAACTTCTTGGTTTCTGGTTTCTCCATAGTTTTTCACAGTTCTTTTAGTTCACTTTTGTTCACACCTCTCTTTTCTTCCATAGTAGATCTGTTTATCAAGAGTTTGTTCCCCATTGAAGCTGTGTGTAGTACAAAATGGATAGTGGCATTTGGATCCTCCCTTCCCTGGCATCATCCCATTCTCCCTGCCAACACTGCTTTCTTTTCTTCATCCCAGTCTCTGAGGTTCACAGAAATATGCTCATCTTTTTCGTGTCATCCTTGTCCCTTCTGTGCATTCCGGCTGTCTCTTAATAGAAACATACATGTTGCATGTTGTACATATGAGCTACTTAAGCAGAATTAAAATTCTTTACAGCCAGCTTCAGGAATCTTTCTGACACATCCTCTAATGTTCACACATTGCTTTTACTGTATATTTCCAAAGATTCCAAGCCCATTTGCAATAACCCGGAAACAACAATTTTAGGCAACTATCAGACTGTAATAACAGCAAGTTGCTTTTCCATTTTTAACCACTTCCAGTTACTTTTTGAACCACTTTTATTTTTTTCACAGAAGAAAAAGTAGAAATCCCTCTTCTTCCATCAGAGCTCCTGCACACAAAGAAGCAAAAAACAGGTACCATCATAATTTATTCTACATTACTGTGGTGTTCCCTCTCCTAAAGGGATTTCTCAGCTTTCTTTTAGGTAGCTTTAGTTCACTTGCGCATCACAGACTTTGGTCAAAAATGCTTCAGGATATGCTTTCTGCCTAAAAATTGAGAATTAATTAGTGAAATTTAATTATTTTTTTTTTAAACAAGCTCAGGGGTCATAATGACTTTGGTGTATAAATAGTCCACAAAACTGATATAAGTAGCTTCTGTCATCTTGTCTACGACAATTAAAGACCTGCCACAGCTAATTACACCACATACCAGTGATGTACAGCTTCTTTAGTTTCCTTTCTTCTTTACCTTGACAGAATTCTTTTAACAGAAACTTAGTGTCAGTTATATTCTTTTTTTGAACATTCTACTAGAACATGTATTTTCAGAAAACTGAAAACTACTATATGTAGAACAAAGTCTTGTTATATGTTATACAGATTTAGTGCTTTGAGAGAATGACAAAGTCTAAACTTAATGTGAATCTGTTCAATGTTCAGTGTTATCGCTCTCCTCCCTTTCCATCTTAAAATGATTTTTTAGAGGGCACTTAAAGAGGGTTTTCTATGCCATGAGAGCCTAGCAACATCACAGCAACAGGTCCTCTCTCACTACTTTAGCTATATATATATATTTCCCCTATATAAGGGGAAATTTAATGCACAACAGTTTTATCACAAGAGATATCAACAAACCTTTTCATATTAGGATATGAACCAATTAGCCCTCTGCATTCCATATGGATATACCCTGTCACAAAGTATAAATATAAAATAGAAACACTCTGATGTACACTGAAATCTTATCAGGCTCAAACAAGCATCATAATTGTGCAAGTAAAATGAACTGCTGTAACAGGGGGCATTGGTGCCTGCAGGCAAGTCTTTGAGTCTTTGATTCTGTACCTTTCCATCTTGTAACATTCTACACTGCATATCCTTGTAGTCTTGCTCAGCACAAACTAAAAAACCTCAAATAATTACAAAAGGCAAGAGGAGAATCACCTCTGCTGCCATTGTACAAGAGTTTCTCCTACAGTAGATATCATTTAGCAATTAGCTGAACACTAAGGGAGTCATTCTTTCAAAAGTAACTGAACGTGCTTGAAAAAAAGGATTTATATTGGCTTCCAAAAAAGTGTTTTGGTAAATAAATCAAATATTTGATAAATTAAATACATTTATTTGCAGATTAAATATTTTTTAGAGTCAAAATTCTTAATGAGTTGTCAGTAAGTGATCTCCTGTTTTCATGACAGCCAATACAGCCAGAACACACAATACGAAAACCCCTGTGCAGGGTGAGCTTTGAATGCAAACAGCACTGCCCAATGTGTTTTGAACTCTTTGAGCAATATATTCATCATGCCTTGATATCCTCATGGTATGCAGAGCAAGAAGAGAAACTTGACAGAACTCTGATTTCTTATTAATTTTTGGCCAGTTTACCAAGCTAGTTCCAAAGCCCTGAAGTGTTATGACCATTTAAAAAATATGATATCGGAATTTTGACCATCAAATAACTCTCAAATCTGCATGATATCCAGTTTTATTCCATGATGCCAGCCAGATGCTCAATGATTCAATGAGCATATCAGCTGAAGTGGGACTAAACATATAATAAGCTTGAAGTACATTGATTAGTGATTAAAAACCTGTAGGTGTCTGCCTGATAAAGCACCACCACCAGTTCTCAAAGATATAAGAAATATATCAAAATCTAATTTTTTTTCCTCTTGTGTAGCTTCCCAAAATGTAGGAAATGTAGGGGATTTCTGCTTTTTTTTTTCTTGTTGCATAGGTTTAATGGAAGTTGGATCATGTAGAACTTTGTACAGAGTTGCCAGCAAAGTGAAAAACAGCTAAAACAACAGAACTTCAAAGTTCCAAAACAAAGTGATCAGGAGTTACAAATACTAGAATTAAATTTGCCTATGTAAATTTCAACTAGGTGATTTTTATATATCAAATACTACCATCTTCAGCTACATGATTCCTTCTTTTTTTCCAGATCATCCCTGATTCGGATCACAGGAGTAGCTGGGATGACCAAGAGCTTTTTTAATCACCCTGGCACAAAGAGTGGTCCAAGGCATTTTGGACTATGTAGTTGTTACCTTCTGAGCTTTTGCATGGTACTCATCACTATTTCATTAGTTCCACTCATGACTAACAATTTTTCAAGCCCCACCTGTGAGGCTGGAGATTATTATCTGTAATTGTCATAGGAGCCAGAGCAGATGGATGGGGCAGGGACACAGAAGTAATATCAGTTATTTACAAGGAATCCTCATATATCTTATTCAGACTTATTCCAGAAAGTGCAATGGTTCAATGTCCCCAAGTCCACTATGGTTTTATGAATGTGCTCTTGTCACCTCTACTGTGATTCTGATGGCATTGCACAGGAGCTGGCCCTGCATCATGCTCTTGTGCTCTTTTGCTGGCAGCACATACACTCCATCTTGAGCTACAGGTCAGTCTTGAGTCTGTCTATCTATATGCAAGCTAGTGAAAAGTTAATGTTTCCCTTTTAACTATGTCACAGACAGAAATATTTGAGAATTTTGAGTCCCTATCTTGAAGTTAAAAACTTCAGCAAGAGTCAGAAGTCCAGGAAGTTATACTGTTTTAAAGCTATGCTAAAATTCTGAATCAAGCAATTAGGGACTAAAGTAAAAGAATCCAGTGATCTGAGTACGCAGTTTAGGATGCTGAGCCCTATTTATGCAGAAAATCAGAATCATATAGGCCTATGTTCATGCCATAGCTTGATATTACAACCACAGAAATGTTTGAAGTTGTGAGTCTTCATCATTCTGCAAATGGACAATTAAGTTTCAAGCCAGCTCCTCAGACTCAGAAACAGGAAATACACCACCTGGTATCAACTTTGAGAATACATTTTAGGGGATGTGCAGCACCCAGGAAGTCTATTATAGGAATCCATTTCTACATAGCAAAAATTTAATACATGGACAAATCCTTTTGATAGCATCTGCTTCCTTTATTTCACACTTTGCAACTTCTGCCAGAAATCTGAGAGGGATCTAATGACTAGCAGTGCCCTTCATGAATGTTCCCTATTCATGCCCAGAGCACATCCTTGCTCAGTGAGGCAGAAGAGTTTTGGGAAAAACAGTATAGGATCATGCAAATATGGAATATATCAAAATGCAGATACCCAAGAAAGAAAAATCTCATTTTTCAGAGTTTGCTTTTACAGCTGCAGTAATACTCCTTGCAATTATTCTTACATTGGTCTGAGCCTTTCCTGTTCCTAAAGAATAAAAAGGTGACTGAAAATAGTTAGGTGTTGTTGTGAAAAATATTAGGTTTATTTTTTTTCCTACCCTTATCCTTATTCTGGTGGGAAGGACAGCATGTAAGTAAAAGCTTGGTTTCACTTCTTAGAGTTTCATTAAAAGATACATGATTACATAATATCATAATCATGTTTTATTTCAGTCTAGATGTCAGAAAACTAGCTCTATGAACTGTTTTGGGATTTGTGCCCTTTTTCATACACTAGTGAGCTTTGGTTATATTACAAATGGTGACCACTAAATTACCATTGCCATTTTAACTCAACGAAAGACTACAGGGAATAAGCATTAAAACAATTCTAGTTAATAATATTAATTATATAAAAGTGATTTTGGTAATGAATTTAGTTTCTGCTGACATGCTAGATAACCATATGGTTAATTTCAGAATCAATCAAGAATTTCCTTGGACTTTACTTAACAGGGTGACATACAATTTAAATACATGAAGTGTGATAAATACAAGCTGTCTTGATGAAGATCACTCTGTTCACTTAGATAATGATTGAATAAGAGAAGTGTAATAACAAATATGTACATAGATATTTTAAAGTAGAAATCAAGCCTGCCTGTTAGAATTATCAACAGAAAGTTTAGTATGGTTAACACTTTCCTTAGTTACGTACAGTAAGCAGAAGCAGTGTCATGCACAGAGAAAAACATTATCACACTTGCTACAGGACATAGGCAATCAGAGATATAATTTTGTTATTTCACTATTTCTTTGCACCTTTAACGCTGCAAATAGAAAACTGAATGTTATATAACTCTATGGTACACAAGGATGCTGCTTTAGTGAGACTGAACACCCTTTGAGGTTATTTTTATTTCAATTTTCTTATAAGACAGTTTACAAATTTGTCTCTAAAAATGAGGAGGAGATACTTTTGCAGGTCATTACTTGGCTAAAAATATAGTTTCACCATCATTGTTCAGATTGCTTTACTTTAGACACAGTGGGCTATACATAAACAGCATACAGGAAAGTAACACTGACATTCTAGTGAATATCTTCTAGCCACATTTGCTTTGCAACAGAAAGTGATGCTGTCCTTAATCATGACTCATAAAGCTGAAGTAGCCTCTGAACCAGAAGCATGGTACTTGACTGTCAACAGCTGGGTTGTCACTATAAAAATGATTGCCAACTTCAACTTGAACACTTTTGTAAAGTTAGATAGATGACATTTTTTTCTACTTTCCCAAGCCTTCAGAAAACTCCCCACTAAGCACTGATGCTTCAAAGGCATAAATTTAACAGAGTACCAGTTTGACTTTGGGCTGTGACCATGTTTATCAACAATAGGAATTAAACAAAACATATTTATGATAAGAAGTAATTTTTAAAATAATTTTTAAGCACTAAGTTTGCTACTAATTTGCCGGTGAAATACTATTCCCAAACTTTGTGGCATTAATGTGCATGAGTAGAGGATAGTAGCAACAACTTTACTCAAATGTTTTAGCTTTCTACCACAAGGTATAGATTATGTTTTGCTATAAGATATTTCTGCAGCCAGAGGAGAACACAGTACTGCTGGAAGGCTGTGTGCCAATGTCTTCGAGCTTCTTCTGTGCCCAGTTCAAGGAGATGGGGGTGGGGGGGAAATCTCAATCTAAACTTTATTCTAGTAAAGTATTTCAGTTAAGATATTTTTCAAAAATCAAAGGGGATTTAATCAGAATTGCCTAGACTAATTATAAAAATTGTCAGTAAAAGTGGCATGTACAACTCTACATCTTATGAAAGTTAATAATTTTTCCTCCATTTCAATACTCAGGTGAAAATGGATTTTAAAAATCTAAACAAATAAACCCCACCATCAACAATCAAGAAAATCACAAAAAAACACCCCAAAAAACCACACAAACAAAAAATGAAAATAGAGGAAAAAAGGGTGGAATTTTCAGATTCCAGAAAGTGGATGCTTGAGATACAGATGTGGCCCAGAAGGGGAGATGGGCATATGCTCCCATAGATGTTAAGAAACCTTACTGCATTACATTGCAGTAAATGGCCCTACTGCAAGTCCGGTATTTTTTTGTTGTTTTTTTTGGTTCTGTTTGTTTTCCTTTTTGATATCTGTAAACACTCTAATGGTATTACTTTACCCTGGCTTGTTTTTCTTAATGAAGAAAAACTACTTTGATGAGGTCTTTACTTTCTTCCCCTTAAAGTATCAGCCAGCCAGCCAGCCCAAGAGGGGAAGTGCTAATTTGCTAGTCTTCTCTGGTTTACTGTTTAGGCAAAGCTCCAACAGTTAAGCTGTGTTAAACTGCATTTTTTTTTAATCTAAGGGGGTGAGATGTGTTTATGTGTTTGAAGACATCATATTTGTTTTGAAGGTTTGCTCATCTGTTAGAAAATGTTCTCTAACAAGGTGCTCTTTTTGTCTGTGAGGGTCATTGAAGGTAGGCAGCAGTCACCTCGATTTTGTGAAGCTGAACAGGAAAGGCTAGGCTAAAAATTGCAGTCTTGTGCTATGTTATTAATCCCCATATGTTGCAGCCCACAAAAAGATGGTGCTGCAGAGAAATGTGCCAGATTTATTGGGGAAAGAGCAGAAAGCTATAGAAAGAGACGAAGAACTACTTTCAAAAAAGTTTTTAGTTGGCTGCAGCAACATTATGATTGTAAACAGAAATGCTGATACAGGAGCTTTTTGCAGTGAAATGGACTTAATGTGGAGAAGAGATAACAGGCAGATTTTTCTAAGAATACCAAATGTGTTGTGGTCCCTCATATTCTATATCTGTGAAGATAAGGGGATTTTGAGTCTGTGAAAAGAGAAGTCATAAGGGAGAAAACAAAGGAACTGGAATTAATTTCAGTGCTGGTTTCACTTGCACTTGCTGTAGACTCAAAATGATACATAACATTTCTCAATCTACCTGTCTGCTTCTCAGGAAAGAAATTATACCTATCATTTATTTTTATATTATGATGTTTAGGGAGCATGCCAAGCATGCACTACATCAGAAAAGTAAGCATAATGATCATTCAGGTTTCTGGGGAAAAAAGTCCTTTAGCATACCTTTTGTGCTCTATAGCAGAAGGAGGAAGATAGGTCAAGGCTACAGCTCAATCCAGATCCTGTTCTTTTTAGATGTAATTAATTTTGCCTCATAGGTAATCCTGTGATTATCTGGATTTCCATATATACCCCAAACTGCAAAGCTTAAGTGTATACCATACTAGCAAGAGAGGGATAGAATTGTTTGTTGGGCTTTGTATTGCTACTTGCAGGGTAGATATTTTTTCTTGCAATATAACTTGTTGATATATGATGATGAAACCAGCCTCTGTTTTAAATAACTTCTCCAAAAAGGAATAAATACTCAGACACTGATGTCTGGATCACTGCTTTCAGTACTAGACTGCTGCAGTATATAGCATTTTGAACAGTCATCTGTTCTTCATTTTTAAAATTGTGTATCATCACTTAAAAATCATTAGTACCAAAATCCCCTTAAAAATCTTCCTACAATTTTTGCCTGCACATTTATAGTTGTACTGTCTTTAATTATAGAACACAGACCACTCCTTGCAAATCAGTGCTATTTTAAGCACTCTTTGTAACCTTATGTACAACATCTATTCAGTACAGTATAAAGGACTTCTCCAGATGGTTTGATCATGACAGATAACCTTATTTATTGTTATGACAGTACAGGGGCAAGCTGCACCTGTGGTCTCTTCCCCAATCTGTCTTGCAGGATTCTATTTCAAGCAACAAACCTTACCAACACTTTGGCAGGATGGAATATGGCAGTTGACCTAACTTCAGACTGAAGCCATGCTCCAGTTTCGTGTCAATCAGTGCCTTATTCATCCTTTATACAACCTTTATAAGTTTTTTTTCAGATAGACTATGCCACCATTTCTTCTTTTACTTTACTGTTCTTAGTCTTCATAGTAGGACACTGCTCCCTTTTCTGATAGGGTGAACCTGGTGAGCCCAACTGTAAATTTTGATTTTGTCTCAGTGACACATTTCTGTAAGGTTTTGTGACAAAGATCAAAGTTACAAAGAGTATCTCCCTAAAAAGACGTGTTATCCATTCCCTGCAGAAACACATCACAAGTACAGGAAAGGTTGATCACAATAGGTTCACTTGCCCAGGTCAGTGGAACATGCAGGTGGTTGAGCTGCAGGAGGTGGTGATAAGGCTATATAACATCAGGGAGGCTGAGAAGGAGTTAAATAGCTATTTCCAAGTACAGTCTGCAGGGAATGCAGAGCCTGCAGCCAAACAGCTGAAAACTTCCCCCAACAGCACACACACAGTAGGAAAGGGGCCAGTAATACATAAGAATGGAAGCTTGCAATGGCAAGGACCAGCAGGAGAAAGAGACTTCCTTGAAGCCTAAGCTGCCCTCACAGAACCCCTTCACTGCTCTGCAAACTGAAGGGGAAAGACCCATCACCTCAGGAGAGCTGCTGGGGCTGAGTAATGCAGTCCAACCTGCTCCCTGTGCAGCAACCATTGCAGCTAAGAAGAGGCTACAGGTACTAAATAGTGACTTCTGAGAGCTATGGAGGCACCCATGTGGCAGCTCAAAGTGCTCTCTAGAGAGGTGTGCTGCTCACATCAGGGATGTCACCAAGACTATAAAGCCATATACTGACTCCTGGCTACTATCCACTGCCATTTTTTCACATGGGCACCAGTGATGCTGCCAGAAGCAGTCTGAGGAGTATCAAGAAGGATTACAAAATCCTGGAAGCACCAGTAAGGGAATCTGGAACACAGGTAGTTTTTTTCATCAGTCCTGCTAGTCAGAGGAAAGGGGTTTGAAAGAGCTGGCTGACTCTTTGACAAATGGTGACACAGCTGGGGGTTTATCTGTTACACCATGGGATTCACTTTGGGAAACCTGGTCTGCTGGGGGCTGATGGAGCTCATCTATCAGAGGAAGACAACAGCATCTTCATTCATACATTTGACAAGATGACGAAGACTTTAAATGAAACTTCCCAGGGAAAGGGAATTTTTATCCATTCCACTCCTACCAATTTATTCCAGTGCCAGCAATAGATGCTCAGAAGCCTGTAGAGGTGTCTGGGAAGCAGTAGAGCACATGAAGAGCACAAAGCAATTCCACTGTTTCAGCCAGTAAGTCAGCTTCACTGGGGACACAATTTAGATGCCTCTATGGAAGACCAAGTACCATGAGTAACAGACAAGGATTTAGACATGTGCATGCCTGTAGGGATATGATCTTACTGGCATCACAGAAATGTGGTGGGGTGGCTTCTGTGACTGGAATGTTGGAATGGAAAGATATAGACTCTTTAGGAAGAACAGATATGGGAGGCCAGGAGGTGGTGGTGTTGCTCTCTCTGTTAATGACCAGCTGGGGTGCATGGAGTTCTGCCTGGGGATGGATGAGGAGTTTGCCAAAAGCTTCTAGCTCAGGATAAAGGGAGTGCAGGGACAGGTGACACTGTAGTGAGGGTCTGCTACAGGCCATCTGACCAGGAATACCACTTGTATGAGGCCTTTACAAGCAGCTGGGAGCAGTCCTGTGTACAGAAGGCCTGGCTCTCATGGGGCACTTCAACTACCCCAGTATCTGTTAAAGGGGCAGCATCACAGAGCATTAGCATTCTAGGAGGTTTCTGGAAATACTTTCAGGATCATAACTTCCTTCTCTAAATGAAAGAGGTTCCAACAAGGTGCCCATGGTTGGAACTAGGTGGTCTTTCACGTCCCTTCCCACCTAAACCATTCTATGAGCATGGCAGCATGACTCTATACAAGTAAGGATGATGTTGCTTAAAACATATTATTCTCTCAAATTTAGGCAAACCCAAGTACTTCATTTTTAACCTCAATTTTTTCTGCACAACCATGTTGCATTCTCAGGATCACTCCTGCATCATTTTTCCAGTGCTACCTTAATCCCTTCCTTTCTGTGAGATTTTTGCTAACCTTTTAATACTCTTTTTAATCATAAAATTCCAACAAGTTAAAGAAACCTATTAATCAAGCTGAAATCAGGCAGACAATTTTTGTAATTAGTTCTTCTCCTTATCTTATTAACTCTTGAAATGTCTATATTATATTTTTTTCTGTGATGATTTTGTTTTCTAGCAGTTTTATCCAACAAGCTGTAGTGATATCAGGTAGCCCAGTTAAAGAACACTAAATATTTTTAAAATATTGCTTTCTCTGTTTCTCAAAATTAATAAGCGTTTTTATATTATAATGAATACCATTATGTTTTAACTTCTTCACATTTTAAAATTTTAAGACTAGAATAAAAAAAAATATATTTAAAAAAATTCCCAATCAATAATGAAGAATAGAAAATTTTTAAATATAATTTGTCTATTTTCTGCTGTAGTCCTGTGAACTAAAACAGAAATTGAGATAAGAAAAAGTTGACAAATAAAAAGATTTATTGTGTACCAAAATGAGGCAGCAAAATGCTGAAACCCAAGTTATCAAATACAGGGTGTATTTTATATTAGAGCAAACTCTTCCCTTATTCATTAGTCAGCGATGGTTGTTGTCTTGACAGTAGAAAACATTGAGGTAGTACTGTCTGATTAATAACTTCTGTTTGCAATTTGGGTGTTGCTGACTACAATGGAATCCTTTTCAAAGTGACTCCGATGCTGTGTGATAAATGGATGGATTTCAGGAAGAGGCCTGCGTCTATAGGAAGTGCTGGCCATGGAGAAATTGTCCTCTGCTTATTTTCCTATTTTACTACTTATTTTCAATTAAATTTTAATTTATTTTTCTTTATACTTTTATATTTTCAAGTTCCTTATTATATACTTCTATATAGTTCTTGCATAAATATTTTTCTGTGGTCACTACAATTTCAGCAGAAACTACTAAAGATAAGAAATGTTCCATGGGGTTAAAAGATATATATAAAGCTTATTGGCTTATCTCCACCCTGTGTGTGAACACATTGATATTCAGGTTGAATTTCAGATTCTTTTTATTTTTCAAGGCTAATCAGTTAAATGTTTCATCAGTTAACAAAGAATAAACTGTGGTTCTCCATTTCCAACCCCATAATCTGTTTCTAGATTGAAAGCTAAGTATGTTTGCTATAGACTTCTTAGCTCTGATCACACACAAAAAATAAACTGAAGTTTATTTTTTATAGGAGACTCAGAAATTTTCTTAAAATATTAGTTTAACTGGAGGAAAGAACAAATCTATGGTGGTAGATTAATCAAAATACTTTCATTGTTCTGGTCTCTTTTTGAAGAAAAATAAAAATATTAAAGCAGGATAAAAATAATCTTTTTTTTCCCCAAAGACTAAAGTATTAACCATTTGAGAAACAGTGACTACAATTCAGTATAAATAGGCAAATATTAGTATTTTTTGTGTTATTACTTTTGTGGTAGAGAGCAGGAAAGACACTGATCAATAGGAATAAGGACCTCTGCACAGTACTGCCCATCAGCATTTGGATAGAGTTAGAGGAACTGTGAAATCCCTGCCCATATCTCCAGTAGCATCTAAATGTGCAGATAAATGTTCAATGCTGCGCTGGAATTTATTTACTAGACACCACTGAAAATCAAACTCTAGGATGCAGATTAAGTAAACATAAGTACTCACCAACATGTCTAAGTGTGTGATTAACACTCCCACTACAAGTGTAAAGATGGAAGCTCTTTTAAGTCTGGTTTGATATCTGGAAGTGCCTTTCCCTTTCTTTATTGACCACAGGGGAAATTTTGGACAAGGCATCAAATTTTCAAAGTTCAATGAAGGCTTAAATTTGGCCGGGAGGGTGCATGAAGTAATTTTACTATTGTTCCTCTTTTTGATTTTCTCTTCAGTATAATTTAATTGCTATATAATATTCTTCACTGTAAGAAGCATTTTCTAACTGGTATTCTTTCGTGTTCTTTTCCTGTGAATTAATCCAGCTTTAAGTTGCTTCCATGACAATACATGATACCATGTGGCTCTCAGCAAGTTTTGTGTCGAATGTTTAGTACAACTGTGTTGACATTCTGCCAGGCTCTTGGTGAGAGCTGCTTGTAAGAAGTCTTGTAGTTGAATCTGATTCAGTTTAAGGCAGGTCACAAATCTCAGTCACAGTTCAATAGATCACCCAGATTTTATTGTCTGAGCTAGCCTCTTTTATGGCTGGCTTCCAAAACAGTGTATTGGGGTATGAGTTCAGAAGAGGCAAACTAGGAAACACGAAGGACTGAGAAGGCACCATGCTGCTAACATGCAATCTGTACTTTGGTAGTCCTCTGCTTCAGCTGTTGGCATTGTCCTTTGTGAATAACAACAAATTAAACCATTATAAAAACTGATATAATTGTTCAGAGGAACAAAGGTTCTGTGTCTCTTCTGTAGTTTAGTGTATTTATTATCTCTTCTGTCCTCTAAATCAAGAGAAGCAGCTGACAAGAAATGTGTTAAATGTTACTAGTAGGAAACCCAGATAGCAAGATTCAGGATTTTACTTCAGAAAATACAAGTGACAAGCCCTGGATAAATTCCTTTTTCTTTTCATTTAAAACAACCTACCCATAATGCCAGCCAATATTAAACATGGCCTTTCCTGAAATCTGTTATCATGTGAAAAATAGGTTAGACCTACTGAGAATATGACCAGATTTTGTAGTATGCATATATCCATAGCAATAGCATATATTCTGTTTTTCAGAATGAAAGTTGAACTTTTAAGTAGCAACTTTCAGTATTAACATTCTCAAGAGTGTATTGGTGTGTACTGCCAACATATGTGATAACCTGAAGCAGTCCACTGAAATCTCCCAGTAAATACAGTAACATTTCATGTCAGTGCATTCTGGAGAGGTTCTCTGTGCCTACTCCCTAGAAAACAATTTGTGGCTCCAAAAAGAAATTATTACAAGAAATGATTGTTTTACAAATATAAAATTACATTTGGGCATGAAATATTAAAAATATTTATTAATGGTATTACCATACATTTTCTGAATGCCATTAGCATAAATTATTATCCAAATTTTTATTAATATCTTTAAAAGACTGATTGCTCTCTCACTATAATGTTAATTTCATCACTCACTGTTATTTAGAATAAAAAAAATTAAATAATCCATGAGCAATAGCTAGTGCTTTTTTGCTGTTAAATTCAGTGCTGTTTTCTATTACTCCTCAGGTACATTGATTATATTGGAAATTTATAGTATGTGTTTCTCAAACTAGTGTTACAGAAAAAATATCTGTCTCTTAAACATATTTACAGAGAGTTTAGTAAAAGACCATGAAACATAATAGCAATTAAGAAGGTCATAACACTTGTTCTACTATTCCTGGATATGTAGTAAATCTCATTCTCCTTTTCACGTCTTCCCATTCTCCTCTTTTTCCTTGCAATAACCTTTATAATTATTATTGCTATTATTTATATAATTTTAGAGTATATGTTAACTTGTGTCCTTCAAGAAAATACAATATTTGTGACAGTGAAATTTATGACTCTTTTTTCTTCTTTATTTTCACATTGGAGCTTGCTATTTTATCTTTTCTCATCTTTCCTAGAGCAATCTTAGTTCTAGTTTGATTTTTTTATCATTATTATTATTAATACATTATATTTCTTATTTCAGCCATAGCCAAACAAGTTAGTTTTTTCTTGTTCTCTGGAATGTAAACTTATTTTTTTCTCTAAGTTTTACTCCTTTTCATGCCTGAGTTATTAGCTGGTATGTTTATTTTCCAGACCAGCTCTTAAAATTTGTTTTCCTACCTTTAATTTAAAAATATATAAATAATTGTAGATATTTTATTTCCCTTAGGAATCCTAGGCAGAATATTTGATTGTCCTCAGATAAGTCTTGCCAAGAGGAAATATTTCTTGGGCAGCTGACACTGGTTAGCCCAGCTTGCTGGTAAACTCTCTGGAGCCCTGGCATGTGTCAGGCCAGCCAAAGCTGCCCAGCTGTTGAATCAGTGGTGAATTACTCTGATGCATTGTGCATCCCCACTTGCCCCCTCTGCTGAGTTTGCCTTGGTTTGCCTCTTGCATGTACAGTCAAAGAGTCTGGGCTAGGAAAGGGAAATACAATCTAACTTCAGCTATATAATATCTGTCCCTCAACATCAGGCCAGCATCAGCAATTTCACAAGGTCTAATAATCATGTTGGCACTCATGCAACCTGGCTGGAATCTGAGTGGTGTGCACATATTGCAGAACTTGTCCTGTTTTTCCAGGGAGGCCCAAAAACACAGGAGTATTTCTGCCTTCTGAAGGGCAAGAAGTAGATTTATGGCCTTTGCATTGTTACTAATAAAGTCCCATAGCTGTTCATTTTTAACTAAAGAACTAGTTTTATAAATAGATGGCACACTGTCTTCTAGACTCTAATTAAAACTTATTTTTCGTCCTTAGGTGTAATGACTACTCTTCTGAGATGAGCTCTTAATTAATGCACAGAGATCCTGAAAGTCCCACCTCTCAAAAGTCATGATTGACATCCAAGGATACAAAAATTGCACTAATTGAGCTTTCCATTTATACACTTTTCTGCAGCCAGCTCATCAGAAAAGGTAGGAGAACAAATGAGCATAATAGTTATTTTTCAGACATCTATATTCTCCTGAGGGTTGGGAGGGAGGGTGAAAAATCTTGCAGAACTATGGAATATTTTTAACTATAGGAGTCAACTCTTCAGATTTCAGATAAGATTTGTTTTAATATGAAAAGTATGGAGTTTTTGTTAATTCATAAACAGTTGACTAATGGCACAATATTCAATATTAAAAAATAAGTCTTATAAAGTCTTAAAAAACAAGTCATAAGGCAGTCACTATCACAAATAGTGTTGCATAGCAATATATATTTTCTGAACAGAAGTGTGGTGCTAAACTAAGATATTTCAATGGATGAGTAGTGGCCTATCTGGAAGTGTTTTCTTAATTTTGACCCACAGTGATCAGAGATTTTATAATACCTGTAAAGCAATTATTCTTTTCTAGATTTAATTTTATATTTTAATAATAAACTTTTCTTTGTGAGTAATTTAACTGCAAATTTTTCTGGGGTCAGTTAAGACAAAGTCATTGCATAAAGTCCAATATTCTCATCTGAGCTAAAGCCCACAAAAAGGTACTGAGAAGAACATAGGTAGATGAAAAGGAATAAAAAATGTTGGAAGCTATCGGAGATATTTGGCAGAACAATTGCATTGCAAATGGTATATAGGAAGTACAAGAAGCAGTCAAGAGGGGGGAAAATGGAAAGGAGGCCAAACCTATGCCTACATAAAAATTTATCTATGTTTTAAAAAGTAATTCAGGGTACAATAAGATACTCAGTCTCAGAAAACTTTCCTGTCAATGTTTTTTTGGCTGGATAACTTAAAACATTTTATCTTATTTATTCCTTATTTACGGCTTTAATTTCTGGTGCGTTACAAAAAATATAATTTGTGTAATTTTATACTTAAGAAATGGTAAAAGCTCACTGTAAGTTTCACTAGACTGTATATATGTAGTAATAGCTATTAAATAGGCATCAGATTTTCATGAAATAAATCTGTTCCATTTCAATGTTTATATTTTAGATTTAGCTGGTATCTCTGCTTTTTTCTAGAAATGGAAAGTATTCAAGGTGTGGGGATGTGTTTCAGAATCTTTTAGGATTGATTCTAAAAAGGAGCCAGCAGTTTAATCGGGGGGGTTAATCTTGAGGGCTAGAGGAATTAGACTTTCTTGAGGAATGTCTGTACTGAAGAAGATTAAAGTATAAATGCTTACTGACATATGCTTAAAACTGGAATAGAAACAGATCTAGCTGTTTGTATCTGGACTAAGGCATCCATGGGAAAAGTATAAACATGCATATTGTGAGGGCCAGGCTCTCTTTAACTTCTGAGATATTTTACCCCTCTACTGCTGTATAAAGGTTATAGAGAAAGGGTTTGTAAAGAAAACTGAAGCAAAGATTACATAAGGAAGAGAACTATGCCATCAAAGCAGTACAATTATTTTGCAACATCCCCTTTGTGCCTGAAAAGGTTCAGAAAATTTGTATTTTCTGTGCAAGGTTACAGAAGAAAGCAAACTGAGGGTATGGGTACAGAATGACTTAAGGGTCCAAGCCTATTCATTTCTTCTAATAAAAGTATAAGGACAAAGTCAAAGTTAAGAGTACAGAGATACAAATGAAGGCTAGAGAAAAAAAGGAATTTAAAAATAAATAATTAGAAAAGGGTTTATTTAAAATGTTCTTCAGATCTAGAATAAATTTATACTATTAGGGTTAGTGCAAAATTACTGCTAGACAGTCTATGAGAATGTTAATTTCATTTTCTTTGGGAAATAACTCTTTGTCCAAAGTAACCCATTGCAATTTTTTATATTTACCCAGAATTTATAATGTTATTGTGAATCTCCATATTACATGCATGAGGCAATATATGTAGGTTTTAAGTAAATTTTTCTCAGCCAAATTAGAGTGCATATTGTCTTCTCTCTAATTTGCCTACTTTGATAAAGATGAATTGTTTAAAACATTTTGGTAGAACCAAAAGATGTTTTAACTTGTTAAGGAGAGCAAAGATGCTTTTGTACAGCATAATACAGCTACTAGCATGTCAAGGTCTAACTTTATTATCACCCTTCAGAATTTGTGTAATTTTATACTTAAGAAATGGTAAAAGCTCACTGTAAGTTTCACTGGACTGTATATATGTAGTAATAGCTATTAACAGGAAATATATGCATACATTCAGAGTGCTGGCAGTGGTTTTAAACTGTAGTTAAAATGTATTTTGTGCTAATTCTAAATAATAGTTCTAGCTATAACAGCAGCTTTAAAGTTCATACCAAATGTCAGATCAACTGAGGCCAATGTATGCCTCTTACTTTTGGTAATCAATTAGACATTAATGATAGGTATTTCATTTTGAATAGCTGCAACAATAAATTATTCTCAGGGTAGCATGGTGGAGCCTAGTCTCCTTTGGCTTTTGGAACCAGTAAAATAACAGAACATCAGTCAAGTTAATAAAGTGTGCCCTTATTACACATTCTGCATCTGTACATAAACTGCCAGCATATGATCAAAGACTGCAGCTGTTTCAGTTATATCACAGTCACATCATAGACATTTTATAGTTATAGCAGAGAGAGTTCCAGGGACAACTCAGTCACCTTGAAGACATAGAGAGTTCAGTGGAACCTCATTAAATTGCACCTTGATATTATATGAAACTGGTAGAACATCTATTAGGTGGGGTATATAATTTCCTTGCTAAAATTGTTTTGTATGCATGTTTTATGCATTTCCTATATGTCTTCTCAAGAAATCCAGGGTTTTGTTCACACAAATCTTCAGAGTTCCATGTTTACACATTTTAATTTTGAACTCGTAGTCACCAAAGACAAAGGATTATTTATAGCCAAATGGCTGTGTTGTATTGCGCATGTGAAGCCATTAATAAAATTTTAATTAATAATTAAAATATTTTGAATGCAAGTTGGAATATTAAAGTGTGTTTTCACAGCTGTTGATATATTTTTTTCCATTTCTGTCTCATGGAATAATGTTTTCTTACATCAATGTGTTTTGTAATTGACTTTTTACAAAAGAAGTATTTCACCTGGTCTATTTTTTGTTAAAATCAGATGTGCTTTAATAGCAATAGGTTATTTTTTTTATATTACCACATTTCAGTCTGAGAAATAAAAAGAGGGAGAGACCTTAGTAAGAAAGTGATTCAAAGAGGTATTTTTGAAAAATATGTTTTACATATTACATAAATATGTTAGAGTAGCTAACTGCTGTATTTCAACAAATTAAAGCTGGCAATTTCCTTGTCTGGAATTTGAAGGACATTGTAACATCAGCTGCATTGTTGTTTTAGTACCACGTTAGAATTCATCAAAATAATATAACTTTATCATTTAGGAAGCTAAGTCAGCAATAAAATATAGGCAGCCACCTAATCTGAGAAGACATGAATCTCAATAGCTTTACCAAGTGTTGCAGGATTTAATTCCCAAAGAAAAATGGGTAAGAAAAAAGTGCCCAAGTTTACTCAAGCAATAGTTCTAATAAAAAAACAACCTTGTGTTATTAGCTATTCTTCCTAAACCTATTCACACTTTACAGGTAAAGACTGGTAATTCTGTGCATGTACAAAGGAAAAAAAAAATGAAAGAATGGTTTGTAAAACTAAGTTAGGTGGGATAATAATCTATTATGGTAACAATCAAATTGCTTGTCATGTCATGAAGGGTTATGCTTTAATTAAGCAATAAGGCATGACAGGGTGTGAATTACAATGTAATAATTCTTGTCTAGTGAATTGTTAGGCAAGAGGCCAAAGGCCTAGTGCCACTGAATGCTGCAGGAATGAATTATTATGCTGTAATTTAAACAATTCACTATCATATTGCCATAACTGTAAAATATTACATTCTAAATTTAAAAATGCATATTATAATTTTTCTATACCTAATTGCTCCTCCAGTAAACTATTTGGTTGCAAAGGCTATCACAGAAAAAAAAGCATTTTCTGTTTATGCTTAGATTTCTATTGCAAATAACCTTTGAATACAGTTGTTTATGAGAGATTTGAAAGATGCTATTTTGATACCATTCCTTCTTAAAATAAACAGAAAACATACTGTTCTGAGGAACAAAGGCTCCCTAAATTCTTTGTTTGAATTGTAGTCCCATTATGTCCAATGAAAAGAAAGGGCTTTGTGAAATTACCCTTAGCTTGGAGTCTTGCATTTAGTGTAGGCTTTGTTATCATCTTTACTTTTTGAGAACATTTTTTTTTTTTTCACATTCTTCCTTATTGACACCTCAGAAGGCACATCATTTATAGAGTACTTCAAATTAATCTTTTGGACTAATGCTTTTTAAAAAGTTGCATTTAATTATATTTTTTGCCCCATCTTCAGAAGCAAAGTCTATAAGACAAAAATACAAGTTTGTGAAAGACCTCACATTATATTCTTCTGCTACAAAGCTCAAAATCAAAGATACTGTAAATAGTTGGAAATGTTCAATAATGTGATGAACATTGATAATTTTTTGCTTTTTCATTGGTCATATGATATAGGTAGAAAACCCCATGTAGTTAAAATCTACAATGCATAATGTTTCCCACAGAAATATGCTAAGAAATCATACCTTATGGGCCATGTTGTAAAGTTATTTCATAGTTTACATGTCTGACTGGAAAAAGTTCAGCAGGTTCCACACCTTAACTTGGAGAAGTTAGAAGCCTCATCCGTTGGTCATTTATTTGTTTGTAGCTGGGTGACATCAATCATGTTAGTGGTACCAAAAAAGTCCCGAAACGATTTCTTCCCACTTGTTAGATTCAATAGAAACTGAAATAAAATATAGGGGCTTTCCTCATTCTTTTGCACTGCTTTTGCAGCAGTAATGGAAATCAATACAGCTTCCAGATGTCATAGGTCTGCTGTACAGTATCACTCCAATCTAATTCTCTATGTTTGTCCTGCTTTTCTTCTTTTTTTTTTTTTTTTCCTTCAGTTGGATTTTCCTGTTCAATCACAGGCTGACTGTGGCCTGATGCACTACTGAAAACCAGATATAGGAGCAATATGCAACTTGCAACTTAGCTGATTGAAGTTTATTGTCCTTAAGTAAAACCAGAATTTGCCCGTTGACTTAATCACATTACAGCTAATATACTTCCTTCCAGGGATGCAATACTTGCTATGATAAGACTTGCAAGCCATGTTTAATGCTTCTTTTTTTTATCATCACTTTTGTACTGTGGTTTAGATGTAGCAGTAATAGACCTTATGTAAGAAAAGGGTGGGTTTCTGTTAGTACATGAACAAAGAGACAATTTTTTTCCATAACACTTGAATTACAAGCAAATTTGCCTTCAAAGGATTCTTTGTACACTAAGAAAATCTGTCACTATGACACAGTTCAGAGGAGGAAGCAATTGGCTTAATTTTCTCAACAGTTGAGCATTTTCCTATTCTTCCTAAGTACAATTCATCAAAAAATAAAGTAGGTTTCACTTCTGATGTGCTTTACCCCAGACATTCAACGAATTTTGTTTTGTTTTCGTAGTTATTAGGCTATTTCTACTTGTTAACTTTCAGCAAACAGTTTGCTTTAATCATAGACTGCTGTCTAGATAAGGATTCACAGCAATTATTCATCACTAAAATGATTTTGAAGCTTGTAAGTCCTATGAACTGATGTTTTCACTTACTTTCTCCATTTTTATTACACAAATCCGGATAAATACTGCATAATTTGAGAAGAAAAATCAAGCAACAACAAAAATATTCAGGGTGAAGAATAATAAACTGCCATTTCAAGCTTCTATTTACAAATAGAAATGCTTCTGAGATTTGATTAGCAATGACATATTATATGACAAAAGAAGAAAAAGGATTTAGAAATGGAAACTAAAAATAGTTGTGTAGTAATTTAATAACCTGGCAGATTTTATTCCATCTGTTAGGAAGAGTTTGAAAGCCATTTCCTGCTGCCATTCACACTGCAGAGGCTTCAGAGTTCAGAGACAGAATCAAATACCTGATGTGAAAATCTGCTATTATGATTCATATCCAAAGATTCATATCAATATCTTTGCACAGAATATTTTTAGGTTTATTTAAAACTTGGATCTAAAGGTTTAGGATTATTATTTATCTTATTGTCAATGCCACACCTTGAGGCAGAAAAACTACCCAAAACATTTATTCCTTTCAAATTATGAAAATTTTTGAAACTCTTCTATGTGAGTGGACAATTTAAGAAACCAGATTTCTCAGGTGGCCCAGGATTCAAATTTCATTAACTTACTTTCAGGATGAAAGTACTGTACAGAAGGAAAGTACAGTGTGGTATTGATCTGTCCTATGTTGTCATTCAGACCTGATAAGCAAACTGGGGAAAGAGAACATCAGTCAAATTAGGGGACAGAAGGCATAAAGGAGAACATGTGCAGTACAAACCTATAGCTGATGAACTGGCATTGCAACAAACCATAAGTAAGTATGGACATGCAGTTTTCTGATGATGGTTTACTGAGTAACCCACATCTATCTGTTTACAGCTGGATAGTTGCTATAATTGTTTATTTCTGGGTGATACTTCACAGGTGTTTGAATGTAAGAAAATGTAAATTAATTTTTGTCTTTAATAGTGGAAAAGCTGTAAGGCTCGTTGTCATGTTATTCCAAGTGACAGCATCAGACTGGGGAAGTGAGAACATAGTTTAGAAGTGTGCATGGGTGAGTGGCACAAGCTGCTGTCAGGACTATAAACTCATTTTACATGGATAAGGGTCTTTTGCATTTAGTCATTCAAAAAAAGAAACAAGGGAACAATGAAACTTCATTGGCATCTGGAATTTGATTTAGGGTTTTTTTCCTTATAAGGTGGCCAGAAGAAACAGAGATAAGTTCTTTTATATTTGAAAAAAAAAAAAAAAAATCCACCTTCCTGTTAGAAAGAGTTTTCATGAAAAATTAAAACCCTTACGTAATGCACTTTCCACCCATTTACACATTCTCATGCTCTTTGCAAGATTTTAAATGCTCTGGCCCAAGATTCTGTTTTATTTCAGCTGAAATACTAGTTAGAAATTAAAATAAAATAGTTCATTTTAGTCATAGTAAAAAGGAGTTCTGACAGCTCTACCTGACAGTGAGGGGTTTTTTTTTATGTTTGTCTTATAGAAAATTTCATCCCTACTTTGTAGGAAGCTATGCAGGTTTATGATGAAAGCAGTATGAATATTTATTCTGATTCTGTAGGATGTGCACTTGCTCATATATTTTCAGAACTGGGCTAAAGCAGGGATGTAAGGGTGTAAATCCTGGTGCAAGATTATTGATCGACCAAGTTATCTGCTCTGTCAGATAACTAGTTTCCTGCTCAGTCGCTTTAAAACAAATGTGATAATTACAAATGCATGTTAATTGAAGTAACACCTGTGTTAATGATGATCTCAAGCATAAGAATCCCATTGTAAAGATTCACACTAACACCCTTTTTCAGGCCTAAGATTAGCCTGATGGAGTAATTAGAAGTTCATTATACTATATTACCTCACTAAAGCCAAACACACTATGGGTTAATATGTTTTCTTATTACAATAATTTTCTTTGTCCTACTAAATAGACCTTGGATATTATAGGACCAGATCAAGCAAACAGATTTGTTGATGTGCAAAAATGTGCTTGGTGTATTTACCTGGACTTCTGGATAACCAGCTGTAAGCAAAAGGACCAGGAGAGTTATTAGCACTGTGCTCTAACCAGCTGAACTAGTCTCAGTTTCTGACCCATGTGTCCTTCAGGCTTTAAGTATAAATAATACGGACTGCAGTCTCATAAATTACATTCTTAAAACTAGCTTGAAGATCTAGTTTTCCATGTAGAACAGCAATGAAATGGTTTCCTTAGATCGATCAGGCATATATAAAGTTTTAATTAATTAATGCCAATTTTCATGGGGAAAATTTAAGTTCAATTTTTCTTTTGTAGAAAGCTTGTTCTAAGCACTCCTTCCCTTGACCTTTGACTCAGCATTAACATTTGTACAGTTATACCTTGTGATTCAATATTTACTTTTGTCACTTAATTTTGGCATAAAAAAATCAGTCCCAAATGTGACACTCTTGCATATTTGTCCACATTCCAGCAATGATTTCTAGAAAGAAATAATAATGCACTCAGAATTTGAATACCTAGATACTATTAAAAAAGTAATCATGAAGTAAAATCAATAATTTAGTATTCCTAATAATGTGAATATAAAAAAATAATCTCATGCATTGCATTAATATAATTTATCTAATCCTTTCAGTTGTGTGTTAGAAGATTGATCGACTCAGACCAGATTTTAGCCTTTCCATTTACAAAGCAAGGATTTTTTAGATCTATAACTGTGCTGCACACCCCAAGGTGGCTTGAACAGCCAATAGGAGTAATAGGGGTGATTAAACCTTGTCACAGGGGGTTAGATGCGGTGCTTTCTTCCTACATGACAGGCTGTGACAGTCAAACAGCACTGAAGCAGAACAAACGACAGTGGCAGTTTGCTGCGAGCAGTGCTACTGTCACAACTCCCACTAGAAAGCTAAACGCTAGGTATTCAGCTCAGGGAAGTTTCAAATAGACCATGCAAATTCTGGTTTCAAAAATTTCCCTGCAAATCAGTAGTGACATGCATTAACTGCAGAGTGATTGTGTTATTGCGTGAGTGATTGTCCACTGTCGGACGCTGGCCATGATCATCATTTGTGAGTGACACCGCTGATCCATTTACATTTGTGTTTAGCTGTTCCTGTTATGGGAAATCTCCCTTCATTGGAGAGAGCTGCTGTGCTAATGCAATTAGAATGAAGGTTATCATCACTCTTTAATGATTGCATGTGTTTGTCACCCTGAGTGACTGTGTACGGATGCGACAAACACCATGCACCTGACTGAGCCCAGGATGAAATCATATGTTCAAGTATATAAGCTTCCATTCCTGGGTAAAAGGAACTGACTTCAAGAAGAGTGCAGAAGAATAACTTCAAATTTTTAAGATTGCTTTTATGGCAAAAGTTAACCAAGAAAATGCTCCCCAAAGTTCATCCTCTTCAAGTGTAACATTCCAGGCTTTTGAAACAAAACAGGAGAGGGAAATTTTGCAAGGAAAGGATGCTAAAAATCTTAGTGGGCTGCCTAAGAGAGAATATTCTGGTTCTCATTTTAAGTTGAATTAAGACTGTGTTGCAAACCCAGAAGAGTAGTACTGTATGCTCACATATATATATATATATATATATATGTATTTAATTATCTAAAGAAGGGTAGAAAGGAGTTGGGAAAAGTTCAAGAGAACCTCTACAAAATTATTAGCAAGATAATATAGGTAAGAATATCTTCATTATTTCAAGATATCTCTTTTCTGAATATAGAAATATTATGCTTAGATTTCTAACTCCTCTCACAGAAACTTCAGATATTTGGAATAAGTTCTGGTTTAAAATTTTCAAGTTATTGTTTGTTTCTTCTAGCAATAAGATTAGATGAAATTGCTTTACTTTAATTGAAGGTTACGGTGTAGTTGATGTTGGACTGAAAATGTGCATTCTAAAAGAACTAAACCCCCCTCCTTTCGTATTTATTTGTTTAAAATATTTGTTCAGAAAAATGTTTTAATCTTTTGATATTTTTAAATTTTTACTAATAATTTCTAGAAGATGATTATAACTTATTTTTTGAACATTTGTTTTTCAGCATACTATGATTTTTTACTTCATGCAGCTGCAGATATTAAGTAAAACTATACATGTGTTTTTTCATAAATTCATGTCCTGACAGTCAAACCTAGCATCTTTTTCAATTCTAAAATCAGTTAAGGAAAATCCTGTCGTATTAAGTCAAGAATGCCAAAGCTTATCTTGATCTGGTCATGTGCACCTATCTTCAGTGAGCTACCCTTGCACTGCCAGACTTGTCATGTCCTGCAGCTCCTGAGCTCTACTTCTCTGCTATACCCAAAGCAGCAATAGCTGTGATAACATTTCCTGGTTGAAATACTGATATGAAGCTCCTCCTTTTCATTCCAGGTCATCTCTTTCACTCTGTTCTTTCTCTGGCAAACTATACAGGATTTTTCATGGAAGAGATCTATTCTGAAGTACAAGTTCAGTCTCTCCAACACACCTGTCCTTTCCTTAGCCTTTTTATGCCCTTGTTCCTGATAGGTTTTGAGACATGCTGGGAGGGAAGGATTTGTAGGCAAAAATGCCTGAGAAACTATATAGGGAGCATTGTTTCCATCTGGTGAGAATTGTGTGGTTCGCCAGAGAAAACTCATACCCATCTGTCTTTTCTGGGTACGTAAGAAATGTCGGTGCCCTGGACAGGAGCAGGAGTGGTTATGCGATGAAGTGGGGCTTTCACCATGCAGTAGTAAATAAGTAGTTTCCTTTTGGAACACCTCTTCAGCTGCTGGTGTCTGTTTCTTTCACTTCTCTTCCCAGATTTTTCCAGATCCTCAGAGGGTTGACTGGGGGGGTCATAATCCAGTTAAAATGTGCTGCTGAGCTAGGACTTCAGCCTTTTAAATCAGGAGAGGAGCTTACAAGAAAGAAGGATGATAATGGCTGCCTGAAAATTTGCAATCAAATTTAAAAAAAAAAAAATAATGCTAGCCTCAACATTAATTTGTTTGCTTTCTAATTTTAGCCCATGAAATTATTAACAAAAATTTATTACTAGGATTTGAGAGTTATCCTGAAAAAACAAACATAAGCATTCAGTTAAGAAGCCTCTTCTATTCAAATACCAATCCAGAGTATTTTCACAGAGAAGGGTAATTTCTTCACAAAGATACAATTTTAAGCAAAAAAAAAAGCTAGAGGGAGGTGATGCAAATATCAGTATGAAATGTTTTTAATCAGTGAAGTTGCATTAATAAAATTGACAGCAGCTGAGAGAAGCCATGTTCAGAGAGCTACTCAATGATTTGCTTAAAATAAGTCGTTTAAGTCATATTTAGTTGTTCTGTCTTGCTTACCCACCACATAAGCAGTTAATACAAAACACTGCATTTTGCTGTTATGAAAGGAAAAAATTGGTTTTTTAAAAGAACTGTAAATTAGGTTGTGCTGGAAGCATCCATTTTCTTGCCTCCATCACTGCCAACTCCCACTGTTTTCTTTGATAAATGATTTGCAGACTACTATTATTATTTATGTGTTTTACAATTACTACGAATGACACCTCCCCTTCCTCAGCCCTAAGCCACAAATCTGAAATGAATAAATGCTGTTTATTGTGACAGTCTGCCTTTTGTCTGTGGAACAATGACAAACTACACCACTGACAGCCAGTTGCCGTTTTTAACTACTGCTCTCGAGCTCAGTCTTTGAGTGTTCTTCAGAACATGACAACAGTCAGTGTGGAATAAAATGAGTGAGATTGTATTGTGTTTGTTTAGCATGCCGTGACACCATTGTCCAATACATTGAGTAAACAGGAAGAATAAATTGCATAACCACAGTAGCTTTTAGTTCCCTTTATTTCATTGAGATTTGTACGTCTGTGGTCATATAAAAATTAATATATTATAGCTTTTTAGCATCAATCATTTTGATATTCATATAAAGATTGCTTTTTCACTGGAATTAAATGAGGAAGAAGAAATAAAGGGAGAACTTTTAATTATTTGTGAAATCTGAGAGCTCTGTCTGAGCTCTTCAACATCTGTAAAGGCAGCATGGAACGACTTTACCTGTATGAATTTTATAAATGTCTCCTGACCTGCAGCTAGTCAGTTTTTAAGTGCTAGAAGGACCTGATTAATTGTGCCTGGCAGAGCAGAGTTAGTAGGTAAATCAGTTCTTATATTTTGACTAGACCCTGGCTTCTATCTAAATGCAAACTTGCAAATATGGCTGAGTATTTATTTATTTATTTATTTAATGCCATTTTCTGTCAGAGTTTGAATGTTAATCTAGCATTTCTTCTTGAAAACAGATGTTATCTGTTTGTTAATCCTCCTCCCTTTACACACATCTTGTGCACGTGTACACACACAAGACCATACAACAGTGTTATTTTATAATCCATTTTCTCTGTATTTATATGCATTTCTGTGCATAAAAGGGTACTGCATTGGTGCTTTACTTAGCTGTCTAAACACCACAACACCACAAAGGATCTTTTGGCATTTGTATTATTTAGTAGAATCTTGTGGTACTATTAGTAATGGAATAGAGACATCTAGTAATTAACTTAAAATTTTGTTCAGTTTAAAATACTATGTGGAGTATCTGACCAAAAAGGGACTATTATCCTGAATTTCATACAGTATTCTGACCAACATAGGTCTTTTAAAATTCCTCGGTTTTCATGTGACATTCAATTTTTAATTCTTTTTCCAAGCAAAGATAGCGGTGCTGCCAGTTTGTAGAAAAATATGTTTCTAATTGAAAAGACACAATCTGGACTCTTGCTTGGAATTTACCTTAATTTCATCCATTAAAAACTGCAGTTAATTTTTTAATGCATCTCCAATAAAAAATTTGCCTTCTCTTCTTCAACTATCTTTTTTCTTATTGTCTTTTTAAAATTCTTTTATTTCCCTTTGAAGTCTCCTTTACCTCTTTTATTTTTCAGACTTCCTATCTCTCTACTTGCAGAAACACCTAGATTCGTTCTCACTGTAGTTTTCTACCTGCAATATAGTGGGGTGTATTATTTTCATTTTAAAATACAATTAAAAGTCTTAAAGTAGGGAGCAGGGTAGCTTCAGAGTATTGTCCTTGCAACAGTCTTTCTTCCAGGATTGCAATTGTGCTTATACCCAAGAAAACTCTTAAAGAAAATCCATGAAGTAATGTAGGGTATTGTATATCTTTGTATAGTGGTTAATGGATAATATAAATTCATACTCTGTGCATCTATGAGACCAGTAAAGACAGATAATATTCTTGGATGTTTGAAACAACTGCTTTTTAAAATTTTTTTGAGGGTTTAATATGGTGAAGTATATTAAATATAGCATGGCAGTATAAGCATTAAAATACTGATGTATCTAGGTAGGAAGAGGGCATGTGTTTTCTGTGGGCAGGAAGGCACAGTTCCAATTAGCTTCTCTTACCAAATGCTTAATCCACACTGCCCCAAAAGAAAAATTCTTCTAATTCCAGCCTTTTTAACTTAGCAGTTCTTTATGGTGTTGGACAGCAGGAAATTACTGAGTGAATCACATAGCACAGCAATATATAAAATCAAGAACCAACATATACATCGAGAAAAGAAAGCAATTTGGACATTCTCATCTAGGTATTCTAATCCAATAGAGAACACTTCATCCTCTTGCATTGCTTCCTGGCTGCTGAACATATTCCCATTTAAATAAACAATGTTGGCTCATTCATGGAGCTGAAGTATCCTTCCTAAAGACATAAAGTGTGGTTTAACTATTTCAGATAATATCTAGGTTATAGCCATTATCTAGCTATAATAAGCTACTTGCCATCCATCAGTAGAGCTATCCGAACATTAATGAGTTCCTTTTGAATCTGGAGAGTACTTAGGCTTTCATGATAGTTGTTCACAGCTGTATATTGATTTGGGTTTTTTTCAATTTCACTATGAATTTTACTGAGATGATTTAAGAAAGTCACCTTATTAGTTATTTCCTGTGTATTATAATTGAAAGTTATGATAGTTTAAAATAACATTTTTACACAAGGACAATGGATTATCTTTCAAAACCTTAATGCAAAGCGTTTGGCACTGTTTCTGATATTTAAGATGAAAATCCAAAAATTAAATTATTGCTTATTGTCATTTGAATGTACCCAGAAAGATTGATAAAATGCTAATAAAAATGTCAGTAAAACATATGTAAAAGGTTCCTTACTAGTTTAGCATAGAGAGAAGGCTTCACACTTCCTGAAAACTTCTGTTGTCAATTTCAAAACCTCCAGAATAGAAATAATTTGACCTGCAATATGAGCTGCCTAAGTTAAGCTTTCATCAGGAGTGTTACAGTGAATTCTAATTTTCCAGGTTTAGTTTCCTAATGTGGTTTTAGAAGTTATAATCTATTTAGATATGAATATTTACATGAACATAAAAAGTTACTTGATTTATAGTGATCTGATTAACTTTGCTATTTCTCAAACCTGTAAAGAAACTTCTGTTTCACATAAACAGCTTTAAACTAACTTGAAACAACCTACAATGATGATGCTACTATTGAACAGGAATCTTTCCAATGCTTGTGATATTCAGAGTTGATGTAGTCATTAGCAGAATAGCAATCAATAGGATCTTTCTTCAAAAGCAGAAGGGTTGAGGTCCATTCATTAAGAGTGCTATGTCTCTTCTCCACTACTCTTGCCCAACCACTGTAGCTGCAAAAGCCAGAGATGTATGTATTCAGCTTCTCTTTTCCCCTCTCTAGTTTCATTCTTTGCAGAAGTGGACACCATGAGATCAGTGAATGTCTCCTATTTCAAGTGACAATGCATAAATTTAAAAATAGGAATATACAGCCATTTTGACACTTTGGATTTGGTATTCTAATCTAATAGAAAAGCTTTCATGCACTAACACTGCCTCTTAGCAGCCTCAACAAATGTTCATCTGTGAGAATAGTACCATACCAGTCATATATGACTGTGCTATTCACACTTCAATTTGGATATATAAATCAAGTTTTCAGTTATAAAGGTATTTCTCTTCCTTGGGCCATGTGGTCACTACTGATCGAAACCACGAGCAGTAACAAGGAAACTGTAAAATGACTGAAAAGGGGGACATTAGTTCACACCCATTGTGGTAATGGATCAGTAATCATAAGATCATTTTCCTCTACAACTCATTTGAAGCACACATACAGGTAGCCTTTTTATCTGCTACCATGAGGGTTCTTTGAGTGCTGCTCTATGTCTATTCATAGATTTTACTGGAACTTTGGCATTCAAATCAACAATAAACATCAGGAGAAAAATGCATAAAGAAAATACATAGAATTTGACTAGTGACTACCAGACAGTCTAATTTTCTTGCAAAGTTGCCGTAGGTGTCACATCATAATCTTGCAAAACAATGTGGAAACACCTTCACAACTGAATATGACTTTAATTAATACAGTCACCAAAATGACATTAATAGAAATTCCTCTGAGACTGTTGCCAGTGTCATTTTGATTCTTAGTCCCAAAAGAAGTTACTGAATCAAGTATGAGCTAACAGAGCAAAGTTTCAGATAAGCTGCCATGTGACTGAGAAGCAAAATGAAACAAAATCTTGTAAGCTTTAAAGAGTTTACCAGAGGTTTCTTGTTACCAGTTAATTTTCTGTACAGAACATCAGAAACCATTGTGAAAAGCATCCATAGTTCTGGTTAAATTATTTGTCTGTTTTGATAATATATTGAGCATAAGCAATCTGCATTAACTTAATTGTAATAGGGTGCTAAAGTCAGTTGGTTTTCAAAAGGGTATCTTACAGCTAAATGCCTGCATTCTATTGATGTCAACAGAAAATACTCAATATTCCAAAATTTGCAAATTATTCTTCTGTTGTCAAATCAATGCTTCCTTCACAAGTAAGGAAAATTACAAAAGCTAGGTCCATATGTGGTTATTAGAACCCCAGAAAATTCAATTTAAAGAAATAAAGAATTTAAGGGTTTTAATACAGATGCACTTTCTTCGATTAGTTTTCCATCAGCCTGAAAGCTGACAAATATTTAAAACTTGTTTTTAAATTCCAGTACTGCCTTCAGAATTCTGGGGTGTTTTCCAAACACCGGAGCAGGGTAGAATTCCCAATGGAAAGAGATTTACTGATAAAAAATAAGGGATAAAAAGATTAGAACTAAAATATATGCAATTTTTTTTTTTTGGTAGAATATATAATGAAATCCCTATTAATATGTAGTCTTGACTATGAAGCATGGACCCCTCAGACTTTGCAAAGGATTTAAAAAATCTTTTTGGAGTAATTGCATAAATATGCAAAGGAAATCTCTTTGTTTCCTCATGTTATCTACCAGAATCTTACTGCAAATAACAAAAGAAAGGTGTGTCTGGAATTGGTGTGTCAATTGGTTTCCTCCAGAAAATGCGCTGCACCTGATGCTGCTAAAAACCTAGAGGTGGGGAACAGTTTACCAAGGAGGAAGTATTAGCCAGTGGTGAAAGTTTCTATGGGTTATTGAAGACTGAGGAGAATTATGAAGAACATCAGAAGAACCTGACACATCAAATGAAAATAAATTCAACAGTTGCTGATGAAATTCATCCTCCCTAAGAGGGAAACAGCACATACTGCAGTGAGTGAATTACAGTATGCTTTATGTACTGAGGGACTCTGAATTAGATATAGCCTCTCAGGACAAAGATCTAGGCATCACTTTAGACAGCTCAATGAAGACATCTGCTTAAAATGGATCAAAGGTCAAAAAACTGAATAATATTTGGGCTGTGTAGGGAATATTATGAAAAATATTACAATGTTACATAAGTTGATGTACATCTTTACCTTGACTCTGAAAGCCCAATTTGGTCAACTCTTCTGTGAAAATGGTATGAAGAGGAAAAAGGAAGGTTACTCAAGGGCACCTATAGTTTCCTCCTGCTTAGAAGGGAGAAAAGTAAAAAGAAATATGAAATTCTGGGTAGTAATCAAAATGTCAACTGGGTGTTTCATCTTTAGCTCTTAATATATTTCTTTTAGTTTGGGTTTTGTGAAAGTGTTTATTTAAATGCTATGCTTTTTTCTATTTGTTAACAAATGTTTTTTTTAAGAGCAGGAAGGTAGAGCAAATAACTGTTGAGGCTACTTCCCTAGAGTTCTCTCTGTTTTACAGGCATACCTTTCAGATTGTGATGGCAGAGTGTCAATTCAGAATGCACTAAGAACAACCCAGCAGCCAAATGCTCCTCTAGAGCAGTTGCCCAACTATATTTTCAAAGCCCTGTAATACCCTTAGCTGACTACAGTGTTCAGAGCTGTTTTAGAAGTGTGCACACTTCTCCTTTGTGTATGTTGTAGACTTTAAATGCCTAGAAATATGGGTTAGTTGTTGTAATGGCTATTGGAAAAGAAGACAGTTATCAAATGATTTTTTATTCTTTGATGGAAGGACATTACAGCAGAAGATCCTGTCACAATTATCTATGCAATTAAGCATCAGAACAAAAAGGAGTAAAATGAGGAAAAGGCTCAGGAGGCTTCTTTCTACCTTTCTTGCCTTTCTGTGTTTTCATTTTTCCAATTTTTTCACCCTCAATGTTTCTCTACCTATTTTCTTGAATTAGAAATGTCATTCTACAAAGGTGAAGACTTCTTGGTAAATTCTGATTTTTTCCACTTTCAATTTATCACTTCTACAATGTACAATATAATGTTATCTTTTTTAAATTTTATTTGTCCTTTGTTCCTGGAGGAATTAATCGAGTTCCTTCTAGTCTTCATCTTCATCCTGGGAAAAATACTACAACTCAGCCATATAGCTATATTTTAAAATAATAAAATATAAGTAAAATATGCCTTATGTTTGAATTTAAAATTTCTAACAAACATATTCTTTAATCACATGCAAATGCCAGTAAGAAGGATAACAAAGGGTGGATAGACCTGAGCTCTATCTTTAAGCTATAAAATAAAAACATTTTTTCACACTACTTCCCTAAAATATCATTATAAGCTGAGTCAGCTATATTTTACTGAACCTCAAAAAAGTATTGAAAGAGCAAGAAATGAAGAAACGAGCTCCATGTTGAAATCTAGATAGAAAACAGACAGTTTCTGGGCATAAGAAAAATGTTGGACAACTCAAGTGTGCTCTCATCTGCCTGGCAGGATTTCATCTGATACTTAATGAATTAAGTTAGTGTCATGGGTTGATCATTAGACAGTTTTTGATTGCTACACTTGAAGTAGTTCTTAAATATCATGAAGTACAAGTAGTGCAACAAATCCATTGAGAGCCAAAGACTAAATGATTGCATCTCATATATAATGTCTTTTATGGCTATTGTATAAAAATTGGTCAAGAAATATTAGATTAGTTACATAACTGATGTTTGAATCCATCTCTTTTTCCATTGTACACTGCCATAAAGTAAAAATTTCTCCCTTTTTTCTCATTCTAAGATAGATTATTTAACCAGTGCTTTCTCTGTTAGTTTTGTGTAAATAAGATAGTATAGAGTAAGCAAGATTCTCTGCTTTATCAAGGTATATATATCACTGAAGTCAAAACCTCCTATGTTCATGGTAAAATTCTTAACAATCAAATATGTAAAGATATTAAAAATTTATAGTTTTGTTTTTATAAAACCTATTCTTTAAAAACCCACCTAGACTAACATTAGCTGTGTTATATTCCTTTTTATTTTTTTATAATACCTTTAAATCTTTAATGTTTTACCTGGTACTGTTGACAGACCACAGGCCCATACTTCCAAGAACTTCCCAATGAATTATTTCACAGACATGTTACCACTTTGGCTGTGGACTTGTAAAATTTTAACACAATTAATTATCACACATGCTGAAAAAAAAATCTGCTATCTCATCAGTTAATTCTTTCAAAACTCTTCTACTTTATCTGACATTCTGATTTTAAAATGATGGGTTTAAGAACTGTTGCAAACATTTCTAGTAACTGTCAACAAGGAACTGATTTCATTACTGTGATCACACATAGAAGTTTTCTGCCTAAGTACAGAATGACACTATTTTTTGATAACTCTGAGATTTTTATTTGTGCTGGTCATAATATTTTCCTTTGTAATATTCCTCTTAACTTTTTTTGTAATTCATGTTTCTTCTAACTGACAATTTTTCCTAATTATCTTTCAGTTTCATTTCAACAGCCAATGTGTTGTTCTTGTAACTGGTTTTGATTTCATTAGTGTTTCTTAAGTGTTTATTCTTAAGGAACCAAGATATGTATAATTCTCTTTCAGACTTCACCTTTAGTGCCTGAAAATTAAAAAGTCTACCAATCTTTAGTCATGCAGTCTGTGCTTTATGACTTATATTGCGTGGTGAATGATCATCAACTTACCTATGCGGTCATTTTTAGAAGACTAATTTATATTTAGAGCTTTTATTGTTTTAGAAAGAATTTCAAAGTGCAGGCAGCCAGAGAAATATCTTCAAAGTAATAAGATTTTTCTCAAAGGAGTAGGGTAGACTTTAGTGGAGATCAAAAAAATTCAAATCTATTAAAAGTGACTCTATTTGAGTGAAATCTACTAGAGAATTACATGAAAGTGGTAGGAGCAACTTCTGAAATGTGTAAGATAACACTGAAAAATAAGCTGAACCTCAAGCTGCCATTTATTTTCTAGCTCGGTGATGTCACTGTGGCTGTCACAAGCTGTGCTGCCCTGCACATGGGGCTGGAAGCCTCACACAGTAAATCCTTGTTCTGCCTTTGATTCCTCCGGGCCTTATCAGAAGAGAAATGCACACATACAACTATGCATAATACAAGGCAGTATTATTTAACAGAGTGCTCCAGTGACATATGCAAACCACTCATTTCTTGTTAATATGGCAACAGCAGAAAGTCTCCAGAGGTTTGTCCAGCCTCATAATGAAGGCCTGTGTTACGTGCAGTTCTGTAGACTCAGAAGTGGCCATGGATTCATCCCCTGCTGTGAAATTTGGCTGCTGCCTGAGGCCCTGTGGAAATCATGTTTCTTGCTATGCTAGACCACGTGCAAGCCTCCCTGCTGACAAAAGCTAGGAAATTTGCTGAACTGCGTTCATCTGTTTCTCTCCCTCACCATCTGAGACAGAGGGAAAAGGATCTGCAGGGCAATATTTCCATCCTGCTTTTTATTTCTGACAGGGAAGTAGGATGGTCACCAATACATTCCTCAGGATGTGTTGATTGATGAAGTCATTAAGGGACTGGATTTTTGGAGGACAGTCAGACTAGGCAGATGGAGCAGACAATCTCAACAACTATGATCGCATTGAAAGATAATGGAAGAAGCCTTGAATATTCCTTTCTCCTCAAGAAGTTCCAGGAGCACGGTATAGGAGAGAAAATGAGAGGTGTAATGTGAATCATCCCGCTTTTGTTACAATGTGCCAAATCAATGAAACAGTAAGAATCACATGCCTGTTTTTATAGTTTACGTGTCTAATCTCATGTAGTTAATGTCTACCCCCTCATTTTTTGTCTGGGAGATGGTTTTCAAGGGCCAGAGAAAAGTAAGGGATCAAATGCTGAAGAAAAGTCTCTCAAACTATGTATTTAAAAGCAAAAAATAATCGCATACAAAAAATACTGTAAAGAAAGGGGCATTTTATATGCTGCAGTGCTGAAGTGTTTAGAAAAACAAAAACAAATCAGAAAACTTACTATATTTCCTCCAAAATGTGCAAGGATTTGATCTCGAATGGAAGGTGTGTTTAGTATTTGTTGGGAACAGTCTGAAGAATGGCAAACCTGGAATGAAAGAAACAGGATGTTAGATGAATGTAAATGGAAGCTACTTTTGAGAATGCAACTGATCTGATGGGGGAGACTAAAGACAATTTTATTTGCTTTGTGTTCTTTTTCAGTCAAATGGTTCCTGTTAAAAACTTACAAGGACCTAGTCTGGCATTAATAGTAAGTGTTAATAGAGCTGTCATAGTATGTAATGATTTGAATTGGTTAAAGGAGAAATAAAATGTTACTGATAATGCTAATAGCAAAGTTTTAATAAGTGGGCAAAAGACATGGGTTTTTTGGTTGTTTATTCAGCTGTGCCACAGAATTAGGGAAGAGTGGGCACCAAGACGAGACTGGGGAGAGCATTACAGGGGTCTATATCTGGAGAGACATCCTTCACAAATGAGAAAATATAACTGGTTATAGTGAGAGGAAAGAAGACACTACATAAGTACACATTGAAGAGGTTTGTGCTGAGAATGGCTTCAGATGGACTGGAGGGAGAAGATCACAGGAATCCAGTGCAGAAGTCAATGGTTCCTTTCTCAGGGATTCAGGAAGCAGTTTCTATTACAAAATAGCATATTCAAACAAGAACAAGGGAAAATTCAGATGTGGCTCCTACCAAAAAGTAGAAGGTAGAAGAGTAATGTAATAAGGAAAATCAAGTAAAGGAAAGATTTCAGTTTTTTAAGTATCTTTTTAAATATCTATATATTCAGCCATATTTTTAGCAAAAAGAAAAAGGTACTAGTGTTTGTATTTATATATATACATATATATATATATATATATATATATATATATATATGCACACACACATGCAGGTGCTGTTAAGTGTAAATCCTTTGTTTTCTTTGAGAAATAATAATGAAGCATAATAAATCTTATAACCCATAAAATACTGCATTTGCAGTTTTTTCTATCACACTGTATATATACATACACTAATATGCATCTTTTAAATAGAAAACTATGTTTTCAATATATTTTTAAATATAGCTTATGACCTAGTTTCAGACTGATGAGTGGTAATATTTGCGAGAATCCTATGGGATTCTGTCTTTATGTCTTTTTTGCAATAAGGAGCTACCAGAATTTTTTTCATCAGACTGCTGAGTGCACCAAAAAACCAAAACCCAAACCAAACACCCCTCCCCCCTCCAAAAAGAAAAAGTTATTTGTTTCATCTTTTATCCCCATAATAGTTTGGAGATAGAATATGCAGAATTATGTGGATATATGACAAACTGCTTTTGAAAACCAATGTATTTTCTGGTTCACATGACATGTTAAAATATTTGTTTTGTTATCTTCCCCTTTTCAATTCTTTTTTGTTTTTTTTTCTAAATCAATTGATTATGTCAAAGCATTCCTTCAAGTCAAGAAATTTTCAGTAAAAAGGTTGGTTATTGTTCTGAGGAAGGGAAAGATATCCAGTGTACTTAAATGAAAAGATTTTATATGGCGATTTGGAATGGCTAAGTCAAACAGTAGGTAGATATAAATAGTGCAACTAATTTAGAATAGTCAAAATTCTTTGCCTTAAAATTGAACTATGCATATATATAGAGAGGAAAAACCCTACTTCTGATGACAGTTGCATGAAAGTGGGAAAAAACACTTTGAATATTGCTATAATCTAGTAATTCTAGAGTATGATAATACAGCTGATATACAGTATTTTTTTTACCTCCATAGAGTCTACTGCCTTTAGACCACATGAACCAAAATACCTAAAACCTTCCTCATTAGGACTTAAAAGAATGTATTTCATCACACCAATTGTCATCTTGGCTGCATTATACGGATTATATTTTTCTTGATTTTTTTTAATTGTATAGATGAATATTCAAACAAAACTTTAGCATTTCCAAATCTAGTAAGCTTTTTGTCTTGTTTTTTATTTTTAATATCTATTATTATAATGCTTGCAATTCTTTGTCTAGTTTTAAATTGCTCTATAAAATAATTTGCTGCAGTCTTCCTCAGTGAATTTTTTCTGTCTTAGGTGAATAATCAGGGCAGTTCAGTTCAACTGAATAAAATAAGTAAAGTGTGTTATGTCATTGTGAGGCCCACTTTTTTATAGTATCTAAGTTAAATTTTAAGAAAGAACTAAAGTACTTTCTAGGTAACAGTGTAGTCTGTATTACAGCTTTTATTTGTGACTTTGGGAATAAATTGCAGTGTGGGAAAAGCAGCTGAAAACATGGATAAAAGTCAAATGCAGGATTATTGTAGACCCTGTCAAAATAAATGGTAGAATATTTTTTAGTATGTAATTAAATGTCAAGATTTGTGAGTTAATGGAATTTCTGTAGTCACATCAAGGTCAGACGAGCAATTACTGTTTATGAATTATCTGAAATCTTGTATAGCCTTTTCTAGCTAGTCTTATAGCATCTATTTATATTAGACATCTTTGCCATTTCTGATGTTTCTCCCCCATAGTTTCTGTTAACAGCATTGTGGTGCATTTTGTCAATTCTGTAGCTGTTTGCAAAACCTTCCTTTATTTCACTGAAGTGCTTGCAATTAGCCCACTTCTCCCCATTGAGAAGCATCTTTGTAATAACAGCTTTGCTGGCAGAGCTTTTGTTAGGGGGATTTTAAAATCAAGAGTCTACAAAGGTTGGGAAAAATCCAATCATACAAAAGTTCAGCAAATCCCTTTCAAGGTCATATCAGTTAAGATTACATAGATTTTCCACTTCAGCAAACAGTAGAGTTTTGCATTTTTAGGAATGAATTCAGAACGATAGTATTAATAAAATAAACCAATTCTAAAAGAAACTGTTTGCTAAACTCAAAGAAAAGACTGGATGCATCCCTCTACCCCCACCCCCACGGTCTTTAGTGGGGTTACCTTTCTCCCCCATGTAGCCTCTTGTATCACTTCCTTTGAAGTCGTTCACAGCATTTGCTTTGACAGCCACTGGGTGTGGGAAGTATAAGGCTATAGCAAGTATCTCCATAGCATAATCCGCCCAGTCACTGTTGGTCACTGATCCAGCTGCATGCAGCAGCTTAGTAGTCAAAGGGCATGGTAATTCCCTCCTTCTCTCTTTTCTTTCTTCCAAGGCAAAATCTTCACCTGGTGTTTTTGATTCATGCATTCTAATTATGATGGCTGCCATCATCAGCCCTGTGGGTGACACTAGAAATTCTCTGAGCCAACAGCTAATACCACAGCTTGTTAAGCGACCATGTCAGCCTGATTTTAGGGCCCATTTTGCAGTTCACCGCAGGCCTATCTGAAAGCATCAGGAGTCTCCGTCTAGCAGGACAGGCTCATTGTCTTTCTAAATGTCTCCTTCTGATAAGCAGATCCAAATATGGTTCATTCACTGTGGATTTGAAGGCACAGTGGGGAACATGGCTCACACAGTGGATGCAACAAAATGCTTAATATTTTCACTTGGTATAGAGCTAAAGAACCCAATTTTCAATTTCAGGATACAAACATTTGCTCCCTGACTATGATCAAGAGTTTGAAATTTAAATCAGAAGTCTTCGAAAGCTATTCTAATTCTCAAAGGAGCAGGCTTTCCCATACTTAGTACAAAGAAGAAAGTCCTTGGTTTGTATCAGAGTTTGAGCACACAGAATTCACACGATGACCAGAAGTATCCTTTGTTGCCTAAAGATATTGTAGGAATTTTTTTCTCTGAATAATTTTGTGTGAAGTATGTGATGTGGGTAACTGTGAGGTTAGTAACAGCACCATGAATGCCGCAGTCTGATCTGCCTTGCAAACTTTATTTGCTTTTAAATAATTGCTTCAAATACATATTTGTCTATGCTGCTCCATGTATTTCTTTTTAATGTTCTGTCTAGCCCGAGCTCGGGCAGTACAAGGCAATGAATAGATTTCAGTTGCAGGAAATGAGATTTTTTTCCAAAAGTATACTATTGTGGCTCTGTATGTTTAACTGATCTCTGATCTGCAAACTACTGGTTTTTTATAGCTAGAAACAGGGCTAAATTTTCTCTGACTTCATAGGCATATTTTAAACAGAAAATAAATAGGTGGCCTTTCCTGCCACATAAATTCACAAGTATAATATTAATACAACAGTTTTTGTTCTCTAAGAAAAAAATCAGTTACTTACCAATGAGGTATGTAAAAGTGCTTATCTTGCAGAACTATCAGTATGAACCAGTATGCATATGGGAAGAGCTAATTTAAGATCTCCACAGGAAATTAGAGTGGCTCTTTTATTATCAGCATCCATTTCCTAAATACTGTGTTGCTCTTGGCTTATGTTCCATTGACCTATAATAATGATGCTGCAGACTTTTTTCATCTCTGTAAGTTGGCAAACTGGCAGCCATGCCAATCTGTAAACTTCCTTACAGAGATAACTAAGAAGTCCATTTTTTGACTGAAAAATCTGTAATTTTGTAACCCTTGTTCACTGTAGTGATTGTTCTTTTGTGTGTAACATGCTATTGGAAAACTTCTTCCCCCTTAACCTTCTCAAAGGATTTACAAAAAGAGGGCATTTCCAATGTACAATGTAATTGTGCTTTGGCTGACTTGTATGTTTTTCCAGTTTTGCAGTGCAGATTCACTGTTGTAACCAAGTATCCGAGGCAAAACTTTGTAGCTGCACAAGATAAAGACTTCATTGTGATCAATAGGGCTTAAATCTCACAAAATTTTTCAAAATATTAAATTTAACTAGATGGGCAGAATTTACATTCTCCTTATTTTCTATCCACTTTTCATCTAATGTGTCTAGAAGGCTATTTTGCTTCATATAAAATTGTGACAGAAACTTGAGTACAAAGTGGAGCAAAAATTGTTCCTGTAGAACTACACCAGCCTATACAGACTTAAAATTACAGAGGTAGGGATAGATGTTTAAAACTAGACAAAAATAATCAGATCATTCAGAAGGAATAAAATGAGTTCCATGGTGTGGAACATAGAGAAAAAACAAGTGATCAGGTTCAGCTAGCATGACTTTATGAAAGGCAAGTCCTGCTTGACCAGCCTGATTTTCTATAACAAGGTGATCCATACAGTGGATGAGAGAAAAGCTGTGGGTGTTGTCTACCTGAACTTGTGTAAAGACTTTGTCATCAATTCCCACAATGTTCTCCTGGAGAAGCTTGGTTTTTTGGTCTAGACAAGTGGATTGAGTGCTCTCTCAGTAAGTTCTCAGAGGACACCAAGTTAGGTCTGAGTGTTGGTCTGTTGGAGGAATGCTCTACAGAGTGATCTGGACAGGCTGGATTGATAGGCTGAGGCCAACTCTGTGAGCTCCAACAAAGCCAAGTGCCAGGTCCTGTATGTGGCTCTCACTAAGCTTGTGCAGCACAACAGGCTGGGAACAGAGTGACTGGAAAGCCATGTGGTGTAAAAGAAACTGGAGGTCCCGTCAACAGCTGCCTGAACATGAGCCACAGTGTGCCCAAGAAGAGCAGTGGCATCCTGGTTTGGGTCTGAAATAGCATGGCCAGCAGGACCAGGGCAGTGATAGGCAGGTGAAGCTGCACCTTAAACACTGTATTCTCACTCCCTGAAATACATTGAGGTGCATGTCCAGAGAAGGACAAAAAGCTGAAGTAGTCTTATGAAGAATGGTTGAGGGAGTTGGGGTTGTTTAGCCTGGAAAAAAAGGAGGTTCAGGAGAGACCCTATTGTTCTCTACACCACCTGAAAGGACATTGTAGAGAGGTGGAGTTTGGTTTCTTCTCCCAAAGAAGCCTTAGAATCAAATGAAATGGCCTCAAATTGTCCCCAAGGATGTTTCGATTTTGGATATCAAGAAAAATTTCTTCACCAAAAGGGTAGTCAAGCATTGGAACAGTCAGACCAGGGAAGATGCTGAGTCACCACCCTGGAAATATTTAAAAGATGTGTAGATGTAGCTCTTAGGATTATGGTATTGTGTCGGACTTGGCAGTGCTTGGTTAGTGGCTGTTGGACTAAATGATCTAAAAAGCCTTTTCCAACCTAAATGATTCTTTAATATGAGATATTTTGTGGAAGTAAAAGGACAGCAGTAGGCTGAGGATTCATTCCAGCTGCTGTGGTATAGAGCTACTTATGAAGAATTGCATTGCATTGGATCTACTAATGTGGTTTGTTAGCCTTAAGCTTATTTGAATTTTATTGAGTCTAGTCTACACAAGGTCATAACAGAGCTTAAATTTAAGTCCATCACCATTTTCTCTTCTTCATTGTCCAAAAATATAGACCATTTCTTCCACTTATGAAAATATCTTTTGTTGCTGTAAATATTTTTAGATTGCGGTTAGGACTTACCACAGTTAATTCCAAAGTGAACCAGCAAAAGTATTCCAGCATTGTTATTAAGGGATGAGCAAATGGATTTCACAAATAAGTCCTTCAACTCTAGTCATGATGCCATTAGAAAGACCAAAAGCCCACAATTATTATAAATCACATTTGTTTTTAATTTGTTTTCATATGCAAACTCTTAAAACTTGTATTAGCAAGTCTTGTATTTTTCCATATGACTTTGTATGATAGAAATACTGATTATGATTTTGGTACTCATGGACCAGTCTGCATGCTGTCAATCAAAGTATTCTGTCTGGACTTTGTTATCTGCCTCCATTCTTTGCAGCAGACTGCAGGCTGCTTTCAGGTCTCAGAAGATATAAGCCTTTCCTTTAAAAATAACCAAGAGCTTAGCAATGAATAGTACTGCTGCCTCAATTCCTTCTGTTATAACATCCTGCCTAATGCTTTTCACTTTACTTTTCATTTTCTTTGTAGTGCTGAGATCTGGGAAAATTAAGATCTGTGGTACTCTGTATTCAAGCATAGATTTGAGACTCGCAGCTTGCAGCATTCTCACATGATTTCTGCTATTAGTGAATGTAAAAACAGTTTCTACCCATCTCCCTCTTCCTATTTCCTAAACTAATAGATCAGTAGGAGAAATTTTCCATGCATAATGTGAAGAAAGAGCAGCTTAGCTAAAAGATTTTTTTTCTTGTTTACCATTGATCAGAGGAGATGAGGAGAATCCAGAGATTGTTTTCTTTCTTTCTTTTTTTTTTTTTTTTTTTAATGACATTCTGCCTGGACTTGCATATCTAAGAAAAATCTGTTTTTCTCTCCTGTTTCTGGTAGTAGTCCTGGCAAAGTGCTATTAATTTCTTCTATAAAATTATTTTAATGAGTTAGCAAAATGCCTGAATGTTTGTTGAAGGGTGGTATAAGCATCGTATAGGAAAACTTGGCAGGGGAAAAAACAGCCATGAAGCATTCATTTGGGTACTGGTCAGTCATAGAAAGTTCATTATTACATTAGATTGCTACTATTAAGGCTAATGAGCATATATAAAAGTTGAAAGTAGACATAACCACGATACGTCCAAGTACTAAGCATACTATTCTTTGCAGAACTTCAGGATCAGAGGGCATGACAGATCTTTGAATTGTATCCTGCTTTCTTGGAAAATACATAGCTAGTACTGAAGAATCAATTTTAGTGAAAATACTTTTTTTTAAAAAAAAATATGTGCATGAGCTAAGTCTTCATCTGATTCTGTTTGGAACTCCTAAATTATCTCATTCCAGCCACTCATAAAATGCTTTGTTTCTTGTTGCAGAGCAATCTCACAGCACATGAACTACGTATCTCTTGATTAAAATTATATTTGGAGATATTCTGGCAATATGCATTCTCTGCTCCAATTCCAAATATTTAGTTTGTGGGGTCAAGAAAAAAGAGACAGATAAGAGGGTTTGAAACCTGTATAATGTGTGATGTGTGATGGAGTCTCATTATTCACTGATGAACCTCACAAATCTACTCTTAGGGAATCACAGTAGAATGAAGACAAAGCCATAGTTTCTTCTGTTTTATGAAAGTTTATTTATCCACATCAGTAACTTGGTAACTGTCTTATAAATTGCAGGAAATTTGGGTGAAATTGGAAGTGCCCTTGATGGGTGTCTCAGCACCCAACAGTATGGGAAAGAAGTCCTAGGAAATAAATCTTAGCTCTTTTCTATCCTTTTGTATTAATAAACATTCTTCCCTGCTGGGAATAAATTGTTGTAACTCTGATGTCTATGTCAGAGATGCTTTAGCAACTTCCCTGAACAATTTAGCCTTTGAATGTTTTGTCCTTAATTCCTAAACCTGATATATCATTTTTACACTTAGTATGTTTTAACAAATAATATTTTAAAAGGATTTAGAGTACTGTAAAATGCATTATATGCAGTGAGAAAGGACAAAAAAGTCTATTCTTTCCAAATATGAGTTCTGTAAAAAAGCAGTTCATCAAAAATGTAAATGTAACTGAATTACTAAGTTCTCATTTTTTGAGTAGGAACAATTAAATAATTTTGAAACTGGTGGCTAATCCTCAAGGTTGGATTTGATTAATAAAGCAAACGATAGCCTGCTGATTTTAAAGTAAAAAGCTGAATAAATACATGTTGCCATTTTCAGCAATAAAATAATAAGCTAGAGTAATTGTGATTGTCGTAAAATAATGTTAGAAACAATGTCTAATAAACTCAAAAAAAAAAAAGATGATGGCTAGGATGCATTTCCTCCAAATACATGCAGAGTTTGATTCAGATTTGGTAACAAATTATTCATGGCATAAATTATGTCCTAACTAGTGCTGCAATAGCAGTATTTATTTAATCAGAGCATAATCATTGTTTGACAATTACTTTTAAAAACTATCCTAAAATCAATAGATAATATTTGTACAATTGTAATAGTTCAGCTATGCAAGCAACTGGAAGACTTACACATCTGTCCAAGGGAGTGAGGACCTAAAAGAATTTGTCTAATTAAATCATCACAACACAGTAACTAATAAAATAAAACAACTTCTGCTAATGGAATTACTTGCATATTAAAGAAAGCAGAGATTGTTATTTGATATCTCAAACCTGAAAATTAGCTTGCAGGAAACAGAGAAATTGGTAGCCATTAAATTGCATGGGATAATACAGGTTGTTTCCTTCCTGGTTTGGCACACTTCTGGAAGTGCTGTAACTCTAATGGCCACAGCAGGTCAGGAAGCAGTTCTGTCTAACCTCTGAGTCTGTCATGGCCATGGATGGATACACAAGGGAGGAGAGCTATGCCAGACATATCATTCATTCCCTAATATTCTTCCAGTTACCAACTCTTTTAAGCTTAGAACTGTACAGAGAAAAAGGTGTGTGTGCGTGTGTGTTGTTATTTGTAGGCCCTTCTTTTATCTCTCTTTTCCAGTCTCCTCTCAAGCCCATGAAGATAGTATATGTATAGCCTTTCTTAGTGCCTTGCATAAGTATCCCCTCCTTTTCTTTCAATGTATCTTCTAGTTTCATTCCTGATCCCTATTTCTTGTAAGAAATGAATCCATCACCTCAATAAGACTTTTGATGTAAACTTCACAAAACCCACAAACACATTTTTTAATCGATGAATGGACCTTAATCTGTGCTATTCTTCTTCACTAAACCATGCTTCCACTCTTTTGGTAGCTACTGAACTCCCTTCTGAACCTTTCTGAAATTTCTGAGATGGGGAGACACATGATATTCAAGGCATGGGAGAAAAATTATTTCGGATGCAATGAAAACAGTACAATGATGTTCATTGTGTTTCATTTGATCTGTTCCTAATACTTGGACCACTTTCTGTTGCTAACCTTTACTTGCCCTTTGTATTAGAAGTCATTTGGAGATCAATGTTATCTCAACTAGACCACTCTGTACCTAAAGTGGATCATATACATGCTCCATGATTCTTCAAAAGAGCTTCAGGGTTTGCCAAAGTTGTGCTTCCCAAGTAGAAAACATCTATTCATGTGACTACTAATCAGAATATTCATTTACATGACACAGACATCAGGATTACTTATAGGTATGCAGTTCCTCAGATTTCTCCTACCTTCCTTCATTTTCTTTGTAATCAAGGAAGATTTAAGGAAGGATTTTATGCTAACTTTAATGCTACGTACATTTTATCTCTGTGTTCTCTTAGAAAATCTGAGTGAATAACATCTGACCTGAGGTGTTTATTGCCTTTCATTTTTTGTCACTGTGTTCTTTAATAAACTCTACAATCTCTGTAATATCAGATCCTTTGATGATTCTCTGTCAGACAATGGCTAGCAAGGGATTGCTCCCAGTTTCTTCCATAATGAATGTAGGGAATTAACTTAGTTTTTCTGGAATGACCTTAGGTTGTCTGACATTTGTTTTGTACCATCCTCATAAACTGGCACTACAGAATCCTGGGAATGTGCCTTTCTCCCGATACATTTTAAGAGAAGTTTATTATTATTGCACATCCTTTCTACTAGTTGTTCCTCAAACTCCCTTTTTAGACTGTTTGGTTTTGCTTTTGCATTTAATCTGCCAGAGTTCATTGTTCTTTTTTATTTTCTATTCATCCTAATAAGATCTCAAGTATTTGAAGTGTAATTCCTTCTTTGTCATAACCCCTTTAACCCTTTTTTGATTGGCAATATACACCTGGGATTTTTTTTATCCAATGTGGTGTCTTTAAGTAATTTCCATACTATAATTCCCACAGTGCCTGTAGAGATTTGCTTCTCTTAGTTGCCCTATGTAGCTTCTTTTCAATAAGTGTCCTTAAATTTATTCTTGAAAAGCCTGAAAAACAAGATTCCTGAAATCTTCATGAGGAAGAAGGATACTACTTCACAGTGAGAAGCTTATACCGGACATATTGCAGCATAATTTTCCATAATTTATGCTGACTGGGGTTATAATGACAATGTTATTTTTATTTTTCAATTCTGTAACAGAAGAATTAAATCAGCATGTTCCATAAGGATATTATTAAACACTTCCTAGGAAAAAAAAAAAAAATCGCTGTTTTCTGACCTTCATTAGAAAGTTTTAAAGTTTGATCTGGTACTTCAATGAAAGATCCCTGATAACAGGAAAATATCAGAGTTGTTAGTGCAGCCTGTTGTCTAACAAAGAAAGCAATTCAGTTTTCCAGGTGAGATGTTTTAGTTTTAATAGTGTATACATGCTGTCTTGACACCAGGGCAGCCATTCCTTCCTTGGCTTTTAAATTATGGCACAAACATTTCTCATCGATTGCAATTTTAGAGCCATTTGAAAGCTCGGGTTTGGCCCCATGGTTTCACTGTGCCTGTACAATTGAGGAGAATAACTTCTGTGATGGGTACTATTATGGTCATTGTGTTCCTGTGAGGTGGACCTACGTCTCTGCTGAAGCTGAGACAAGTGTCTGCAGTCCTGAGTATTGTTAAGGGATTTCTGTGAAATCTCAAGATGAAAAGTATCCTGTTTTCTCTGTTCCATGCAGACTACGAAAATATACCAATTTTTCAAAGATTGCCTATTTTTACCACTACTCTATGGTAAATACTAAAGAAACAGGCTGTATAAATAGGGGCTTTGCATCAGGCTTCCTGAGTTTATGGAAGTAAATAATCATCCTCTGATGGTTTGAAATCAAGGGCTTAAGTGCCTTTTTCCACACTTACAGTTAAAGTGTGATTCTTCAGTTGGGTGCTTTTTGCCTGCAAAACTGAAATTCTTGGACTTTACTTCTATGTTTACAAGATACCTATTTTGTGTGATTTATCCTCTTTTATATTTAACATATTGCTAATACTTATAATAAAGACTGTATATTAATATACAAAATTTTGGGGAACTGAAAGTTTCAGTAATCCATTTCAGAGCAACTACATGTGCTTCTCCAAGTAGCTAATAAATCATATTTATTAATATCTCTTTCAGGATTTTCTGAACTACAGGCAGGTTTTCTCCTAACCTTTTTAATTTTGTTGTTAATTATTATCTGTTTATCTGTTTAGAGGTATTTGGCTTAGACATAGTATAACAGAATTCAAGATGTAACCCAAGAAAAATGAAGAGTGGTTTGTCATGCAAATAGCAGTGCTTACTAGTGATTCCCCATATTATAATGAAACCATAGTTTCCCAGTTAATCTTTTATTAGCCCTTTGTAATATGCATATAACTTTGGCCACAGTAAAAGACAAAATCATGGTCTGGAAGAACTTTGGGTGTGGCCCATAGCTCATTAAACTTTAAATTTGGTAAAATTGGCAAGTATAAAATGGCAGTAGCTGAATACTCAAGTCTGTTGACTAAACTGATGACCTGTATTTCTATTTTACCAAGTACTTCACGAACAAATTACTTCTTAGCCAAGAAGAATATTTTGTTAAACAAATTTGAAATTTTCTGGAAAGAAGTTTTTATTGTGCTGCCTGTATGTTTCACCTCTAATTTCCCAGTCCTATGTAGTAGAATAGAAGCACATGTAGTTGTAAGCACTCTCAATTACTTCTGCCAGACTAGATTATATATTGTGCCTGTTTTACTTCTGCTCAATCCATTTTTGAAAGTGTAGAATTTAATACTGGTCAAAATGGGAAATAATTAACCTAGAAACATAGAATGGTTTAAAAAAGCATTAAGAAGACTTTAAAAATCCTCTAGATGCAGACCTCCCAGACACCACCATGGGCAGGCAGGGACACCACCCACTATACTGGGGCTCCATTTATCTTGGTCTCAAACACAGATGGGGTGTTCAAAATTTGTCTGGACAGCCTCACTGGCTTCTGAGCAAAGAATTGCTTCCTAACATCTAGTCTAAATCACTCCTCTTTCACTCTAAAATCACACCCCCTTGACCTGTAGCTATCTCCCCCTGTAAAACCTCCAGCAGACATACTCCTGTTGGAGAAAAAGCTACCTGTTACTATTTGTGTATTCAGTGAACTGAATGGATCCTGCTTGAGGTTTCAGTTTTTGAGCTTGCTTGGATCTACAGTTTGCTTTCCTAAATCTAGCAAAGGATCCTCAACCTTATTTCTAGAAAATTTAATAAAGCTCTTTATCTTCTAATTCTTTTTTCTTTGAGTAAGACTCATCTACGTCTATAAAAGCAGATGGGGAAATTAATATTCTGAACTGTAATTATTCTTCATAAATTTCCAGAATAATTTCTGTTGATAGGTTACCTCTTCTTTTAGGTAGAAACAGTAAGATGTCTGTAGTGTTCAGTTTTTCATGTACTTTGGAAGAATCTGTTATATTTACTAATGTTGCCTTCTTGGTCTCTGTTCCATAGGTTAGAAAAATCTCCTTTTTACTCATTCCTTCAAGATCTGAATGTAGTGATCTCATCCTCTGCCAACAAAATAATTAATCTTGTCTTTTATTTCGCCTACTCTTGCATAATTACTGATTTAATGAAATGATGTGTTTATTTCCAGCTTACTTTAAGTATTTTTCTCTCAAATATTATTTTGCTAAACATATTACTGCACTAAAAATAATTATGTCAGCCTAAAAACTCAAGAAAATCTAATAACTCATAAATAACTTCTGAAAGGTGGACATTAAATTGTTCTATTTTCCCACTTAATTCAGATCTTTTATCCAACTGTTAGGCAATTCACTATTTACACAAACTGACTTGCTTGATCTAGATGTCTAGTTCTGGAAAAAATCTATTAGTCCTAATCCAGAAAAACAAATAGATAAAATTATGTAATTTCTCATCTGGGGACGCTGAACAGTTTTCTGTACAAACTGCATTAATAGAAAAATATATGTAGCTAAAGAGAACTTGTGAAATGTCAGAAATGAATCTCAGTTGGTCTTATGAGTTGAGAGCTTTGCACTTCATTACTCCACAGTTTCTCAGTTTTCTCACATGCAGTCACCTAGATCTTTAGGCCACATGTACCCACGGCCTGTCTGCAGGCATTCATGCCCTCAGCTTGTCTCCTTCCTCCATCTTCTATGATCCTTCTTTCCCTCTCTTTGAAGATCAGGTTATATTCTCTTTTTTTTTAATGAAGCATGAAATTCTCTTAGTCACTCAGAAAAGGGTACTGGGAATTTACAAATATAAAAATTGTTATGAAACTCAGTTTCCCACTTTGCTTTCCTAATTCCTATCAACTCAATATTAATTGAAAGAGTGGGAATTTCAATCTTTCACACAGACAAACATACCCCTATTATTGTTCTGTGAGAATGGTGGTTTGCTACCTCTGAACAGACCTCACTATTTCAAGCTGCTTTCCACACACTGCATTTTCTAGGTCACGGAGACCTCATTAGGTATTTCAGAGCTGTGTTTGCAGATTCCTAATACTTGTAAGCCTGAAGTAAGTACTCTGTCCAAACGCTGGGAATCAATCTTTAAGCTTCATTCAAATGGCATGTAGTTCACTTTTATTTTTCATTAGACATCATTACATCTGTAAGTCTGAAATTAAAAAGTCTAGCCAGAATGTTTATGACTTTAATAAAAAAAGTTAAATCCCCAGATTATTACATTTTAGAAAGATTCAAACCAAAATAGTGGAATTCAAAATATATATACTCCTACATTGTAAATTACAATTCATTTAGTTTTTTAAAATGATTCATAATACTTTTTCTAACGTTAATTGCAGTAAATTGCAATAATGCTGAGAGCACATTTGGAATTCAGCTTTCAGTCAAAGACATAAGACTGAAAATCCAGGTTATAAACATTTTTCAGAATACATAGCAAATTTGTGCTTCTTTGGTCACCAAAAATACACTGTTATGAATGTGCTGTAATTTGTGGGGAAATTTCCTCCATGGCTGCACTTGGTAAACATTAAATTTAGAATTTAGATTATCTTCTGATTTTATATAGTCCCTATAGAATCGAAACTACACTGTGTAAAAATTTTTCTGTATTCAGACTTTAATCAAAGATGAAAAGGATGAAGCAAGTAATCAGCATAGCCATTCAGCAGAACTGGCTATTGTACACTCAAGAATGGCACCAGGAACCCCCATGGGGAAGTGACAGGATGAGACTAGGAAATGTTTGTGACTACTAGGATACAAAAAGTTCTTTCACTTTCTAATGTAAACAGGTTCAAATTAGCCATAGTATAGCACTTCCCCTGGGGGTCACCTGAATATTTTAACAAGAGTTATAGAAAGAAGACTGAAAATCTAGCATGTCTTCTTGTGCCCAATCACAGGTAAAACAAATTGATTACACTTCTCTTGGTTTCAGAAATTTATATTTCTGAATTTCATAATTGAAAGTGTAAGCTGTTACAATAGCAGCTTAGATTTAGAGGCTGTTCAAAATAAAGTTAAGTTGTCTCTTCATAGTTCTGACTTCCAAATCCTAAAGTATAGAACATAGAGTGTAGTATAGTATAAAGTATAAATATACATGCAGTATAGATTATTTGTACTACTTGCTATCATCAAAGAACAGAACCTAATGTCATTGTCAATTGCTCTTTACCCATTTTAAAGCATAACTGGTTTATACATCATATTATATCATGTTGTTTTGGAAAGCATACGGTGCTAATTGACAGCGATATTTAAAGTATAGTGCAGTATCATCAACTTTAATTGAACTCATCTGACTGCTAACTAACTTAATTCAAAAGTTCACATACAATTTTATGAACAGAAATATATATTAAGTTGTATCTCTAGAAAATACTTCAATTATGAATATAGACAAGGAAATGTCTATGATTCAGAAATTTTTTAATGCAATCTTCATTTGAAAATATATTTGCTGTTAAAAGTATGTGTTCACCTGGTGTCAATTTGTAGCAAAGGACTTTGTGATAAGTAATTGGTAATTCTTGAAAATTCATCTATGTTGTTGGAAGGAATTCTACATATTCTGGAGGTAGTGGAAGGCAGCCATAAGTATGGATGCACAGGTCTTTGAGCTTAGGAGAGCTGGAATCAGATCCAAACTCTGGGCGAGTCTTGTATGAATATAAAAAGCACAGATTCTATACTAAAGAAACAATGCTCTTGTAAACACAAATGGAAATCTCTATGAATCTCATCTTGGTTACACACAAGGGGGGTGTATTCTCCACTGAAGTCTAATGGGATGTGCATCGAGGGGAGAATAATATGCACCATTGCCTTGTTCACTAACAGGTGAAGGGTAATATAGATGAAATTGGAGAACTAATGGGCAAGACAGTTCCATTAGCATATACACGGCAGTTTCACATTTTGCAGCAAAGTAAAGGCAAAGCAGTGGCATAAACTAAGGAAAGATTAAGTCTAAGACCTGCTGTCGATGTGATGAAAACAACTTGACATTTGAGTGTTTCAAGTGCTGGTTTATCACATGAGTGGCTCAAATGATTACTTTCTCTATAGAATCTCACAATGAGAGAACCTGAAGGACCTGCACACCGTATCAGATATGGTGCAAAAGAAATGTTGAACTGTATGAATTTGGAGATACAGCATGAAGTTATCATTATTTTGCACTTTCATAGTAAATGACTGAAGGGAGCCACCTGCCTAAAGGAGTAGTGTGATGGCAAAAAATAGACCAGTCAATCAACTGATCGATCAATATTTCAAATATTCTAGACTCATGTCAATGATATTTTAGCATGGTAAGATTCAAAACTTCACAGTACATGCAGACACATTTCCTTTTCTTCCATTGTAAAGCATTTTTTTAATTCCTCCATAGATATCCAAGGATGAATTTCTCCTAAATGAGGCAATTCAAGTCCATACCATATAATGCTTTAAATGTGTTTCTGAAACTTTTTAATATTTTGAAAAAAATAAATTATTTCTTCATCTGGAGAAACCCATAGTTTTTCAGCATTCTCAATTTAAAAAAAAGTCTTACAGAACTGCTAATCAAAGAAAATTATGTTCCAAAATTAAAACACCTCAAAATAACAATATTAAGAAAAATATTATATTCTGATCTAAATATGAAACAAACATATGTAAGACCTGTTGTATTACTGTTGAATAGTTCCAGAAGATCTTAATCTCATTTTAACTGGTTAACAATACATTTGTGAGAAATCAGATGTCTTCCCTTTGTTTATTAGAAATAATAGAATAACACCTGCATAGGAATCTTAGTATTCAGTGATATCAATTAAAAGCTGTGCATTCTTTTCTCCTTCAAGAGAATTTGCATGCAATCATCTTTTTTATTTTTATCTTCTAATAATCCGTTATGTTTTCTAGAGATGTTTTCTAGAGGTCACAAGAGAAAATGAAAAGTCCCTTGGATGAACCAAAAAGGTTTATTACATTCAGTTCTCATTGTAGCAGTAGTCAGTGGTTCTCTTTCACTATGGGCATGAGTGACAGCAGTGTACAGTATCTAAAATATCTATCTGCTGCCAGACCTACACAGGACATAATCATAATTAACACAATTCCTCCCAATTGAGCAGTCAGCATAATACAAGGTATACAGACCTTTTAGATTGAATCTTTTGACTATAGGAGATCTGTTCTATAATTGTGTCTCTGATTGCATTGAGAGAATGATTATGAAGTAAATTCTTTTACAAAATGAATTTTCAAAAAAGATGTACTGATTTCATTTAAGTAGGTGTTACTAGGTTCCCATGAAAATGCTTTTCATTTTAATATAAAATATATTTTTAAAAGCAGCAAATCTTAATCTTGATTAACACAATTTTCATTAAGCTTTTTAGCAACAGTTTGGAAAACCACTGTTTTTAATCTGTAGTAAACAAATTCTTGAAACAAAAACTCATTTAAAAATATTTCTTATATTTTTAATTCCTATTTATGTTCTTATTTCTTTGCTAGAGAAAAACTCAAAAGCACTTTTTTGTGCTTTCCACAAAGCTATATGGGTGTTTAATTATATTGGGTTATTTTTCTGTTCCATTAAAATTTTTGTCAGTGAAAGATGTTTTGCTAGATTTATGTTAACAGGAAGTACTGTAATCTCTATTCTACATTCTTGTTAGCAGCCAGAATTATTACTGGGATATAATGCTGCAGAGGGAAGCTTTAACTATTGTTTTTCTCTAAAACACAAAGCTGGAAGAGTTGTGAGGTTAAAAAAAACAGTGTTCCAGGGAAAGCTTTCTGAGTCTCTAAAACTCTCAAACTGTATTTTATTTTTTACTAGGCATTGTGGCAGTCCAGTTATTCCTGTGCCTTTGGAGGACAATATGTTCATAGGTGTGTACACCTGTTCTTCTGCTTTCTGCTCATGTAGCCAAATCATTTTCTTCACAGAAACTAAGAAGGGTGCAGGCATGACATCCTGATTATCACTTCATGCTTAGAAGGAGTGTGCTACCTTTGCTAGTAGTATTACTAAATCTTAGTAGGTCTGCTGTGCCTAAAGGCAAATTCAACTTGCACACAGCAGGAACAGGTCTTAGTCACCATACATTGTGAAGGCTGAAGTGGGGAGAATACACTTCAACTTAAGTGGAAGTTTTTCTAATACTGCTGGTCTGACACCACTACTAAGCTGACTGCAGAATACAAATTTTCTGCTGTTTCTATGTTCTTTTACTGATTGAAAAGTAATGGTCCTTGTGATGGTGAGTAGAGTGGCGCTACTGATGTTGGCACTGAGCAGACACAGCTGGTAGGAGCCATCTAAGCAGGTCCCTTGGTGTCATGGGGACAATTGGGGAGGTGGCAAGGAATGAGGTGCAGGGTAATGTTCATTCCTGGGGCAGTAGTATTTCTTCTCAGTCATGAGACCATGTGCTTCATCTGCAGCATACACTGCCTCTAAATATAGTTTTTCTTTCTGTATTATTCTGTTCCAAAACTAGAAACTCTGTATAGTATTTTGAATCTGCTTCCTTTCTATATGAAGTGTTCCAGGCTGCAAAATTTTATCAAAATTATTTGTGTTTCTTGTGCTTCTATTCCAGTCGCACAATGAACAATTTAACCAAATGACCCATATTTTCTGTGATTTTTTTTGTTTCTTAAAAACACTGTCACTCTTGATGTCTTGAATGTGTACATGGTAGGAAATATAATCCTATCTGCAGTCAGAGAAATTGCATCCAGAGATAAAGCAGACCACAGGTTTTCATTGTATGTTCTTAAAGGAGCACAAATCCTCTTTAACAAAGGTAAATATAGCACACTCATGATAGTGAAAATTGATATTAAGATACTTTAAATATATATATATATTTAATGCTCTGAAGATGGCATTATCAGATTTTTGTGAATTTAGTTCTGAGTTTTGAAGTGACTTTGCTAAAAAAGACCACTTTTTTGGCAAAAATTTTTCAGAGACCAATGCATAACCTTGTAGGACAGTAGCTATAATCATCTTTAAATCCTAATCATACTGTGCATGTACAAAATATTTTTACAGATTTTCTTCACATATTTTCTTGCAGCCTAAAGACAGACAGGCACAGGCCCAACTGAGAGGCTGGATTTTTAGCTTCCTGCCATTAACTACAGTCCCCTGCTATCATGAGCATCCATGTCACATAATCCCTTTCATCAGACAGAAAGCTAGTCACAGATCCCTAATTCTGAGGTCAGTTCTGCACCAGCACCACCCTTGATTAGAGCAGCTGGGGGTAGAAGTGGTCTAATTTGTACCTTCTTATCCAGGCTCCAGAGAGGTTAGCCAGTGCAGCCCACTGTGGCCACCCCCTGCAGAAGCACTTCTAGCCCAACATGCTGTACAGTGCATATTAAAATGTACCTCATAAAAAGACAACTTCTTCTTTGCTCTCATTGCTCACTCAGTTTTCCAAAGCTGTCATTCTAGTGAACTGAATGGAAGGTACTCTATGAGAAGACATGTGCTTTTTATAAGTGGAATATCTCAAGCTAAAATGAAACCCATAGATCTCCTGATGAGTTCAGAAGGTGTAACAATCACCTGCATTTCATTTGGAGGAAGACTGTAAGTTTTGCTGCAGAATTACTTGTAATATGGCAACATGGCACCCTCCTTTCTTGTTTGTTTGTTTTTTTTCTAACTTTTAAAAATGTGTTAGATATGCCTATTCTATGAAATTGAACTTAGGTAAATACTTGTCAGAGTTCTAACAGCCAGCATTCTGCCAGTCCCCTCTTCTGGCACCAGGGGGCTTATTCATTCCTGCCTTGTCCTGCTGGTAGTCATCCATACATATAATGTGGAGAGTGCCCTCTGTTTAATAATTCAGCATATATGGTTTGCTAAAACACACCCTATTTCCATTTGCTCTGTGTAAAGTTGAATGATTAAGGAATGTCAATTACTTCGGAGACTTACACTTCATGTTTTCCAATATGTATTTCTGTTGGCAATTCAGAGCAGGTAGCACGGAAACTCATGAAAACAAACCAGAGTGTGAATTTACATAAATCTGTAGTGATACTAAACTGAAAGGGTTTTCTTGACATCAGCATGTAATCTGTAAATAAAATCTAGCATATTTTTGTCTGATATTTTTCTTTTTTCAAATAGTTATTTGAAAAATTCTTGCATTTGTTGTCCCTGAGAAAGGAGTTTTTTAACAAAAGTAATTTACAAGACACGACATATTTATTTTGTTCATATAGTCACATACAAAATACTATTGTAATTGTAAAATTATAGGATTAGCTAGGTTGGAAAAGAGTGAGCATTTCAGCCAGCTTGTGTGGTGCCCTCTGGCCCCATAGACTCGTGTGTGTTTAAGTGGTGTAGCAGGTCGCTATCATTGACCCTTGAATTGTGTGGTCTTCATTCTGCCCATTTTCCCTGTTTTCCAGATTAGGGGCTGGGTGCCCTAAGAACAGCTGGTTTTACTGAAGCAAAGACATGAATTGCCATGCCTTTTCCTCTTTCTTTGTTACTGTGTTTCACTCCCCATCCAACAAAGTTGCTAAGGAGAGTTGATTCTCCTTGGCTCTTCTTTTGTTGCTAATTGATTTACAGTATTTTTTTGTTGTTGTGGTTTTAGGAAGTAGCCAGATTAAGTTCTTGCTAGGCTTTGGCTGTTCCCCTCTTTTCCCTGCATAACCTCATGTCATCCTTGTAGTCCTTCTGAGTTTCCCACCCCATCTTCCTGAGGTCACAAACTCTTCTCTTTTTCCCAAGTTCCAGCCAAAGCCCATTGTTCGGTCAGAACAGTCTTTTCCCCCCAGGCTTGTCTTTTGCTGCATGGAGACAGTCTGCTCCTGCACCTCTAAATTTCTTTCTTGAAGAATGCCCAACCCTCCAGGACTCCCCTGCCCTTCAGAACTGCTTCCCAAAGTACTCTGTCAATCAGTATCCTAAAGAGCCCAAAATATGCTCCACAAGAATCCAAAGTAGCAGCTCAGCTGAGCCCCCATCTTCTCCAGGGATTGAAAGCTGTATCTTTCCATGGTCCTTGTGCCCAGGATGGCCTCCAACCTCCACATCAGCCACAAGTCCTTACCTGGTCACAAACAGAGCCTTCTAGTGATTGTGAGACTTTTCTCAGCTGCTTATAGAATATTTCATCTGCACCTTCACCCTTGCTGAGTTGTCTGGAGCACACCACCTGCTTTATTGGCCTTCCCCCAATTACACTTGACCATAAACACTTGACCCCTAGAGCATCATCAAGCTCTAGACAGCTAAAACACTCCCAAATGTACATAACTACCACTCATCACTTCTCCTTCCTTTCCTTCATTTTCTGAAGTGTGATTAAATGTATATCTCATATATATGAATATATATAAACACACACAAGGATGTGCTGAACAGATATAACAAATGCTTTAATACAGCTTCAGCTGTGTTAAACTCATGTCATTGTGAATTTCTGTGAGACCCGAGAACAGAAAAATCAATTATTTGGTAGATTGGAAGCCTGATCTAAGAATGTATATATTCTTTCCGATACCTTAGTCTTTTCAAATCCTAAATCTTCATCTTGGCCCTTTCAGTGTAGGAGATGGAATGAGCTTTCACAGTGAAAGGAAAGACAGAATGAACAGACATATAATGCAACCAAAGTCAATTCTAAATTCTTTTTATAAAGTATTATATACTATTTTGTAGTTACATATAAAATATGTGTCTGTTATGCCAGTTAATTAATATTTGTTCCTTTTTTTTAAATCTAAGATTCCAGAATTTCTGTATTGAGAACTGGAAAATCAGTAAAATCTTATTTTGCTCAGTTTTTAAAACAATTATTGATAATGCTTATATGCTAAGAGTATCTACACTTAGGTATTTTCAATGAATGTTGAGTGCTGTTAATTTGTAACGCGTATAAAGGTTATGTGTTTTTCTTTTAAAAAAAAATGTAAAGACATTAAAAATTCCTATTCTAAATGAAAAGCAGTGAGGACTAAAACAGCTACATAATTTTTAAATTATTTACATTATAAGATCAAAACTCAAAGTGGGAAACTAGGTTTATCAAATCATATTCATATAACAAAGAAAAAATCTGGTCATATTCTATTTTTTCATTTGTCTTAAATTCTACTTTTATTAAATAGTTTAAAATATTTTTTTTTTCTGTACACAGCTAGTCTTGAAAGTAATTGCCTCAAAATGTTGAGAAACTAGAAAAAGTTCCATCTCCACCATACAAAATTCTACACTCAAAACTTATTTGCCAAATAATAGAAGGGCCCAGATGCCAGCCCTCTCTTGTTTAATTATTTCTTTGGCATGTAAAGGTAATAGTTTCATTTTTTGCATTACTTGTAGATCATCACTAAAATAGAATTTAATGGAAAGGGAAGAAAAAGAAATTCTAAATTCTAAAATTCTAAAGAGCCTTCTTTGAATTAATACTCAATGTGTCTTTCTTCAGTCAATGTAAATGTCAAATAATATCGTATAATGTCACTGAAAAAATATAACAGCAATAACAGAATCAGAGACTAATGTCTTGAAGTGTGAAAACCTTAGGAAAACTGATAAATAGAAAAAGAAAAACAGTTATCACAAATTTAAAAATAGAAGACCAAAACTTAAACAAGATTCCAAGGTCAATTTAAAGCATATTTTTAAGGAAGTTTTTATCATATTCCTCATCCCCTACAAAAATAAATCAGTTGCAGGTTCTTTTTCTAATATTTTACACTTAATTCTGATTTCTGGTAGAACTGGTTGTGCTTTTATAAGCAAGAAAGTTGGCCAGAAATGTGAGGGACCATAAAAAGAGTTAATATATTAATGGCAATAGGCAGTGTAAAAATAACTATTACAGGTTGAGGGTGGTCACCTCTCAGACAGGGACAGGGACATGGAAGAGCTGCTTAACACATTATTTACCTCTTCAACATAGATGATAAACCAAGGGGCTTTCAGTGCCCTGAGCTGACTATGAGAATGTTCAGCTGCCAGTTGACCCTGAAATTGTGCAGGATCTGCTGCCTCAGCTGGATCCCTACAGATCCCTGGGGACTCATGGGAAAGTGCCAGCTTCTGTACCTGGGATGGGGCAACCCTGGATGTACAGATTTGGGAATGAGATGCTGGAAAGCCATAGAAAGGGGCCAGGAGACCAAAGGCTACAGCAATGAACGTGCTGAACAGGATTCAGCAGTGCCCTGGCAGCCAGGAGGGCCAACCTGTCCTGGGGGCATCAGGCACAGCATCACAGCCAGGCCAGGGAGGGATTGTCCTGCTCTGCTCTGAGCTGGGGCAGCCTCACCTCCAGTGCTGGGGCAGCTTTGGGTGCCACAGTGTAGGAAAGATGTTAAACTGTTGGGGAGTGTCCGAAGGAGGGCAAGGAGGATGGGGAAGGGCTTTGAGGGGAAGCCGTGTGAGGAGGGGCTGAGGTCACTTGGTCTGTTCAGCCTCAGGAGACTGAGGGGAGACCCCACTGTGGTCTCAGCTTCCTCCTGAGGGGAAGAGGAGGGGCAGGCACTGATCCCTTCTCTGTGTGACAGTGACAGGGCCAAGGGAATGGCCTGGAGCTGTGTCAGGAGAGGTTTAGATTGGATGATAGAAAAAAAATCCTTCACCCAGAGGGTGGCTGGACAGTGGAACAGACTCCCCAGGGAAGTGATCACAGCACCAAGCCTGAGAGAGTTCAAGAAGCATTTGGACAATACTCAGGTACATGATGTGATTCTTGGGCCTGTCCTGTTCAGGGTCAGGAGTTCAGCTCAATGATACTTGTGTGTCCCCTCCACCTTAATCATTTGTGATTCTGTGAAATGAATAGCAAGGAGGGGGAAAAAAATAAAATAGAAAGGCATGGTTTAAGCAAATCAATGCTCTGATGTAGTACTCTCCATGGTCCAGAAGGAGGCAGATAATTCAAATAGTGAAATTATTAACCCTGTTTATATGGAAATACTTTTATGTTTTGTGTTCTCACTTCTGTTTTACCCTTTTTTACAGTGGGACACCCATATAGCACTTGCTGTGTTTTCAGTTAATTGTTAGTTGCATGGTAATGTTATATGATTCTGAGACATTGCTTCTTTCATTAATAATAGCACTGCTCATTATGAAACATTTGAAGGTGATGGTTTGTCTTGTGCTACTTCTCATTTTTATAGTCATAAATGTCTGAACTTTTGAGACAAATTTTTTTACCATCCTTACCCTCGCCCAGCCAGAACTAAAATTGGAACAATTTTCTTCATCTGTGATGGTAGTTCAGGAATATGTTGAGACCATACTGATTAGAATTAAATTTGTGCTTAAGTGTTTGTTGAGTATAACTATCCTTACTCTCCATAATACCTTGGGGTAATTTTTCTACAATTTTCATTTTGTAAGAACTCTCATCAGCATAAGAGTGCTCAGCAGAAGGAAGAGATCAGCTGCATCTGAGTGTCTGTTTACATCCTGGCAGGCCAGAGTCCAACCATCTTAAGGTAACACAGTCTTAATCGTTTGAAAACTCTTTCTCCCCCCAAAATCATCAAAAAATATTTTTTCTGTGAAAAATTACACAGAAAAAATTGGTTTTTTTCTTATGTGACTATTCATATATCTTACTACAGCCTATACATCATGTCTTAGTAAACCATATTAAAGGTAGGGAATGAGTGGTGCCTGGCAGAAAGGGAATATGGCATTTTTAAGTCTACACAGATGAGCTAGCACCACAAACAGAGGTCAGTGTTCTGATGTAGCCACTATGTATTCAAGGTTGAGACACCATGTATTTCAGTCAGCTAAGTAATAAGTCCAGCAAGATGCAGTCTGGGCAACACTCATAAATTCTATCCTCATTTCTGTCTTTTTCTTGCTCTGAACTCTGACAGTGGCTTGTTTGAACATTGTGCTAATCCAAGAGCTGTGTAGAGCAGAGAATCACAATGCTGTGCCCCTCTGTCCTTCACTAGCATTATATTCTTTGCAGTGTGCTGCAAAGTTCACAACAGCATTTGTGCTGCGTGAAATACATCTGTGGAGGGGAAAATACACCTTGAGGTTCCAATATTCCACCTACCTCAAGGATTCTTATAAAAAATGTAGTGGTTTTGAAAGAACTATTTCAATAGTTTGTCTTAAATTTCCTTAATCTTGAATGTCATTCTTCTCTATGCTTTGTGATTGCCATAATGAGCACAATGCATTTTTTCAATTTGCATCTTATATCTTAGAACATGATAACTAAGTCTACTTTTTTTATTTTTTTTTTTTTCCTCAGAGGGGCATTGGCTTTCAGGGTGAAGGAAAGAAAGTTGTTTTAATTTTAGGTATAGGTTCCATTTCAGGCTTCTCAACTGTAACCGTGTCCTTTTAATGGGAGTTATATGCACATATCCAAGAAAATAGGTACTTAAATATCTGTTTTGATTGGCTGGATCTCTTTAAATAATTTATATACAACTGTAATCACAATGTTTCTTGTCTGATGAGCTTATATCCTTGATTCAATGATGGGGAAAAAAACCAATAGGCTAAGTTGTTGATAGCAACTCCCAGGGAAAATATTCTATTCTAAAGGATTGCTACTATAAGTATTGAAAATCTTGAAATGTTTGAAAAATTGAAATTATAAAACCACCGAAGGAAACTATTGTATGTAATCACCATTGTCTTTTTCTCACAGCTTGACTCTATGACAGTTTGATGGGTTTATTGCAGTTGGCATGGATTGCTTTGGCTGAACTAAATGGCAGCTATCTCACATGCCCTTGATTGTGTTCAGACTAATCAGACACTTTTGAAGTGATGGCTTTTGAGCGGTTTTGAGGAATGATGCATTTTAAAAACTGATATATCAAGACATTTAAAAATAAAGGTATTCCAACAAGATCTGTATTGCCTCAATGAAACCCTACTGGGATCTGTCTACATCTCTCTTCAGTAACATGGGGCAAAGATTAGGTTAATTCTTTGTTATGACAGTATGAGTCTTCGCTATTTTAAAAAAAATGTATCTATTGCTTGAAATTACCATCTTATTATACCAAATTAATTCCAAGTCGGATCTAGAGATCCTCAGCACAAATTCTGTTATAGTGACTAAAATATAATTGGCTTAAATGTCAGTTAAATAGAGACTGGGGATGTATTCAAAAATTCACAAATTATACAGGGAGAGTTATTTTATTGAAGAGGTTTAATATTAAAATATTTAGTGAAATATTTGTTTTCCGCTTTGTTTTGATCAAAGCTTCTGCTTATAGAAGATAGATAAAGATAGTTAAACAGAATGTAGACAGTACATACCCTTTGATAGCTACAACATAAAGCATGTAGAAAAGAAGGGATTCCACTCAAATAGCTCTTGTGAGATAAATTTATACAATGTCCTTTTTCATTGCCTGGAGGGTGACATATGTAGTCCCTCACAAAATAAGGGCAGTATGATTAGCAATCTCTTAGATTAACCCTTTGCCATCAATCTATCCACTTGAGCTGCTAATATTTATACATAATGCACTTACTGTCTGAAGTTTGTGTTATGCATAGTGAGTCATGATGGAAAAGTTGGTTTGCATTGTCTTCTGTAGTAAAATGGTATAATATTCCTTAAATGCTTATTCTATTGTAGCTATCAAATATCTCAGGTGATGTAGGATAATCTCATTGGAAAAAAACCTCCTGCTTCTCAACATGGTGTGGTACCTTCTGTGATCAGCCTACTTGATACAGGTGGAGGTAGGATGAGGTGCTACTGTCCACCCAACCAACCCAGACTGTCATTGATATAATTTTCCTTTTCTTTGTCTATAGCATTAGTGTCATTGTGTTTAGATGAGAAAAGTATCTCTATTTAAACATGTTGTTTCTCTTCTGGTAATTCATATATGGAGTAATTAGAAATTGAATAATCATGAGAGGAATCACTTATTTTCCCTAAATTCCCTACTTCCTGGAGTCCCTGATGTATTATGGCTTATACAACACACAACACACTTTCATATATTCCTCTTGTACTAATCCCTTGCTTCTCATTTGTTCATTAGAAGTGGAAAAGTCACAGTCTTGCTTGCTTCTTCAGCCACTCCTCAGTCCCCATAGTCAAGACTGTAGTGTTTCTTATTCTTTTCCTTAGATATCCTTATTGTTGACAATATTTGATGAAGATAAGTGTCATGGAAGACTGGGCTAAGACTTCCCTGGGTAGCTGCCTTAGTGTAAATTGCAAGTTAAAATTAAAATACATACTTGTATAGAATACATAATTAGATTTCAATCTCTAAAGTGCTGGAATATTTTTTTCCCTCTTTGAAATCCTTGTAATTTGCAAAAACCTTAGCCCACAGTTGACCTAATCTCTCTGCCGATGTCATTAGAATAACTGCAAATCTCTGCAGTTAAGTCAAAATGCAGTGTCTGTTCCAGTACTGCCCTTACCAGGTTATCTATGAATCCATTTTCCCTGCTACTGAGGAGAATTAGTTGCATTCTCCCTTGCCTAGAGGTCAGATCAGAGTGAATTTTGCTAATTGCTGCTCAGTATCAGAGCTGACAATGGTAAAAATTAAACAAGCAGAAAGAAAAAGAGCAAGACACAGTAAGCAGTGAGCAAGTGTCAATGGCAATTATATCTTGGTTCCAGCATCCATTTTATTAAAGGTAATGGAAAAAACAGGGCAAGTGTTTAAGGATTTAAAAATGGCAATTACTTTTTTTCTTCTCACCCTAGAGAAGTGTCACTTTTTTTACTTTCTTTTTCACCTTCGTTTAATCGTTTAATTTTTTTCCCAGCTCCCAGTGAATTCTCTCTAAAATATTTTGAGATAAATTATGGGTCCTTTGTCTTACGTTTGAAACAAAAGTAGAAAGATTCTTCTGTATTGTAGGTTGGAGATCATCATCCGAACCCTCTTTGCCTCAATTAAGATGACCTTAAAGTTTTGTGTTCATATGTAGTCAAGGGAATTGGAATTCCTCCAGAAGGAGACTATAGCATCAACCTACTTAAGTGCAGGGATTGTATTCCTAGTGGAATTTGTAGTACTCTGAGAGCCATGAGGCTGAGCAAGAAGCAGTTACATACTGAAGTACCAGCAGACACCTTCCTCTTCAAAGAAAAAAAATAAAATTCAAATTCTACACTGTAAGAAAAATGATATATTTACTTCTCTAAATTTTAGTTAGGGTAACACAGTCAGATATATAATCATGGAAGTAGGAGTTATAGTAAGGGTTGTATCTAGCCCTCTAGCATGACTTCCATTTATATCAGTTACATTTCTGGCGGGTTTTTGGCAGTTATGACAATGAAGACTTGTTTTTTTAGATAGTATACCCTGAGATTTCTATGCCATCAGATGAAACCAGGGTTGAAGGTCCTAGGCACAAGCTTTCAGTATCTCTGTCTATAACTATTTAAATTTCTCTATTCAGAATAGTCCTCACTGTGAGGAATAAAAAAAAACAGAATAAAAAAGGAAGTTACAACCACAAGTATAAGTTGCTTTTCCATGGAGGAAAAAGCAATACATACAGGCTTGTGTGATACCTCTTCCACAGAATAGAAAGAACGTCTTAAATTTGCATTTTGTCAGAAGTGAAGAAGGAATATAAATTAAATATTCTATTATTATTCACATTGAATCCTGGATGATGCAGGTGCTTTTACAGCAATGTTTTTCATTGTAAACTCTTATAACATTTTTGTCATCTGATTTGAAATCTTCCAGTCTAAGAGATCTTTACTCTTAGCAGACTGATCCACATTGTGATGCATTTCAGTGTATGACACATACTTACTTTCAGTTAAGCTAGTTGAATGATTAGCCATTGCCATTGAATGATGACCTGGAGTGTTTATTTTACCTTTAAGATATTTGCTTAAAAGTAAATTATTGCAAAAAGAAGTTTCAACCAGAACTGCAGCATTTGAACACTTCTGAAATCTATTTTAATAATGAAAACATGAATTTACATCTCATTCTTCCTTAAGCTTAGGAACACAATCTGACTGGTACTTAATCATATAAAAATTCCATCAAATCAGCTCCTCCCATCTGCCTAAAATATTGTTTCTGTCAATAGTTTTTCTTCCTTTTCACTTTCTATTACCTTTTTTCTTTGCATGCTTCACTAGCTTTCTTTTTTTTTATATCTATGTCTAGATATCTTATCTTTGACATTGAAGTTCAGTCAGCTCCCAATTATTTATTTGAGTGCCAGACTGACCATAAGAGACACACAGTGTTGTCTTCTTGCACAGCTGGCTCAGGATCAGCAGAGCTTATTAGTAGTAGTAGTTATTCTAACTACTAGTAGTAGTTATTCTAACTACTGCAGGAACAAACTGGGCTCTTGCCACATTCATAAAACCCAACACAATGCAGATCATGCTGAACTTGGTTGACTTCAATAACCTTTGTTTACCTTGTCTCTGTCATTCCCATAATTTTCTATGTTTTCTGTTACTTGGGATGTTTCAGCTCTCATACAGAAAACTTCTTTCCTTTCTCCTCTAATTTCATGTTGTTTTTTTTGTTATATGTATTTTCTTTATATCTGAGCTTTATGTACCGCATTTATATTCTGTCAGGGCTTATCCTTGTATCTTTCACTTTTTTCATACTTTGTCAGGATGGTCTCACCAACATCTTGAGTCACAACTAAGCTTCTCAGTATAATGTCTTTGACTAACAGGATTGTAAGTGCCATGGCAAGGAGAACCTAGTAATTTCTGTTTGTACAGCACATTCTTACATTTTACATTTAATAGAGTATATTTTGTCTCTACTGCCTTGCCTTTCCCAAAGAAGAAAAGACAGTAATGGTAAAATAAAACCAGATAGGTATTATCTGTAGAGTTTTATCTGCTCCTGAAATTTACATTGTGTTTAGAATGCCATTTCTTCTTACTTGTACCGTATTTTATTCTTTGTACTCTTTGGCTTGATTTAGAACCAAAAGCGAAATTGAATCCAGTGGAGATCAACTATTACATACTGAAAGTCTGCCTAATAACCTCCAGAGATTATTTTTTTCTCATGCGGAAGTGCTGACATTTTAATAAGATATTCTGCTCTGATTGTGTATGAGAATCCAGGTGGATTAAATTAACATATAATCATATGTGTGCTTGTCATACTGGAGTGCCTTACCAAACTGCCTGTAATATCACCTTTCCTTAAAAGAGTGAGTAAGCTGAGTAGTTTGATTGGAAGTAAAATACGGTTTAGTTTTTTCCCTACATTATAATAATTTGAGCTTAGAAAACATTTGGTATTACACTTTATCATCCTCATTCATTCTTTATTAGATTACCAAAGAAGCCAGTGTACAGATGCAATACAACCATGTATCTATCATCTGAATGCAAGATCCTTCTTATAAATAGTGTAATGACCTTTTATTGACTTTTTGCTGAACAGATTCACAGTTGTTAAAAGCTTAATTTCACACATTTAGGTTCCAGCAAAGTCATTATTGTCATGATGATTACAATAGTTATGGCAATAATGTGGGTCCAGCATACCATTAAAAACCTACTCTAAGGGTGGTCAAAGTCAGCTTCTTCTAATAACCAAAACAATCAGTTTCTGGTTGTTCATTACAAGTTGAAGAATGCTATCTTCAATATATTTTACATGCATCTAAAATTGGCAAGTTTAATGCAAACTAATTAACTTTTTTCAAGGTTATTTAATGAAGAAAAGTGATATCTTGACAGTTGTCCTTGTTGTATATTGTGTTTGTTCATCACCTGCAACCGTGAGTGTCACACCAGTGAAATGGTAAAGTAATAACAAGATCTGGATCTATTGTATTTTAATGCTGCAGTAAGTATAAACACGTCATCAGATGAACACATTTGGGTTATCTATATGGCACACAGCTCTAGATCAGAGGCTCTGATTTGCCAGTTTGAAAATAGCTCAGTTTGTTACGTGATGATTATTGTGTGAATTACTTAATTCACTTCCTAATTGGCAGGTTGTTATATCCACAAAAGCTAATGCCACAAATGGCACTCTGGGTTGCACTATTGGTAGAAACAGTGAGCACTGAATGGGATACAGACACTACGCTGTTGTCTTACTGTCACAAGCAGTAGTTCAATGGCAGCAATTATATACACTGGGAAACTGGGGTGGCTTTTTTCTAATGAGAACAATGCAAGGCTCAGGAGTTGAGGGATGTCCATTTGGCTCCTTTCAGAGAAGCAAAATGCAAGAAAGAAAAATCTATTACAAGCATGATTTGTAGTACTGAATGACCATATGTTTGGGTGTACCAAGTAAATATTCTCAGAGTGCTCTAAAGGATAATATTTTTTCTATCTGTTTTAGTGGTCGTCAGAACTTTCCCAGTGGTCTAGAGGGCTTCTGAGTATAAAATATTGTAGCATACCTTTATTGTATTTATATATACTAATATATACAAAATGTTTTTTATTGTTGGTACTACTCTCTCAATATATACTGCAGCTCAAGCAGAATATCATGTATACTAAAATGTGACAAATTTGTGGATCTGTCTTTTATTAAGCAGGGGACTATATCAGTAAACCTATACAGCACTAGTATGGAGTGAATTTAAAAAAAGCAGTTACTCTGGACTGGGATTTTTCATAGGCTAGCAATCCTTGTTGTTGGATCCTGACAATTTTGACCAAAAACCTAGAGAAATGGAACAGAGAGACTGAGATCAGAGGGAGGCAAAGAGAGACAAAGGTGGAAGAAGGAAGGAAACATGGAAGAGACTCTTTTACATTTAAAATACCTTCAAGGTCCTGTAGTTTGTAAACAACAAATAAAGGTTTAACCTTATATTTATGGGGTTTTTTTCCCCAAGGGTTCTCATTTGCTGTTTTACTCGACAGATTTATTACATAATCTGATATTCATATCTATCCCAAACCAGTAAGCTATTGATGGCTCATGTCTTTACAATGAAAACTACTAGGAGAACAAAGCAAAATAGCTATTAGAGACTACTAAATAGCAATATTTAGTTACTGTTATTTGATAAATTCAGAGGGCTGTGAAATTATTCTTAAACATACAGAAAATCTGAAGTAATACATATGTGACATTACTGTTCTTCTTGGTGTTTGCTTCTTATCCTAAGCCTAGCAGTAAAAGGAGATACAGATCTTCCAGTATTCTATTCTTTTGCTATTGCAAATATTCTAGGTTATAGTATGGGTTCAAATAAGCATGCTCCTCCCATGAAAAGCATTCCTCTCTCTCACAGCTGAGCCTCTGAGAATTCAGCTTTTTGTAGACTAAAACACTTGTTGGATCAAAGTTTTAGTTTTGCTCAACTCTCATGAAGTGATGATTTTGAAATGCTGCTGATGAACTGGACAAATTCCCATGCTGTTGTTTTGAAGATAAGCCATGATCCTTGTTTAGGTAGATTTTCATTTGCAATTTAAGGAAAACTATTTCCAACTTTTTGTGTCTTAAAATTTGTCTAATGCTTATTCTGATGACCATTTTTAAGGTTTGTGGGAGGAAGTGGCAATGAACTGGAAGATTTAGATTAACTCTAATTTAGCCTGCCTCATTTATATTTTAAGACAGAATTGGATAAAAAATATTTCAAAAGTAGATATACACAGAGTTTCTAAATAGTGGGGCTTGAAACACTGGTCCAGTCTAAGCACAGGTTCCCAATTCATTCTCCCTGATGATCAAAGATGCATGCACAGACACACATAGACCCCCACCTCACTCCTGACCCCTGCCTTGTCAACACTCCTGCCATGGTGGTGACTTCAGCAATACTTCAGAAGGGTCTGTGCTCTTTCTGAGTAAATCAGTTAAGGCACATTTTGAGCCCTCTTGGTTTTGTCATTTTCTTTGGGTTGTTCCTTCCCGTGGCTTGTGGGAGAGGAAATGAACAGCAGTGGCCATGTTGGATTGCTGATAACTCACTCGTCTTCTCTCACTACTCCCACTACTTGGTGGGGACAAGTAGATTGCCTAGGTGAATTAACTGATATGTTATAAGCCAGGTGCTCTGGTTTCTTATTCCCTGGTATCATCCCATGCCTCATCATGGATCCTTCATATCACTTCAGCTCCTCAATTTCCAATTCCACTGTATCAGTCTCCTCAAGCCAGCATCAGCTCACTTACTTTCACTCTCCAAATGCTGTATTCTAGTCTCAGTGTAAGCTCTCTCGTTTTTATGATTTTATTTATTTGATGAGAAAAATAGGGAACATTTTATTTTTCTTAGATCTACAGGGTGTTTCTTTTCATTCAGGTATCATTAACTTAGAGCCCAATGTCTAATGTAGCCTCTTCTGAAAATGTTAGAATCCTTGTATCACATATTGCACAGTATGATTGGAAGTTTATCCCAGAGGGGAAAAAACCCTGAATACTAGCATCACAGAGGAACACTGTGGAAATGGGATACTTTTCATCAGTTCATAGTTGTTTGATGTAAAATCTAGAAGACAAGAAAATTGTGAAATTGTGCTTTGCTGATGCCCAGGCAGAAAATGGACCAAAAAAATAAACAAAAAAAAAAAAAAACCCAAACAAACAAACAACAACATCAACAACAAAAAAAAAAAAAAAAAAAAAAAAAAAAAAAAAAAAAAAAAAAAAAAAAAAAACAAACCAGTTTTTTTTTTATTGTGAAAATACTTGAATCAACTTAAAGTAAGACCAAGCCATGTAAAAAAAAAGAATCATAGCCACATCGTTGCTAAGTAATTTAATAGACCATAAAGTTCTTCTACTATGCAGCTTGAGGAGCATGAATGCTACTTACAGCAGCATTAGACTATAAAATAATAAGTTTATTTTGGCTGGTAGTGGGATCAGAGCTGAACAAAGTGAACCCTAAACTTTGATATCTGTTAAATTATTGCCACACTTTTTGATGCATAAGTTGTTTAAGTATTTTATCTGTATTTCATGCTCAAAACTACAAGTTACAGGTTCTATATCTCATTTTGGCAAAAAACAGAAGTATGGAGGAACAGCTTAACCTCAATTATTCTGATGAAAAATTTGTTTTAAATTGGAACCTATGTCTTTAACAGGGATAGGGCTGTAAAGCTGTAGGTCTTCATTCGCTTCCCTGAAGCTACTTGCTGAGTTGCACTATAAAAATTTAATGCACTGTATCTTCAGTAAGGTACCTCTAGGATGTTCAGAAGAATTTTATCCATGTAATTTTGGGACTGTTTCCTCCAGGAAGTACTTAGGGTATGACATTTGGAGTTTTAAGAGCAGTCAAACAATATAACATGGTAATGAGCCCACATTTCCTCAGTCATCTCACCTTCATATCAGTGGGAGCATCAGGATGATGGAGTTTCTTGCATGGTTTTGTATTTGCTAAATCTGCAAACAATTCCTCAGATCTCAACATATGCAACTACAATATTGTTTGCCCAGTGAGTATGTGACCTGTTGCTCTTTGGCAGCTAACTCTCTGTTCAATTCATTGTGGCTTTAGGTTTGTTAACTATATGACCAGGCTTAATTAGTAACAATCTGTCCACAAAACTTTATTAATTCAAAAAGCCTCAGCCATTCAATACTTTACATTTTAATAAACAAAAGACCCATCTGTGACAGCTCTCCAGTTTTCACATATATAATTTTTCTACAGGTTTTTTCAGTGTTTCTATAAGACTTATTGGCTAGTTATTGAGACGACACAATTCCCAAGTGCAAAATAACAGCATTAAAAGGGCCTAGATTCATATACTGAGTTGAAAGAAAAGAGCCATGCACATCAAGGAAAATATTGGCTGCTTATAACTTTAAATGAACAGTTACTGTGATGCAATTGCAATATTTTGTAGCAAACAAAAATATTTTCTGCATACGATCTCAAGAATTTAACATTTGCCTTTTCAGTTCTTTACTTAAATCTACTTAAAATAAATCAGATCTTATGGCATGCTAAATTTTATAAAACCCTTTTGACTTATTTTGCAAGACTACATAAAATTTAATATTTCATTGGGAAAATGCTGTAAAAACAAAAAAACAAAAAGAATATTATATAAATTTCCCCCTGAATGTTCACAAATGTGATAACTTTTCCTATCAATGCATAATAAAGACTTGCATTTTGTCAAGCAGTCTTGCTCCTTGTAAAAGTGCATTTGGTACCAACTACATTAAAAATAAGTTGATTTTTCTTGTAGATGCTCTTGAGAAAATAGAATATCATCTAGCATATTATGATTTGGAAGCACTAATCCTTTGTGTTCATAGCTTTTAATATTTGTAACTCCCAAGAATTTTAAGAAGACAAGCTCATTACATATCACCTATCTTTCAGTGGAACTTACAGGACTGTCATAATCATTGAATTCAATAGCAGTCTCAGATATTAGTTTCACATATCTAATATTTTTACCTCTTCTGGTTTAAGTTCATAAACCTTAATCTCATGTGTAATTTAGATCAGTGTTTTCTGAAAGTTCATAAATATGTATTTGATGCAAGGGATAGACCAGAACTCAATCCCAAGATGCTGCTCGGGCTAAGTGGAATCTCCTTAGGAACTGCTTCAAAGATCAATTCCTCTTGTCCATAAAAAATAAGTTTAAATTGTCTTCTATAAACCTGCTGTTAGCAATTGTACTGTTACATTATGTATGATTCTTTGACTGCTCATTGCTTCAACAAACTGCACAGTGCTCCATTAGTGATTTTCAATTTCATGCTAAGCTTTGCAATTTATTAGTGTTGTTTAGGCTAATGTACTATTATTTTGCATATTTTATATCATATTTCATTTGCTATTCATATGACCTAACAGTTAAGTATTGGGGATCAATAAGTCCTCTAAATGTTATCATATTCATATTAGGAAAAAAACTAAAATCATGCAGGTGGCCCAATACATAGTCAATTAGGATAAAGTTGGTTTTGTTTTTTTAGCAATTTGCAGGTTTCCCTCCAGTTTGCTTGCAAATTTGACTGCAGGTTTCCAGACAATGGCATAATGGTCAGATGCACTTACTCATGAAAATAATTTGGTTTAGTAATGATCCCCTAATTGCAGATACCTGGACCAAGTTCATGTGGATTCTTTGTCAGTGTGCTGCCTCTCTGTATGTAAATACCAAGATTAAATTCAGCTTAAATACCACCAACTTACAAGCAGCAGGTGCAGTTCCACACTTATTTTGATCTTGATTTTGGCTTCCCAGGGCTGTGTACTGATTCAGAAAGGGAAATATTTATTATTAGTCTAAGGAACACATACTCCATCCTCCAAAGCTTTTTAAAATTTAAAAATTTTGTGTGCTCAGTTGACATATGTAGTAGAAAAGCATGAAGAATCAACAAGCACAAATTCAAAATTTCAAATTAATTTCAAACTTTTGGCATTTCTTTTCTTAAAATGCAGAAAAAATGCAGAAAGCAGTACAGCTAAAAAAATAGACTTCTGAGAGTATTAATACTATGATTTGACATGAAAACATATAAATGTAAACATATGTCAGATTTGCTGAAATACTAATGCCAGCAAGGAACAAAGAATTGAGTATTTCACTGGTACATTGCAAATTGGGAGTAGAACTTAAATTTGGAACACTCCTGAGGATGTGGATCAAGGCACTGACTGCTCAATAAATATTAGAGTAGAATTAGCATATAAGAGAGTTATAAAGTATTGATACTCCTGTTTTTCTTTTGAACATTTGCCTTTTGTATAAAATTTAACATATATGGTCTGATCCAAAACTATAAGATTTTTTTTTAAAGGCAAGAAAGGTATTAGTTGATAAGCAGTAGTTAATCTTACAAGGTTCTATTACTTTCTGTGGTTTTGATATTACATCTCAAATGCTAACAATTCTAGGATTCTTGTTCATATTCAGTAAAGAAAAAAATTAAGACATAGTTTCATATAGAAACTTTGTATTTCCTCCACAATTTCAGCAACAGAATAACCTATAATCATTTTTTTAATATTTTTTTTTAAATAATGAAAACTGACTTCAGTATTTTAATTTTTAAATTCTCTACATTTATAATGGAAATCCAACATGCTTATCTTCAACCTAAGCAAATGTTTTCCCAAAATCAGTCTGTTCATTGATTTCCAAAGCCATATTATGATGGAAACTTAAAGTTGGTCTGAAGGTCTAGGATTAGCAGGAGGCAGATTTAATTGCTTTTTGGAACCACTGAGTGTCAGATTCTCTGCCTGGGTGCTTTGAGGTCCTTTGTGTCCCCAGCTCTGGGCAACCTACACAGCCAGACAGCTCCAGAGGCAAGATCTGCAAAATGCCACTTACCAAACCTGTCTCCATGGGACTGATAAGAAATAAGGCCTTTTTCTCAAAACTCCATGTATCCACAAAGTGTTTCTGGCTTGGCACTTTTCACAGTCAAATTTAATTGAGTCTAACTATGTCAGGTCAAACTTGTGTACACACACAAGGCAGAGAATTATCGATACATAAGCCTAATATCTTCAAACACATAATTTGAATGTTCCTTAGTTGGTAATTTCTGGGCATTTTACTACTAGATTCCCCATATCTGTACATTTCCTGTACTGGTATATTGAAATGTAACAGGTACACAATGACATCAGTAGTAAAATCTCAAACAGTTTTCCTTTCTATCCCTGGCTTCCCCATTTAGACAGCCAGTCAAGGGCTTCTTGGCATGTCAATGGCTTCTTTCTCTGTCAACATATGGAGAAGATAGAGCTGCTTTCTACATTCCCCTCTGACACATGCAGCCCTCGTTGTACCCATCTGGATCTGCTGTTACTCCTCATAGACACCTAGCACATTTCTTTCCCAGGGCCAATGTAGGGAAAGTAGTGATGTATCACTGTGTGCCAAAGCTCTTTCCTGACAGCTAACGAGAGCAAAAGTTTCCTTCATAAGGACAGGTTTTTTTCATGTCATGGTCTAAACCAAAGATGGTCAGAAGATGCCAGGAAAGCATAAAGAGAATTAACATTGTATTTATAAAATGAAATACTTTCAAAATCTGTGAATAACAGCAAGAGCTGCAGCTATTTCAGACCACAAAAAGGCTTACAAGTGATATGGCTATCACAATAATTTCATTTGCAATAAAGTCCTGGTCTAAACAAGGCATAATCAAACTTCCATAAATATTTAGAAATTTATCTGGATCTGCAGTGATTAAAGGTCAGCTTTAAAGGATTATTTGTTTGCTTTCCTTTTTGCTGAAAAATGTATATGTATATGTAACAGTGGTCAAACAGACATAGACCATTAATGAAAAAGTAAAGCAGGCATCTGTGCTGAGAGATAAATGGTTGTGGTTCACAGCACTAACAATCTCTGCTGATGCAGCTGGTAGAGATCGTAAACCCCATGATGAAAATATCTCCATATCCATATTATGATGCTCTGCAGCACTGCAGGCACAGATGGCAGAACTTGTAAGTTCTCTCAGAAACATAGTTATGGTTCACAACATTTTCAGATTCTTCTGAAAGAGCAAATATAGCTTGTAAGCCCTGAGGAGAAGTTGATGGCACTTCCAGACTATGCCAGTTCAGGTGGCAGACCTCGTAGACATTGGAAGAAAAAATAACTGTGATTCACAATGCCTGTTAGAGAAGTGCTAGCGTTTGCAAGCTCTGATGACGCAGTCAGCAAAGCAGAGTTTTGGCATGTTTATTTCAGGATGACATCTGAAAAAACGTGGGGGAAAAGTCCCCATCAGGCACCAAAGTGCCTTATGTTTCTGGGTAGACATCTCAGGTAGATAAGAGACTAAACCAGTCTTCTTAGAGCTTCACCTGTCTGTCCTATGTAGTCTCATTAGTTCTTCTTGTACATTTAACAATACATTCAATACAAAACTACATGCATGGAAAAAAGCTTATTATGTTATGCAAAATGACAAGTTACATGAGTTGTAAGTGAAAGAACAGTACCCTGTGATTAGGTGTTTTCATCTAAATAATTTGTTTATAGATAAATACATCAATATTTGCGTGTGTTTGGGTAAAAAATGGCCACATCAAATGCCATTCTTTGAGAATTATTCAGAAGACTTCTATTGAATTCATTGACTTCATTGTGAATTGAATAGCATCTCTAATGAGGTGGCCTGTAAGTTTAAAATTGCGTAACTTTTCCACGCATAGACCTTTCATTTTTAGCAGCAGTCCTACAATTATTTTTTTTTTAATTATTGAGGCAATATTTTGATATGAATAGATACTTAAAGCTATAGTGATTAGGAAATGTATTTGAGTCACCAGTACCACCTGGCTTGTAGAGCAAGTCCAGAAGACAACTGAAGGCAGAAATGAGTAAAACTACTTCATAAGCAGGGAAAGCCTCTGAGATGTGCAGTAATTCTCTGCCAGCAGAGTTTGCTATTTGAGTGTTACCTGAGAGCAGATGTCTACCAGTTAGAAGCACTGAGGCAGGAAGTGTATGTTATGTGAAAATGTAATTTTGATAATTTGGTGTTCTTGAGTACATAGAGAGATATGAAAATTAAGTACCTGTGACTTAACAAGTGCTCCTTGCCATGCTGAAAGAAATAAGTGTATGTTTTAATCAAATTATTTGCAATACATGCATAACACTTTTCATCTGCTTCTAGGTTTATTTAAAATATATATAAATGCCTGTATGGACCAGTGGTCATGAGCACAGGCTTCAACTAATAGGGGTACACAAGTGGATATTATGAAATTTTTCTGATTTTCTGTTGTGTTTGGAGAACAGTATCTGAATGATTCAAATCCCTTCTTGTGGCTAAAAATAGATTGAAAATAAGAGTAATTTAAACAATTAAAAAAAACAAAGTTAAAGTAACTGAATGCTTAGTCACAGTAATTATTTAACACTGAAATGTAAACAGGCAAGGGAAAAAACCCAAAACACACCCCCAAAAAACCTCACACACCAAAACAATAAATAAATGAAATGGAAAGACAAAATATGTTCTCTGGAGGTGGAAACATTAAAGTATAAAAAAGTAGGCCATAAGTAGTACTGATAAGTATTGCCACAATACCAAAAGAAATCATTTTAGAGTTCCAAATGTATTTTTAAACTTTTAATCAAATTCCATTTCCAGACTAATTGAAAATTTTGAATAATTAATGTGAAAATCTATGTAGAGAAATCTGTTGGAAACAAATTATTTTCAACTTTCTTAAAGACATTATTTTGTATCTTAGATGGAAATATAATTTTTCTATTTTTTCAGCACTGACTCAGCTTCATTATTATTATACAATACACGTTTTTAGAAAAATATTGCAAAAGTTCATATGCATTTTATTCTTTTATCTTCAGTTTTCCTGGCTTATTTACAAATGTTTAAGTGATAATGTGATAAAATTCTTGGCAGATACCACCTCCCATATTTGCATTCTGGTGATAAAATTCTGACCATGTTCACAGCTGTAGATGTATAGAGCACATAGAATGTAGTAGGATAATGCTCTTCCACTTCTTCCAGTAGAAATCTGTTTTTACATGCAATGCAAATGTAAAAGCAGTGCCTTTTTGGGCTTGAAGGAAAGGTGTTCACAGCCACTGGTATTGGGGTTTTATGTAACACATCCAAAACCAAGCCTGACATCTCTTAGTACTTTTCTGTGTGACTAGAAAACTCAAATGCAGAACAGAACAAACTGAAGCAGGAAGGAATGAATAATGATAGAGTTTAATCTCTGTTGCTATTTTATTAGTTATTTTAACTAATAATGTGTAATATGAATGAACTGATAGGAAAGTAAATGTATTAGTAGTATCTAAACACACTGCTTGTCCTAGGCTTTTGCTGTCAGATAATTATGGCTTTGCATTCATTCTCTAAAAGACACTCTTAGGGTTTAATTTCTGCTCTCAAATAACATTTCTTCATATATTATTCCATATTGTAATATTATTAAGGGCTAGAGACAAATAAAAAAGGGTTTCATTCCCTTCTCCAGTAAAATATGTTCACATATCCTTTTCATACGAATGTGACATCTTATTAAGAGCCAATAAAAAAAACCATTGACATTATTTCCCAAGGCAGTGTTCAGAATTCATGAAAGTTTCAGTTGAGAAAATATATAATACTTCTCAAGTATAGCTCAAGTACTAATTAATATATATTTGCAAAAGCCATGTGAGCATATTAAGTAAATATTATTTTCTTTTTCTCATATATGGGGAAATTGAGGTACAGCAAGGTTAAATGGCATGTGTAATGCATAATCAAAACATATAAGTCAAATTGTTGCAATATATTACCAAACATTCCTTTGATACTCCAGTGGAAATATTTGTGAATGGAAATGCCTCTTGTTACTGAGTCTCCTTTCCATGATAGTCACTACCCTCAGCTCTAAGAGATCTCCAGGGAGAAAGATTAATTAGGTTTCAATTATGCTACAGAAAAATATGCCTTACATACTTATCATCTGAAAAGCATTGTGGTTTTTCTCTAATGTGTTTAAAAATTCAGAAATATTTTTAAAAGCCACTTAAAAAGTCAAGTCAAACTCAGACTAATGGAACATGGTGTCATCCTTGAAAGTGATGTATTCTTCATTCTTCTAGACCATCCTGTATGATATTATCTGAACTTTCTGTGGACCATTATTGAAATTTTTCTAGGGGATTAATCAAACCAGTTGATGGATGTAGAAGATTACTTCTGCAGCTTTACATGGCCTTTTAAAAGAAACAAGCTTCCAAACCTGAAACATTAGGAATGCACGCAAAATTTTTCTTGGTTCTATACATAAAAGTTGCAGTTTTTCTCCACATTTTATTAGCACTTGCATTTTCTCACAACTGTCTGATGTTCTAGTCCCTTTCTCAGGAGAAAGTTTGACATCTAGACATTATAAGTATATATTTTTAATTTTATGATGTTAAAGCAAAGTCACAGACAGGATGCTTCTGGTTTATTTTTCTGTTGTAATTTCAGTTTACCGGTGTTTTTTTAATAAGTGGTATTCAGTTTGAAATACCTTTTCTTAAGTCCTCTATTCAGTAGAGCCACATGAGAAACAGAAGCAAACAGAATTTATTTAGGATTACCTTAAAAAAAGGCTAATTGAGTAAAACAGCATTGTCATATTTTTGTGTGTGGATTTATTATATTTATCACTGAAGAGTGCACCCAGAGCTTGCTAGACTGACCAAGCATCTATATTTTAGTTTGGTCTTTTTTCAAAATTCTGCACCACACCTGCCTGATTATTTTGTTCCCCAAACAAACATGTTTATTTATGTGTTCTCCTTGTGGCTTGAAGCTCTTCTCCTATAACAATTTCATGTTTGTATTATTCACCTAACACAAGGGCTCACATCAAGCTTTTCATGTTCATCTGATATGCATGACATTATTGGAATCTTAAATTATTGTGCAAGTGACAGTACTGAAGTTCAAAACCTTTTAATCTCTTAGAGGGGTCAACACACTGGTATGCAAAACCAATGCATATACATTAAGTGGTTTTGATTTTTTTTAAGTAGATCTCTAATCTCTGCAGATAATGAGTCTGCATTTGTCATAGAAATTCAGTTCCAGCCCAGATCACAAGATGTTAGAGAAGAATTTTTTCCCATCATAACTAAAAAGACATTGTCTATATTAAATCATAGGCTTCTCCACTTTAATAGTCATCATTAAATGTCTTTTTCATATCCAAGCAGTAAAAAATCATTGACAGAGGAATTTTAATAGAAACAATACATTCTTCTTTTTAAAAAGAGGCTGTGTTATATTTTGTTATTGATAATCTCATTCAAAAAGGGGTGAGTAATCTAAAGGCCAGCTGAAATAAATAAGTAAAAGATTCCCAGGAAGAGTTGTGGGAAATAAATAGTACCTGAAAGAGGGGCAGGTGATTGGGAACATTTGGGACCTTCTGGTTATGCAGGTCATTATCTGGAGCTCTAGTACAGAGGTCAGCCAATTTAAATAGAGCTTTATTAAGGCTGTCTAAGAGCTTAAAAAATGCAGTACACTATAACTCCTGGAATACTGCAGAATGTTAAATGAAGAGCACTTCACCACTGGCAGCACTAAATTCTTTTGCGGAACATTGCAGTTCCTTCAATTCTACAAAAAAAAAAAAAAAAAAAAAAAAAAAAAAAAAAAAAAAAAAAAAAAAAAAGAAAGGAAAGGAATGGAATGGAATGGAATGGAATGGAATGGAATGGAATGGAATGGAATGGAATGGAATGGAATGGAATGGAATGGAAGTAGATTATTTCAATTGGAAGGGATCTACAATGATCATCTCACCCAATTTTCTGCCCATTTCAGGCATATGTGAAGTACATGCATTTGTATTTTTTTCATTAGAAAGTGTCCACTGACCAATGAAAACACCTGGCTAAGATTGGTGCTGCTCTTAACAGTACTGGAGAGTCCTGTTTCCTTTAAACAGAGCCCTGTCTATTTATATTACAGCAATTTTGAAAATTTCTGTTAATTGCTAGGAGAGACAATCTTTGTATTCTTGTTAAATTCTATAACACTTCCCCCTCCAGGAAATGTAGTTGACCCCTTCTGCACCCATCACCCTGAGACCCTGAGTGTACAAGCCTTCCCTGCCAAAATGCTTTCCAAACAGTAAATTCCTCAAATTGCATGATGGCTGGTTCGCTCTTAATTGCTGGAAATTTTGCTGAATTTTCTGTAAAATTTTAGCATGTGTGAATCCTGACCAAAATTTAAATCATAAGAAGCTTTGTTTTATGCAGTTAAATTCTATTACTGAAATGCAGACTGCCTTCCTGCACTGGTGTAGCTACCTACCTCCTTCTACCAGGACCCAAAAAACAGTTCTTGCTTTTATTGTCTGGAGAAAGGCAGAACAAAGTAGTCCAACTTTTATCTACACTTGTATAACTTGGTTATCTTCTATAAATTTTTAGTTGCTGTGCCTATACTTGTTATGTCCTGTCCCTTCCAAATTGCCATTTCCCTTTTCTTATCAATTGGACTTCTTAAGGTAGTTATATGTGTGAGTCAAAAAACGTAATTTAATTTATACAGCATAAAAAAGACATGACAACAAGATAGGATATATAGGGAGTCTGTATATAGAGTTATTTTAAATGTGTTATATGCAACTGTAAGGCATATTTAAAATATATCTATACTTGTAAATGTAAATATTTGTTTAAAACCTTGCAACTCTTAAGCAAAATCATGGAAAAGTTTTCCTAATTTTAGCCAGAAAACATTTGAGAAAATTGCTTGGTAGTATCTGTCTATTTTCCCATTGCTTTAAGTGCAGAAAATGCATTCATTTTTCTTTAATTTAGATTTTATGATGAAGTTTTTGGAATAGTGCAGTGAAATTGAGCCCATAGAATGATGTGTATTTTGTGAAAATGGGATAGCTCAGAAACTACAGATCAAAGCAAGATTCTCTTTTTTATATTGAATGTGGATATGCCATTTGGATACTAAAAATGAAAAAGAGAGAAAGATAATTCTGGGGATGAGCTTAGCTGTATCAGGTCACTATTACAATATTTTTAGTACTTTTTTCTGGTCAGCAAAATCCTCTGCTGTGGCAAAAGACCTTGTGCAAAGCCAAATATAATAAAAATTCAGTGGAAAACAAAGACAGGTGTTCAGTCCATCTGCTTTAGGTATCTGATTTAAGGTGTGTGTGTGTAAGTTAGCCTCACTAAGCTCTCCATAGTCAGTGGAGAGAGGGAGGCTGCTCTAGGAGCTCATTCCAGTGCTCATACTCTACACTGTGAGGTGGCACAGCCTCTCTTTCTATGCTGCCTGCAGAACTTGAGTCACAATTTAGAGACCTGAAGTTAAACACATAAATTAGACATTGTGAATACCAAAAAGAATATTTTCTGACTTAGTTCATATCCGTGTTGTGTGTATATATATGTATTTTAGCCTTTTATTTGTGCCAGACAAAGGTAACTGTGAGATTTAGAGATCATTTTGTCATTACTGTTTTTGTGTTTAGGAAAAAATTATTAAAGAACATTTTTCAAACACTGGGTGCTTTTATATATGGCGTCCTTCTCTTGTGCTAACAAAATAAAAAACAAACCAAAAATCACTGAGCTATGGTAGATATTTAATAACACACAAAGAGGAAATAGTCATACTTTTGAAGGGTCTAGTGGAGTTAATACAAATTTCCTTGACAGATTGCTTTACATAGCAAGTTTTTTTTGTTTCAGATCACACTGGCAAATTATGATGAACCATCTGATGGGAGAATTTTCATGTAAATGTTCCAATGAAAATATCACCTTTTTCTGGGGAAAATTTTTGTCAAAAGTTTATTACAGTCCTGGCTGATCTTTAAATGCTCAGAGCATGGTATAGGTTATTTTACTTATGAATCCTTATGCATAAGGAATATCCTTAGAAATGCATTTTTAAATCACAGCATGTATTTCTGTCCCTCAGTTATCCAAGCTGTGTAACATCAGGAATACTATCTTGATAAATTACTGATGGCATAATGGTTATGGAAATGTTCACTGACTGATCATCAGTCACAGCTTATTTCATATCAGTGTCTCCAATTTGCAGAGTGAATGAAAGCTCTTTAGTATGGCACAGCTCTTCCTAAAAAACTTCTGAAGAGCATTACAACCTTGTTGAGCATCATCTGCTGTGATGGAAACATTGCAAGGCCTCAGCCAGCCCAGAGCAGTCCAAAGATCACTGGGCTACCACATACTCATAGGAAAACGATTGGCAAAACACATTAATTTAGAAACCTATAAACATGCCAAATGCAAAGTCTCTCTTTGGACATGGAGAAAAATTTTTTTCCATCCATTTGGCAATAAATGATAGTGTGTGAATCTAATTTGCTTTTAAATTGCAAGTAAATTGTTGCTGAATCATGACATAATGGTCTTTTGTATCTCTCAAACAATTTCTATAAGATGAAATATGATTTGTACATTTTTGTGGAGGCAATGTAGTGTTTCATTATTTCTTTCCGACATATTTAATAATTGTAGTAATTTTAGGTAAGTGAACCCCAAGTAAATGACTCCCAGTGGTATTATTTTTCTAATTTTACTATTTTTCTAATTTCTAGTTCTTTGCCATTTGCAGAGGATTATCTACATATGAAACAATGAATAAATACCCCATGGAAAGATTTTCTTTTAAATGGAGGTTAGAGGGGCTTAAGGCCTCATTTTCTTCTTATGTGCTACTTGAATTCAGCTTCTGTGGACCCTCTCCAGCTGATCTTCAGAATTAGTTTTCAAGAAAAACTCCTTTTTTTATTTTTTTAATTTTAAGGAAGATGATGGTATTTCATGTTAGCAGATAGCAAAATTCCTTACACTTTATCAGTTTTTACTAGGAAAAAGGTACAAAAGTCCAGAAAATGCACAGGAGAGAAAGTTAAAAATCTTTTAGGAGCTTATTAATCATCTTTCCCCAAAAAATTTTAATATTTTTTCTTTATTAATGAATTTTGTTTTCACACACAGCTTCAGTTTTGGTCTCTATAGATAAGATTTTACTCAAATGATAGGAAAATTTTAGCTTCTTTCCTAATTAGTTTTCAAATATAAATGAATTGAAAATTTTAATCAAAATATTTCCTTTGCAAATCTTTTTAGAGTGCAGCCCTCTTCTAAAAAGCTCAGTAAAATCTTCCTGTGTAGTTAGACAGCTGTAGATTCTATTCTTCCTGTATGCCCTCACCTTTATGTGAACTCTCCTTAGGCTCCATGGCTAACCTGGTATCTGACAGAGGGGATGAAAGGGAGTGAAACAGTTCATTAGAATGTTCAGCAGTACAAGCAGTCATGAGATATGTATTTCATTGTATTGCGTAGAGAAAATCTATATTCATCAAAAATTATATATATTCAGTTCCAAGTTTTGCCTTTTTGGAGGTTTCTGAGAACATGTGAGAGCAAATCTGAGAACAGATCATGGAGGAAAAGCTTCTATTGCTTTGTTGCAGGTTTGGTTTTGGTTTTTTTTTTGTTTCGGTTCATTTGTTTGGGTTTAGGTTTTTTTGGGGGGGTAGGGAGTCATTCTGAAACTCAGGTCATTCTCTGAAAAACCCAAAATACCAGTACACTTATGAAAAACACAGCTGTTGTATAAAAATCACTAACACAAGTTTAAATCCAGAAAAATTTATGCTAATTGGAAAGGAAATGCTTTTAAAGTTACGTCAAAATCTTACTCATTTCAAGGTTTAATTGGACTTTTACTATACTTTAATACTGAGGTTCATAAGCATCTCAAACTTACTCTTTTCCCTTCCAAATGCTAGAAAATGTCTTTCCTATTTCTGGGTGAAGAATTTGTCATTTTGAGCCATACATCTATTATCCTCAATTTGGAATAAATAATCTCACTATATCACAGGCTTATTCTATAGTCATAGACAGATACAGAAGACATTTGAGCACTTTCACTATTGCATCTTTGCATATAAAGCACATGATCACTTTCAGGATTCTTCCATACCACTCTGGGCCTTCGACGTTCAAAATAATTTTCAATTAAATTAGTGGCTTTATTCTTAGCTAAATTATGAAAATTAATTTTGGTGTACATAACCCCATTCACCTTGTTCTCCTGCAAAGTAAAAGAGATTTTAAAATCTAAAGTGAAACGAAAAGGTTCAAAATTAAGGGTACCTGTCCATAGAAAAATCCAGGTAACAGCATATGTGTCTAGAACTTTATAACATCTTTGAAACGACATTTCCATCATAAACACAATTGTGATATCGTGACAGCTCCTTTCACCTAATAAATCCCTGCCAAAAAGAAAGGAAAATAAGGAGTCTTTAAGAGACTGGAGGAAATTCAGGAGGCTCTTTGCAATCCACTGGGGACTTGGTTGTCACTATTCATTTCATGTAGAAGGAACTCAAATATGTCAGTAAGGGTAGCTGTCTTTAAAAGCAGTGACATACTGATTTTATCACTAATATGGTATCAGTCACAATAGATATTAACTGAGACTTAAATTATAACCCATTATTCCTTTATGAAAGGGGAGAATGTTAGTTAGATATTATTAAGAGCATGCCCTTTACAAAGGAAGCAATAATAGGTTTTTCCTAAAGCAAAAAGTGGATATAATCATATCATTGGATGCATCCCTGTCAATTTGCATATGCTTTTCTTGTTGTCAGTGGGACGTTATTTATTGGCATTAAAAAAGACAGGCAAAAGAAGAAAAGAAAGGAGGTCCTTCATTTTGGAAGAAGGAGAGAAATTTTGGCTACTGGCAGAGTATTTCTGGCTTCATGAGCACAGTAAGCAAAAGAATCAAAGAATCTTGAAATTTTTACATAAGACTATTGTGACTCAAAAATAGAATTTTTTGCAATGTCACATAAATAGGCACATAAAGGGCTTGAAAAATTAAATTCACCTGGAAGTAACCAGTGGTTTCCTGCATTCTGGCCTGTCTCCATCAAACTACTCAGAAATCAGCAGTTGCACTTTTTAAATTTTAAAAATTTTCCATTCATGCAATCCAGAGGTAATCATGGATAGATTATTCGAGCAAAAACTATATAGAGATTTTTAGGCATAATATCATAAAAGAAAGAAGTATTATTAATCTTGTAAACAAAGTGGGCAAAAGCAGTGAAAATTAAGGGAGATTATAGAGGTCCTTCATTGAGAATGTCTATATTGATGCTTTTGTTGAGATCTGGATGTGTTTTTGAATGAAGTCTCATTCTCAGTCCTGCCCACTGTTCAAATTTGGTTCATATTCAGTATCTATTCAGTGTGCTGCAATGAATTAAAACTAAGCTCAAAGATGCACCAAAATGCACTCCAGCTGAATTGGACATTCAGTCCATGGAACTAATTACCTCTAGAATTGCCCCTTCATGAAATGCCTAATGTGGGCATTAGGACATGAGCACCAATAGTTTGACTATGCAGTTTCCCTTCTGCTGGGCTGTTTTAATTGCTGGTGGTACTCAGAGCCCTTGACAACAGCTGAAGCAATGCCCCTTTAATACACATTCAGTAGTGGATTTCTTTGGCTGCTACTGAGTGTTTCCTACATCAGTGAGCACAATGTCTACTTCCCTGTATCAAGTTTTTGCCATGTGGTTTTTCACCCAGCACACAGTCCAAAACAAACATCAAACATCAAGAAAGATTTCTAGAGGAGTGTGTGAGTCAAACAATGCACAGAATGTTCAATACGAGTAGGAAACATTATGTTCCCTATCCAAGATTAGAGTAATTTTCTAAAATAGCTATAGCCTAAAGCATGGCACCATGAAGTAGAATTTCTTTTTTTGTTTTTTGATAATCCAGATGTTTCACCAGTATTGTGGTTCTGCTGCCAACTGTGAATCCTAAAGTTATCACAAAAAAGGAGTCATCTGTGCAGTTTAGCAATGTCTGATGTTACGACAATGGGAATGAAAAATCTTCTACTGACTTTGAAGTCTTTGCAGTGTCACCCATACTGTTCCTCTGTCAAAGTAAATAGCAAAACTGAAGCAATACAATGAATTAAATTTAAAGAAAGAATAGATAAAATGTTGAAGGTGCACTCAGAGATCCAAAATATATCATAGCAATTACCAGAATCAATAGATCAGATATTGTGTTATGTGATAATCATTTGTTAGTAGTACATCTATTCAGATTTTCATAATATATATAGATGTAGTGTGGCTTTTTTATGCAAGTTCTGAACATCACAAAACAGTCACCAACTAAGTAAATTATAGGTAGCAAGAGATATGTTTAGATTTAAAGATATTGTAGAGGTTTACAAACCTTGATATTTGTCAGAGAATGCTATTTGTTAAAACAGTAAATAAATGATGCAATTGAATAAATATTACAGTATACATACCTTGAACTCAATGAGATAATTATCAAATGAGATGCTATAGCACATGCCTATGTGTAAAAAAGGAACCAGCCACCAGAAGTCAGGTTGCATCATTCTGTCCTCAAAGGATGTTGCCTAGGTATTTTCATGTACTTGTGTGAATTTATAAGTGATGCACCTACCTGAATTTCACCTGCTTTTTTATGACCAATCATTCACAACCAGCATTTGGACCAGCCCTGTCACTTACTTAGCTGCATGATTAGCAGCAGCCACAACAGCCAGTCTCAAATTTCAGGAGTAATAAACAGCAACTCAAACACCCACACAGAAAATTGAGGAAATTAAAATAGTCTTTCTGTTGCTCAGTCAGCTAATTTTCTTTCCTTGCAAATATGAATCAGATGGCTTAGCCAAGAATACTTTATTGAAAGCAGAAACAAAAAGAACAGCAGGGAAACATACAATATCTAATTACTCCATCCCCACCATGGAACCATAACTGTTTACTCTTCTGTTTGGTTTCTTGGTTAAGCAAGTGCTAGGCCAGCTGGCCACTTCCTACCTCCTGCAGTAATACCTCTCTTGCAGTTTGTGATTCTCAAGTTTCATGGCTTGATCTCTTATATAGCTGCAATGATTTAGCTTGCTAACAGATTATGCTAATTCATTTGTGCTCTTAAAACAAAACAAAACAACAACAACAAATAAAGATCAAGACACATTCCCTACCACTCATTCATAGAACTTCCTGGACAGACCCTCTTGTCCATTCTTTTCACCATGTCTTTTGCCTTTCCCTCAAGGAAAGGTTGCAGGCACACTAGGTTTAGTTGTTCACACACTCTCTTGTAAGACCCTTGCGAGACAAAAATAGTTGCTTTTATCATTCTGTGTAAAAATATAATAGTGATTGAAATATGCCATTTATTTTACAATAGAATAGTAAGGCAGCTTAAGATATATATAGATACAGCTCTATAGCTCTGTAGCTCTTAAGCTCTATAGATACATAGATAAGATCTATAGCTCTAAAGCACGATAGATAGATAGATAGACAGACAGACAGATAGATAGATGTAATTCTGTGGTTATGCCCCTCATCAAAATACACTTCCAGTCTATGGAACAAAATAAAAATCCATATTTACTTCTCAATATGAATATTAAGCCATGTACATATCTTAGTAACCTAAAACATGTGCCTGGTGTTCTGAAAGAGGGAATGTGGCAAATTCCAGTCATTAATGTTGCCTCTTTCACAAAATGTTCAGAGCAAATCTAGCGGCCTATGCAGACAACAAGAAGTAAAACAATATTTGCTGTCACTTCATGTCGCAGCATAGCCTTTCCTTTTTCCACACCATTTTTAGATTGCAGACTCATGCAGGCCTCTATATTTTTTCAAGAAGTGAATGTATGCATAATTAGCAGTATACTTTACACAACATGCAAGATTTGAACAACTGCCTAAGTATATTAAAAGGTCTTTTAAGCAAAAGGGATGTTTCAAAATAAAAATTGTTCATGAGTATTAAAATACAGTCTGCAAGTTTCAGCTCACTATTTAAAAGGTGATGTCTGTGATTGATTTGGGCATGATGCCACTGAGTAATTTACTTTGGCTTGATTTTTTTATCCTTATCCTGGCTGCTCTGGCAGAAGAAAGTATTTAACACAGTATTTATCCCTTTGTAAGAGAAAGATAAACTGTGTTTTCAGGAATGCATTTTTAGACCATTTTAGAAAGTGTTGCATGACTATATTGCATTTCTTCATCCACTAATAATAAGAGAAAAGCAATTCAATGGCAAATACAACTGCAGGATTTGCAGTAGCAGGAGGTTTATGAAACACATATGATTGTAAATGGGCACTGAGATAATGTGGTTTTCAGGATGATAACTGTGTTCATTTAGCTTGTTAATATTATATTATTTTGTCAGGGTGTTAAGTTTTTCTAAGGTTTTTAGTATTTTATAATGTTTGCAGATACAATGGTCCTACAAATTTTCATGTAAAATTCATAATATGGTCTCTATGCTCCAGCAATGCTTTCTAGGTCTTTTTATAAAAAAAAAATTTAGTTAGAATTTTACAAAGGAGCCTTTTTGTTTTCACATAATTTTCAGGTTGTCATGCTAGGTATTATGTATGTATGAGTGTCTTTGCTTTTCAGCTGACTTCAGAGATTTAAATAACGTTTGGGGATTCATTTGTCTGTGCTCTGTAAAATATATATTCTTGGATACAAACAAAACATATTTTGAACAGTGTCATTAGTATTCACTTGCCCTCAGTTGCATACTTAAAGTTTTTAAAAATTAATAAACATCCCATTCAAAGTATTGTAAGGTAAAATACCTACTAAATATATCACAAATATCATTGTTGCTATTTGTGATTGTCAGATTTGAATTTACCAGTGCAAAATGCACTTGATAATGTACAACGTTTTTTCATCATAGGCTGTAAACAAAGCATTGCTAATACTATTGTGATCTTATGTGTCAAACAAAACCTTTTCCACCCTCCAGGAATAATAGTTTAATAGTCTTTAGAGCCATATAATTTTGTCCAGAGCTATTAGTGGCACTTTATGTCATATAGTCATCAAATGCATTTCTATGAAAGAGAAAAGAATAAATATTTCATGGCTACAGCTTTTGAAGAACACTCTGTCTTTCAGTGTTGGGCTAGTCTTTCAACATATGTGCCAATCAGAAATCTTTAGCAGTTGCAAAATACATCTTGTCTCCTTGTCAGTGAAGAATGTAAAGATCTCAGGATGTATCTGAAATATTCATCGCATAGGCAAAAATCTGAGCACTGTAAGGAGCTGCTGAGCCCTGTAATGACAATCTAGCTGTTTGCTCTTCCCCCCTCATCATTGGCCCAGTGAAGAGTATGGCTAGTCACGATATTTTGGTTACATGATATATCTTGACAATCTGTGATAGTATTTAGCATTGTGACGTTGCATGCTTTAGCATATCACTTCCTTCATTTTGGACATGCTATTGAGTGTACATTTTTAAGGTAACTTCCACTTATCATTAATTTTTGGTAAGTAACCTCTGCTTCCTGTTTCTCTGCAAGAGGAATATTGCTGACCTCAACTTCATCCCAGTCTTCATTCAAGTGCTAAAGTAGGGTTGCTGAAAGCTGCTAGAGTAGGTCCTACATGGTGTCCTCCTGTTGCTCTACCTTTCATCCAAATCCATGGCTGATATAATCAACCATAACCACTTGATGTAGTTGCCTCAAGTCATATGAAATCTACTTTTGGCCCATTACCATGTGAGAGAGTTTATGTGAATCATGCCCTTTGAATGAACCTGTGACCTGCTGCTGCAATCTGGGCTAGCCACTCCATCACTGGGCACTGCTAGAAGCTATTAAATCTTTTGTTGCTTTATCTCAGTTAAATGTGGTTAAGTGAAAGGACATTATTTTAACTGTCTGCTGTGTCAATAGAATTGTGTAAAGCACTAGCTCACAGCATTTCAGCTCTAACACCACTCTGAAAAGTTAGGAAAATTGAAGCATTAAAAAGAATTAAGCCTTTGATTAAATGCATTAGTTTTTCAAAATGAAAAGAAAGGTTGGATTCTCTTCTATACTCCAAGTTATACACTTCAAATGGTATTTTAATGTCTTTTTAAGTCCTCTTCACATTCTTTAAAATATTAAATTTCTTCATAGAGGCAAAAGCGATGCATTTTTAACATAAATATGATTCATTCCATAGTATTAGTGATTTATCCTTACTAATACACTGATACAGAAACATTAAAAATTGAAAATAAGTATAGAAAGAATGCTGAAATATGTTTATTTAGTGAAAATTACCACAAAAAATGAATCACTGAAATCATGTCTATGGGAAGTCATATACATGTGGAAAATGTGACACATTCAAATTTCTAAATCTACATTTTTCCTTAATGCAGATTTATCAACTAAAGTCAGTACAGCCTCTTACAGTTTTCTAGCACCTGGAAGCAAGAAACCACAGAGGAACAAAGCTATTTCATGAGCATGAGAGAGACAAGTCTTAAGATTGTTTCACAGCATACCTGTTTGTCTGCAGGTAACATGAGAATCTCAATATATTCTGCCTAATCATTTCTTAACTTTCAGAGTGCATTGTTAAAACTAGTGATTATTTCATTTAATTGAGAATTGGAGGATCTGAAATAATTGATTCAAAATTATTATGTGATGCAGATGGGAAGAAGAAAAGGTATTTTCTTCATGGAAGATAAGAGCTTGGCAGCTGGGAAAGAAAGGACTTGAAAAACAGTACGGAGAAATAACTGCCTGGAAATGTATGGTACAGAAAGAATGAGATATAGAGGCTGATTATGAGTCTTGGTATGACCAGAAAGGTACCAAAAGCTCTATTGAATATCTAGACTGCATGTATCAAGCAGAAAAAATCCAGGTGTAGAGAAATCTAGGATCTAAGGAAGATGTTCATTTCAAGTAGATATTGCTGATTACAGAATATATTAATTTAAATTGGAGTTTAGAGAATCCGACTCTGAAAGAAGGCATGTGTGGCAGGAGCAATTTTCTGCAAGAACTTTGACAGAAAAATATTTTCCTTTGGGGCAAGTGTGAATTTCTATTGTGGCAGGAGAAGGCAAAGGGGCAGAATACTGAGTAAGCAGGTGGCAAAAGTCACCCTGAGATGAGGAGTTGAAGCGTGTCTGTAATTCATTACATACCCTGCATCAGTATCCTCAGTTGGTCCCCTCTGCTTGCACAAGCCTTCCCCGCTGCTGCATTCAAAAGCCTCTCTCAAATCCCTCAGCTACCAGCACATATCACAGGCAGTAGATTTCTGTGCCACTCATTCTCATTGGGCATAATGCCCAACCTGCTGAAGCAACGCTCTGTGCTAGCTTCTAGCAATTTATGGTTTTACTGCTTTCCTGCTATGATAATTTTCCTTCCATGATATTTGAAAACCCAGAATGGCCATTTCTGACTGCAACCCTAATGTGCTATCAAACAACAACAACAAAACAAAACAAAAAAAAAAAAAAAAAAAAAAAAAAAAAATTAAAAGCCCAAACCTGTTATCCGTTAACTGAATCTATATGGTGTAACTAATTTACTGGAAAAGCATTAATATCCATGTTGAATTTAAATGAGATTAATAGATTTGCTAATATCTGATCCTTCAATACCTAGAACTTTTTTAAACACTGCTTCTCTTTAACCCAGTGAATAAGAGATTGGAGCTTGTTAGGAAACCAAAAGGAGTACTTCTGAGGCTCTCTTCCTTTGTGGGATGTAGCAAAGACACTTAAAAGATAACTGAGCTTTGCTAACTATTTATGTGTTATGTTTTGTGCTGATGAAAAAGTCTCAGACAGTCCCTTTAGTGTTCCATCTCTAGTCCATGAATGCCTGAAAGCACAATTCTCTTACACAAGTGAAGAATGCTAAAGTGATTCAATATTTTCCTTATTGATCTAACCAGGAGTGACACTGATCAGTGCTTCATTAAATCTAATGACAGAAAAAAAACCCCAAACCTATTTTCTTTCTATCTTAAGAAAAGTGGTTCCTGATTCATTCATATTACCTTTAATCTTTGGCAACTCCAGGATCTAGTCACTGTATTTTCCTTTCAGTTGTTTTTAGCTTGGCTGTCTAATGAAATTAGATTCATCTGTATGCATTCTGTTCATCCATCCATCTGTCAGTCCAGACTCAAAGCAGAAGACTGTCCCAAGCACTTAGCAGTGTTCACACAGGGGAGTACTTCAGTGAGCCTAATGCACTGTAAACTTGCACTTTTCCTTATTAAAGGTAAGTTCCCCGTGTGGACAGTCCTGGTATCTGTTCTGCCTCTGGGAGCCTCCAGATCACTGAAAGTTTTCTCAAAGGTAGAACTGGCTGATTTCTACAGAAGAAAGCTCATACATATCCTCTAAGTCTATATAAGACTTTTGATCTCAAGATATTAAAACTAATATCTTGATATTAAGAACTAATCCATTTTATTTATTTGGAAATGAAATGTTCTGAGAAAAGGATAAAAATGAAAAAAGAATTACAAGGAGCCTAAAATAATGTTTTAGGAATTTCTCTAAATGTGCAATTTTACTTGTTTATGAAAGCTGACATTTCTTTAGGCCAGACAACACAAAGGCCTGCTATTAGGTTAGTACACACTGAATTTTTCTTCTTCCAAATTCATAACCATGTCATCTTTCTGTCCACATTAAATTAGACCCAGTGATACAGTCTGAGTAAAATCACGTTTTCTTCAGGTGAAATAGAAGTATTGGAACACCTTATATGTGTAATATAATTACTGGGAAATAGATTGCAAAATATTTTCTTTGTATGTTCATTGGAAGAACAAAACTAATTAGATTTGGTTGGACTCTATAAATTGGAGAAATTTAAGATAACAAAGTTTTTTAACAGTTTTTTAATTCTTGAAAGTTCACAGTGTTTCCCTGTAAATTACTCAAGCTGTACTCTTATCTTTTTTCATTAACCACAGAAAGGTAGTTTAAAGGGTCCTTAGTAGGTTGTCTATTCCATTCCAGTTGCCCAAAACAGATTCAGCTATATCCTTGTCATTCTTGACTGAGGACCTCATAGTTTACTTCCAATACTTCAAACTTCAGAATCTAGTCTGTTCCTAATCCCTTCCAATAGAATTTCTTTTTTCTTGATACTAGAAAATCTTTCTTACTGCAATTTAACTGAATTATCTCTGTTTGTATTCACCACACAAAAGGAAGAACAGTTTCTTTCCTTCTGTTTTTAACAGCTTTTTCTGTTATAAAATCCTTCTTTAGTCCCTCTCCCTCTTATAAAATCCTTCTTTAGTCCCTCTCCCTCTCTCTTTTTCTTTTTTTCTTTTTTTTTTTTTTTTTTGGTTAAACAATCGCAGTCTTTTCAGTCTTTTCTATAGATTGTGTTTTCCAGATTGGTCTCTGTATTCTGAAATATTTCCAAACATATCCCTTTGCTTTTGTGTGTAGCACTCAAATCTGAATACACAGTCTTGCTTGACTTGCCACTGATTCTGAAAAGAGCATAAGGAGAGCACTTGCTATCCTGTCAGTTGTACTTTTGTTCACATCTCCCAGTTCTCTCATTTGCCTTTTGTACAGTGTAAAGTTGTTGTCATATGCATTCCTGACTCATCACTTTCTACTTTAGCCCTGAAATCTTTCTCCAAATAATTACTATCTAATTAACTGATTCCCTTCCCCTAGAGCACTTGGGTACATCTGCCTGTCTGTAATACCTTTCACCTGTCCCTATTGCAAAGTTGGTTTTCTTCCCCAGATCATCCTTCAACCTATATGAGACATAACTGAATTTTTATCCCACTCCCCAAGATATTTACAGTCTCAACAAGTATGTGATATCTGCAAATGTAATAAATATACCTCCTTTTTTTTCTTTTAACAGCTTCAGATTTAGGATTGGGAGAGTGAAATTAAGTAGACCAAACTTTATGTTTCCCCCCCTTCTAAAAATAGCAATCAATCTGCTCTTTTTCAGTCCTCCAGCATCTCATCTATCCTCCATAATTTTTTTAAGACCACCAAGCCCTCTGAGTATATTTTAATCTGTTAAATCGCCCAAGATGAATTAAGTTTATCAGCATGCACAATCTGAGAATATTTATGGTATTTAAGCACTAAGTAACCTTTCCTGTTCTTTTTACATAGTGAGATCTTATCCCTTTTTGCTGGTATTAGTTGTGTCTGCTTGCAGTTGATCTTTTCCTGAAGGCTAATGCAAAAGTGGCAATAAATTGTTTTTACTATATCACAAATCTATAGATTATCCTCTTTGTTGAGCAGCAGACCAAAATTTTCCTTGAATTTTATTTGCATCAGTATAAATTCCTAATAAAATAATTTTCACACTAAGGAGAGGCAGTAAAACTCTACAGAAACACAGAACAGGAAGAGATCTTCTGAGTTCCCAGTTCCAGGCCACCACAGGCACTGATGTCTTACAGTTGTTTCATGTAGACATCCCTGTGATATCTGAATGTCATTAGATTACTTGTTCCCATTCTTCTTGTTAATTGATTGTTTCAAAATCTAGTGGTGCTGTTGAAACCTTCTTATCAGTTTCAGCCAAGAATTTGCTCCAAAATTATATCAAAATGGTGGCTCAAAGCTCGATCTATTAATCCAAAGCTTTCTCTTCTGAGACTGAGAGATTATGGCAGCAATTTTTGTTCTAGCACCTAAGTAACCTTATATCAGGACTTTTCTTTTAAAGGCACTTTTCACTAAAGTAGTGAAAGTGAATATTCACTGGCCATTATGCATAAAGTTTAACTTTTAACAGTAACTGAATTATTAATTAATGCAATATCACAATTTTTTAACTAACACGATTATTTTTCATGTAGATTTCAGAAATACAAATCTCCTTTATAAAGCTTTTTGTGTGTCAAACTCTTAGCTGGCTTTAATTACTGATAAGCTTCTTAAAATTGTAGTTTAACACTTGATTTTAATCTAACCTTAAGAGCATGTTGGCCAAAAATGCAAGTATTTCTAATGTAGAATGTTCAAACCCAGTTCTTGACAGAGGAGTTCATTCTCTGAAGAGACATGGAAGACAATATTTGAGCACCAAAAAGGGGCCTACACTACTAACAGCTTATACTAGACTAGCAGGAGCTTTGCAATTGTATCAAGAGCTTCATATTTCAGTCATTAGCATACTTGAGCATCTCAGTAAAGAACAGAACACTTTTACAAAAAACATTTCAAAAACTATACTTCAGTCATGAAAATTAGGTTCAAGCTGACATACAGGATTTCATAAAAAAGAAATGGCTAAATCATGTACCTGCAGTACAATTCAATTCACCTGAATTACCAGTTTGTTCACTGCTGGGGTGAAACATAATAATTTTTCTAATATTTTCTTTTAACAGCTAGGAAGTCATTTGCAAGATAGTGTTCTTTCTCAGAACATGAGTTGCTAGAAATTGGAGTACAGGAAGACATGTGCAAGGGAAAAAAGATAACAAGGCTCACAAAGGATCTTTTTCTGAGATTTGGAGAGAACTGTGCAATTAAACACATCCTAAATGTTCATTTGCTTCCACATTCTGTGTCACATTGCCCTGTGACTCTGCTGTGGGTTAGGAAGGCGTCCTGCACGTCCTTCCCCTGCTCTGTTCAGGCACACTAGATCTCAGAGGAAGGGCAGAGCACTGCCTTGAACTGGAGACAGATGCCTGCCATGGGGATAGCAAAGAGCTTCCAGGCTTGCAAGAGGCCCTGGGGACCTCTGGGACATGCTTTCAGTGACATTTTTCCTGTTCCAGAGCTATGTTACCTTCTGAGGAGGGAGGACCAAAGACAGGCTTTTGCTTTTTCTGTTTAGGCAGCAGAAAAGCAAAAGAAATGAAATTCCAGCTGACTCAAGGTTAGAGGGAAACCTTGTTGACTGTATTTCAGGTCTTTAGATCTGCAAGTGGAATCATAAATCTAGCTGAAATAATTCCAGATAAAAGCAAAATTAATAGATTCATTTGAAAATCTAGAGATACTCCCTACTTTTCATTCTTTAAATCAGATCATCTAAAGTTCCATGCAGTTTCAGCTAAGTGCATATGTACAGTGCCAATAAAACTTCAAATGATAATTTGTAAAAAACACTTTCCATAAAAGAAATACTGTGCATGAAAGAACGATGTTTGTAAAACTCTAGTAACTCAGCAAAGTGAAAACAGATTAACAATACAGAAAGTAAGGAGTTTTTCTAAATATGCGCCAAATTATGGATTTGGTTTTTTGTTTTGCTTTTTTTTTTTTCTCTTGCTAGGTGGAAATTTAGAGCTATGCAAATAATGACCCCAATTTCTATGTATAACAAAAAAGCTTTACTCTCCTCAACCATGTGTTCTTTAAAGTATTCCAGCTGAGTAAGACAAAACTGCTTTTTTAGACAGAAAAAACCCCAAACACACTTGTGTGCTTTGTCATATTTTGAATTCCCAAAATAACTTTTCTTTGACACAACAAAATTAATAAAATGTACAAAATTGGTTGTTCAAAACTGTGCCAAGCATAAACATTTTAATTCCTTACAATTCACTTTTATAAGGTAGTACCTAATTGGAATTTTTAGAATCTAGCAATCTTTTGGGCTTTTTTTCCTGAGATTTGGAGAGAATCATTGTGTCTTGTAAACAGGGTTACAGAGAAGGAAAAAGGTTAGAAGCTTGACTGCAATATGGTTCTCTCCTTAGACTGTACTGACAAAAATGCAAGTGTGACAATTAACTAATGGCAATATTGATAAGAGCCGGGCTACCTCCGGTTCTATCTATCCAGCAACGCTATCTGCAAATGACTGTTTAAAACTTCTCTTAGTGTGAAAGTCTTTTGTTCTTAAAGCTGCTGTTTTTACAAGGTGTCATCTAATTTTTAATTTGTTTTTTTCATTGGCTAAATAGGTTCAAAATTACTTCTCAATTGTTGATACTAGTCTAACCAGTAAACTGAATAGAAATATAAAGTATTTTTCAATTAGTAAATCATTAATATTTATCAATGATGCATTTTTCATTGATTCTTTATCATGATGCCAAAAATATTTTGCAAGTAACTTTAAATACTTTAAAAATTACTATACATGTATGTTTGCAGAAATACAGATTTAAGAAGGTATTTTGAGAGAATGTTTACTTAAGTTGCAAGTTCTGAGTTTAATTATAAGAAAATGTGGGCCTTTCACCCTTTGTTTCTCACTTACAAACATTTGGTCATTAAGTGTGTAATTTGATAAATGCAAGGTGGGAGAAATGGGTTGGTAAAACATTCAGGTAACATCACTCAAAGAAGGTGATAACTGTATTTCTGGTCAGGTATTTCTGATGCAATCTTTTCCTTAAAAGCAAAGTGATCCAGAATGCAATGGATTAAGCTAAATAAGATACTTTTTCCTCAGCTGCAAGCATTTTAAAGCTGTTCTTAAACTCAAAAATCTTTTCTGTGTTTTTCTAAAAGTTCCTCTGTATTTCTACCAGCTGCAGGCATCAAGTGTTTAAACTGCCCCTTGAGGGACTTTCTCCAGAGACTGTGAATGTGAGGCTTCTTCCTGTTGTTTGAAGATCCCATATACTTTTGTTTTCTGATTGGGGTCTATAGCAGATACCAACTGCAAGACTGTGGGTATCTGTCTGCCCACTAATCTCCTGTCATCGTCTCTCTTCTGACTCCTGACCTGTCCCAAAGCAGAACTCCATGCATTCCTTCTGCTCTCCATCACAATGAAGACAACTCTCCCTCATTGCCTTCCTGTATCACCCTTCCTCAGGAGTATTCCCAAGAACTGTAGCACTCCAGTCGTGTGAGCCATCCCACCGTGTCTTCATGACCCCAGCAAGGTCATAGCCCTGGAGCTGCACACTGACTTCTGATCCTGGTTTGTTCCCCATGCTGCACACACCAGTGTACGAACAATGCAGAGGAACAATATCCACACACAAGTCTTCCAGTTCCCCAGAATAAGTTTGAGAGGTTTCCCCATAAGACTGCTATGCAAACATTTTGTTCTCTACTCATTTTTCATTGCTTTTCATGCATAAAGACTTCACTGCAGATAGGCAATTATCCTTAATTTCTAATACTACTAACAACTGTATCTGTCCTCACCTTTCTTCCAAGATGCATATTTGAGAGTGAGCATCCAAATTCATCCTCAGAGCCTCTGTCTGAAGGCTCTGTTCTATTCTATTTAGGCTAAAATTATACCCAGGCACAGGTCTTTCTCACCACAGGAGCGGTCTGCTACCTCATGCTATATGAAAATTCAGAAAATAAGTGGGTAGGTGCATGGGCAAACTGAAAATTCACAGAACACCACTAACAATTTCCAAATGGGGATATATTGTCATTAATGTATGTAGAGAGCTGGTACCACACCAGGAGGAGGGTCAGTTCCACAGCTGTTGCCCAGCACATGCTGCTCAAATGTTGATTCCCCAAAGATGCAGGAGACCATTCTCCTGACACCAGCACACCACCCTGACCCTCTTTTTTTCTGCTGTCATGGAATTCATGTCTCCCACTGCTATTATCCTTTACAGTCCAACACTGATTATGCTCTGATTAAAATTTCTGAAACCCTGTTCCCCACAAACTACTCTGGACATCTGTTCTAAGTTAGCAAAAAGTAATGGCTTGAACTAGGAAGGCTATATTTGATTTTTGTTTGCTTTGATTATGATTGGAAAAGGATCTAAGCTATATTTTCTCTTGTATGATGGCAAGGTATTTCTGAGGAGAGCACATCTAGTTTCGTATTTGGTATGGATGAGAAATATGCTCAGTTAGAGAGAGATTAGTCATCAAAAGGCCAAGGCCCAAGCATGGCAGAACAGGAGCTGTAGGGGTAGATGTGTCTTTAGAGCACAAAAGACCAAAGTACTTGCTCTTGATAATACCTCTTTGTCTTTCAGGTAGTAATTGCTAAACCTATTTTTCAAGTTTTGCTTGTAATAAACCCTGTGTTAAATAGCTCTGTTATTCTGCTCTGGTAATTCAGGAAAAGTGATACATGTTTCATGAAAATTTTGCCTTTTCATATTTGCATTTATGATCTTTTGATTTTAATATTGTTACCACAAGAACTGAAAGCATAAGTAGAAAGGACAGACTTCCTGTAACCTCAAAAGAGAGTTATTACCTGGAGCAATGTCCTTGGACAATTTCTGAATTAAAAAAAAAAAAAAAACAAGCAAACAAAAAACCAACAAAACTCATGAAAACACAAACCATCAGCATTAAAAACTTTAGTTGAAACAACATCTGTTTTCAAGGACTTCCTCAGTCATTCTGTTTCCCTTGCAAGGTAAGCTGGTGTATTCTGACTCCCCAGGTTGTGGTACTGCAACATTAGGAAAACCCTTCGTGGTGGGCATCTGTTCAGTTGCAGTTCATACACAGGAAATATGTTCTAAACTCCAGATATTAACTCATCAAGGAATTATTCCTTTAAAATTTGACAGGGATAAATTATTTCAATATCGTTGTCACTGACCTTTTTTTGTTTTGTAACTTGTTCCCAGAGATTCTTTCCACAAGGTGTATAATATTTGTATTGATAAATAAGAAGTACTTACTGTTTTGAAAATAGTGAAGAAAATTTTATGCAGACTTAGTATAAGGAGCTAACAGTAGTATGTTTTTTTGAACTATAATGATTACCATAGTTTGTTCAGCAAGTGTAAAGTAGCTATGATTGAACCTAAGCACAAAATATTATTAATGATAAAGATAATGACAAGATTTAAAAATTCTAGGTAAACTGTGATGGGTTTAAAATGTTGAGGGTATCAACATAACAGGGCGGGGGGAAAATTTTGCTACAAACTATAGCATTGAAATTCAGTCCCATTGCCTCCTACAATATGCTGCAGGAGTTCCCTTTAGCATTTCCTTCCTGTGTTTATTGCTTTAGGCTCACCATTCCAATGAAGATCTGAAAGCAGTGAGCTTTCAAATAGAATAAAATTTAATTCTCTGCTTTTAATCAGTAAACCTTTATCAACACAACATGAAAAGGAATTATTAAGTAGTCCAAAATACTCTGATACATACATTATCCATTTACATATTTTCTATAGCTGGTGTCTTTTGTTAATTTAGGAATTTATATAGCGGATTATTAACCCCACCAAGGTTCATGCCTTGTACATGCCAGTTTCACAAACTGAGTTTCACAGGTTTAAAATTAACATATGTTCTACAAGTGTGTTGTAATTCAGACATTCTACTGTGACAACCCATTTGCAACCTTTATGTCAAAAACTACAAGGTAAACCATATTAGCAGTCATATTGTAATTTAAGGATTTTCAATTCTTCTTTAATTCACCAAGACACTCCTGCTCTGCTGTATTGCAAGAGCTTTTTAGCTTTCTTTTTTGAATTAATATTTGACATTCCTCTCAGGAGCTGACTTATGCTGAATGTGTTTTTCAGTGATAGAGAGATTGCTCCCTTGAGCCAGCACAAATGAAATCTGAAAACTAGAAATATGTGGAACTATCCAAAAGTACTTTTGACGAGTCAGCATGCTGAGTACTCCTCTAATACCTTACTGCACATTCTCTTACAGTCTGCTGCAATAAACAGGGCATGAATGGTTTATGTTCAGTCAGAAGTTTTGCTGCTGCCTATCAATAGCATTGCATGAAGTTCTATATTATGTCATGTTGTAGGCATAATGTAACATGACACATCCTTATGTTAAAGGCATGCAGTAATAACAAGCTGCTGCAATAAAGACTGGGAAACCACCTACATGGATATAACCTGACAGGTGCAAGCTCACTCTGCCCAGCCTTAAACTGATGGGACAAGAGACAGCTATAGTCAGGAAACCACATAAATGTGTTAGTAAGGAGATTTCAGCAGCAGCTCTGCAAATCAGAACCAGCTTTTGACCATCACAACTGAAGTGAGGCAGATCAAACTTAGCTCTGTAAACATGTTGCTGTCATTACTGTGTCTACATGTAGCTATTTTCATTATTTGGATAAAGCCCACATTTTTTGTTCATGTATGTCTATTTCCTTATTCCTTGGTTTAAATTGGATTCCTGATGAAAATAATACCCACAACTTCATATTGATTTCACTTTAAGTTTGTATTTTAAAGTCTTTGGAACCTTGTAAATTACTTTCTGTAAAATGAATGCAAAACAGTTGGAGCTCCTTTCCAACATCATCATGTTAGTTTCCTTTTTGCATCATCTCTTGCACAGTAAGGAATCAAAAAAAATTACTAAGATGCCAAGAGAAATCCTTCATAAATACCTTCCAAGATATTCACAGTAAGAGATACGATTTGCAAAGTTACAGAATGAGCAAAATTGTAACCACTTTTTGGTGCATGTTTTCTTTCTTTCATTTTGTACATCAGTCTACAGTAGGGACATAAATTAGACGATTTGGAAATATTTACATAGAATTCCTTGCAAAAAGCTGTGCAGGCTGCCATGTTACATTCTCACAGGAAAGATTAGTAAATGTGACTTTTTAAAATTCCATTTTCTTCATCTGTAGAATGCAGTCATGGAATTTTCCTTGCAGTAAAACATCATGTTAGCAATTCTTGCTTGCTATTTGTTACTTTTAATTCCTCCCACTTGCTCCTCTGCCAATTATTTTGAACAGGAGATCAAACCAACATATTTCTGTGACCCTAATACTTTCTACTCTATGTCTCCTTCATTCTTCCACCTACACAAAAATCTCTCTTTTGTTCTTAAAGACAGCACTTGTCCCAGTAATTTAATGTACTGTTGCCATCTATCATTTCTCAGACCCAGCTGAAGCTTTTTCTCTCTCTTCAGTTTCTTTTTCTTTCTTTTCCACACATTATAATAATAGTTTCAGCAAAAGCAGAGTAAAAACTCAGCAATTTTTGTCAGGGTCTTCTGTCTCACACAATGTCCTTTTGACTTTTCCCTTTACACTCCTACCTTTTGTCAATGTGTCCTCAAGGGTCTATTCTTCACCCATAAGGAGCCAAAGACTGTACCTTTCCCACTTCTCATTATTTGTCCCAATCTGTTTTAGTGTCAGAGATTCAAAAACCTAACTCTTTCATCCTTTTAACTTTGGCAAGTTCTGCATTTTTCTGCCCTATTTTTCTATCACCCTGAAATTTCCAGAAGTCCAACTTTTCTTCTTTGTTCCAGTCATTCATTCTTTGGCTCCAAAGATGTAAGCATCACTCTAATATACTTCCCACTCACTCAGGTTGATAATCTGGCTCTCAGACATAATTCTGCTCTCACTTTGAGATGAGAGTCCTGAACAGATTCCAGTCTTTCAGGGACAAAGTCTTGTATTATCAGAGAGGTGATAAATGAGCAAGAGTTACACAGGAGCAACTGGCAAGTGATAAACCCATCAAAAATATAGAAACAAGATTTGCTAAGGCAGCTCTTTGCAGTTCCCAGATGTTGCTGAGTTCCTCACTCTGTAATAGTTCATCACCCTTGCTGGTTGCAGGGACATTGTCACCAAGAGTGACAGGTTCCTGCAAAAATCTCAGTCAATCCCTTCTTCCTCTTTTTAACCACAGACTGCAAGCTGACTATAGTGGTCCCTATATTTTTTTCCTCTTTCCTCTTATGCAAGAAATTCCAGTTTCTGGTACTTTTCCACTCATTTCACATTAAATCCAGGAGCCAATTTTTGGTACCAAGTTTGCTGGCATAAAAATAAATTAATTGGGTAAAAGTAAATTGAATTCATGTCCAACAAAGAACAAGCCTAGCTAGATAAGAGAACTATGTTCACAGAGACTGTCTTTGCAGAACTGGAGATTATGCAACCAAACTACAGAAAACTCTTTGTAGAACTTTTGGTTGCAGAGAGAGGCCAGTTGGATTCAGCAGAATCTTTGAAAGAGTATATAACATACTTGAATGTAGAAATTCTTTAAACCTGAATACACATTTAGAACCTGCTCAGCTGTTTTAGAATAATTTTTTAAGTAAAAGTTTACTTTCTATTCCTATGTTTCATATGTATAGGTTTTTATTCTGAGATTATCATAGGTAATCAAGTCAATTGGAATAAAATGAGAATTATGTCAGGACACATCTGTACTATATATATATATATACAGATAATTGAATTTATATTTAATCTCATTGCTACAAAAAATCTTACATGAAAGACTTTTATTAGAAATCAGAAAGAAAATAAAAATCAATTAAATTCATTCCAGCTGTAGCTCAGAGAGACAATTTTGCAAAGTTCTAAAAACTCCTTTTAACACCAGAGCACTCCTTATTTTCATAGAATCCCCATGATCATGCTCTCATTTACAGGCCTGACATCACTGGTTTCACTAGAAAAGTCATCCACTTGTTGAATGACAGGAGATAAACCCATCAATAGGTGTAAAAGACAAATAAGAACTATTTGAAGAGAAATGTTATCGTATTTCTGTGAGGAAGCATGAGCAAATGACCAAGAGTTTATCATATTTACAAAGACACTGACTGTTTGGAAGTAGATTTTATTAAAATTCTTCTTTTAAGGTCATCTCTTTAATCTGGAGCTGCAGCAATGAATTTGACTTTTTACAAATGGTAGGTTTTATCAAGAATATGGTAAAACATTTTACCAAGTTATCTCACTCACATCAGTGACATGAAACTAGAAGCCTGGAAATTCTTTCCTCCTCTCATTTCCACTAACAGGTTAGTATTTGCAGTCACAAATAGATGGTGCCTTTACTTTTCTTGCCCTTCCCCTGCAAGATAATGGATATGTGTACGTAAGTATATAACCCTATATAACATAGCATGCATATACTTGAGACAAGCAATTTACTTTGTCCTCATTTTTCAATGAGTTTTATTTTATGTTCCAAACATTTGTGCCTATATACTATGGAAGGTGATGAGTATAAATGTAAAGGTAATATTACAAAAAAAGTAAAAGCAAAGATTCAGATGTAAGCTAAATAAAGATGTGGATAATTTTTAAGGGATTTTTTTTTCTTACATTCAGTTTTAAATACTCTGATAGCTTTTTATCCAGGCAGTTTCAGAAAAATACTTAACTACCTGTTTAACACTTCCCCAAAGATTTTTCTGTAAGATGGTCTCAACACCCTCCACCCCATCTCCATTACCAACCCCACTTTCTCTGGGGACCAAGGCAAGTCTTCTTTACCAACAATTATATTGGGCTTCTCACAGGATAATTTTTTCACTCTATACTTGGGATTCATATATCTTGCCTTCTCCTAATGACAAGCCTATCAATATTTTGTTGTGAGGTCATTATGGTCCTGATGCCTATTTTTGAACACATTCTCATGTTCCTCATATATTTGCTTTAAATGACAATTATCCACCACTCTAATTGTAGCATACCTGTACTTCTCTTCAAACTGCAGATCCAGGATTGTCATGGTATTCTCTGATACTTAGGCCATCTTTGTAGGCAAGGCATATAGCTGATTTGCCTTCAGCTTAAGAACAGCTTTAGAAATTGAATCTCCTGCTATGCATCCTTTTCAGAACTTTCATCATTTTTTTTGTTAGTCACTGAGTCCCACTGTCTCTTTCTCTTTTTATAGACTTTAGTGTCCTGTGGAGGGAGGGAGTATACACATGAACTGATATTTTTGTAAAATTGTATGCATGGGCCCTTCTATGGTCTGCCAACTGGGACAGGAGTAACCAACACAAGTATCGATGTAAAATTTGGTAACAATATGACTTCTATGGTGTCTGCAATCAAACTTACATTCATAGGATCTCATATGTTTCTTACAAAAACAATCCAGGAATCTCTACTGTAGAGGTATGAGTTAGAGTGTATTATCACTGGGAAATTGGTAGTAAGAGATACAAATGTGGGCCAGCCTCTTGGTTTGGGTGGTGGTTTCAGTGAAAGCTATGTTTGATATGTATTGGGAGGGACTGGCTGTTGGTATGTTAGATATTGCTTCCACAATTTCTCTTTCTCCCTCTCTTTCTCTTCCCTCTTTTTTCTATTTTATTCTATCTCTCTCACCTTTACTTTTAAATAAAATCCATTCTATTGACTTCAGCATATAATCTTATTTGCACCTTAATTCAAAAAGAGGCATCTCTCTAATAATCATAATAGTCAGATCTTAAGACTACCTTGATACATTCTGAAGAAATTGAACGTAATACAATTTTAATTATCAAAACCTTCACATGTTCACAAGAAAGATATTTTAGACGTGTAAGGCAGGGTCACTTAAGAGTGCAATTTGTTGTAAGGGACCCGTATTTGGTGCCCTCACTCTGCTTCTTTAGAAGTAGCACTTCTGTTCCAAAATGCCATGAAGCTGAAGACTTGCACTATTTGATATATACCTGTAATGCAGTTATCTTACAAAACCAAAATAACAAGTTACAAAGCAGTAAATACTAGAAGAGATTGGATTAGTAAACCATCTAATTAAAAAAAAAAAAAAAGTATTCCTTATTGGCTTCCAGAAGACACTAGATTATGCTTTCATATAACACTTACATACTATACATAAATGTTCATATAGTACCTTTGAAGTTATATACAGTGTTATATATATAAATAGTGTTATGCAGAGGGAGTGTCTTTTCATATGTAATATTACAGAGAAAAAAATGTATAGCTCTGAGGACAGGTCTGATTAAATTCTGAAGCTATATGTCTTATACAGAAGGATAATATTTATGCATATATAAATCAATATCAAAACTGTAGTTTTGGTGCTCTTCAGGGTAACTGTAAAAAAATACATTTAGAAAAGTTGCAAAAGAAGAAAGGAACAACTTCCTGCAGAATAGGAATCTTTCTTTCAAGTTACCTGTGTAGGAGGGATGTGGACAACAACATAAAGTGTTTAATGACATGTGCTTGAACATCAAAAGCTTAAAAGAGTAAATGGACTCCTTATGTAAATTTTATAAGATCCTTTTGCCTCTCTCCAATCTTCTTATAGCCCTTATGTCTTTCAGTGATTATGGCTCTACTCCCCACTTTGTTACACTGTGTGCTACAAGGACTTCAGCTAATTCTTTATGTGATTGACATTTCAAACAATATTTTATTTTATGGACAGATATAAAACAGAAAAAATAAACACACACACGTAAATATCATTGTGATATTAGTTCATGTGGTTCTCTTTATCTATTTAACAAGTAGAATACATATCAAAGGAGATTTGAGTCTTATTTTCTAAATAATGTCTTCTAAAGTATTTCAGGGAAAAAAAACCAACTTTTTTTTCAGCCCAGGCATAACTATTGACTGATTTCACTATCTCTATATGCAGTTCTTTCCAGGAAGGCAAGAGGTTTTAAAGATGGATACTGACAACTTTTTTTTTTTTTTTTTTTTGTTTTTCCTGCTAACAATTAAAAGGCACAGATGCCCACGTATACATGTAACACTTTTTAGCAGAAGAAAAAAAGGTCAGATTTTAAAAGGGACACAGTTAGCCATAAATTATGTTGCTGTCTGGATAATGTCTTAAGAGAGGACACAGTCCCTATCTGTTCTATATTGACAGTGAAGAGGTGAAAATAGCTGCACCCAGATCCTGTCAGTTACCTGAAGATGAATAAAAGTGAGAGACTGAGAATGCCTTCCTGCAGTGCCATTCAACTCAGAGCAGTGGAAGGTTTCATTGAAACTATAACAGGTTTTAGAAAGTCTACAGAAGTGTGACTTTGTTGACATCCTTTTATATTCAGTGAGGAATATTCATGTGTGAAGTTATGCGTTACTGATTACTGTGTGAATGGGGTTATCTGTCTCACAGATACTCACAGAAGCCAGGCAGTAATCCCAAGGAAATGCCATTGTTTTTATTTAATTAACAATTTTTATTATGTCTTGTAGCTGTCTTGTAACCAACGTTGTCCCCATAAGGACTTTCTGCCTTCTTGAAGAAGCATAATTTTGCATTATTTATATATGTGAGTGAAGCCCCTGGCCCTGAAGTCCTCGTATGTGAATAGATTTCTGTACCCACAATCCCAGATTTATCCCACAGCTTCTGGGTTTTGGCCGGAAATGTTCCATTCATGGAGGTTGCAAAGATGTTAATAGTATGGGCCACAGATTTGGCATTATTCTAATTTTAGAATTGTTCTATTTCCAGTATAAAGATTGCAATACATGTACACATACTTTCAATGACACAAAGGTGCTGCACACTGTATCCAGATCTTGTGAACACCCCAGGGAGTAAATTAAATAATTTAATATTTGAATTTTAGACTGGGCAATATTTTCTTTGGTTAGGACAGCAGTTTTCTGATTAATGTTTTTAATTTTAAGCAATGTCTAATACATACAATAATAAAAGTGACAGTTCAGCTTATAATGAGTTAAGGATGTTTCTGTGAATACACAAGAGGTTTTTAAGAGACTTCCAAAGTTTATTTTTATGGAACAGAAGCCCACAAATTAATTCAAAGACTTTTTTTTTTTCATATTTTACTATGTTTGTGTATCTCTAGCTTTAATAATCTCAACATTACCTTATGAATAGTGCTTGCACTTTCCAAGCTGTGTTCCTGTGAAAACACTAAAATAACATAAAAGAGCAAAATAATATTTGCAATCAGCTGCAATGATAACTAGGAGGAAAAATAACACATACATGATTCTTAATGGTACAGTTTCATGAAAGTTAAAAATACAAAAGAATAAAAGAATGTACACACCACTGTTTTTAATAACTCACACAACTTTGATGAATGTCAAAGGTGCTGCTTTTCATACACAGAATCCAAAAATCCCATTTGGACATGGTTTACAGTTTTCTCTATTGACCCACTTTTTCTGACACTGGACAAGGAGAAGCAGCCATGATCCTTCCACTCTTTTGTGTTGGCCTTAACAAATGTGGAGGATCTCTGTTCTGTGAGGTGGAGCATGGTATTGCCCTTAAGCTTTCATCCCAGCATCAGTGTCTGTCCAATGCCAAGTGGGTGAAACAGATCTCCTGCAGTACAAATAAGTTTCTTAAAAACAGTAGTCCAATAAATTGTTCTGTTTAGTACTGTTAGGTTTACCAAAACAGCTTTTCAGATGTTAGACCTCTTCATCAGAGTTCACAGATATCAGGAAACAATAGCCTGTGTCAGTGGAGATTGTACCTTGTGGAAATAAATGTATTTAATGTGGGGTGGGTGGCAGCGTTGATCATCATAAAGAGGTAAACATAAATAGATACCCACTGTGTTTTTTCTATTTTCCTTGGCTGACTTCCACAGATGTAGCTGAGCTTTCGTCTTGTGATATTTTCCAGGTTATATAAAAAAAAGATTTTTTTTGTTTCGGCCTCCTAGCTGAAATGATGAAACATAAAGGCTGTGGAAGCCTGATGGATGGGGAACAGCTGGTGGGCTGCAACTGGGCTTCAAAATGAAGCCTGAGAGATGCAATTGGTGCTATGGTTAAAAGTGAAAGATGAATAAATTTTTCTGCTTTAGACAGATGTATAGAAATCTGCACAATGTAAATTTGCTGATTCAAATACTTTTGAGTAGATATGTAGAGATGATTTAGTGGAGTGGAACATTAGAATTAAGTATTTTCTGGTAAATAGAACTGGCATCTAACATAGAAATGGAGCGGTTTGTTAAAAGAACTATAATAATTTTTCTTTTTAAACATCTAGTGTCTGAGCTAGCCTGTGCTGCAAATAACTGAGGTATGCAGATCTTGCCAGAAAAAAAATACAAAGCAAGTTGGTGGGAAAGAAATGGGGAGTGGAAAGTAAGAAAACTTGATATGAGTGAGACAGAAAGTGGAAGTCTGTGATGCAGCAAAGGAGTGGTGAAAGAAAATGGGGAAAAGCCACAGAATAAAGAACGGAAGTGCTGTCATCAGCAAGCACAGCAAAAAACCCAAGTAAAGGCAGCATTTAAATTGCCTAGATACAAATAACACATTGCTGTCTGTTGGTTTCTCTCACAAGATAACAGTTTTCCTATGAGGCTGATTTCATAAAGAAAGGAAAGTAAGAGTATGTTTTGAGAGAATGCTCTAAAAATGAAAAGCTTGCATATCTTTAAGAGCAACAAAAATTATTTATGAACCAAGTGGGACAAAGGTAAGACTTCTTTTTCTAAGGGGACAAAATTGGCAGACAAAAATATGGAGAAAAAATATTACTTAGGAAGTAATGGATCATGCAAGAAATAAGGATAAAATAACATACTTTTATCTCAGATTTATTCTGAGACTACTTTGGAATATTCAAACTCAACAGGAAGGTTAGAAGTATGGAATTCTTGACAAAGAATTTCTCCTGAAAAATTTAATCCAGTAGACAAGCTCAAAGTGCAGATGTAACTGCATCTTTCATTCAGTGAAGTAATTCCATGACTTGCACACAAATTTCCTACAGAAAAATTGAATTTTGATTTTGATTGTATGAAGGTTTTATTGGTCCATAATACCTCATTTTCACTGAACATACAGAAAGACTTTCCAGGAACAACCTCTAAAGTGGGACTGAACCTTAAAGTATGAAAATCGATTAAGGATTCCATGTGTGACACAACCATCATACATCTTGAGAGGGCATAGATAGCATCTCTTCTGTCTCAGTGTCTGAGTTCATGAGACATGTAGTACAGTCTTATTTTGAAAATTCTAACTTCCCATCAAACTGGCTAAGAGTACCAAGAAGTTCAAAAGTTTCTTTGTGTACACTACAAGTATAAAGGCAGTACAATAAAAAAAACCTAATTTCCTGTAATTTATTTAGTCATTTTTGTAGGTTAAAAGAAAATTATTCTCACCAGAAAGAAAATAGAAGATTTTTTTTTTTTTTAAAGGGGGTGAGGGAGGGCATATATTTGAGCACATTTGCACATTTATATATTTCTTGTTTACTTAATGGAAAAAAACAGACTGGAGCTTGAATCATGTCTGTCCTGTGCATATTGTGTTAACAGCAAATATTTTACTTAGAAGTCTTACATTTAATTTTAAATTCTAATATATTGTGTTCCCAGCTTTTTAGCTTCATAGGTGTCATGTAGCTGAAATAATACAGTAACTATTACATATGCATTTTAGAAATTATCTAAAGTATGGTTTATATAATCTTTATACAGTGCAGGAAATTAAAATCAAAATAAGGTAAATTCTATGAATATGTAGAAAATTATCCTTATGTTTCCTGTACATGTCCTTAAATTGACTTTACTGGTAAAACTTTTGGAGTGAATGCTTATATTCATATTGCAAAAATATGTATTTTTTTCTATAAGGCTGATAAATAATAGTGGGCAGTTACAGTGCTGCCAGGTCATCTTTCCCTATCCAAAATTCACATAACTGCTGGGCTTTTGCAGGCAGCAAATTTCGTGCGAATACTTTGGTGATTACTTTACTCAGTCCCACATTTTTCCTCAAGGTTACAGGCAGTGCAGAGAGACAACTGCAGGGAATATTTCCTCAATTTTTGCAGGAGAGATCTTGGCACGTTAAGTTAATAAGTAGTGAGAGGAGACTTGCTCTGCTACAGGAGGGTACCAGCTGGAGAGTCTGAAGGCTCCTTTCAGCTGTGGGTTCCTCTCAGCAGCCCATCATGCTATATAAGACACTGAAAAGAAATAGGCAGTCAGGTAAGGGATTTTGTGTCCTGAAATGTCTTAGAAGACTGAACTGAGGACAATCCTCAAAGCCCTTTGAGCATTTCTGGAGGGAAATGTTTCTATGTATGCAAAAATATATAATACCAAGTTGTGCTGAAAACAAATGTGTTTTAGCAGAAGAGTCATAATAATGATTTGAGTGTATATGAATTGCAGCCAGTTTAAACACAGGCAAACAGATTGAACTTTTATTGTTGTGAATACAGAGAAACATATTCTCATTTATATTCTTTGATTGAAAATCATTATTACTTTGCATGTAATTGCCATAATTTATCACATTGTTGAAATTTTCCAGTAATATGATCCTATTTGTCTACAGTTACACTCTAATTGCACATAATTAATTATTCACTTTGTTCAATTGCTAATTGCCTTTTAACATACGCTTAAATATAAACATAAAAATACCACTTCAAAGAGAATAGAAACATAGTTTGTAAAACTTTTTATATCTGTTATAATTGTGGCTTCATGGAGTGGGGGACTGGTAAAAGTGTTATAACAGTAGATCATGACTTAGTAAATTATGAAACCTTTGTCAGACATGAAGGTGAACACTCACCACAAGGGTGAGGGAAAAAGGTTGAGGTGTTGAGTGCCTTCACCTGAATCATTAGCAGAGAGACCAGTGCAGAGAGTTCCCTGATCTGGTGAGGGAACAGGGATAGGGAGCACAATGCAGGAAGAAGTGGTTACACACTTGCTATGTCACTTAGACACTCGTAAATCTGTGGGGCCAGATGGGATTCACCTGAGGGTTCTTACAGAGCAGCTCACCAAAACACTCTCCATCATTTGTCATTAGTCCTGCTTATCTGGGAAGGTCCCAAATGACTGGGGATTGGCCAGTGTGATGCCCATCTGCAGGAAGGGCTGTAAGGAGGATCCAGGGAATTGCCAGCCTGACAGCCTGACCCCAGTGCCAGGAAATGCTATGGAGCAGAGTGCAATCACATGGCATGCACAGGGCATCCAGGGCATCAGGCATGGCTAGCCAGCATGAGTCCAGGAAAGGCAGGTCCTGCTTGACTAACATGATCTCCCTTTATGACCAGGTGGCCCACACTGGATGAGGGAAAGACTGTGGAGGTGGGAAGGTGGGGTTCAGTCTCTTCACCCAGGCACCCAGTGACAGGACAAAAGGAAATGACCTCAAGCTGTGCCAGTGGAGGTTAGGACTGAACTTCAGGCAGAATTTCTTCACTGAAATGTTGGTTAAGCATTAAAATGGGCTGACAATGGAGATGGTGGAGTCAACATCCCTGAAGGTGTTCTAGAAACCACTAGGTGTGGCACTAATTTTAGGGTTTGCTGGTATTTGGTCAAATGATCTTAGAGGCCTTTTAGAACCTTAATGAATCTTTTATTTTATAGATTTCCATACTTAGTTTCTATACACTTGTAGTGTATACACTTGTGTAGTTCAGAGCTATGTAACTAGGTAAATTACACTGTATGAGGTGACAGCTTATCAGAGGAATAAACAAAAAATCTGGTTGAAAATATCTATAATCATACTCTAACCTCTCTCCAAATACAGTCTTTAATGTCCTGAGGCTGAAGAGGGAAGGCCCCAGCTCTGGCACACCATCAGTTGTTGCAGCACTTTCAGAGCAGTGGTTTTGCCCTTTCTGGTGAAGGGATCGTGCATGACTGTAGACAAACCAAAACACTTAATAATTCCTCAGTGCATCAATGAGCAAAAATAAGAATGTATGATACAGCTCAAAATTACATTTTTAAATGCAATTTATAAAACCATAATTAGAAAAAACCCAGTAATAGTCTAAGCAGAAGAAAATCTTAGCATCAAAGTATAAATAATTTTCCTGAATTCGGCTGTCTTTAGAACTTAAAAGTATCTCATAATCAAGTAGTTATTTAAATCCAACATATAACTGTTCATCCTGGTGCATATTTAGGTGCATATAAATATATGTATATATGTATATATGTATATGTATGTATGTGTACATTACTAGACTGGCATTTGGGAAAAATTTGAGAATCAACCCAATCAAGAATTAGTATGCTACACATCAGTAATTAGTTTACGTTACTCACATGCCTCAGATATTAATAAAGGCTGTTGCAAGAGAGATAGCTGACAAATTTGGGTGGTTTAATTAGCTTAAAAATATAATACTCATGTATATATATTTTTCTATGTTTGTTTTGAGGACAATACTTACTGAAGAAGAGTTTAATGGAGTTTAAAATGGACATGAACAAACTGTACCTCAAAGATGGTTGCAGCTCACTTAGGATTCAGAATGCCATCCCATTTTCTTTCTCAGTATGAATTGAGTTTGTATTGTACAGTACATAAATGATTTTCCTCGGCTTTTTAAAAGGCAATATGTATTAATATTTTAAACTGAAGTAATTGCTTCTTCTTCTGCAATGGATTTCATTTATGAGTGTTTATCCCTAGCAAATGGAAAGTATGGTTAATCTAAGTTAAAAATGGATTCTTTAAATAGCTCTAATTGCGTTCTGTTTATATTTGTATGTTTTAGACTCTTAAGATTTAATCAGTAGCAGTTCTAACAAACCATAATGTTTATTAGCTGGTTTTAAATTATTCTTATGGATGATTGTTCAATGAGAAAATAAATTATGATTTGCCTACTATAATGCATGGTAAATAAAAGATGGACTTGCACAGAAAAGAGAAATTACATATTATATCACTTGATTTTTATATTAGAAATACAGACAGAATGGAAGAAAACTTGAAACAGGAAAGGGAGCAGCTTCTAGTTCTAATTTCACTTATGCAGATTGTTTGTAATTTTTGCATGTTTGTTTGAATCAAAACTTTGGAGTGTTATTGTTCTTTTAGCTTTATTTTGCATCAATCATAACAATTTGTTACTGCATATTGACACTTTTGTAGGTGCTACTACCTTTACATTCCCAAATCATACCTTGTATGAGGACCAGGTACAAAATTATTTCTGAAGCCTCTATTTTATCTTGCCTAAACACCATGCAAGTAAGGAGATGAATTAATAGATAGCCAGAAAGGGGTTTTTTGAAATGAAGTGTTTGTATCAATAAAAAGACATAGTGAAAAGTATATAATAGAATAAGGTGATAACCTGAAATCCTTTAATTGCACCTTTCTAGATAATGCATAAGGACAAACTGAAAACTAATTATCTTAGGTCTAATATTACATTATATTCAATAACTTGTTTAAAATAAACCATCAAAATATTTTACATCAAATGCAGTACTAAAACATATAAAATGTTGAAAAGTACCAGTTCTTTTAGGGAAAAGGTAATGAATCCAAAATAAAAATGTGTCTGGATTATATTGGTGTTGTGTATCTCTAGTTCTGCTGTTCATGGGTAACCAAAACCTGATAACTTCAAGGCATGGAGCCAAATTCCCTGGCTGGATTTGCAATGTTCTTGTGATTTCTGGAAACAGGTTAGAAAGAGGCTATTTCAGAACACGTTTGCCTGGAAGTGCTCCAAAAGGTTGGTCTGTTCAGGATTATCAAAATACCCTGCCAAGAAATGTGTGACGTTCTGTGTGTGATCCCAGGAAGATGGGGGTGAGTGGGCAGGGTGTGCCAGCTCCAGATTATCTGGATTTTTCCATAAGGGGAGCTGTCAGCCGTCAGCAAAGTAGTATCTGATATATATGTATATATATCATATGATTTAATTGATCTAGCTGAGTATTTTTTTAATGTTTTCAACTGATCTTCGGTGGACAAAAAGTCTTACTGTCACAATATGCACTTGTGGATTTCTCTCCACTTCTCTCCCATTGCCTTACTAACTTTAAAACATGAACAAAAACATTCAACAAAATTTGACAGGGGCTAGAGGTCTCAAAAATACTTATGTTCTTACAAGCTCCACGAAAAAAGAACACATACGACCTCTGAGTGCCCTTTTAGACAGAAAATAGGCAACAGAAGATTAATCCCAGTTAAACACTGGAGAATCTATCTAGAAGGAAAAGAGAAGTACAAACCTCCTAACTGAAAGAATACTTTGAGTTTTCACTGTTTCTAAACAGCTAAATCAACAAGTCATAATCACATGAAAAACTGATTTTTTTTTTCCTAGTAGACTAGAGTTAGTGTCTTATGAACTTTTAGAGGAAAAGAATACCTCTGAATTGGTTAAAAAAATTGATTTTTAATTCTAATTTTAATTTTAATTTAATTTAAATTTATTTTTAATTTAAATTTAATTTTAATTTCACTGGTGATATTGAAAGAATTCATTGAAATACAGATTTTTTTACAATCTGTAGATCTATTCTGTTTCTGTTGCATTTACAGTGTATTTGGTCATTAAATGGAATAGCACTTTTCTCCTTGTTAAGCTTATTTGATTGAAAAAAGAAACAAGGTTGAATAAAACCTAAGTTTGAATTAGCTGATTAAAGCCAAGTCTCTTAAAATATGTGATTCCCTCTGTGATTCAGGTAATCTTTTCTTATCTAGTCTAGCATTGTTCAAAACCTTATGGAGATTTTCAAGTTACCAGTAGAATATAAAATTAATTTACACAAATCTATTTTACTTTAATTTCTTCTAATAAAATTGTAATGTTCTGATTGTAAAGTAAAGGTCTGCCTTTGTGCATATGAATATTCTTGGGTTTCTTACTGGAAGCTAACTGTAGCATTCTCTAAATTCTCATTAATTCTCTGCTCTAAAATGAGGTGCTGCCAGAAGGCTAAAAAATGTTTTTATAGATATTTAGGTCTTTCTTATTCTCAATCACAGAAAATGTTAATAAAGGGTAGTATTACAAAAACAATTAGACTGTGTCCTTTTCCACTGTAGGGAGAGATTTTTGCTTCCGACGAAGAGAAAAATTCAGACAGGATTCCCTCACTAAGATGAAAGCAGTTGTAGAGTTAGAAGAGCTCAGCTTTGCTCCTGTAAATAAATATTCATGGAGGACTAGGACATTATATATGCTTCTTAAATTTAGCTTTGAATCTAGTTGCCAGCTATGTTGACGCCAACACCTCCCAAATGTGAGAGCCTCAACCTTGTTCAAACATGATATTAGAAATGTATTCATCCTTTATACATCAGATTTTTTACTTTTTTTAACATTATAGTAAGAGCAAAAGCTTTTCAACTCTAAAGACATACATGAATTGCCAAAGGTTTGGCCCACAGAAAACAACATCCCCTTCCCCTGGGAGCCTCTGGTCAATAAATTGCTGGAGCCTAACCCAGTCATCTGGAAAAAGTAGTTCTGTCCTATTAATGCCCAATACCATAAGAACAACTTCGGACTAGGTCAGGCATTGGTCTAAAACATTGTACCTAATTTTATATTGTGTTTCATGGTCAATATCTCAAAGTTTGTTGCTTTTCGTTTTGCTTTCCAAGTAACTCTAATGACATATATTCCAAATCTCATTACAGAAGGTGAAATCAGGAGTGTAAACCTACTGGGAATGCCTTAAAAACCAGCTCTCCATTATTTGAGAGAAAGAAATTTTAGAACTGTTGTACATTGTATGAATACTTAGCATCCTGATAAATAGTGTAGAATGATTGCCTCAGTGGGTGTGGTACTCAGTCGACGTGTTTGGTTATAATTCAGGAGAGAGACAGGACTTTTTGCCATATGGTTCCCTCAGTCACTGTCCTCTTTTATGGTTTTGACAGTCAATTTCATTCTCCAGAAATTTTCTGTTTGGCGTCAGGTCAGACTTCCTGTAGTTTCCCAACACAAGCAAGGTGCAGTTTTCAAAAACTTAGACGAAGACTGAAAATCACTTTGGATTTATTCTTATTTATTCATTAAAAAATGTTACAAAGGATTAGGATTAGAAGTGTTAACTCTGGAGAAACATGTGTTTCTTGAATCTTCTGAAAATGTGTGGGATGTCACTGCATATATGTTATGGGAGGCATGACATTACCCTCATGAAAAAAGGAGAGGTAGCAAAGAATTTGCAGCAGTCGTGTATGCCATTAGCTTAATTTCTGTAAAGATTGTAAGTATGTAAAGCAAACAGTACAACATTCTTCTATGTACTTATATTTAATACATATGGAATCTTATCTAGGCAGAGCCTTTTTTAAAAATTATTATTGCAATTTTGCCCTTTAGATTTAAAATAAATTCTGTGTACCCAAAGTCATATTTTTAAGTGTGTCCTCCATGCCATTGCCCCTAATGAATGATGCTCACAGATTCTGTATTGACCCACATGAAAATACTTTACCACACTGCTGTGTTTCTTCAACCCACCTTGGAAATTACATTAGCTCACTATAGATGTTGCACAGAACTTCAAATATATTTAAATTTATTCATACGCCCTATGATTTTGGGGATGTTTTCCTCTTTTGTTTTGCAAACATGACATTTGCTTTCAAGTCCCCCAGCTTGAATAGATTTTGAGTTTGAGAAAAGCAGTGAGGAAAACATGACTGTACTCCTTACCAGTTCTTTCTGATGGTCTTTCTTCTGTTGTTCATTCTGTTTGCCCTATGTTATAGAATCAAATCCTCTATCAGCAAGATTAGAAATATCTAAAACCTCCTTATTTTGACTGGACAGATATTGCTATGCCAGAATTATTTGCCTTTTTAAATAGTTAACTGCATACAGTTAGTATTCCTCGTTGTATTTGCCTGTATTCATAAAATTGTGAGTGAAAAATGTTACTAGACAAAGAGTTATTTTCAGCCTTTTAAAAAGCTGTTCGTATAGTGCATTGATAACATCTCGGTAGGTGAAGGTCCCATGTGATTCCACCATTCAAGAGAACTTCTTTCATATGTGATTAATTCCAAGATCCATTTAATCCACCACATTATGGTGGTCAATTTGGGGCATCTGTGCTGATGAAAATTACTTTTGATTGTACCTAAATGGCCTTTACATGAAGTACTCCATGCCAGTTTACTCTCAAGTTCAAAGTGAGATAAAATAGAGGCCATTTTCTGAATAGGGCTTTTTTTTCCCCCCTTTTTTTCCCCTGGTTAGCTAATCAGAATTTATATCTCATATCAAATTAGCTGGTTTGCAATGTGTGATTTAGAAATATTCCTAGATACTTTTGGATATTTTTCCTTTAAAAATTAAACCAGTGGCTATTTATCATCACTTTTTCTATAGTACATTTTAATGTTAATCTCTGCATTATTAATCATTTACATGTTGGCTCAAATAAGCATGTACGTGTGCAGAAAAACAGATGCACTGGCCAGAGAATTTAGTAGGCTGTCTTTTAGAAATGGACCACATGAAGAGTCTTTTCTTTAAAGCCATTGTGTGTTAGAGATTTTGCCTTATTCCTCATTTCCTAAACTCTAAAATTCACCTTTCAACTGATTTTCCATGTTCCAGCCATCTGGGTGTGAACTGAATTGCTGTCTGGGCCAAGAGACAGGTTGTAAAATGATTCTGTAAGGATAAAGCCCTGGGTGACTACCTGATGCAGTCAGTCTTACACTGAGAGATTCATCTGCTATCACTCAAAACAAAAAAAAAAACCAAAACAAACCCCCCCCCCCCCAAAAAAAAAACCCTAAAAAAATAAAAAATAGTGTTGAGGGGGGAAGAGGTAGATTTAAACTTAGCTTCCAGCATTAGTTATCTAGTAGTAATTCACACACTTTTCCCCCAGGAGACTCTTATAGTCTCTCAGGCTTCTAAACGAATCATAATTCTGGTTGTTACTCTATCTAAGGATTGGAAAAAGAAAGAAGGAAAGGAGAGTTTTATGATATCTTTTTGAAATTAGTAGAGGAATTGACATTGTTATGTTATTCTTTATATTTTAGACATGACAAATGCAAGTGTTGCAAATCAATAAAAAGGTACTGCTATGTTTAATTGTTCAGAAAGTTTAAGATAAGTTTAAAGACCAACATTTCATTTAATCTGGTAGTAACATCTGGAAAGTGTGAAAAAATCATGGAAATGTGAACATTAAGTCTACTAGGATTTTTTTTAGCTGCTATTCGTGGATTGACAGTTTATGATGAAAAGTTAGAATTCTGTCTCAAGAATAGTTCATAATACTGCATTGAGAACCTTCTTGTTCTGCACGTTAATTGTCCTACAGTATTTTGAAACATACAAGGAATCATCAGTGTCTTGATTGCAAGTGATTCTGTTTAATTAATATCCCTAAATTTTATCATTATTTCCATTTATACAAAAATAGATATCTGGAAGATCTTTGTTCTTCTAATTTTGTTTTTCAGACTCTGAAATAATCCCTTAAGGTTACCAAGACAGAAACTAGAACATCTTTTACTAAGTCCTATGATCATAGACTGTGCAGTATAATTTATGTTTACCATATTCACTGATAGAGGTTATTACTGGGAGGAAATAGGATACAGCTCTCAATTACTATTCAGATTTCCACTGTTTTGAAAAACAATATTGCTTATAAAAAGTCCATGCAACTCTTGCTGTAGAGATCACCAATTAGTGATTACAAAATGGAGTTAATGAGTTCACTAAAAAAAAAAAAGGAAGATGATAAAATGCATATGATAAGTATAAAAATAGTTTACATTTTTTAACTAAGACATCACGAAAAATTGCATGCAATCTACCATTCATGCTGAGAAATGTTTAAGCAGATGACATTGTTTGTAGCAAGACCAAAACCGGCTGGAAAGTATTTTAAAACAGTTTTATTTTTTAATCCATCACCACCTGCGGATTTATTTTACTAATAGCATACATTTTTTTCATTCTCATCATTCAGGAACAAAAAATATTTAATGATCCAATTGTTACAGTCAGTATTGTGATGAAATCAGGGTAGTCCTTTGCTTACAGATAATCCCAGTTAGTTTACTAAGTGGCTTGGATGAGTAGGAGGCAGAAAAATATAACCATATCTTTTTGGCATTAGGAATCTGACAGAAAAGTTAAATTTATCATTATATAAAAGAATTTCCAGGAGAAACTAGGCCTCCCTTTGAATTTCATTAAAACTTTAAACTCGCTCTTTCTAAGTTGTACCCATTATACTTCTAAGAGAGGTGTCCTGTCTGAAAGTGTAGACATGCCATTAAATTTTTCTTTCCACGAGCTGAAAAACCCTATATGCTTGGTTTAACTTATTAATTTTCTTTTATACCATGTACAGATGTGTATTACCTTTCCAGTGAAATCCAGTAACCTTCTTAAAAACTGATATTAGAAGTATACCACAGAGATTTGTTGGGTTTGGGGGGTTTTTTAAGATTAGATCAAGGTATTTTTCTGTCTCTGAAGGCCGAAAGTAACACCTTTCTTGATCTCTTGAATATCTGAAGCAATTGTCTAATTAGACTTGTACTTAATCCTAGCATTTGTGTGGCTAAACAAATTTTGAAAGCACAGCCGGTATTTTTTCTTACTGACAGCCTAACACATTGTCATGTTGTTCATTTTACTCTTGGTTTACTGATACATCTTCTAAACTATCAATGACCATTATATCTCATTTACATTAGTAGACACTGTCTTAAGAACCATGAAATGTTCTTTTAAGGCCCCTTTCAGCCTCTGTGGTGGCACCTAGGAATCAAGAAAATTCAAGTCATGTAGAATGTCCCAGTAACTGATTTAGAAAAGTTTTTTTTTTTTACTTTAAACGTACAATGTGAAGCATAAGTGAAGATCGAAGTGATCCAGATTGAATATGGAAGATTCATGTTTTAGTATGTATTTTTGGATTAAGGGCAGAATAATGAAAGAAAAAAAAAGAAGGTGGAATAGGTGTTCATGTTTAGAACTGAATACTTACTGCCAAGATTGCTAACAGGAAATGAAACCATAAGGGAATATCTTGTTGACTAAATTCAGAAAGGTCCAAAGAATGTTAGTGGACATTTGCAGATCAGAAGTTTTCTTACAAAACGGGGCTAAGTGCCGGATGAACACAGTGTCAGTTCCAAAACCATATCAAAATTATCCAAGCCATTGTTAAATTAAATTGTCTCAAGGTAGTAAATAAATCCAAAAGACAATATAAAGTTTTTCAACCCAGAAATCAAATTCCTCTTTTGGCTAGTTTGCAATAGCAGGCTTTTTGTATTCTTTCTTTTAATATACAAGATCTTCTTTGATAGTCTTTTCATCTCTAATGTTCTGTGGTCATCTTATTTCCTTTACTGTAATTAGGGTAAGCTTCATGATTCAGCCCAACAGTTGACCCTTGTAATTGCTAAGGTAATAGCATGTGTTATCTAATTCCATCTCTTAATGTAGTTCTATATTGACTCGTGTGTTATCTGAAGGTAAGCAATGGATGCAGGATTCCTGAAAGGCTGAAGATTGAGAGATCCCCAGACCTGTATCTTTCTGTTCCTATTCTCTAATGAGAAATTCTTCACCAAGACTGATAATTTGACACCTTGGTGAGTGTGAACACCCTCTGGCTATCTCCTCCCTGCAATCTCTCACCTCAAATTACCATTTTGCTTTCTTAAGACATCGGGATATCAGCAATATCTTTGTCTCAGAGTATCCACTAAAACTCCACTGTTCCAGCTCCTGGACACTGGCTTGGGACATTTGGCCGTGTAGTGTGTTGTGCCATAGACATTTGGTCACGTGGCCTGATCTATTTTATTCATTCAAAACACATTAAGTGTTCAGACACTGAATGTATCTCACAGACAGGCCAGATTTAAACAGTGGACCAAATAATGTTATTTCTACACAGTGACATTTACTTCAGCTTTACTAAAGACATTATAGATGACTCAATGCAGGTTAACAGGTAGGCTAATCTGCTTCACCAAGGATTTTTTAAAAATAGAATATGTAATTTATTATAAACTTAATTACAAGTATTTTCTTCAAATATTAAAATTGAGTCATCCATTTCACAAATATCAGCATGGCAGATGTGGAAATACAATGTTCTTTAATCTCTAACCATAAATTTGAATAAAACCAAAGTATTTTTATTCTTACGGATCTCCATCATCTAACCAAATGTGGCTGTTTCCCTGAATCATTTCATTTTATACAGACAGATGAATATTGTACCAAACTTAATTTTGTATGATCTTAAAATAGTGTAAAGTTAAAGAAATATATGATTCTCAATCTTCTTTTGCATGCTCAGAATTAATTTTATTGTCTTAGTGTGGGCATTTATCACAGGTACAATCTTGAGTCAGGGAAATTCACTTGATTTATTGCCAATTAACATAAGCTTTTAATGACTGATCCCAGTTGTGAGAAAGAGAGAAGATGAGCAAAATGTTAGAGCAAACTCTTCAACTTCATCCACACACCTCTCCTTCCCCCTTCCTCATCTCCAGTGTGATGTCACATTTTGCATTTGGTCCCTTCAGTGATGGGGCAGGTGGTTCTGCAGACTGGTCTGCAGCAACTCTTCCTTTTGCTGCTCTTTGTTTCTTACTCCTTTCACCTGCTGTGCCATTAATTGTCACATGGCCTGCAGACCTTTGGGGCCCATCTGCCTGCTCCAGCACGATTTCATGCATGGGATATAACTCCCCTTAGAGGTGCACCTTTATTCTGTTATGGTCACAGTTTTTGGAAGAGCACAACAAAACTTGTGATAATAATGCAATTAGAAATGTGATACTTAGGTTTTTGTTAACACACATCTCACTTTTAAGACTTAAATAATTTGTGTTTTCTAATCCAAATCAAATAAGACTTTTTGTTTACATTAATCTTCACCACATTGACTAGAGTGGTATATCAAGAATATTAAACATTTGTAGGTTATGTACTCCTGTGTCTGGTTAACAAAAAGTGAGCAAATCTCTACTTTTATTACTACTGCAGTATCCAGAAAGCAATTGTTGTGGCAGTCAGGGCTTAGTTATGTTTTCATTCATTGTTTAAATGAGTGGCACAAACTTGGTGCTTAAAAATCACATGCCACTCTCCTCTGACCTGAGACACTCTGTGAACCCATGCTATCAGCTCTTGTTTTATGAGGTGAAGTGAAAATCCTATCCAGCTGCTGGTTTTGGAAGGGACAAGGCTGAACCAAAAACACCAAAGGTTTTTTAATGGCTATTTTGTTTCACAAAAAACACATCCTTATGGATTATTTCCTATTGGGAAAGCTGTTCATAAAATGTTTTTAACTTCAGTTGTCATCAGGCCTGCTGCAACTCTGTCATTTCTACATCCTCAAACTAATATATTCTCCAGCTGATCCTTGCAGGCTCTGCTAGAGCAATGTAATAAATCTCTAGGATGGATGGTGAGACAGGTAGGAGAGGCAGACTTTATCCATTTTTAAATATGCAATTCAAAATTTTCCCTATGCCTACACCAGTTACATCATGAAAGCCCAGGTGATTGCCTAGATTAACAATGTGATTATGTTCTTGTTCATCTAGCCTTAGGGAGGCTGTACCGTAGCATCAATTTTCTGAGGGATAGAGCTCTTGTCTGGCACTCCTGGCAGTGGCCTCAGTTCTCTGAAGGAGGTCAGTGGGACAGGCAGTGAATACAAACACAGGCTACTGCTTCATCTCTACCTGTAAGCAAGGTTGGTGCAAGGCCAGACAAGTCTCCTGACTTCTCCAAGTTGTGGCATCTTGTAGAAAGCAAATATGTGTATTGCTTTTATTTATATTAGTGTAACTTTGAAATACAGTTGATATGCCTTGCTAAAGTCATGAGAAAACACTCTTTTACAAGATTTACTCACAGATTTCATAATACATCTTCTGTTTACACTGCAAAAGCACATACATCTTATATGGATAACACATACACTGCTGTCTTCAAAGTCAGGCATATACTCATTATACTGTAGCTTTCACAAAGATGATGCTCTTTTTAGGAGTTCTTTATTTGTGTTTTTAATCATATTGCACAAAATCTGGATATTATTGTATATTAAAGATTTAGAATACAAAGGGTCTGGCCTACCAACAGTATCACACCCAAGTTAATAGCACTGTTATTTTTGCCCATTGCATGAATTCTTTTTTTTTTTAAAGCTGCTTAAGCAAGAAGCTGGATCAAACATTGCAGAATTAAATGTGGTCAGACCCTAGTGATGTCTGTGTCTTTCATTTTGTAATACAAATGACAAGAACAAAGCAAAAGAAAGGGGTCATTTTTTTGTGTCTCTGTGAATATTGAATGCTTAACATAACTCATCTTTTCTTTTTTGTTCAGATAGGCAAAAAAAGTCAATGCAATGAGTTAAATTTCCAAATATTTCACCAGGCTTGCAGCACTTATTATTAGTATGAAATACTCTATATGAAGATGGTGATCAACTACTTGTAACATCCAAATGATTCAAGCACATGTACTTCTTAGCACTGTGTTGCCATAAAACATTATCCTGGAAAAACTGGACTCCCTAAGGCCACTAAATCCATTGGTGCTTTTGATTTTTTTGATGAAAACTAATAGATGAAACTTGTTACAACTTCATGTGTTAATCTTTCCTCTTTATTCTGTCCCTCATGGATTCAGATCCCAAATTAAATTCTTAACTTGTGATAAGAGTGTGTTGATTTGTTTGGGGATTATTTGTTACTTCTTATTAAGTGTATTGATTTGGGAAAGGGTTATATCAAATTTATATTTAATTATGAGGGGTTTTTTACTTATGCTTAATTTTTTACTTTCCTTGAAAATATTAACATTATTCTTTTGGAAATACTGGAAAAAAGCCACTTAAGTTTGATCTACCACATTTTTTGGCATAGTGTACAACAGCAAATTACACACATAATTAAAAAGGAAGTCAGTTTTCATTACTGTGAAGAAAACAGGTCATTCTTTAGTGAAATTCTACTACACATCATATCATGACCTCTTGATCTTATGATTGTTCCAGATCTACCTAACTAACTTGAGCAGCAATATTGGGGTTTGATCACTCACAGGAAATTATTATAAGTGAAAATTAATTAATTCAAAGGTAAATAACTAGGCATGACTTATTGTTGATGAGTCTCAGCTTCTTACCACATATTTTAATTTCTAAAAATTTATGATTAAAGTTTGATTCAAATAGATTTTGAAATTCTGAGTTTACTTTGCATTTCCAATGAGTTTTTGCATTTGTCTCCTAGTGTCTGAGTCAAGTGAGTCTGATAAGAAGGTTGGTATGAAGAGCAATTTCAATAATATTCTATGTGACAGAAATGAATTTTGCAGTTTTATAATGGCCATATATAATAAGATGAATATATACATATATATATGTATGTATGTATTCGTCTTATTATACTGCTTTGGTTTTCTGGCTTAAATGAACTATAAAAGCTATAAAAAACGAAAAATTCAGAACTAGGTCTTTGACCAATACACCTCAGTACTCACAGGGTAAGGTAAGAATCATGGTGTCCAGGGGGAAATAATGTGGGAGAAAGCTTGGATATAAAATTGGTGTCACAATCCAACAGAAAGGAGAGCTGTGTCAGCCATTAAACAATTCACAACACAGGCCAAACATCTGAGCTGAGAGTGACACAGCATCCCCAAGTAATTCTGGAGTCAGAATTTCTCAGTTTTCTCTCCTTCCAGTTGTAGAGATACTGTTAGGCCAGGCTGAAGTGTTATCCCACCACTGTTTTTTTTTAAGCATCTGTTTTTCTGGAGGAAAGTTTTTCTATCTGACTCTTACCTGATGCAGAAGTTCTTGATTTTTGCTTTCTCTTTTTCACAAGGAGGGTATAACCTTCCCCTTTTAGAAGGAGAATTAATGAAGAAATCTATGAATGACAGTAGAGGATGGTTTGTGTCTTTTATGTTCCTAGTGCATCCTCATATATATGCTATACTTTGGTGGTCCTCCTCAGCCCTGCTGGATATCCTGAAGGATACAGGCCCAATTCCAGGAAACCTGAAGTCTTTGAAGGTGGGAAACTTAAAGGTTTAAAAAAACTAAGTCAGGCAACACAGTCAATGTAACTGGAAATGCTTGAGAGGCAGAAGTAAAATAATGAGGAAAAATGTCAGCTGCTAAAGAAGGAAACCTTTTTCCTGTCACAGATGAGGTAGTGAACCCTTTCATGCTACCTACAAAGATGAATTCTAAATATTTGGGATATGAGGAAATGAACAGCTATTCCACTGACAGTAATACAAAAGAAACAGAAAATTTGTAATTATTTAATGTGTTTCTGCAATATTTACATTAACAAAAGCCTGTGAAAAATATAAATCAGTACCCCTAGAGGAAAGCAAGGTAACTTTATTATTGAATACACAATTTTTAGGCATAAGATGGGAAGCCTTTTCATTGACAGGATAAACAAGGGCCATTGAGGCACAAGAGAGAAAAAACACATTGGTAGGAGCCATTATTTTTTGCCTCTCCTCCTTTCTTCCCTAGAAGACTGAGGGCAGGCATCTTTATTGTGATGATCAAATAAATTATCATGATGAAAGCACTGGGGTCTTGCAGTCATTAAGATGCTGATTTCCCAGTGTCACAAGCCTGCTGAGAAATGGAACCACTAGGGCAGGTCCTGGTGGGTGAATTAGAATCATGTTTTCCTGATGTGGTTATGTTCTGCAGTAATTGTTAGAACAGCAAATCTAGTTAACTCTTTCTGTGAGAAAGCACTGTAAGCTTATTCTTCATTCTCACATTATAATGATTATGATTGTAATTGTTATTATGTTATCTCTGACTGACCAGCCCTGTCTGTAGCTTCTTTTAGACCAACTAATTTGATTAGGTTATACTGCAGTTCTGGAGTAAGTGCTACTCCAATATGTTGGAGAACATTCATAGCTCCAGACAGCTCAGTTAGGTTTAGGATTCCCCAGGAATCTCCACATCAGTTATCCAGTAAGGAGCAGGCAGCAAGGTGATGGTATGTGATTCCATCTGAGGAAAGCTAAACGTGTCGCCTTCTCTGGCCATATCGTTCCACTCTACAGAAAGGTGGTAACATTTTTTGCTCTATGGGTTTGTTGCAGGACTACATGTCTTAATGTGGTCATTTAGAGACCAGTCTTGACTGCTTAAGCTTCCAAGTCACTGAGGAATGTAGAGTGACACCAGTGAAAATAGCCTACTCTCTCATCCTCTGCTATACTGCTGATCAATCACCCTCTAAGGAAACTGGCTTAGTGAAAGCTCTGAGAGTAAGTGGATCATTTGAGATTTTTTTTTTTCATTCTGGTTTTGCTCACATCTTTCTCTTGGTAACTGCCCTTATTTAAGAATAATTACATTGAAACTGTGTCAGGGGTGGACACTGGAGAGCAGAAGCAACTTGAGCTTCTTTCTAAATTCCTATTTTGCTCCTTTCCAAAGAACCATCTCAGGAGACTCAATTAGAATAAAAATTATGCCACATTGTACAACTTTTGGAAAAAATAAAACAAAACATTCTTTAATCTGAAATAATTAGAAAATCAGACTGAACAAAGATGTAGAATATCCTGTGACAGGTTTTTTCTCTGTCGTTTGCACTTTTGGCAATTTTAGACTATTTTTTAGCTGTGATTCTTCTGATGCCATAAAAAGCTGTATAGATAGAAATAGCTACACCTCTGGAAGATGTATTTTCAGTTTTTATATCTTTAAGCTCTCAGAAGAGCATCAGTTGCTTTAGCATCTGTGCTAAAGATTGATTCTTTGCTCTGTATTGGAGAAATACCAAGTTTCTAAATATGCACAGGTAAGCCTATAGCTGTAGTTTGCAGGATACTTGATAGCATCTTATGAATGGAAATAAATGCTCCTAATTCCTCTTCTTTTTGCATATTTAATAGTAATATTGGAAGGAAATGTTTTGCAATAAGTAGAACAAATTGCTTAAAATGACACATCCACTTCTGAGCAGTCTTTGGTGTCCTTTCACTAATGTAATGATTTGTCTAACCACAGAACAGATTTCCAAAATCAATCAGATTCTCACAATGTGTGATCAGCAGGTGAAGAGTAAGAGAGAAAAGAGCAGGTTCCAAAGAAATTTAGTACATTTTATGACTGCCAACTGTTTTCTGTCTATATACTTTCAATCCAAGTTGAGTTGCAAGTGCACTGGTTCTTGTGATCTCAACCTAGTATTATAAACAATATTGTATATCACAAAATTGCTGCAGATTTTGCACAGTTATGGGAAATTGTTATGTCTAAGTGAGGAAGTCTGATGTTTGCTCGAGCAGTGGGGAAGTTTCTCAACATCTTGAATATTTTTTTACTTTAACAGAAGATATCAGCTTCCATTCTTCTATGTGAGTATTGTTCAGATGCAGCTTTTATAAGAACCTGGGAACATCTGTTGATAACTTTTGGTTTATTATACTTTTTTTTTCCCACTGGTGTGTTATACTCCAATTTCTCTGGAGTGAAGATGATTCTGCAGAATACCACCTGTTGTTTCCAGTTCTGTGAAAAGTTTTCAAGCTTCTTGTTAGTTATAACACCTTTCCTGTGAATATCATTCCAACAGAGTAATTCAGCCAAAGGGGGATACAGAGGTCTCACCAGGGGGAAGTCATGACAGAGCACCAAGCTGTAGCTATATATATAAGCAATTATCTGTAGCTGCTCACTATTTCAAAATAATTGGATCAACAGTGTGTTTTCTTTAAGAATAGAATAACTCTTATTGTTAGTCTTTTGGACACACATTTTTACCAGTGGTAAGCAAGGCACAGGTCTCAAATCTAATCAGAATTCATTACAAGGTCAAATGTGAAGTATTTGTGTATCTAGTATGATGATTATTCTTATTATAGATTACTTCAAACATATCCTATTGTGTTTTAGGAGTGCTGGATCTTAAGAAATATAACTAAATATAAACTTTCTTCTTTAGCAATGAAATAGGATTATACTGTTCAGTATTACTGATTTCTAGGCAAAAACTTGTGTGCTTCCATTTTGATGTATATAGGTTCTGAACTCTCCCTTCAAATTTCAAGTTGAATTGCAAGTAGAGTGCTATTAAAATTTAATACCTTTAAGAAATTTCTGATGATATGCTGCATGCTTTTCATTATGGAGGTAGAAAGAACACTGAGTTACATTTGAAACATGGCTTTTTAGTATTTGGATTACCCAGCATATTTTAAGTGTTTTAGAGACATATATACCTGTTATATACCTGTTAACAGAGAGAGAATAATTTTTTTCTCTTTCAATAAGAAGAACTAAATATATATGTATTAGGATTATCATCAGCTGTATTTATGATATCATTGATAATCATTAAAAATAGTAAATATGTGTGTAGAGAATACTTTAGTGTAGTAACAACCATATGCTATAATGTTCCCATGGCTACTGCCTTATTTTATCATCAGGAGAGGAGAGAGAGTATCTTGGATCTAAAAACATTGAATTGTTTTTAATTTGTCTTTGTATGACACTAAGCATTTTAGAAAGGCTTACATACTTATTTGATTTCCTTTTTCCTTTGCCTTCATGTTAGTATGTTATAGCAGGACATAATGCCACCTGTTCCATCTACATACAGTGAGAACTACAGAGATGATGTTTAAAAAAACCATTTCCTTCCAAGTTTCTCTATTTTTGGGATAATTTTCTACTTACATCTAGTGACACATTATAATAATTCTTTTTTAACAATATCTGGAGATACAGAATCCATATTTCTATCACTGGTTTGTTTTTTTGTTTTTTTTTTAAATTAGAATCGAAGCTAATGCTTTTGGTCAGCATTTCAATAGTTGGTTTTATTCCTGCAATGTACATTAACTATTTTGGTAACTTTAAGTAGTGTTATTACTAGTTGGTCTCCATGATGTTTTGCCAGAAACTGCCACAATCCCAAAGACTTTTTCTCCAAATTTCAGAGGGATTAAGAGTAAGAATTTTGCAACATAGATATGAAGTTTATGCCAAGGTTAGTCTAGCTGTAATACGTGGATGTACATTACTTCCAATTGCTTGCTCTTTTATCTTAAAAGAAGAATTATCTATTCAAAATAAATTCAAAGTGCAGAGCTGAGCCCACATGAAGTAGCACTGCTGATCTTGAATAGTGCAGTGTTGACTTTTTGCCAAGCATATCTTATCTGTCATTCAGATGTCAGTTCTCTAATTCCAGGCACTTTCCTGTTGCACAGGCCAGAGGAAGAATATTGTGTGTGAAGCAATAAAACACTGAAAATCCAAATACTTCAGGCATGACCAGTATAAAATTATCTGAATATCCTTTTTATGTTTTCATGATTCTTTTTATGAAGAGTTAATGTATAATCAGCCAACTTTCTGCTTATTTTTCCAAACCTCCTTCTGATGGACTCTGCAGCTAACAGAAACTGTTTATCACAGTACGCTTATGATGTGTTAATATTATTTTTAATTATTTTTTGAAACTATTTTTTCTAATTGCAGCATTGTTTTTGTCTTAATAGGGCAAAAAAACACAATAAAGGTTCTAAAAGTTTTTTGTTCTAAAAGTCTCTTTTAGTGACAAAAGTAATTCTTTCTTCTCTGTACTATTTTAAGAATTTTATATAAACAATAACTTTTAGTCAATGTTTTTAAAAAATCAAATTAAAAGCACTAATGTTATCCATCATGCATATGGATCAATTTAAAAAATAGGGATCTCTTCAATATGAGTGAAAGTTTAGCTTTCTCTCAGTGACATTTCCAATATTTTTGTTGATTAGATAAAAGCTTCTTTGTGGTTTTGTTCATTTGAGAGCATAGTGGAAGTGAAGGTGAATAGACAAATAGACACTGCACCAAGATTCTCACAGAAAACCTTTCCCAAAGAATGGAGTAGACAGAACCCGTTCCCAGCTGTCTCATTTGCTGCCATTTGAATCAGAAGAGAGATGCATAAAATGCTGAAAACAGTACAAGTGACTGTTAGAATTGCTAGGCTTTTGTGTTTATTTACACAGATGTAATTAAACAATGTGCAGCACAAAAGAGAATTAAGTCCAGTAACCTTTACTGCAAAATTAGTTTACATGACAGTAACTATTTTTAAATAATAAGGGAACAACAGAAACTATATGAGGAAATGTGGTGAAGCAAAGTTCCCATTTGTCTTGAGTCATCTTTAGGAAATTGTTAAGGATTCAGCAGGAAAAAAAATTACAAGTTAATGGAACTTAGATTTGATAAATCATGCAGTTAGGAAGCAGAGGCATTAAAAGGAAAGCAGAGGCATTTGTAAGGAAAATGTAAAACTCTATCTGTCATCAATAAAGTTTCATTGCTTGCATTGAGCAGGGCACTAGGATTTTAGATCACAAGTTGCTGTTTTAGTTATCCATGCCAGGAACTTTGAGAGGGTCCAGTGAAGTTTGAAGACTGATTTTGCTCTCCCTATTTCCTCAGCTAGTCAACCATGGCTTACATTTAGTGCTGAGTCTCATCCCTTCACCTGCTTGTTTTGGACCTGATGGCTCTGTCTAAAATTCTTGGACATCTATTTCAGTCTGAGGAAATTGCTTGTTGGTGCTTTCTCTTTTGTCACTAATGTATCTATGAAGAACAATTTCATTCCTTCTCTTTTCTCCAAGTTTTTTTGGCACTGAAATCTAGGCAAAGAAGCTGAGATGGAACTATGAATGCAGATGCATATTTCCCCCTTATCTCTATGAATTTGTTAGGACACTGTATGCACTGCTGAATAAAGTCAATACATTACAAGTACCAGCTTAGCTGGCTTTCAGCTAGAAAACAAGTGTTAGCTACAGGTTACAGAATAAACACAGATACAGGAAGAACATTTCAACATGAAAATTAACATAGAGAAGCACAAGAAAATTTTATAAAGCACACATTAACTCTCTCAGTCCCATTTTTCAGTGTTTATTCATGAGTGGCACAGGGTCAGGAGCAGTTTCAAGCCCTAAGTGATCTTGGAATCTTAATTTCTACACAGCAGTGCTTCGATATGTTCGGGTTCTGCAGTGATAGGTGTTGTCCTAAATCTAGAAGTACATTTAGAGAAGTTACAGCAAGAAAAAGGAATATGAAGCCCTGGCAGAATACATATGTATACCACATCTTTTCTTCAGCACATACTTCCCTGGCAACAATATTAAGCTAACAAGACTGTAAGACTGGTGTCATTATGCTCCACAGACCTGCTCATATGTCACTTATAATTGAGATCTTGAGATTCCTAGGGATTAAGATTTAGCAGTGGTCACAAGAAAGTCTCATCAAAAGCTGAAACTGAATCCGGACCATCTAGTGGCAAGTTGGATTCCTGGATATTTTCTTTCCCATGTGATTATTCCTGCTCTTAAATGAGCACTGCCTCATTTGAATGTGGCAAATAGAAGGATAAGTAAAAAGTGAGGAAATTAATTTAGCTCAACTCATTTTGCAGATTTTCTTGAAGCATGTGACAAGAGCAGGGGAGCAGCAGAGACCTATTTAGTAAAAAAATCCAGTGTTAAATTCTATTGTATTTTAAAGAGCCATTGCATAAATGTAATTCAGGTTTTGTTTCTAAAATGTTCACCATTTCACTGATAATATGCACTGTTTATTCCTCATTGGAAGGAGAGATAAAATGTCCTTTTTTCCAGAATTTATTTTTCTAAGGGTTCTTAAAACATGTGGCTATAATTGTGCAGTCTTTAAGCTATACCTGTCCTTTTACCAGATTTATTTTTCAGTTATTAGAAAGAGTATCTATTAGAAGAGTTGCTTAGACATCTGAACTTCAAAAGATTCATTATATGAGCAGATACAAGTATGTCATGAGTCATGGAGAAAGCTGGGGGGGAAAGGGGGGAGTCCCAAGTATAGTGTTAAAATCTGCTGGATGTTAAACAGATATATCAGATTCAAGGCTAAGCCTTAGGGAGCTTAGGTTTTAAGGTGGTATCCAGGAGTTTTTTCTTTTGAATGCGACTGTTGAGTGTGTATGTAACATTTTTCTGCAGAGAGAAAGCTGACATTACAGGTGGGTGAAGTGAAATTTAATGGGTTAAAGTTGTATCTTGATCCAGATTTGTAGGGAGATAAGAGAGGAACTGTAGTGCTGAAACACAAACATACAGTAGGTCATTGTGGTTCTTATCTGTGCCTTGCTTCTTACACTCAATATATACTGAAACATCAACACACAGAAACCCAAAGATGTACAGTTGGCTGTATTGCAGGACCCACGTGGATTGTTTCTCTCAGAAACAGGTTTTTTCCTCTAATTGACCCCAGATGTTTGGATCTCTTTCATTTAGAACAGTAAAAGCCAGAAAGCCATAACTGACAGCAAGCCTTTCCCTTTCACCACAACTTGCGCAGATTACAGTTTCTCTGAAAAGTGTCTCTGGAGTTTTAGAGCTTTCTTATACACAGTAACACCATCTAGAATTAACAAGCATTGCTGTGTGGCAGTTCTTTTATGCACCTGGGTAGCAAACTGAGAATTAGCTGCAGTGTGATTCCATACTGTCATTTATTTAGAATTATTTTAGCCTTAGAAAAAGATATGACAAAGAGTAATCAACTTCATCTTCTTTTTTGAATCTTCGATTATTAGATCAGTTCAGTATTCCTAATAGTTTCCTTTCATTATCAAAGAAGTATGGTGTTTGTGAAGCAGAATAAAAGTGCTGAAGTTCAAACAAATAGTACCATGTATTGTCTGCATATCTCTCAGGAATATTATAAAGAGAAATTTCAGCATTACTGAGAAGAGTAAACATAAATTTAAAAAAATAAGAAAGAAATCCAATGACCCTTAAGGAACCAAAGCTAGAAATACAGTAATAAAGACACCAGAGACTTGACTCAAAAGATCCTCTTTTGTAATGTTTTCCTGTGTAGATGTAGGCAAATCTCTTTGTATTTCCATTAACCTTCAAAAAACTGCAGTACTGACTCGTTCTTTGTTTTTGTTGTTTACTTCTTTTGTTTTGTTGTTTAGAGGCATTGGAGGGAAAAAAAAGTAATTTTTCCATCATTTCTTGGCTTATTATTCCTACACTAACTTTTCTTTGCTTTCCAGCTCTAAAAATCAAATATAGATCCTGCAGATCTACCAACTGCAGGAAAAGAAGTTGGGCTCCCTCTTTCCAGGAGGCCAGTTTGACAACAATCTTAATCACTTTATAACCCACAGTGTGCCATTAGTTGGAGAATAGAACACAGATCTGAATTAAATGCAGTGCCACTCATAGTCAGGAGTCCTTTGGAGCTGTTGCCATTACAGTAAGTTATTTTTATTACTGCACAAATGTATTGATTTATGAGCACACAATAAATAAATAAAAAAAAAGGCATATTTATAACAGAGAAGAAAGAAATATGAGGAAAAGGAGAAATGTAAATTCCTCCACATTGTGTTTTTCAGAGTAGCCAATGTTTTTAATGAATCAAAGAAAATATATATCATAAAACTGAAATGATAGGTCACAGTAACTAGGAGTAGAAAAAACTCCTGGAAAACAATAGTGTTTAAGTTCTTTACTGACAGATCTCATTTAAAAACAGACTAAATGTCCTTTGTCTTTCATGCAGATTATCAGAATTGCCTGAGTGGTTCAGCATAATTCCACTCTTACACCTTGGTGCAATGTCAAACCAGAATTTTGTCTGAAGCAGACAGCAGGCCACCACCTGGCTGACATTTATCAGTATTAGCTCTATTCTTCTAACAGTACTCTGAATGGAATTTTGTTTTCATTGTCCATGGGAGTTTTGAAGAACCATATATATCTGCTACTGACTAGGTACCAACCAGTACTCAGTATGCAGATGGTTCTTTATCTGTACATAGCAAACCCTCCAATGAGCACGCATTGGAAATGCTGCTCCTGTTTAGCAAGTCAGAAAACTGAAACACAGAATGTGTTAAAAAATATCGATGGCAGGACACAGCTGTTCTGTATGGTTACCTGTTAGCAGAGCATGCTACTTGACTTTCACCAGATTTGCTGGTAGTAATTGTAGCATAACAGTCTGACCTAGCACACACAGTATATAAATTATCACTTCAAGACAGGGATATGGATTTTTTCTATCCCATTGTTTTCTAACTATTCTCTCTTCATACATACACAACTGAAGTCTTGTGGATTGCTCCATTTTTGGATGGAAAATAGGTGGGCTTCCAAATACTCTATTGTTGTCTGTTAACAATTCAGAAATCAAGCAAGTATACTGACACTGTATTTTATATTTATGACACTGAAATTAAAACTTTGAAAGGTCTTTTATTACCAATAAAAGTAAAAGCAAATGTGTACATTTGATTAAGTAAAACCACCTTAAAATCTTTCCTTGCTGACATTCACTAGTTTTGGAAGAAATAATTTGGTTCCAGTGCTGCACTCTTAGCCTGTCTCAGCCAAATGCTACAAGGTCTTAAGTGTTGCCCAAGCCTTTGAAGGTTTCAGAGGGTCTTTAGTAATGCCATAGTCCTTATGCTGGCAGCCAGCCCAGGGTGGGTTCTGCAGCAGCTGTGTATCTGTCAGGTTTCTGAGTGTGTGAGGAGCACAGGGCAGGGTGCTGCCGTCCCCAGGCAGCTGCGGGAGAAGCAGAACCGCCGTGCTGGGGTCGGGGCCACCGAGTAACAGGCACCAGCTGGGCTCCTGTCCTTTGCCATGTGGCCCTTCTCCTTCTACTCCAAACCTTTCTGGCAGTGTAGGCACATTTCTACCTTATGGACAACCTCAGTTAGAGGTGTCAGTCCTAGGGGCACTAACTCTGCCTCTTTTTCTCATCTTAGTAATCACTGTTAGCAGCAATTTGCCATGTAGACATAGCAACTAGTGGTTGCCCTTACAAGTCTTGAGACTAAAAAGGTTGTGGGAGAAAAACTTCGCAAATAAAATATTATAACAATTGGAAGGCTTTAAATATTGCAAAATGGAGAAATGACGTCTTTGAAGCAATAATCAAGCATTTAAATAATGTACTAAACTTTTATGCTTCACAGAAGATACATGACAGCATGCTGTTGTTATCATTATTATGGATGTTTATCTTAATATTTTTGGAGACTCAGCTGTCTTCTTTGACAGGCTTTTCAAGAATGGACAAAGAACAAAGCTGAGATTTGTCTGCTTCCTAGAGATTTTAAACAGAAGAAAGAGGAAGCATGATGGGTTTCAATGTTTCCTCTAATTTTTATTTTTGTTGCCTAATATTAAATAATATCTTCTTTGATTATTTTTTCATGTGGAGACTGAGTAACCTCTAACTGTTTACTTAAAAATAAAGTTACAAAAAAAAAAAGTAAAATCAGCTCTTTTCAGAACTATCAAGATTTGGGCTCACTTACTCAAAGACTGCTGGTCAACACACCTTCAGGATTTTTCTCAGTGGCTCATATTCCCTTCACACTGGCAATATAATCTAACACCCTCCCAGAGCTGTCAAGAAAAGGGAGGCAGCAGGACTGCTCCGTGTCCATCCCTCTCACTGCACCACAGGCAGGATCTGCAGCATGTTCTATGTGTTATTCTTCACACCTTGTGCTCATATGCAGGTGAACCTGGGGGCCCCACAAGTCTGGGACCTGTGAGATCTGTGGAGGGCACAGGGAAGGAAATGGGACCTCATTTTGCACAATGCAGCTGTAACTGGTCTGTCTGCAAAAGTGCATGAGTACTTTAAAGCAGCAATCTCAGTTCAAATAAAAGTCAGACTTTTCTTGGCAATTGATTAAATAAAAAAAGGGGGAGAGCAGAGTATAAAGGGAACAATTATACTTTAAGTTAGACTTTAAGTGGATTTAGGTGGTTTGTTTCCAACATACCTCTCCTTGTCTATTGATCAACATCCCCTGGGATCAAGATACCTTCCTGAAAATCTGCTCTATTTCCTTCTCCATCTCAAAAATAAAGACATAGCTGTATTGCAGTGAACGTCTCTACCTAAGAAACTTTTCTCTGCATTCCAGTCTCGTCCTGTATATCCTAGAAATCAAAAACTCAGTGAAGTATTTTAGAAATGGAATAGTTCCCCACTGCTCTAAGGCACCTCAGATATAGCCTTAGTCTGAGCTCCTCTTTCTTTCCTGTTTCCTGTGTTTCAAACAGACCTTTAAGATCAACAGACCCACATATTTTTATTAATTCCTTTTCTGTAATGTTTTATGGTTTTATCACTGGTACATTTTTGCTGCCATTGAAATACTACTTGTGGCCAGTCTACCTTTCCTAACTATCATCCTCTTCATGTTTCTGTCATACTCACAATGTGTCTTGGCCTCCATTTAATCCTTTATCAGTTTTCTGAACTCTGTGTTGATCTTCCACTAGTTCCTTTGTACCATTCCCTTTCTGTCAAGTCACTCTGAAAATTTTTTTTCTCCTTAGCCCTTTTTCTCTGTCTTCTCTTATATGGAGAGGTTACCTGATTGTCTACCTGCATATTTTTTTTTCCAATAAAGGGCATCAAATACACAAAACCCCACGACTAAGGAAGATCATTCCCTTTTTATGATTTCCAGCATCAATATTTGCAACCTTGACATGAATTTATTGGCTTCTACTGTGGAAGTTACAACTACAGTATTTGATTCTCCTTCCAATTACATCTATTTTCATATAAATCCATTTGATTCAGTCAAGTTATTCTTAAATTAGTAATATAATTGAGAAGTAATTGAACTAGGAGGTCAAAATTTGGATTTATCTCCCTCCAACCTTTTGATTGGAATATTCCAAAAAGACAGAATATTCCCAGGGAGAAGTTAAATAGAATAAATTTACAGCTTGGTAGTAGTTTTTTCTAAATACCTGCTTCTAAAACTTTATTGCAAAGCTACTATCTGTATGAATTTCTTTCACCTCTTAGTTTTGTCCTTTCTGTTAACATAAATCCTGGATATATTATGAGATTTTTTTAATGCTGAGGATAGCATATATTAATTTTGTTGAGAACATTTTCTGTGGATGAGAAGAGACAGTGAACTGTGATCCATATGGTCAATCAGAACATATTTATTTAGTCTGCAAAAGGAAATTTGTCTGCCATCTTCACTTGCATCTTTTTTCCTTCTCATAACTGCCCACATTTGTTTCACATAAAATAAAATTAAAATCTCAAATAGCTTAAAACAGAAAAGTGGTTTCCAGAGTGTGTGCAATATGAGCAACTTGTTGTATTACAACTAGTTGTATTACAGCTCTCAGGTACACATATTTTGTAGTGAGATTCATCTATGAAGCAATGAACCATAAGTCAAAAAATTTAGAGCATTTGTTACATCTACAAAGTATTGCCTTCAAGTTATCTGTTACCAGTACTATAATAAGCTTTAAAATAAATTATTTTAAAAATTTTAAATTTTTAAAATAATATAAATTTCATCTGGTTTTCAGGTAAAAACATCTCAACTTTTAGATATTTTTGGCTTTCCAATGTTCTAACATTTTCTGGGGTTTTGTGTTTTGGTGGTGCATTTCTTTAACCAAAGCAACAGATGTTCATTCCTTAGATGTTTAAAAATTACCTGTAAGAATTTCACATAATATGGGAATAAGGACCAAATTAAAAGAACTCACCTGCAGGACTGCAAAAACCTAATTGTAAGACTTCTTGATTGGATTCAGTGAAAGTCAGGTGCATGTGATTGCAAATAACCAACAGCTGTATTTATCTATGCTCTTTGGAACTAGCACACAAAAATCTCAGTGCACAGTTAGTTAAAGCCCTCTGCCACAACATTCATCAGTGAGTATCACCTTAGTTGTAATACCTTTTGATACCTGAGCCAAAAAGAAAAAAGGTATATTTTGTCTATTTTTTCTTTTTTTTGTTGCTGTTTTGTAGTAAGCCTTGTATGTTGCTGACAACAGGCTATGATTTCCAGAGTCTGGAAATTCTTTGAGATACATTCCCATCCAATTCAATAATTTATTTAGTATATAATGATGCTCTAATTTAAATAGGCATGTTAACAGACAGAAGAGCCACAATAGATATATTATCTCATTAGTGCTACTGGGCCAATTACTAATTCACAAATATTGAAACTAGCACTGATAGAGATAAATTAATTTCTCATAATTTAATAATGCTAATTGCAGGAGCAGTGAAGACCTACAACTATTGGTAGTAGAGCAATGTGAATTTTAGTACAGAAATGTAAAGTCACTAATGTTTTTTCTCTACATTGCACAATATTATGTCTTTAGATACTTCTCTGTTTAATTTTTTTTGCATTTTTTCTGCTATTTTATCTTTTTTTATTTGGGTCAAACTCTTCAAGTAGACAACCCTATTCAGTAGAAGTCATGGATGGTTTTATAGTTAAATGACAAAGAGATTTCAAGGTGGTTTTTTTACCCATTCTGTATTCCCAAATGACAAAATATTAATGTGAATTGGTGTCACTTAGTCGTTCATCAGCTTCTCTGAATTCAATTTCTTTATTAAACAGAGAGGTTACTTCCTATGGGAAAACTGTGCCATAACAGTTTCTTGCAATAATATTTTGTAAATTCTGATACATTTAAAACATGAGACAGAAATTGGTTTTCTAGTCATCCATATATGGCTAATGAAAATGAACAAATTTTGAGAAGGCAAAAATCAGTGTCTTAATAACCTGCACTTCCCTAGCTGATAAAAGGCCTTATTTTGAACATAGTGGAAATGACCCTCGAAGTCCAAACTTCTACTAAGAAGTTTCATTAAAGTACATAAATTACAACAACTGTCAGAGATGGCATTAAGTATTCAATAAAAGTAGACTTAACACAATTAATAGCAATTAAAATTATACTTTTATGATGTCAGCCACCAGCACTGTAAAGACATAATTGCCTGTAAGGACTTCTCTAACCATATTTATCCTCTAAAACTGTCCAATTTATATGAAAAATGCCAAAAACATATCCCAAATGGGTACCATTATCTTCTTGGATTTTTAAAAGTGATCTGTCTTTATCCAGCTCATGCACATTAAGCTAATTTACTTTAATTAGTTTTTTTCTCATTGTCTTAATAGGCATGTTGATAAGGTTTTATTGGGGAGGGGGAAGGGGAATATCAGTTGTTTCTTTTTCTGACTATGAGTGTTCAACTCTTTTCATTTAATATCTTTAAGAAGCTGTGACCTGGAATCCTGCATGTAGATTTTGCCTGTTCATACTTTCTCTCTTTGTTTGTCAGATACAAACATACTGAATGATAAAATGTTTAGTCTTTTTGTAGAAATGTAGGACACCTGTAGTTTGGCTGATTAGCTGATAATTAAAGAAGACAGAATGCCATCCTAAGCTGTGCTGTGAAAAGGAAGTTTGCTCTGGACATAACAAATTACACAGTTGTGTTTCTCACATCAATAGAATGTCCATTAAATAATGCTGAAGTCTTCAAACAATATTAAAAACAAAATACAAGGGTGTCATCCACAGGTAGTTGTCTGACTTTGAGATCTAGGTTCAGCCTTCGAATTTAAATACAAAGTTAACTTCTTCCACCTCCTGATAAAATTGGGAAAACCTGGTAATTGATAGCAGGAGGGAAGCTCCTCATCTAGGTCTTTGGAATTACCCCTGTAGATATATAAATCACTCTATTGCTGTTCCATTGGGTTTCTGCTGTGTTTATTGCTGAGCTGTCAGCAGTTTGCATGTGTGAAGTTTAACAGAGACTCTTCCTCACTCTACTGTCTTCAGGAATATTCTTTATTGATCTGATAAAGTTTGCAAATGTATGTCCAGTGTTTTGACAGCATTCCTGCGTGGCTATTCTTTTATTCTGTAAATTTTCTTACACAGAATGTGATAAGCCAAACCATTACAGTGGTTTTACCAGATTGGATAGTAATATTCTCCTTGCTTTTCAAAATACATTTAAGATTCAATTTAAATATTTTGCAATACACAAAAGACAAATTGATGTCTAATTTATGCTATTGGATGGAGAGTTCAATTTTAAACCAGCATCATCACACAGTCTAAAAATCAATAAACTATAAAGACTGCTCAGAATAGGATTACATACAAATTTATGACAGTGAAAGTAGCCCTGCATTACTTTAAAGTTGTACAGATATGGAGAGTTTTAACACTGTATGGGCTTCTTCAGAAATTAAAACTTTGCTTTTGATAGCACATCCTAAGAAAAGCACAGAATTTAATGATGGAAAAATAGTAAATACTGAAGAATTAATCCCTGAATCAATTAATTGATTCAGAGGATTCAATTGAAAATAATCAACTTCAACTTCACTTTGGATATCATTAAAATAACTTGATTTCACTTCTTATTCTTAAGCATTTACTTGAAGAATGCTATAGAATGTTACCTGTTTTTAATGTAGTGTATCAGTTTTGTCTCATGATATCAAGTCTATATATAAGGTCTAAAATTGCTTTACAGCCATGGAATGGAATTATATTCAAAGTGATTGTAAAGTATTCTGGGCACCTGAAGTATTTTTATGAAGCAAATCTAAATGAGTACAGTAATTGTTTTTATCCCTGTTACAGTAGTGTACTGCTAACTTTGTATTACATCACATTAACTTAATTATTCATAATTCATCCAGAGTATTTTCTTACATTGAGTCTATGTCTTTCTGCTACAGGAAACAAGCTGATTAGGTTTCATTTCCCACATTTTATTTTTCAGAAGATATTTTTTGCTTTGCTGTCTTGAGTTGACTTTTACTAGGAAAATTTGTCTCTTTTTTGGAGGAAGAAAAAAAATTAATTGTATTGAGAATAACTCATTGGCCAACATAACAAAACATAAATGTTGAATCAGAGACAAATTTCAAACTCTTATATTGACAACTAAAGAACAGAACTTCAGCTGGTAGTTTTCATGGCTCAAGTACTTTCTTTCAAATGAAATTGAAGTTGAAACATTGTTAAAATGAAGGTAAAAAAACTTTAAAATCAAATAAGATTGTCAGGATTAAGCCACCTAATACATTGTGCGTAAGTTTCTGTGTATGTGTGTACAAATATGTTTTCATTACACTATAAAAATTGGATATTAAGCTCTATAGTACATGTACTTTTAAAATTCTGCTTACAAGATATTTTTCAATATAGCTGTTTTTTGGTAAGAAGGGAGAAGAAGAAAAAAACAATTAATAAAATAACCCAAAAACACTAAGCGTAAGACTGACAGTTCAACTTGAAAAATTTAGCCAAGGTCGGAGGCAGTGCCAGGGTATTGTGAATGAATGCACAATTTTTTCTTCTAGAAGATAAGATAAAGGCTTGAATATGTCTATTCTTATTTTAAATGACAAAAAGTCAAAGAAACAAAATAGGTGTCTGGATTTTTTTTGGACAAATGTTTGAAACTCAAATCTTTACTCTTAAGGCAACTTCTAAAGGAGACCTGCCTCCTAGAAACATTCAGTGTTGTTTATAAAAAACTTCCTTGAAAGTGTAATTCATTATAGCCCTGAGAACTAGAAAGTTTTAGCTTGTTCTTGGGATTTTTGCAAACATTCAAGGCTTAATCACTTTCTGGTTCAGAAGCTAAAATCTAGACAGAACACTATGGAGGAAGGAGCTGAGTTTCCTTCAGTAAATTTAGGTGTTCAGTTCTGACTTTTGCTATGCTGAATTTGGTATCTGATTTTACTGAAATATCTTTCCAAGGCCACTATCAGTAGAAGTTGCATAATAAGAGTGCAAGAACAGAGCAAGTGTTTACACACAATTCCATGAAAGAAATCAGATTTCTTGAGAGTAGCACCTGAGCCCTCCCTAGTTCTTCGAGAGAAGTTTTGGGGGAACTTTCATAATTTGTAAATAACATGCAAATGACATACCAATTTCATGTTGTCTGCCTCTCAGTGATGTGATTTGTAATTCGTTTAGACTTCTGCATCTAATATTTATTGAATAAAATCACTTGTCATAATGGAATTGACAATTGAAAGTGATGACATTGAAAAATAAATTAGCACTAGAAAATAAGTCTTGGGATTTCATTATAAAAGCAAAAGCATTCCAAGGCAAATGGCATAAGGAGCCATAAGTATTCCAGATGGTAAATTATTTTCTATATGACTTTCAGATTTATCTCTAAAAGATCAGCATTTTTTATACATTCATAAGATCTGCCTTTTCTTTAGCTTCTCAGTATTGAAAAATACTTTTTTCATGGATGTTAGTCTGTTATAGCCTAAGAAATATTTCCCAGATTTGTATGCTGATTATATAAGCAAAAATTTACTGGGTTATTGATGACATTGGAGACAGTTATTTTGCAATTTAAAATTAGAAAATCTGAATAAATCAAACTATGGAAGTCATGATAAAACTGAAAGTTTAAGTCAAAAAGATTGAGAATGTATTAGCCTTTGCTATTTTGTTATCTTTTACTGTGTTACATCAAGGTGTATGATTGCCTTGAAATCAGCTGTTGCAATTGATTCTTCTCAGATTGTTCATCTGCTGTTTCCAGATGTTAAGCTTCTAGTTCCTAACAGAAGTATTATTTATATATAATCCTGAGTTACTTATTGGTAAACTTCTCATTTCTATTACACCAGTCTTCAAGGTCATCTACTCTTTCCTGTATGATCTAATAGTCATTTTCTTTATTGGAGCACCTCTGCTTACGTTGTGTCATCCATAAATGTCATCAGCATGCTCCTACTATTTTTCCTAGAAAGACCACTAATGAAAATATTAAATCACATAACTGAAAAATCAGGCTCTGAGAAACTCATCCATGTCTGGCTTTTGCCACTTTGTCAGCTATCTGACCTTCAGACAATTCTTCTGCTATCTAACCTCTATTACAGTGAGCTCAGTTAATGTGGCATCCTATCAGTTTGCTAATGGTGATGAATGAATGCTACTGCATTTCCTATTTTCAGAAAGAAAACAGGTATTTTATTAAACAGAGGGGCAGGTTAGTCTAGTTTTTGATGCATGAGATACACGTTGGGTAGGAAAAGTAAGAGACTTCTAAAGAAAGAGAACAAGAAGCATATCCAGGCAATAAAAAGGGGTTTTTATTCCCACACAGACTGTGTTATATATATGGACACAGTTTCACTCATTCTTCTTCTGTGTACCATTCACATCTGTTTCAGACAAATATCTTTCCCTGATGAAACAGCTTATCAGGGAGGACTGTTGAATTATGTATTCCCAGAGAAATCCTCAATACCCTTTTTAATAAAGGAGGTAGCAGTACCATAACAATGGACCTTTTAAAGTACCCTTAATTAGTAATGTTGAGGCAAGAAATGGTAAATTGCAGTGACATAGAATTGCCACCCTGATACTGCCATGCTATGCAATTGAAATAAGAAATCTTTAATATCTTGTTCTTTATGAATGGAAAAGAGAATATCTTTAAAAATCATAATGATAAGGAAGAATCAGTCAAAGGTCAGGTTGAATGGTGCCCTGAGCAACCTGATCTAGTGGATGACATCCCTGCCCATGGCAGGGAGTTGGAACTAGATTCTTTAAGATCCCTTCCAACCCAAACCATTATATGATTATATGGAGTACACTTGTGACCTGGACAGTTAGATATTTTTTTCCATACTACTATGTAGCTAAATTAAATCTTGCCTACAAAATAAACACCAAAAAGTACTAAAATTGCATTGTCTTAATTTTGATCCTTTAATTTCTATTGACTCTACTTTCACCTGTTTCCTAAATGCCAATTTTCAGACTGCAGGTGATGTGAGGCACTATTAGCTTTCTTGGAGTTTTGCATGGGTTTTAAATTTGGTGGAATTGTGGCATTCTCAGGACTTCTTTTTAGTCCTACATATTATTATATAGTTATGTCTAAGTTCATTCCGATTAGCAGAAAAACTTTCATTAATATTAATGGAAAAATCAAAATGATAATGAAAGATACATTGTCTTTCAGCATCACAAAATGAAATTAAATAAATGCCATGGCACAGTAGTTCTTTTGTCTTTTGAAGATATCCCACATGCAAATGCTCATGAAAGAATCATCCAGAAATCAAGCTCTCTTTCTTCAAATACCCTTCCTACTTTTGTTTTTGGTAAGACTAAAATATAAAGATCAGAAAATCTACTAAGTTATCTACCTTTAGTTACAGAAATATTTATCTTGTCTATAGAAAGAGAATAATAAGGTATATGAGCTATTTATAAGGTATATGAGATCTTCTGATGGCACTTGACTGTATCCAGCACCATTAGCTCAGTAATGATGAAAGAGTTCAATTTGATTTAGTAGAGATTGCCTCACTGACTGTAATTGCTTTGTTGCCAATGTATTTTCTGTATACCTCAGTGCACAGACACCTGTATTAGGTTTCTAATGTTGGATGTATGCATAACAAGAAATCTCATCTAAAAATCCCTTGAAATATCATTGTTTTCCCACATTCTAGCTGAACATGTTAATTCTTGCCTGCATTAATTAAATCTGTATTGAAAAAGATTAATCAGATTTTGCTGTGTTTTCCAGGAAACACGAATTTTTTAAACCATTACAGACCAATAAGAAGACATAAATTAAATATAGTCTGTGAGAAGTTTTTTCAGAATAGATGTATTTTGCACTGAAGAAACCACTATATTTTTGCCTTCTTTTCTATTTGTATTTTACTCATGATAATGTGTTTTGCCCTAGAGATGTACACAAGGTATATATGCCATTAGGAGAATAGAAATTCTGCCAGTAAAAATCATAATTCATAAGCAGAAGCATTAGTACTTTTGTGTAAACAGTGAAAGTTGGTCTTCGGTGTTCCTGTCACTGCAAACTGCAGGGGGAAGGTGGAGATTCCAGCCTGCCCAATGTGGCAGTGAGTGTTGATTTTCTGCACATAATGTTGTTTTCTGATGAATCACACACATGCATAACTTGCTGTCAGTTTGCTGTAATTATTGTAGATCATGTACATGATCTGCCACTTGCAGCCTAATATATTATGATAGTTGAAGTAATATGTTCTGGTTATAATTGGTTGCCCACTATTGATATGGGTAATAGATCTCTCCTGTGAAATACAAACAGTAACTAGATGCACAGCATGCAGGTGAGTTAAGTACCTACACTACCTAGGAATCAGCAGGTATTCTTCATGACTTAGTCTCCAGACATATTTTTTCTGGAAGCTCAGCATATCTCTAATTGCAATTATATTTTGTGTCCATCTTGTCTCAGATCTTAGAAAAGGGGTTTCTGTGTATAAATATTTAAGTATGAAAGTAAAAGGCAATACCAAGCACTTTTCTGCAGACTTGTAGAAATATAACTGGCATAGATATCTTCATAGAATTCCAATTTATATTAGTCGAGTTGTTCTCAAGGATAAAGAAAAGAAAGATAAAGAAGAAAATCAAATTTTTAACCTGGAAACTGTGAGCTACATTTTGATGTGGCCTTCATATTACATATTTAGTTCAGTATAATCAATAGCATTAATAAATCAGTGCATTGGCTGAATTCTGAAAGGATTGTATCTCTCAACAATTAATTGATTTTTGTGTTCTCCATGTGAACACAGAAACACCATAGTTAAGTGCACAGTTGGTGCAATATTGACTTTTTCCCTGATATTTAGTCACTAAGTGTCCAAGGTTGACAAGAGCAGTTATATTCCACTGTTTTCTATCAGTAATCATATTTGCCTAGAGCATTAGTTTCCCCCAAAGCAGTTCTTGGATTTAAAGGCCTACCCTCTTTTACATATTTTATTCAAAACTTCCAAAATAATCTGGAGACAAGATTTTCAAACTTGCAAAGTACTATTAGAAAGTTTGATTTGAAAAATGTATTCTTGAGGCACGTTTGTGGTTCAGAATAAGCTTTTTCAATATCTCGCTTGGTTTCTTTCAGTAAATCCAGTTATAGGAGCTGAAGAGCAGACCATCAAAACCTCTAAAGGCTTAGCCCTCCTTTCTCATTCTCACTGATTTATACCTTCCTACAAAGACTTAAAAATAAAAAGAAGGGCAAAGGATATTGCATCCAAAACCACACACAGGTTTAACCCAGGATAGTTATCTTTTGGTTTTTTGAACAAGGTCTCTTTTGACTTTGCATATTTCAAAACTAACTTAGACTTGGATATTATTTTTGTGACATTTTGCAAGAAATCTTTCAAAATCATAAATTGCATTCTATTTTAATTAATTTTTATTTATTTCAGTCTTTTAAGTTACTTCTAAAATATATGGCAGCAGTTCTTACTGAATTTTCTGCTCTAATTACAACTTACCTAATACTAACCTGATCACCCATCAGACAGTGATTATATTTCTGCATAACTTGCAAAGCTGGTAGATATATATGAAACAATACTAATTAAATTATTTAAAAGAAATTTTTAGTTCTGTATAATTTATAATAGACAATATATTACAATATATTACAATAGAAATAGTTAAGTGGATATCATACATATAATACATAGATAAGGGATAATAGAAAAAATTATTAATTGTGAGTCTGGAGTGGAAGAAGAGTTTTACATTTTAAAATAGCACTTAAGAATCTGGATTAATTACTGTGTGTTCATATGCCTAGTTTAAACACAGGAGCTGGTAAAGTCTAAGTACCACTTTCAGAAATGCCAGAAGCTGAATTGAGGGTACAAAAAACACTTAATGTTGCATACTTAGGCTGGGATCAGCATTGGGGTTAATAGCAGGGATCCTGGTATTGCAAAACATGTCTTTCAGCTTCTTGTTGTCTCTTCTTAATACCACTACTTTTGCTGGAACAGAATTTAATCTCAAAATTTATTGGAAAAGTAATTATTTAATTTATTGGTGATGAATAGAGTTCCTTTAAAAGCCATACTCCATTTAATTCACAATATTTTGTGATTTTAGACATTTTAGAATACTAAAATTATCTGACAACTGGCTTTCAAATATATTCTCTCAAAACTGCAAAAATTTATTCTACTACCCATTCAGTGGTAATGTATGGCCACGTATGCTCATCATATCATTCTATGCACATTGGCTGTTCTCAGCTTCATTTGAATATTCATCATGATCTGTAGAAAACAATCAAGGGAGGGGCAGAAAAGTTTTGTATTTAATAATTATCATGATACTGCTTTAAGTACAGTAAAGATGCAGCTTTTATATTCCTTAATATTGCCTTCTCATATGCAGTCCTCTTTTGACTTTTCAAGAATATATATTAACTTTTGTCAACCAACCTTGCCAAATAATGGCATCAGCAGCAGAAAATATTTGTATTTCATGTAAGCAGAAAAAAACCTCTGTTTAAGAAATAAATGCACATTGAAAAGATGAGGGAGACTTTTGGTTTATGCTTATTCAGAGTTTTGTTGAAAGCTAATAAAAGTGTATAAATTACTGTAGTTTTGTTCACAATAATTTAAGCAATTAAATATCCCTTGTGCTCTTAAACTCTGTACCTTTACCGTAGCATTTTTTTTCATGCTTTACTCTTTATTTTCTATTAAGAAAAATCCAGTAGTTATTTCATAGAAAAATGTGGTCTGTTTTCCTGTTTGGTTTGGATAATGGACTTTTGTGGGATAATGTGAAAAATTTGCACGGTATGAGTGAACATATAATTGAAGAAAGAGGTCTTTTGTTCAAAAGAACCAGTATTGTAGCATGAACTTCATACTTACAAATAGTTTCAGCTGTGCCAGGTTTGAAGACAGATGCACAGTGCTGTAATTATTACACATATTTTTAACATATGTTTTGCATTATATCACAGAGAGACCTGTTCTTTAATGGTGCTTCTTCTTGTGTTACTTTTCCTGTGATACCAATTATTTTAAGCATGTATGACAGGTAGCTGGCATCTTCATAGCATCTCAGCAGGTTTTACCAGTAGCACTGTGAACACAAAAATAATATGTTAGGAGTCTGTTCTGTGGAAAAGGATATCATAGACATAGAAAAAGGACTAAACAACCTTTAAGAAAAAACCCCAGCAGCATGAGTGAAGTACATAATTTCTAAGTAATTACATGTTAAGGTTAAAATGTTGTATATTCCAAGGCTGTCTTTCAAAACTGTTCAGATTTAGTGTCATGAGCTCTAGTGAATGCACATCACTGTTAATAACCAAATTAATTAGCAGCATGTTGAAGTTCCATAGATATCATATAGATATACTTCTGTTGCAATTAAATAAAAAATGTGGTTTTGTGTAGAAAGTGGTAAATCATAATTACTAATATACTGGTCTGTCATTGGGTTTTACTGTGACAAGGTTATAAAAAAACGTGGCAACATTGTGTTTGGCTTATTTCACACATACAACAATGTAAGAATTTTGTACAGAACAATCCTATGTATTCTATATAATTGAAGGTGTATAAAACTGAATTTTTACAAATATATAGACATAAATAGCTAGTTATACATAACTATAGTATTTTATACATATTTTTCTATTTCTGTTTGTTCTATAAACTGTATGTGTGATTATAGCCTTATACATCCATGGATGGATGGATGGATAGATAGATATTCTGTGCAGGGTGCTTTATGATTACCCTGCTTAAACAGGGACCAGATGGCTCACTGCAGCCTCTTCCAACCTTCCCCATTCTGGGACTCTGTGACATCCATCCATCCATCTATCTATAACTATTTTTTTTTTTGTATATTTTTATTGTAATTTTTACATAAATTTTGCCTGGGTGGATTTTCTTAGACTTCAGGTTATCACTCTGCCTTTTGGTTTTAGGTAGTCCTTTACATCAGAGCTTCTATTTCCACTGTGGTCCCTGGTTCCTGGCACTGCTGGGATTGTGGCAACGGATCATAGTTTACCATGACAGGCTGTAAGGGCCATCCATTCATACTGAATGAGACTGATTCTGAGAACCTGGTGTTATTTATTCTCCAAAGAACTGCAACTTTTGGCTGTTTATAATTAGTTTGTTACTAAGAACTTTGGATCAATTTGCCAATGATTCAACTCAATAAACTAGTAAATGAAAATGTTTTACATTGTCTTTGGGCTCAGGACTTTTCCCAGCTGCATCTGGAACATGGCTTAAATCCTTAGAAAAGAGGACTATTCACAGTAGCCAGGATGCTTCTTTGGTGTGGTGATCAGTGTCTAGACCTATCTATTCTTTTCCTTATAACTTGTTTTATGTGGAGGGCACCATTTTGTGGGAAGGTACTTACCTGCTTAGTTTCTGTGCCATAAGTTGTTTGTTAGATAGCAACATCACTCTACCTTATGCTAACTTGCCAATTTACAAACACTTCAGTCGTGGTTACTTTGGGTTTTAAGAATCCTTCTCTATAAAGACAGAAACTGTTTGTATGGGAAAACTCACTACCTGTTTTTATCTCAAGCAAAGCAGAATGAAGTTGTAGTTCATTGTCCCGAAAATGAAAACTATTTTTCTGATGTGCAAGGTATTCCTCCCCAGTTCAAAACAATATATGCTTTCACTTAGATGTTAACATAGCAATATAATCATTCAAGTTCCAAGCTGGTAGATCTTTAAAGTTGATAGTCAAACAGATAGGATGTGCTGGATCATTTCAGTGTTTTATCCGACAAGCAGCAATAAAGTTTTATAAGCTTTTTTGCGCCACTTTTTTACATGAAATGGATTTGATGTTTTCCATCTCTTCTGTTTTCCATTTTCTCCCTGGGATAAAAGGTTCCATCTGAGAAAGTGTAATAGATATTCCACTGATGAGTGGTAAGCAAGAATCACTGTCTAGTTGTCTGCTAGAAAACAATGCCATTGCCTAACTCCAAGTGTTCTATATGTATTCAGACCTGCTGCCTTCTGGAAAGGCATCTGGGGGGAGGCAATGCTATTGCTGCCCTGTTGCCTAAACCAGAGTCATCATATATTAATTTCTATTGTCTTCTTCCAGAACCTTGTTAGAAACAAATGGATACAATTTTAATTTTCTCTTTGAAGATTGGCCATTTACAGATTTTGATAAAAACAGCTTATTTTAGTCACACACCAGTGGCCTCCACAATGCTGGGAGACTTTTCCCAGGTGTGTTGTGAGAGTTTGTGTATGAGCTGAGCTACCATAGATAACTGCCAAAAAGTACATTTCCTTTCAAAACCAGTGCACTGGTTAGTTGGACTGAGTCAGGTGAAACTGATGAATTCCACATCTGAGCACCTTAGATCTGATCAGGGATGAGCCTGTGTTGCTATTTGCTGCATTTTGGCTGCTATTTTCAGTTTTCCTTCCTGTGTTTCTGAGGACAGCACTCTTTGATCAGGCTCCAGTAAATGAAGATCAGAGCATCAAAGGGAGTTAAATATGTTGGCAGTGAGTGTCACCAAGCTTGACTTTCAAGTGTGCCATGCTAAGAATATATTCAGAAATGCTCATTAAGTGAATCAGGACAGTTAAGCACTAAGAAATGGAATCATGAAGGTAAGAATTTTGAGCACAAGATCATCTAAATCTAGAAAAAGGAAATATTCAAGAGAGCATAGAGAGAAAGTTTTCTGCCTTAAATTAGAATACTTAATTGACAGTTGTAAAGCCACACCTTAGAACTTATTCCTGCAAGTGATAACGTAAATAGAAAACACAAGGATGAATATTTCAGGTTTGCCTTCAAGCTCTTTTCTGTCTGGGGTTCAGGCTTTAAGGTCTATGGTACAGATACTCTGATGATAGATAAGAATGTTTAGACACTTGGTTTGGAAGTTAGGTACAAGTTTGTTTTGTAGTTGTGTTTATACCAAACACAAAGTTTCTCACATGGTGTGACTCAATGATGTGGTAACTGTTCACCATGCCTAAGAACACTTTTAGTATCGAGACTTCAGATTTTCAGTACCTTGCCTTTACATTGCTACAATTATATTTTTAGTATTTATCTTCTTTCTTCTTTTTATATTGTTTGCACAGTCGAGCTGTGTATGTATTTGTATGTATGTCTGCACATATATTTGAAAAAAATATGTTTACAATCCAGGATTTAAACTTAAGGAGACATTTTGTGCCTCAGTAATGTGTGAGAGAGTTTTCATTGACTTTTATTATCCAGTTCTGTATTTACAGATACCTTAGGAAATGCTGTTTGTGGTTCAGATAGAACTTGGATGCACGCATCCAATATCCACCCACATTTCAGGCTGTAGAGCAAACCAGCCTTTTGAGCTGATGTAGTATTTACCCTGTTTTCCAGAAGTTAAAAATAGGATGCTTATCCTCTTAATCTTCCTGTCAGGAATTTGGAGCCAATATTATAGAATCTCTCTCTGCTCGTTCTGGATTAACCCAGGTAGCTGGGTTAGAACTCAAGTTCCATGCAGCCACTCACTGTGCCCAGGTGAGACAGGAAGGAGAATTAGAAGGATAAAAGTGAGATGTCTTATCAGATAGAGACAACTTAATAGGTTAAGCAGGAACTGTGAGCACTAGCAAAGCTAAGTAAGGGATTCATTCTTTACTTCTCATCAGTAGATAGATGTTTAGCCATTTGCAAGAAATCCAGGCTTCATCATGCATAACAGCTCTCTGGGAAGAGAGTAACTCTGATCATCCTTTCCTCCTTCTCCTTCCTCAGCTTTTTTGCCTGAGCACAATCTCATATGGTGTGGAATATCCCTTTGGTCAGCTGTCATCTTCCAAATCCTTGTGCACTGCCAGCTGACTCACTGCTAGCTAATATAGAGGAAATTATTTCCAGAAAACACTTCCCAACAAAACAAGTACACTGCCCTTTTATGGATCATCTTGATACCCCTCCTTATAATTCCTGGGTCAGTCAGTTGAACACATATATTTAAAAAAAAACCAAAAAATCCCAAAAAATGCTCAGCTTTTGCACTTGACATATTTTCCTTGAAATAAAAAAATTATGGGTGAAATTCACATTCGTACCACATTTTTAAAATGTTGGCAGCATAATAAAATGAAAACATTGTGACATGTGAAAAAAGTATTTGCACAAATATAGGAAGTGCACTTTTTTTTTTTTTTCCACATTCCAGCCATCATATGTTATTCTTATCACTGGTAAAATCACAGCTTCCTTAAAGGCTCAGAGAAAAATTGTGTAATTTGTTTGGATTCTTGTTTGAAGAGGAGTTCTAGAAACAAAAAATTGTGACTGTTCTTTGCAAGATATACTGTACCTTTTTGTGCTTCCCCTTTTGGCAGATGTGAACTTCACTGGAATGTGAGGAAGATAAGAATGAAACAAGATTTTCAGATACTTTTGTTAGTGGCAAGAGCTTTATTCCATGTATCCATTTAATTTAATAAAGCTCTATCTTCACATGTGAAATAATCCCAACTTACTCATTATTAAAATTGAAAATCATTTTATAGTTTACTCCAGAACACTGTAAGCTTGCAATGCTTATGAAAAATACTGTCTGAAAATAGCTCTTTGTATATATTCTAAGTGCCATTATCTTTGTGGCAAATCATTATCTTTTCCATATGTTTTATGTTTATTACTGTTAAATATGTTGGCTTTGCAAAGCTATATCAGTGGGATTTATAGTACATTTGCTGTTTCATACCTCAACAAAATTGCAATGGAAAATTCATGTCAGCTGTGCTGAAGTTAGGTAGACCTTTCCCTTAAATTCTCAGAATATTGTTTTCCACAGTGGCAGAAAGGAAAGAACATTTTCATGTGTGACCTGAAAGATCATATGTGAAAGTAAATGAGGTACAGTGAACATGGATCTCCAAAATGCCACTTCTGCATTTAATATTCAATATGCAATCAACACTTCCATATGGTTCAGAGAAATAAAATTGCATTTTACAAGTGTAGTAATGTGTCAGTCCAGCAGTAGCTATAATAAATATTTTATTACAGATAATCTGCATCTCATTTAGACTTTAGGGAAGATACACAGTGTATGACCACATCACATATCACAATGCAAAGAGGAAAATTACAATAAAGAGAAAATATTATAATCTATCATACCCTGTCTTGATTTGAGACAGGTACTGAGATATTCCATAATGATCATTAAACAATTACAAAATAAAAATGTTTGACCAAAATCTTCATATCTGTTCTCATTGCAGGTTCCTGGCTCATTAGAGATCCATTCCCATGGAAAGCTGAAGGTAAGGTGAACCATCCTACAACCTCAGATTCTGGTGGGAGCTGTGTAATGGCACACCATTGTCTAACTGACAGAAGTATATATAGTCTTCTACTTACTTGTTCATTACTAATGGTTTATACTACTGTATCTAATTTATTGTTGCTGCAATAGTAGGATACACCAAAACAAAAAGTAGGGAGAAGGTCACAGTGCACAAACTTTAATGGATAAAAATGGATTGTTGAAAAAGGAATGTCCACCCTGTTACCAGACTCATCAAGGATAGAACATATTTGAATAAATTAGAAATTTCTCAAAATGACTTATTAAATCTCTTACAAGCATTCTCAAGTTTCTACAATGAACTGTTGTTGCCTATGTATGCCATACTGTGGTGCTTTTTTATGATGCCCCTATTGAGATTAATAATTTGAAAATGCAGTTTGTAGCCAGGATCTCGACTCAGCTGAAAGCACATATGGTCCCAAAATTCTAAAATGGTGTCCACTCAAAACTGTTTAAATTTGGCAGCAATCTGGCTGTGAGGAAACTTTAATCTGTCTGATCAGTACATACCTAGCAACTGCACTGTATTGAGCAATTGGAATTTGGGTTTTCTTCCTTTGGTTTTTAGCTCAGTGATTTTTCTCAATGGTAACCAAAGTCAAGTAATTTCTAGCTTGTGAACCTCACAAAAAGGGTTCATTTACAACCATATTCTGCATCTTATGACACCAAATGGAGTGTGTGTTCTTCTATATGACTACAAAAGATTTTAGAACAGCGATCAGAAACGTGTTCTGCTCATTAATGTTTTTACAGTAGCTGCCTTAAAAGAGCTACAGTTTCCTAGAGCAAGTCATTCAGAATTCAACTACTCTCTTCAAGTTTAATAGGTTGAGCTCTTTGAGTTCCCCTACCTCCTCCTGATTGATGGTTTGTTTCTTCTTTTAATACAAAATTCAGTAAAATTTCCCACAGTGAAAAGGGTCTTTTAATTATAAAACATCAGCGTGTGGGAATGATTCAATTTACACATCAGAAAAGTTCAGTTACTTGACTATAATTTATTTTTTGTGCTGATCATTTACAGACCACAGATTCTTCTTCCTCTGGCCCCCTCCCCTTCTCACTTTCTCTCATTCTATGTTAAAGAATGAAAATCTCAATACCCTGTAAAAGGCTTTAGATATTGTATCACTGTAGTCATCAGAACTAGAAGCTTCATTATCAGACTTTTTTCTACTAGCTTTTATCCCTTTCTCATTTCCTAGTTATGTTGTCATATTTAATTTAAGAGTGTCTTGTAATTGCTGAGTAATACATTTTTTTCTTTTATCTGACAAAAGGACTGCATAAATAAGGAGGGGTATAGTATCTCATTCATGAAACTGTGAGATAAGAGATATTAACAAGACATTTGCAGTTCTAATGTAGCATATTGTAAAACTGACCAGCTCTCTTTTTTACTTTTTTTTTTTTTTTTTTTTTTTTTTTTTTTTTTTTTTTAGGTTATTAACTAATTAATATTGAAATAAGTCTGGAAGGGATGGAAAATTTAAATGTTTCAATGCATTTCCTCAATTTAGTATCAGTCATCCTTATTGTTTTATTGTCAAAATATAGCTTAGGTCTTGCACTGGTGGATAAAATAACTTTTACTAACAAATATTTTTTTTTTCTAAATGTGATTTTTGTAGTAAAATCAGAAAAGTTAAATCTTACTTTGTGCTTATTATGGCCATAAGAGAAATAAGCAGTGAAGATCCCCAGAATATCAATTTATACAAATAATTTTAAATATACTTGCAGATATGTTCTTTAATTTGTTTTGTTTTTAATCAAATGGGGTTTGGACCAAGTATTATTGGATTAGACTAGGTCAGAATGAAAAAATACATGTAGAGAACTGCAGGTATGCTCCATTTGTTCTACGTTATATATATAATTCTGGTTCAGCTAAATACTTAAGAATATTTATTGGTTGGCTATTTGTTGCCTCAGATGTGTGATCACAATATCTATATTACAGAAATACATTGCTTTAATTGTTTGCTTTTTTAGTATTTTATTTAGACTATTTTCCACTTTGGAAGGGATGTATGATGTACTCTAGCAAAATATGTGAAACTTGGGAGCAGCAGTCATATCTTCTAATTATTTTCAGTTATTTGAAGGTGATCCTCCTTTACCCTGGAATAAGTACTTAAATGAAAATAACCAACACGAATTCTTGTTTGGTAATGTTCCTGTGAGAGAGAAGCTAAAAGACTGATTTTATAATATCTGTACCTGCTGCTGTTTTGAATTGCTTTTATGTAGAAACACAAATGTATCCCTGGGTAAGACCTGCAAGCCAAAACTAACATGTTTTTGTAAAATGGACCAATGTAAGATGTTCTCTTCCATTCAGCCAGTACAGGTTAAAGGAATCCAGTTTGATTTTACAAATCTAAATATCCCCTACGCAGCTTTCTCTAATTCACCTGTATCTTACTGTATCCTGCTCAGTGAAGGGAACAGTCTCAACCACATGAGGACAGCAATACAGGCATGCATCTTAATACTAAGTAAACACAGTTGTTATTTCCAAAAGATCGTTTTAAAAAACTTTTGATCCCCGAGTACCAGGCCATTGTATCTTCCATCTGACTGGCACACCCTGCTGCATGAATGCTGACATACAAGATCTCACAAATACTTACACAGAAGATGGATTCTCTCACACAAAGCTAGCATCAGATATATACAGTTACGCTGTGATTTAATTCATTACTTTTCGTTTGTTTGTTTGAATACAATTGAACTCCTTTCTTCTTCTACATCATTAAACCTAAAGCTATAAATAAGTAATGGCTTCAAAGGATTTCCAAGGCTGGTACACTATTGACACATCACATGTCCTGAAAGATGTGACCAGCCCCTCAGTACTCCTGCTGCTGTTGCAGCACCTGTCCTGGCTTTTCTTGGGGTTCTTTGGTACTCCCTATAATGGCTTCCAGGTCTATTTCATTGGCCAAGCCCTGGAGCATTATTCCCAGTAAGTCTGTGTTTGTGCACTTGTCAGCAGCTCCCAATAGTGTAAGTCCTCAGTAGAAAACTCAACTAAAGGGATAAAAAAAAGTCCTGCAATTTTTAAATATGTTTAAATCTCTGTTCTTCAAGACCATTATCTTATTAGCATTTACTACAGTAAACAGTAAGCTAAAATCAATAACTCTGTACAAAACATTAATTTCAATGAAAGTCCTTGCTCACAGTTTTCATCATTATTTTTTGTGATAATTTATTTTTTACTTCAGCTTAATACTAGCATTTTGTGTTAATTGTATTCAAGAGAGGTAAATGGTGTTGTATGCTGTGTTAAAAGTTATGTTTTAGTAGAGATTTTTATATTTAATAGATGTTCTGATGATAAAGTTTTATGGCAGAAGTTATTATTGGCAAAACCTTTCTTAATTTCCTTTCATGACAATGTATATGAGTGTTGAGTGTCTGTTAAGATTGCAATGTTCTCACCCAGTGCAAAGCTTATAGTTTCCACTGTGTTGTATAACTTTTTTGGACATCCATGGAATTTTTCATTTCGTAGGTAAGGATTACAGTGGCTTACTGTCTCCTGTCTTTCTCTCTCTCTCTCTGTGCACTAAACATTGCAGCATCCCAGGTCCTTGCTTTGTTGATAAGAGAATCAGAGGTGCATTCACAGCTGATAATAAGCCCATCTCCCTGGTGGCACTGCACATACTTCATTCTTTGGTTTCGTGATTTGCATTTCTTTTTTTCTACATTTAGCTATCTCTGTGATTACTGTTTAAATTCAGGTATGATTGCTGAACAATGCTATCAAGTTTTTGTCAGGCTACCTATATTTATGAGCTGTAGAGAGGCATGCCAGAGGAAATAATATTTTTTTAAGTTGTCCTCAAAGAAATAAACAGCTATCATACTCAGTCTTCTGAACTGTCATCTTGTCACAACAATCAGTCAGTCACCATGTCACTGGATTAATGTTTTTATATTTTTGCATGTTTCTATCACCTTTGCACAAAACTAAACGGTTTGACATATTAGATGTGAATGTGAGAAATGATTTGTCAAACAAGAAAAATCTTAGCCATGGTTAGGAAGTGGTTGAAGAAGAGTTTGGAATCTTCTCTGCCTCCAAAGCTAAGGTCCCCCTCTGAAGGCCTGAGATGCAAATCAATTTCAGCCTGGGAGTCTCACAGGCCTGAATTCCTGGACATAATTACTTTTCTGAATAGATTACTTCTCATTCTTCCTATTCAAGATCCAAGATGGGGTTAGTGATGGTGCTAGTTTCTATCTTTATAAAAGTATTTCCTTAAAAGTGGGAAAACTTCTGTATCCTCAAAATCTGAACAGTAGGAGGAAGGATCATGATTTAGCCCAGCGTTTGGTGTAAATACTTCTGGAAATTTGGATTGGAACCAGGATTCTCCTCTCCTTGTCAGATTCCACTATGTCAAGGGAAATTTTTCTAACATTCTTAGTGATGGGCAATTTGGTATACTTCTAGTACACAGCCCCTGTTGAAAACCTCTCCTGGAGATGTATTAATTTGTTAATTCAATCTCTCAAGGAAAAGAAGATATTAAGCTATTAAATTTTAGTCTGTTATCATCACAATCAACATCATATTTCTAATCAGAAGTGGCCAGAGATGTTTGATCAGTAATTAACTTAATTTTGTCAGATTATTAAGCAGTTCCTGAGCATGTCTAACTTAACCTGTTTAATAGCAGAATAACGTAAAGAGATGCCTCCTTTGTAAAGCTCAGGTGGAAACCAGCTGCTAAACCACATTTTTGTTTTACAATAAGATCAAGATTCTGAACCTCTTGGGATTGGAGCAGAAAATAGATCTCAGCCCTTATTCTTGAACCTCAGCACAACCTGCTGGCATAGCCACAAGCAAGAGACAGTAGCTGCAGAGCTGGTGCTGTTTCACCAAGGCAGGGATGCCCTAATGCATGCACATCATCAGGCCACTAGGAAGTGATCTGGGAACTGTGTCCACTGCAGATGAGATGCTTAAGGATGCAAACCACTGGGAGCTTTTCAGTGCTGGGTTAACAGCTGGACTTGATCATTTAAGGTCTTTTTCAGCCTAAATGATACTTTGATTCTCTCTCTTTTTTTTTTTTTTTTCCCCATCTTAAACCGTGAAAACTTGCTTTTCTCCTGAGGAACCGTTACTGTCTTTGTTGGTAGGACTCTCCTTTGGTGCATTAGCAGAGATAAGAGGTGAAGCCATGAGTTCCCTTTCAGAGTACAGAGCAGTGGGGAAAAGCATTCTCCTAGGAAACTGCAGCAGCACAATCCACAATTTTTAGTACTGTCTTTTTGGAACTTTTACTGTTTGGCAAAACTTGATTTTAATTCTATGGTTTGATAGAGAAGTTATTCAGTCCAGTATCAGAGAGTAAATTCTCGGGTGAAAAAATCTAGAAAATACTGTCATTGCCCTTCTGTAAAAAAATTATACTAACTGCTTAGTAAAATAATTTTACTTTCTATGTAGAAAATTCAGCATTTTCTTAGGAAAAATGTTTGCAATTGAATAGAACTTGGGGTTTGTCATGTATTATGAATGCAGTTGAATTAATTAGGGCGTAGGTGTTTTGAGTAGTGTGCTAGATTTAAAAAAAACAATTATTTTCAAGCCAATGAACTATTGTTTAAAAAACATTTTATTTTCCTTCAAGAGACTAAAATCTCTTTCTTGTGCTTTATAGCTCTTTGAACAACTTTTTAAGGCTAATTTGTGATAGATTTTGTACTATGATTTTTTGTATTTAGTCTATTGAAACCATCTAACTTAAATAGTCCAAGGGAGCTAAATCAGGAAGCATAGAAATCAAGAAAACCTGAAATTGGTACTTCAAGCTGAACCAGAAGCCAGTCAAACTCAATTTTTTTTTTTTTTTTGAAAGAACAAAGAGAGTATTTTTCTTGAAAGAGCAAAGGCCTTTATTTTTTCCCCCAGCATTCTGCTTCTGTCCTAATAAGTTGTGATTTCTGTATGTTTTGCGTAAAATAAGAAACAATATTTGAATTTTTGATTTTCTGATGTAGTTTAACAATCTCTATAGGAAGGGGTAAAGTTTTCTGAAAGGGAAATTTGACCTCCAACTCTGAAGAGGTTTGAGTCAAATTCTTCATTTAACAGTGATAGGGAAAGGCATTTTCATGCATGCTGTACTTCTTTCTGAGTTGCTGACAAACTGGTCCCAGGTTCAGATATCAGTTCAGACATCAAGAAGAGGCTTTGTGCTGGCTCAGTGTGTTAGAGGCTACTGCACAAATTATGCTGTTTACAAAGTTCATTTTAACAATATAGTAAGACAGAAAGGTAAGCAGAAGCTTTAAGGATGTCAGTAAGGTGGTGATTGATCTGATTTTCTCTTTAATAGAGAAAAACAAGAAGAGATCATGTGAATGACACAAGTCAATGAACCAGGTGAAACTCCCTAGAAATTAGGGACCTGGTTGGTTATATTGAGACTCCTCAAGAATTTTTCAGCAGTGTATGAATTAGGTACCAAAATCCAGATGTACAAAACTCCATGTTAAAATTGATAATAGCTGGGTCAGACACTACAAAACAGTGTACAGTATATGCTAATTTATTAATATGTTATGAACCAATCACATGGGTTATGCTTTTTTTATATAAAAATAGAGATCTTCAACAGGGTCCTACTGAGTTTTGGGAAAGTCCCCAAAAATTGCAACTCCAGCAGAAGCTCAATGTGACTGCACAGTTTGAATACAATTTGGATTTTTTGGATCTTCAATACGTAGTGTTTCATGCACCAGTTGTCAGCAACAATGTTAACTATGCTGTTTTTAAAAGAAAAAAAAAGTGAATGATGGTATTCCCCTGGTCTATGCAGCTGATAAAAATAGTTATGTTTAGTGACTGAGGCTGAACCTGCTGTAAGAGGCAATACAAGCTACCTTCCACAAATATCTAAAAATAGGGTAGCCATGCCTGAGTACAGAAGATCCAGGTGCTATTATGGAGACTTTGCAGATATTTCTGTTACTGAATATATCTCAGTCATGTGGAAAAAATGGTCTAATCTCAGCTGTAAATGCTGAGAATTACATGTCACTTCCCTTCAAGCCATAAATGCTCTTTTGTCTATGTAGATTTCGTTATATGTTTTTCACAATAATTCCTAACAGTGTGCTATGTCATTAAAATATCAAAATCCAGTAAGTCAGCTGGCAATAAATGGGAAAATAGAAATCCATAGCAAAGATTAGTGATATCTAAAAGTGGTTTATGGGTCCTAGTGGGATTCCTCCTTTTTTAACAACAAAGTGCAAAGTGAAAGAATATGCACAGCTTACTTTGTCTTCCTATTTCTTTTGATCTGAAAGAACAATCAGATAAGGCTGATTTCTGAAGACAGTTCAGAATGAACAGATCTCAGTTGCCCCCAGTGATAACCATCATTGTCAACAGGAGGCATTCCAGGTACTGACACTAGAGCTTTAAATGTTCAGATACTGAACATTTTCTCTTTTATTTTAAAAACTACTGCTGGGAACTCTCTTTATAGAATGCAATGGATGATGAGTATTTAGAAGAAGAATGAACCCTGAAGGAGAATAAAGCTCAAGCCTCAGAGACTGTCACTGAACACCAGAAGGACAGAATAATTTAAGGTTACGGTGGGGAATTTCATGCACACAGAAAACTTGAAGCTGTGAAAAATAGAATGGTAGAACTAAGGAGTTACAGTCTACGAAATGAAAACTAAAATTATTTAAAGGCCCTGGCCCTAATGAGCCTTTGTCCAGATTAGTGAACATTCTGTCAGAGTTCAGCAACACTAAGAGCTTTTTCATAGGAAAGGCTTAGAACTGCCGTGTGTTGCAATGATGATAATCAAAGTTGAGGTGTCTAGATTACAGTGGTGTGCAGAAATGCTAATAGGTACCTTCATAACCCATGGCGTTTACTAGTGCTATCAGTCCTTCTACACATAATCTTCAGCTCTCAATCTTTGAAGAAAATATTGATTTTGACAGGATGTGACAACTTAGTTTTACATGACTCAAGTACATTGTACAAAGCTCACTGAGCAAGGCACAATGCCATGCATTTGCTATGAAAACTAATTGTTTACAAATGTAAAAATTATAATATTTTTCTGGTTTAAGATTAATAACACCTCACCTGCTGCACAATGCTGCTGATTTTTTTTAATAAGTAGTTAACTATATTTGTGATTATCTAAGTTAATATTGATAGCTTAACAAACCTCAAAAATATTTAAAAATATACTATTATCATTAATCAAGGACAGCTGACTTTGAATGAACTAATGCTAAAGGTGCTAATGACTTAATGGTTGAAGGTTTTTTATGTGCCTATTACTGATACTGCAAAATACTTGTTGTTCTTCATCTATTCATCTTTTAAATAATTTGCTCTGCATACTAAACCTAGATATTGAATCTAAACACATTGGCTCCTGTCCCCCCACTGGTTCCATTTTTGCTTTCATGGGTTTTGGATGAAGGCCTTTGTCTGTTTTTACTCTCATAACTGGAGCAGAGTTTAATTTCTGAGAGTTTCCAAATCGGAGCTCCATTAACATATGTGTCTTCCTGGCAGAGAAGGGAAATATGGAGTTGTTATATTTTGAGTTAAATAATACTGTTTTTGTGAGCATGTGGGCAACATTTATTTTGTTTAAATCTAAAGAAGTCTTAAAATTGTAGAATTTCTACTAGTACCTGGCCAGAGTAGAAGGTAGTGAATCTTGTACTCCAGTAGAATTTTTCAGTGTTGATGGACCAAATTCAGGTGCTGATGAGTTGATGATTAGATTAATGATTATTCTTGTGAGTAATAAAGAAGAGAAATCAAAACATATATTTGAAAGTCACAAACATTGACAAGGAGAGCTAAAGGTCTCCTCTTCTTCCTCCCTCCAATAGCTGTATTTGTTCCTTGATCCTTAGGCCGGTTTTTACTCCCTTTGAATATTTCCTAAAAGCCATGCATTTCTCAGTGTGTCTCCTTGGGCTGGCTCTACCTATAGCCACTCTTGAGGCCACACTGCCCAGTTTCATAAGCACACAGGAATTCCTGTTTGTCCCCAGGTCTCCTGCATTGGTAAATTTACTGTCAATTCTGACCTGAAAGGAAAATGCAATTCCATGAATTTCACGTATATCCCTCTAAACTGATGTAAGTCTTTTTATAGGCAGATCAGAGCAAGTCAAGTTAGGAAGAACCAGGTTAGTTTTGGGAACTCCACGTGTATCTCTTTGGCATTCATTTTTTCTGTCACCCAGCAGTGGTATCTCACAGGTAATGTTCCAGGAACACAGTTGTAAGCAAAGATTTGTACGCAATGGGAACATAATTACTTGGCACACTGCACAAAAAAGGCTGCAGTGATGGCAGGTGTGGAGTATGATCTCATTTATGTATCTTGAAACAATTTTTTCAAATGCAAATGTAATGTACCAGATGCAAAAGTAAAACTAGTAATCGCTTTGGCTTGTTGTGTTTTAGAAAACATTTTCTAAATAGATGTGTGTGAAGGCAATTGAAAGCACTGTATAGAAAACATGTTGGGAATACCTGCACAATTTAAGACAGATTCTAGGTTACATAGAATTTGATTTGTGAAGGTGAAACACATTTTAAAGAGATGCACCTAAACTGTGAATCTGAAGATACTGTTCCTTTTAAATAAGCAAAAAGCAAATTTAAGGCAGTTAAGACCTTAAGAATTTTGACAAGACTTGTGGTTATTGAGCAGAAAAGCTTGACCACTATGCTCGTGTTCTCTACTGTTAGCAAACATGCACCATTAGGTGACTGGAGATTGAAACTGCACTGTGGGCTTATATAAAACTAGAGAGCATCTTGCTGTTAAACTATGTAGAGCAAAAACCAGCTACAAAAGCACCTCTGACATTTTGGGGAAGGGGGAGATACAAAGCTCTTCAAGCAGTGAGTTTTTATCAATGGCACTGATCTGAAAGCCCACCTTGCTGATCTTTTTTCATAACTGCAAAGCCTGTATGTTGCTTTAATTTTTATGTAAAGTTATACAGTGTTGACATATTGTGAAGCCCTTCTGTGACAGGGCAATATGAAAACCTTTCTTTCCATGCCTACCAAAGAAATCATTGGGGTTAAATGACAGAGCTCTACCAGTGATTTGCCTGTCACAGAGAACTGTAAATTGTAGCCTGTCTCCAGGATAGTGTTTAGACACATTCTCAGATTAATGGTTTTGCATAGACACTTTGGACTTCAATTGATTTTGAGATAAGCTCCATCAAGAAGATTCTTCCAGTTTGAACTCAACTGAAAGTGCTTTGCATTTCAGCTATGTTTATATGTAACTTTGTTGGTACAGAACAGACAGGATTTGATGTAAAAATGAAATGGTGCCTCATATGTTCTAGGCTACATAAAAATTTTCACCTCCAGTTTAACTCTTTGTTACAGATTTCTTCTTTTGTGGTAGTTCTTAACACTTGCAGATAACAGACAGCACTGAGATCTTATTTACATGACTGAGCCAATCATATCTTTTGTCTTAAAGGAGCATAGCTAGGAAGGGAGGTCTGTATCCTAAATTTAGGGAAGAGGAAACTAAGGTGTATTAATCTCCTGGGAAATCTATTTAACAATGTCATAATTCATTCACTTTTCAGAATCTGAATTAGTCATTGATATGTGTTCTGCAGCAAATGAGATATTATAATTCAGGAACTCTAACTTTAGACAAAGGTAATAGCAAGGTTTCTTTTTTGTTTAATGGGGAAATGAGAAAATGTTTGTCAGAAAAAATGTAATGAAGGCAAACATTCCTTTTTCGTGCATTCTATAGTCTCCTGATTTATTAAAAAAAAAAAAAAGAAAAACCACCCTTTATTATTTTTAATTGGTTTTAAGCTGTTCTAACAGGCACTGAAGGATGTATGGTTTCAGTAGAATAATAGAGAGTCAGATGCCACAGCAGTGGTGGAGCCATGGCAGAATGAGCATTATGGGCTAAATATTTATATTTTAAATGACCTAAAGTTTGTGCTGCCTCTCCCTCTGGGCTAAGACAGTCCCTTATTACTTAAGCAGACTTTTTTAAAAGGTATATTATATTGTTGACCAGATATACACCACCAAACTCCAGCAGTGTGTGGACCCTTTGTGTTACCTGGAGTAGGAATTTTCCTCTTGGATGGCACCCCGTGTCTGCCCTTTTCACCCTAGGATCAGTGCAGTTACACAGCATCAGGTTTCTGGGTCATATCATGTGATTAGAGGAGAATCAGGTGGTCTTTTAAGGAAAAAAAAAAAAAAAAAAGCTCTTCTTTGAAAAATGGTGTGCAGATTTGTTCAAACATTTATAGATATGTCTTTATTATTTTTTCATTTCAGTGTTTAAGTTTTTACATATAATACCTGTGATTCTTGATTATAATATTTGTGATTGAAACATTGATGAAGATATACAGAAAACTGAGAGGAAAAAAGATGGATTTGAATAGCAGGTTGGAAGTTTATTAACTTAATATACCAAATATTAAGGGGTCTGTGCAGGAAGTTACAGGACTCTTTCTGTAACATCTCACAGCAGATGCATAGTGTATTCAGCCAGCTGCCAGGGATTTGGATGCTCCTTCTCCCCTGTGTCAGAGAAATAACAGAGAAGCTGGTCACTATATGTAACACCTCACATTGCTGAAGCATCAGTACCTACCAGGAGAATGCATGAAAATTCCAATGTATGGGGGCAAACCAACTGGGATTTTTTCATAGTGGGCACAGGCCCCAGCCTCCTAGTGACTGATTAGCAGCCATACTCTTTAATAGCCATTAAATAATAAAGAAATTTTCTTTCATGAATATGTAAGACAACTAGAGCCAAACCATGCCACGCTGAAACCAGCTTGGATGTGATAGCTGGCTAGAGCTACAAGGCTCAGGGGCAGAGCTCCTGTAGCAGCATTATAGTTCAGAGTTCATGTAACTAAATGTGAGGGGCTCCTGAAG